>NC_142421.1:15512756-16160342 GCF_059516105.1 Syngnathus floridae | reverse complement strand
GCAAATTTATAATCCGTGGGCGTGGCTTGCAACAGGAAGTAGGAAAGCGGCAGTTCTGGCAAACAAGACACAGCTGTTAGTAACACGATGACTAACAAGGCAAATATTTTTGTTTTCAGCTTGCAACTTGACCGTCTAGAGCGTACAAGGTAATTACAACTGTTTTTTTTTAGCCCTGAAAAGCGAGGGAGTGTGGCGTTTGGGAGGAATGTCGAACTCGGCGTCTGCTTCCAGCCACAGACGCCAAATTTCGACGATTATTTCGACTGGTCAACGGTTGTAAATTATTGGGTTGACTAAAAACTTTATTTAACTCTACTCTTAACTTTGCCGTTTCAGATATGCGGGTATTACACCGCGGAAATGACGTCAATAGGCTGAACTCTCGCCAAAATTCAAATCTGTGGGCGCAATGGCCTTGAGCGAGACACCGGATACAAACACGACGATTATCAACAGAAATATCTTTATTTTCCGCTTGCAAGTGGACCGTCTAGAGCGTACACGGTAAGTACAACTCATTGTGTTTAAAAAGATTTACGTTTGTGTAGTTTGCGTTGCGTTGTATCTGTGAATGTTGGTTGAGGCTAAATGTTAATGTTTAATTTCATTCCTTTAGGTTCCACGGTGTTTGTTGGCTGTATGTTTTCCACTGCAAGAAGAGGCTCGTATCATTGACCAGCAGGAGCTACAATGGTGAGTACCCCTTTCGTCTTCCATTTATGTTAAACACTTCCTATTTCATGTCTAACAGTACTCGATTTAACAAATAACCATAAATAAATACAGTGTGGGCAGTCACGTTAACATATGTGATTATCCTGCCTAATATGTTTATCACAAATATGTCACTAATCACTAATATGTTTATTTGTTTATCACAACACCTTTGGACCTTCAGCAATCGATTATTTACCTTCATCTACATAGAGACAGAACGATGGTGTCTTAAACATCTCATTCATTTCACCAAATAACTTCACGCAGGTGGATAACGGCCGTCTCGGTCACGCTATGTTGCGTGATGCAGTTTTGAAGAACCAAATGCATTTATTCAATGAATAAGTCAAGCTAGTTCTATGTTTATGATGTTGTAAGTTACGGTACCGATTGAAGTTGAGTTCGAAGCCAGTGGAAAACAGCGCTGCGTTTGTGCTCTCCAGGTACAAATGTTGTGATCTCTGACTGACGACCGGGCGAGACTCGAGTAAGAGATGTCCAAACGAGCTCCGGCAGGGCGGGCCAAGGCGGAGCGAACGGACGCCCTTCAGGCCGCCAATGACGAGCTGAGAACCAAACTGATGGACGTCCAGTTAGAACTTCAGCAGGAGAAGAACAAGGTGAAAACCTCAACAGACAGACACTGCCTGCCTCCCTGCCTGCCTCCCTGCCTGCCTCCCTGCCTGCCTCCCTCCCTCCCAGTTTTCCCGATGTAGATTAGACATGCGTGTGCCATGACTGTGTCAGCCTACATCAACAAATGCACCGAGGACGTCAGCACCACTAAGAATATCATCACCCGGGGCAACCAACGACCCTGGATGACTGAGGAGGTACGTCAAACGCTACGAGCGCGGAACTCTGCCTTCAAGTCTGGCGACAAGGAGACACTGAGGACAGCGAGAGCCAACTTGAACCGTGCCATCAGGATAGCGAAGCGAGACCGCAGTCGAAAATTTCAGGATCGTTTCCACGACGTCAAAAACATCAGGAGTATGTGGCAAGGCATACGGGCGATTACAGACTACAACTCACCCTCCCCCCCCCCGGTGGGTGTAGTTGATGCTGACTTTCTAAATGGTCTAAATAACTTCTTTGGGAGGTTCGAGGCACTAAACGGCACTCCAGCAGTTAAAACTGTCCCCCATCAGGAAGAGGAGGTACTCTGCCTTGACTCCGCCGATGTGTTGAAGACCCTGAGGAGAGTCAACCCCTGTAAGGCCCCTGGCCCCGACAACATTCCTGGGCGTGTGTTCAGGGAATGTGCAAGTCATCTGGCTGGGGTCATCACAGACATTTTTAACACCTCGCTGGGCCAAGCCACAGTGCCGGCGTGCTTTAAGACTGCCTCCATCATTCCGGTGCCGAAGAAACCTCAAATAACCTCATTTAATGATTACCGGCCTGTTGCACTGACTCCGGTTATGATGAAGTGCTTCGAAAGGCTGCTTAAAGGTCACATCGTTTCCAGACTCCCCCTATTATTTGACCCGTTCCAGTTTGCCGACCGGCAAAACCGCTCCACTCAGGACGCCATCTCCTCCGTTCTTCACCTGAGCCTGGCTCACCTGGAGGAGAAGAACACCCATGTGCGGAGGCTGTTCCTGGACTTCAGCTCAGCGTTTAACACCATCATCCCACAGCATCTGGTAGGAAAATTGGAACACCTGGGCTTCAACACCCCCCTTCGCAACTGGCTGCTAGACTTCCTCACCAACAGACCTCAGTCAGTCCGGGTCGGACAGAACACCTCTGATGTCATCACCCTCAGCACAGGCTCCCTTCAGGGCTGCGTCCTGAGCCCCCTGCTGTGCACCCTGATGACACACGACTGCGTCCTCAGGTTCACCACCAATCACATCGTGAAGTCAGCAGACGACACAACGGTGGTGGGGCTCATCAGAGACAACAACGACCTGGACTACAGAGAGGAGGTGGAGCAGCTGGTGGGCTGGTGCAGAGAAAACAGCCTGATCCTGAATGAGGAGAAGATGAAGGAGATCATCGTCGACTTCAGGAAAAAACAGCCTCACCACGCTCCACTGATCATCAACAGCTCAGCTGTGGAGGTGGTCAGCACCACCAAATTCCTGGGGGTCCACATCACAGAAGACCTCACCTGGACTATGAACACTACGGCACTGGTCAAGAGGGCACAGAAGCGCTTGTACTTCCTGCGGAGGATGAGGAGAGCCCACCTGCCCCCACCCATCATGAGGACGTTCTACAGGAGCACCATAGAGAGCATTCTGACAAGCTGTCTCTCTGTGTGGTGTGGAGGCTGCACCGCCTCCGATTGGAAGAACGTGAGGAGAGTGGTGAGGACAGCAGAGAGGATCATAGGGGCTCCTCTTCCCTCCATTCAGGACATTTCATCTCAGCGCTGCATGTCCCGTGCCCGTAACATCATCAATGACCCATCACACCCCCACCATGGACTGTTCTCCCTGCTGCCCTCTGGGAAGAGGTTTGCAGCATCCGCTGCAGGTCCACCAGGTTCTGCAACAGCTTTTTCCCTGCTGTCATCAGACTGTTGAACACTAGAACTGTTGAGCTCTAAACTGAACTCTGCATCACACATTCACAGAACTGTACTTTATGACACTACGGACCTCTATCTTGCACTATCTCGCACTACCAACTTTACTGAACTTGTATAAACCCTTTAAATAGAAGTTTAATACATGGTTTAGCATTCCTCTGCACACTCTTGAATACTGTTTTGCCTACTTGCACTATTGCATAATTATCACTGCTGCACTTTATACTTATTTTTAATATATATATATATATATATATATATATATATAGTATATATGTATATATATATATTTTCATAGGATATGTTACTTCTATTCAACTGCAATATCACTACTTTGTTGTAAGACGTATGCAACGGAATTTCGTTTTGTATGCACCATGTGCAGACAAGATGACAATAAAGTTTGTCTAAGTCTAAGTCATGTCAGGTCAGCTGTCTGGAGAGAGAGAGAAGTCAGGACCTGCGGGCGGAGCACCACCGTGCCACCGCCGCCATGACGGAACTCAAAAGCAAACTCCATGAGGAGAAGCAGAAAGAGTTAGCCATTACCAGGGAGACATTACTGCGGCAGCATGAAATGGAGCTGATGAGAGTGATCAAAATCAAAGATGGAGAGATCCAGCGACTGAATGCCTTGGTCCTCAGCCTGAGGGACGGCTCCATGGACAAGGTGATCCGCTCTATCCGTGTCTGACTATCCGCACGCCACGTCGGGCTTCGATGCGGCCGCTACCGTATTGTGTAGCTTGTCCCCAGTAAGCGTCGCGGCGCTCCGTTGCGGTCTCAACGGCCCGGTGTGGCGCAATGTCTGCTCAGGTGAGGAGGGGGGGCGCTTTGCTGGCGGAGGTGGAGGAGACGCGGCGGTGTCGGGAGACCGAGCGGTGTCGCCTCCACCAGGAGCGCGGAAGAAGCCCTGGCAGCGGCCCAGCAGGCCTGGCAGTCCCGAGCGGCCGAGCTCCGATCGGCTCATCACCAGCATCGGGAGGAGCTGAGCCGAACCAAGAGAGACTGCGAGAGGGAGATCCGCCGACTGGTAGGACTGATCAGATGCGCGGTGCGTGGCTATGTTCCCAATTTCGTTGTATACCTGCAGTGCAATGACACCTAAGGCATTCTATTCTATTCTATTTCACAAGAAGAAAATGTCCGGTTGCTCGCTTCGCTTTTGTCACAGCAAAGGTGTTCTAGTCGATTCCAGAAAAAAATTGGCCGGTTGCTCTCTTTGTTTTTGTCACAATTCTGGCAAATGAGTTTGCCCGCCTGCCTGAGCGCTCCCCGTTTGTACATCCAGACGGATGAGATCAAGCTGAAAGACAGAGCGGTTAGTGTTTTGGATGAAGCCCTGGGGCCGGCCACGTCCACCGCCTTCAGCTGCAGACTCAGGCTGCCGAGCAGCAGATCGCTGCCCTGAGGGATTCCCAAAGGGCGGGCCTAAACTACCCTGGAAGTGGGGTCAACGCCGCTACTAGCAATCCTCTTCATTGCGTAAGCCACCTCATCACACACTTGCAGTACGCATGACTTAGTTCGTTGCTGGAGGAAGGTAGCACAAAAACAGTTTTGAACTTTGAACGAGTGCTTGTGTGTGTGTGTTGCGGGGCGTTTTCAGTCTCAGGAGGATCGGGACACGCGACGGTTTCATCTGAAAAACGCTGAGCTCAGCGCAGTCATCAGGAAACTGGAGGATCGAAACGCCCTGCTTTCTGAAGAGCGCAATGAACTGGTAATTTATTGACGGCACGCTTGAAGGTTTGCGCTACGTTTGATGCGCGCCATCCAGCGAGGCACCCATTGCGCTTGCTTATTAGTTGAGCGGCGCGGCGAGTCGGTTGCCTGGTAGATGTCTTTTATTGGGAGCCAAAGCCACGATTCCGTTCAAACCGATGCAAAAGGAATGGATACGTTCTGGCCCGCGTGTTGTGCGTCTTTCACATCCCGCACTTCATGCTTGCAGCTAAAGCGACTGAGAGAAACAGAAAGCCAGTTTCTGCCACTCCTGTACAAAAACAAACGCCTGAGCAGGAAGAATGAAGAACTCTCGCTGGTGCTGTGTCGCCTTGAAAACAAAGTGCGCTTTGTCACCCAGGAGAACGAGGAGATGGCAAGCTTGGTAAGTCGACGCGGACAACGGCGGCGTGCCAACAGAGTCCACTGCATTTGTGTTCCACAGAGAAGGCCTAGTTCGCTCAATGACCTGGACCGCGGTTGCGGCCAGCAGGACGGTGAAATGGAGTTCCTTCAAGTTGTGGAGCAGCGGCACATCATCGACGACTTGTCCAAGGTCTTCAGGCAGGCGACTCGGTGCACGTACGGCAGCGCCGCGCTCGCTCGCTGTCGCCAGGAAACCTTTTCCGTCCAAAGCTTGGCCGGCGGCCGCCATCCAAAAAATTGGCCCCTTAAATTCCGACCTTTCAAGCAGGAGCATTGTGCGCACGCGTTTGAACACGCTTTAGACTTGTTTTGCCGTTTTCAGCAGCTCAAAGCTCCCGTTTTGTCAGCGCCTTTGCCACTCGCTGTGCGCTGAAAACGACGGACTTGCCCGGCTGCTCAGCCCGTCAACCATGAGCCGCGAGCGCGACGTCATTGTCCGTAGGCAGCTAGTGGCAAAATGCACCCTGTTAGAGTTGCGCTCGCTCCAACTTATTTTGCAAGAACCACACGGGAGACAAGTAAGTTCTTTTGGACACCTGCAGGTGGAGAGTCCATCCGTTGTACGAATGAAGTCTGACTCTCGGCTCCTGCACGAGCATTTTAGTTAAGAGAAACAGGGTGGGTGTAAGAGTGGATTGAATAGAGGAAGCCCTTGACCTCTAGTCAAAACATAGCAAGGGGTGTTTTACGACTTTGTGTAGGAAGGGATAAGCGATAGGGATAAATAAGGGATAAATAATATTATTTATTACAGGTCGCAGTCAAAGTCAAAGCAACACAATGATACGATAAAGATAATCTGGAAAACCCTGACACACCCTGTAGTTGTCACTTTTGGAAAAGACGAGCGTCCCTCCAATCATCGCCGGTGACGTGTTTTTCAGGCTCTGGAGACAGGAGCTCATGTCAGAAATGTCATTGTGAGTCGCGTTTGTTTCTGCGCCGGAGCCGTTCGTTCCCTTTGCATCCAAAGAATCTCAAAGGCGGATTATTTGTGTCGACAGGAGAGAGATTTGCTGCTACGATACCGACGTCGAGAATCTCTGAGGAGGAACAAAGCGTGAGGTCCTGCAAGGTGAGTCTGTTTGTTTGCGGCTGCTTGGTGTTGCGCAAGATGAAATGGCCTTTTTCTCGCTATCGTTCCTCTCGTCGATTCATCGTGAGGTGTCGCTTCAGTTTGTTCAGAGAGATGTTTGCTTCCGCGCCCGCAGGTCATCGAAACATTTTACGGCTACGACGAAGACGTGTTGGTGGACTCGGACGGATCGTCCTTGTCTTTTCACACCGACAGAACCCCCGACACGGAACCCGAAGAGGTAGCCCGCCATTTCTGCCAGCGTATTGGCACCAAACATTCCTCTTCAGCCTGGAATCGGACTCGTCTTTGCGTCGCGGGTGCTTTGTCGCCGGTCTGACTGATTCTGGTACTAGTGCTGTGTTGCATTGGTGTGTGCATGAAGAGGCGGAGCTTCGCTACCGCCAGCTGACGCAAGAATATCAAGCGCTGCAACGAGCCTACGCTCTGCTAGCCCAGACCAGCGAAAGGGGACTACGACGCCGAGAAGGAGATCAAGGTGGCGCCCCTTCCCGCAACCCCCGGCCGGGTCGCAGCCTCCCCGTTCTCACCCAGCCTCGGGTGTTCTCTGGTCTGAAAGGAGGAGGAGGAGCCTCCCTCCTCCTCCTTTCAGACCAGAGAAAAGCTGATGGTAGAAATGGGTCACTATCAAAGCAGAGTAGCAGATCTGGAGTCAGCGCTGAAGCAACAAGGACAGGTAAGCTCATCAATGAGCACACCTTTTTCTCAGACAAAATAGCTACATTCTTCAGTCACTCATCCGTCTGGCATTACTGGACCAACCCCCCCCCCCCCCCGAACGTGGCTGGGAAAATGCGGAGAAAAGCAAATGTCATTTTCCAGTCAACCAAAGAATTTGTGGATGAAAATGACACAACATTCCAAAGCTGTCCACGCGTTTGTCTCTTCTAGAATGTCAAGTGGGTGGAGGAGAAGCAGCTGCTGCGTCAGAGCAATCAGCAGTTGGCCGAAAAGGTGACGGAAAGAAAGGCGCTGGGCGGAGTCGCTTGGCGTCACACCTGTCGGGAAGCCCCGCAGATGAGGTCTGACTGTCTTTTCAGGTCAGGCGGATGGAGGCGGAAGAAGCGCGTCTGAAAGAGCACATCCAGGATATCCGAGACCAAAACGAACTGCTTGAGTTCCGCATCCTGGAGCTGGAGGTGGGAAGACTCGCACAAGCGTGTTGAGGCCAGAGATGTGACGGACGGACGGACGGACGGACGGACGGATGCATGCCTCTGCCTTTCAGGAGAGGGAGTGGCGCTCCCCCGTCTTGAAGTTTCTGCAAGTCCGTTTCCCAGACGGCCTCAGCCCTTTGCAGATCTACTGCGAGGCCGAGGGCGTGAGCGTACGTAAGGCGTCCCTCGCAACCCTAACCTTAACCCGAGGTCCCAGAACACCTTACATTGCTCCTTGCGCCTTTCCCCCGGACATCGTCATCAGTGATCTGATGAAGAAGCTGGACATCCTGGGCTATAACGCCGTAAGTGTATGTCGAACTCCTTATGTTCGCACTCCACGAGACTCGGCGGCTCAAATGTGACTTTTGGAAGGCTTTGCGCTGAAAGAAGCTTGTTGACGCTGTGCCTTTGGGCTCTTGCAGAATCTCACCAACGAGGAGCAGGTGGTCGTGATTCACGCCAGGACCCTTCTCACCCTAGCCGAGAAGGTAACGCGCACGTCCACGCACGCTCTCGCATTCTGCTTATGTGACAGCAGCCTTTCCTCAGTGGTTAGAATACATCAAAGTGACCAAGTCAGCACTTCAACAGAAGATGTTGGACATTGAAAGTGAGAAGGTAGACAGACACGCGACATCAGCCAAGGGGAACTCCGGCAATGTGCCCCAACAATTCTGACCTTGAGCTGTGCTAGGATATGTTCTGCAAGCAGAAGGGCTACCTGGATGAAGAGTTGGACTTCAGGAAGTGTTCCATGGACCAGGCTCATAAGGTAAGCCGCCCTCAAATCTCCCGCCGGACCACTGATGGACGAGGATTGCGGCCCAGAGGATCCTGGAGCTGGAGGCCATGTTGTACGAGGCGCTACCGCAGCGGGACTGCCCCGCCACGGACGGCGAAAAAGCCAGCCACGCTGGCGTGAATGACGTGCTGACGGCGGATCAGAGAGAAGAGCTTAGGAGCGCCGTGGACCAATGGAAGCGAGCCCTGATGTGCGAGTTGAGGGAGCGCGACGCTTGCATCCTCCAAGAGAGAATGGATCTGCTGCACAGCGCGCAACAGGTAAGGGCCCAAAGCCAGCCCGGCACTTACTTGCACGCTTACTGGCTTTTGAATGCCACTTTCCATTTGTCCGTCCTAGAGGAACAAAGAGCTGAAAGAATTCATCGAAGCTCAGAAGAGACAAATCAAACAATTGGAGGAGAAGTTTCTGTTTCTCTTTCTATTCTTCTCCTTGGCCTTCATTCTGTGGCCCTAACACCAGCTGGTGAGTGAGCTCCAGCGGCACCGCACTCGACACCTCCGATACACTGCCAGCCGGTCTCAGACGTTGGCAGACGCTCCGATGCCAACGTATACCCCCCGCCACGGTGACAGAGGCACCGCGTCACACCGGCGCTCATCCAATCAGAAGGCAGGAAAAGCAAATTCACATGCAGGGCACTTTTGAACCAGAAGAGAGCGCCACAAAAAACGGTTGTTGCCCCAAACGCGCACTAAAAAGGGTCAGAATAACAAGAGTCCCACTGGCCAGCCGGGGCCACCCGTCCAGCTGTTTCTTCAGGGGGGAAAAAAATTGGAGTCACCGGTGAGTACATTTTGCATTTAGCTCTGCTTTTCTGCTTCTGTCTTCAAGTGTGTGGCATCCTGCGATCAAAGAGTCAGCCAACCCCAAAGCGGTTGACCTCAACGTCCCACCACCATGCCTACCAGAGCAGGTGACGTGATGCTTTGGACATCCTTCCATCTCAGATGCCCAAAAGTACTCTTTGCCACATCTGCGGCAATACGGTGTCTTTTCAAAGGTGCAAATAAATCCAGCGTGGGCGGAACACGCACGTCTTCGGTTTTTCCCGCTTTGTTTGTGTGACAGCTGTTGTGGCTCTTTTATGTTCATATCAACATTTGTGTGTGTGTGTGTGTGTGGGGGGGGGGGGGGGGTTGTGCGTGTTGGCTTCACTTGAGTTCAATTTGGTATTTTGGTCAAAAGCGCATGTGGTGAAATTCCACAAAGTAGGATGGGCAAACACATTTCTTTAAACTATGAGTGTCAATTGGGCTCTCGAAATGGCAGGGAAAAGATGCACAGCAAAACGAAAATACGTAGATGAACACAGGACGTTTTAATCAGAGTGGGAAAGTTTCTATTTTTTGTTGAACGTGATGGCAAACCATTCTGCCTGATATGTCAGACCTCAGCGCATTTCAAAGATTCAAATCTTCAGCGCCATGCACTTCAGCTCACTCCATGCTAACATTGATCAGGCGTCGAACCCGCATCATCATGCTTAAGAGGTGGCCATGCTAACCAGTGCGCCATTATGTCAACGCATAATAACTAAGTCTACTGGTCAAAACAGCGGTTACTATATGACGTCGCTACGTCGTGGTCACGTGACGCAGACAAGACGTCAATGGACGTGGGCAGAGTTAACTTGTTTAAAAGGGAGTAGGCAGAAGAAATATTTAATTTATTTAAATCTATTTTGAGTGCACACCATTATGCCAATGCATAACAACTGTAAATCTACTAAACAAAACAGCGGTTGCTATATGACATCTGCCACGTCGTGGTCACGTGACATACGTGACGTCGATGGGCGTAACTTTCGCCGGAATTCAAATCCGCGGGGAGAGTTAACTTGTTTAAAAGAGAGTGGGCAGAAGAATTATTTAATTTATTTAAATCTATTTGGTGTGTGCGCCATTATGTCAATGCATAACAACTGTAAGTCTACTAAACAAAACAGCGGTTGCTATATGACGTCTGCCACGTCGTGGTCACGTGACGCGGACGTGACGTCGACGCCTACTTTACATCCCACCGATCACAGGACCCCTCGGCTGCATAACCGTGCCCCCTTCCCAACCAATCGGATTTGCTATACGCGAAAACGACGCCAATGGAAAGAGCTTCCGCCCAAATTTAAATCCGTGGGCGTGGCTCGCAGCAGGAAGTAGGAAAATGGCGGCGATATTGACAAAGACACAGCGGATGGTAACATACGACTAACAAGAGAAATATTTTTATTTTCTGCTTGCAACTGGACCGTCCAGAGCGTACACGGTAAGTACAACTCATCGTTTTTAAAAAGAAGTACTTTTGTTGCCCTGAAAAGCGAGTGAGCGTGGCGTTTGTGGGGGACGTCGAATTTCGACGATTCTTTCTGGTCAACGGTTGTAAATGATTGTGTTGATTAAAAAAGAAAACTTGATGTAACTCTACTTTTAACTGCCGTTTCAGATAGATTTGGAATTGCATCACATCCAATTTTGCCTAGAGCGTACACGGTAAGTAACACTCGTTGTGTTTAAGGAGATTTACGTTTGTAATAGCAGAAGTGTAGCCGCGTTGCGTTGTACGTGTGAATGTTGGTCCGGGCGAAATGTTAATGTTTAATTTCATTCCTTTAGGTTCCACGGTGTTTGTTGGCTGCAAGTTTTCCACTGCAAGAAGAGGCTCATATCATTGACCAGGAGCGAGCTACAATGGTGAGTAGCCATAACATTTATGTTAAACACTTCCTATTTCATGTCTAACAGTACTTGATTTAACAAATAACCATAAATAAATACAGTGTGGGCACTGAAGTTAACATATGTGATTATACTGCCTAATCTGTCACCGAGTAGATTGTTGCAAAGTAATATAAGATCCAAAGTTGTAATTCAGAATAGTTTTCAAAAGAAGGCCATTAGAATTATATACAAGTCTGATTACCCTGAACAAGCTATTAATTAAATCACAAATTCTTCAATTCAAAGATTTGGTAGATTATCAGACAAATAATGTCTAACAGTAATTGATTTAACACATCACGATAAGTAGATTGAGTGTGGGCACTCTCAAGTTAACATATGTGATTATACTGCCTAATCTGTTACAGAGTATGTTGTTGCCAAGTAATGTAGAATAGATCCAAAGTAGTAATCCAGAATAGTTTTGAAGAGGCCATTAGAATAATAAACAAATCTGATTACCTTGAACATAATAACAAGCTAAGTGTTTAATATGTCCTATGAAGTCAAAATTGGGCACCATCATGTGGTGAAATTTGGAATTGCATCACATCCAATTTTGCCTGGGAACAAACAGATTACATAAATCTTAGTTTTGAATAAGCCACTCCTTCTCAAACAAGTAAACTCTGCCCATTTTGCGCAGTAGATGTTCTGTTAATATCTAGTATTTATACAAAGTCATAATTTAAATTGCTTTCAACCTTCATTCATCGGTTCAACCAACATTACTCGCTCTTATTACCAACTTGTATTGATTTAACTAAGCGTTTAATACTTCCTATCAGGTCTCAAATCGAGATTTGGCAAAATACAATTTCAGCAAATCCAATTTTGCCAGGGAACAAAAATAGATTAAATAAACTAAATAAGTCCTCTTCCCATTAAATAAATCAGAAAAGTCTGTCTTGTAACCAGTCCTCTTCAAACAAGTAAAGTCTGCCCATTTTGTGCCGTAGATTTTGTGTCTATGCCTAGTATTTAAACAAAATCATAATTTAAACGACTTCTTTCCTTCATTCACTTTGGAAATTTGGAATTGCAGCAAATCGAATTTTGGCAGGGAACAAAAATAGATCAATTAAACTAAATAAGTCTTCTTCCCATTAAATAAATTAAAAAAGTCTGTCTTGTAACCAGTCCTTTTCAAACAAGTAAAGTCTGCCCATTTTGTGCCGTCGATTTTGTGTTAATGCCTAGTATTTATACAAAATTTATACCAGCTCAGTGGCCTAGTGGTAGAGTGTCCGCCCTGAGACTGGAAGGTTGTGGGTTCAAACCCTGGCCGGGTCATACCAAAGACTATAAAAATGGGACCCATTGCCTCCCTGCTTGGCACTCAGCATTAAGGGTTGGAATTGGGGGGTTAGATCACCAAATGATTCCCGGGCGCGGCACCGCTGCTGCCCACTGCTCCCTTCGGGGATGGGTTAAATGCAGAAACAAATTTCACCGCACCCAGTTGTGTGTGTGACAATCATTGGGACTTCAAATCATAATTTAAAGGACTTCATTCCTTCATTCACTTTGGAAATTTGGAATTGCAGCACATCAAATTTTGCCTGGGAAGAAAAGTAGATTAAATAAATTTAATAAGTCTTACTACTTCCCATTAAATAAATTAAATACGTCTTACTTGTTCCCACTCCTTTTCAAAACAGTAGTTTAAAACGAGGGCCCTTCACTCAATCTTTAACCTCAACCCCGCACGTTGTGTTGTATCTGTGAATGTTGGTTGTGGCCAAATGATAGTTTTCTTTCATTCGTTTAGGTTCCAAGAAAACTTGATGTAACTCTACTTTTAACTGCCGTTTCAGATAAGCGGGTATTACGTCGCAGTCATGTGCCGCGGATATGACGTAATTGCCCGAACCTCCGATTCAAATCTGTTGGCGCGATGGCCGTGAGCCACTGAGCAGCGACGATTATCAACAGAAATATCTTTATTTTCTGCTTGCAACTGGACCGTCTAGAGCGTACACGGTAAGTAACACTCATTGTGTTTAAGGAGATTTACGTTTGTAATAGCAGAAGTGTAGCCGCGTTGCGTTGTACGTGTGAAAATTGGTCGAGGCGAAATGTTAATGTTTAATTTCATTCCTTTAGGTTCCACGGTGTTTGTTGGCTGCAAGTTTTCCACTGCAAGAAGAGGCTCGTATCATTGACCAGGAGCGAGCTACAATGGTGAGTAGCCATAACATTTATGTTAAACACTTCCTATTTCATGTCTAACAGTACTTGATTTAACAAATAACCATAAATAAATACAGTGTGGGCACTGAAGTTAACATATGTGATTATACTGCCTAATCTGTCACGGAGTAGATTGTTGCAAAGTAATATAAGATCCAAAGTTGTAATTCAGAATAGTTTTCAAAAGAAGGCCGTTAGAATTATATACAAGTCTGATTACCCTTAACATAACAACAAGCTATTAATTAAATCACAAATTTTTCAATTCAAAGATTTGGTAGATTATCAGACAAATAATGTCTAACAGTAATTGATTTAACACATCACGATAAGTAGATTGAGTGTGGGCACTCTCAAGTTAACAGATATGATTATACTGCCTAATCTGTTACAGAGTATGTTGTTGCCAAGTAATGTAGAATAGATCCAAAGTAGTAATCCAGAATAGTTTTGAAGAGGCCATTAGAATAATAAACAAATCTGATTACCTTGAACATAATAACAAGCTAAGTGTTTAATATGTCCTATGAAGTCAAAATTGGGCACCATCATGTGGTGAAATTTGGAATTGCATCACATCCAATTTTGCCTGGGAACAAACAGATTAAATAAATCTTAGTTTTGAATAAGCCACTCCTTCTCAAACAAGTAAACTCTGCCCATTTCGCGCAGTAGATGTTCTGTTAATATCTAGTATTTATACAAAGTCATAATTTAAATTGCTTTCAACCTTCATTCATCGGTTCAACCAACATTACTCGCTCTTATTACCAACTTGTATTGATTTAACTAAGCGTTTAATACTTCCTATCAGGTCTCAAGGCAAGATTTGGCAAAATACAATTTCAGCAAATCCAATTTTGCCAGGGAACAAAAATAGATTAAATAAACTAAATAAGTCTTCTTCCCATTAAATAAATCAGAAAAGTCTGTCTTGTAACCAGTCCTCTTCAAACAAGTAAAGTCTGCCCATTTTGTGCCGTAGATTTTGTGTCTATGCCTAGTATTTAAACAAAATCATAATTTAAACGACTTCTTTCCTTCATTCACTTTGGAAATTTGGAATTGCAGCAAATCGAATTTTGCCAGGGAACAAAAATAGATCAATTAAACTAAATAAGTCTTCTTCCCATTAAATAAATTAAAAAAGTCTGTCTTGTAACCAGTCCTTTTCAAACAAGTAAAGTCTGCCCATTTTGTGCCGTCGATTTTGTGTTAATGCCTAGTATTTATACAAAATCATAATTTAAAGGACTTCATTCCTTCATTCACTTTGGAAATTTGGAATTGCAGCACATCAAATTTTGCCTGGGAAGAAAAGTAGATTAAATAAATTTAATAAGTCTTACTACTTCCCATTAAATAAATTAAATACGTCTTACTTGTTCCCACTCCTTTTCAAAAAAGTAGTTTAAAACGAGGTCCCTTCACTCAACCTTTAACCCTATTTATTCACCTTCTAGGCTAAGTGTTAAAGGCTAAGTGTTGAAGGCTAAGTGTTAAAGGCTAAGTGTTAAAGGCTAAGTGTTAGAGGCTAAGTGCCAGAGGCTAGGCGCCAGAGGCGAGTTTTTGTGGGCTGAAGTTTTAGTGGGGTTAGTGTGAATACAATCCAAAAGAATACAACAGAATACAATACAATAGAATATAATACATAGATTAAATTATATAGCTCTTACTACTTCCCATTAAATAAATTAAATACGTCTTACTTGTTCCCAATCCTTTTCAAAAAAGTAGTTTAAAACGAGGGCCCTTCACTCAACCTTTAACCTCAACCCCGCACGTCTTATTGTGTTGTATCTGTGAATGTTGGTTGTGGCCAAATGATAGTTTTCTTTCATTCGTTTAGGTTCCACGGTGTTTGTTGGCTATGTTTTCCACTGTCAGAAGGATGAAAATACAAAGTACAACGCTTGGACGTGGGCGAAGGCGTCACCGGTGAGTCCTTCCTTCCTATTTATTTACCTTCTAGATGCTAGAGGCTAAGTGTTAGAGGCTAAGTGTTAGAGGCTAAGTGTTAAACACAATACGAACAACACAACGATACTGCACTGAACAACACGATACCGCACTGAGAAACACGATACCGCACTGAACAACACGATACCGCACTGAACAACACCATGCCGCACTGAACACCATGCCACACTGAACAACACCATCCCGCACTGAACAACACCATGCCGCACTAAACAACACCATGCCGCACTGAACAACACCATGCCTCACTGAACGACACCATGCCGCACTGAAAGACACCATGCCGCACTGAACGACACCATGCCGCACTGAAAGACACCATCCCGCACTGAACACCATGCCGCACTGAACAACACCATCCCGCACTGAACAACACCATCCCGCACTGAACAACACCATCCCGCACTGAACAACACCATGCCGCACTGAACAACATTATGCCGCACTGAACAACATTATGCCGCACTGAACAACACCATGCCGCACTGAACAACACCATGCCGCACTGAACAACACCATGCCGCACTGAACAACATTATAACGCACTGAACAACACCATCCCGCACTGAACAACACCATGCCGCACTGAACAACATTATGCCGCACTGAACAACATTATGCCGAAATGAACAACACCATGCCGCACTGAACAACACCATGCCGCACTGAACAACACGATCCCGCATTGAACACCATCCCGCACTGAACAACACCATGCCGCACTGAACAACACCATGCCGCACTGAACAACACCATGCCGCACTGAACAACACCATGCCGCACTGAACAACACCATTCCGCACTGAACAACACCATGCCGCACTGAACAACACCATGCCGCACTGAACAACACCATGCCGCACTGAACAACACCATGCCGCACTGAACAACACCATGCCACACTGAACAACACCATGCCGCACTGAACAACACCATCCCGAACTGAACAACACCATGCCGCATTGAACAACACCATGCCGCACTGAACAACACCATCCTGCACTGAACAACACCATCCCGCACTGAACAACACCATGCCGCACTGAACAACACCATGCCGCACTGAACAACACCATGCCGCAATGAACAACACCATCCCGCACTGAACAACATTATGCCGCACTGAACAACATTATGCCGCACTGAACAACATTATGCCACACTGAACAACATTATGCCGCACTGAACAACATTATGCCGCACTGAACAACACCATGCCGCACTGAACAACACCATGCCGCACTGAACAACACCATGCCGCACTGAACAACACCATGCCGCACTGAACAAAACGATCCCACATTGAACAACACCATGCCGCACTGAACAACACCATCCTGCACTGAACAACACCATCCCACATTGAACAACACCATGCCGCACTGAACAACACCATCCTGCACTGAACAACACCATCCCGCACTGAACAACACCATGCCGCACTGAACAACATTATGGCGCACTGAACAACATTATGCCGCACTGAACAACACCATGCCGCACTGAACAACACCATGCCGCACTGAACAACACCATGCCGCAATGAACAACACCATCCCGCACTGAACAACACCATGCCGCACTGAGCAACACCATGCCGCACTGAACAACACCATCCCGCACTGAACAACACCATGCCGCACTGAACAACACCATGCCGCACTGAACAACACCATGCCGCACTGAACAACATTACGCTGCACTGAACAACACCATGCCGCACTGAACAACACCATGCCGCACTGAACAACACCATGCCGCATTGAACAACACCATGCCGCATTGAACAACACCATGCCGCACTGAACAACACCATCCTGCACTGAACAACACCATGCCGCATTGAACAACACCATGCCGCACTGAACAACACCATCCTGCACTGAACAACACCATCCCGCACTGAACAACACCATCCCGCATTGAACAACACCATCCTGCACTGAACAACACCATGCCGCACTGAACAACACCATGCCGCACTGAACAACACCATTCCGCACTGAACAACACCATGCCGCACTGAACAACACCATCCTGCACTGAACAACACCATCCCGCACTGAACAACACCATGCCGCATTGAACAACACCATCCTGCACTGAACAACACCATCCTGCACTGAACAACACCATGCTGCACTGAACAACACCATGCCGCACTGAACAACACCATGCCGCACTGAACAACACCATGCCGCACTGAACAACATTATGCCGCACTGAACAACATTATGTCGCACTGAACAACACCATGCCGCACTGAAAAACACCATGCCGCACTGAACAACATTATGCCGCACTGAACAACACCATGCCGCACTGAACAACACCATGCCGCACTGAACAACACCATGCCGCATTGAACAACACCATGCCGCACTGAACAACACCATGCTGCACTGAACAACATTATGCTGCACTGAACAACACGATCCTGCATTGAACAACACCATGCCGCACTGAACAACACCATCCTGCACTGAACAACACCATCCTGCACTGAACAACACCACCCCGCACTGAACAACACGATCCCGCATTGAACAACACCATCCCGCACTGAACAACACCATGCCGCACTGAACAACACCATTCCGCACTGAACAACACCATGCCGCACTGAACAACACCATGCCGCACTGAACAACACCATGCCGCACTGAACAACACCATGCCGCACTGAACAACATTATGCCGCACTGAACAACACCATGCCGCACTGAACAACACCATCCCGCACTGAACAACACCATGCCGCATTGAACAACACCATGCCGCACTGAACAACACCATCCTGCACTGAACAACACCATCCCGCACTAAACAACACCATGCACTGAACAACACCATCCCGCACTAAACAACACCATCCCGCACTGAACAACACCATGCCGCACTGAACAACATTATGCCGCACTGGACAACATTATGCCGCACTGAAGAACACCATGCCGCACTGAAGAACACCATGCCGCAATGAACAACACCATCCCGCAATGAACAACATTATGCCGCACTGAACAACACCATGCCGCACTGAACAACACCATGCCACACTGAACAACACGATCCCGCATTGAACAACACCATCCTGCACTGAACAACACCATGCCGCACTGAACAACACCATGCCGCACTGAACAACACCATGCCGCACTGAACAACACCATGCCGCACTGAACAACACCATCCTGCACTGAACAACACCATCCCGCACTGAACAACACCATCCCGCATTGAACAACACCATGCCGCACTGAACAACACCATCCTGCACTGAACAACACCATGCCGCACTGAACAACACCATGCCGCACTGAACAACACCATGCCGCACTGAACAACACCATCCTGCACTGAACAACACCATCCCGCACTGAACAACACCATGCCGCACTGAACAACATTATGGCGCACTGGACAACATTATGCCGCACTGAACAACACCATGCCGCACTGAACAACACCATGCCGCACTGAACAACACCATGCCGCACTGAACAACACCATGCCGCACTGAACAACATTATGCCGCAATGAACAACACCATGCCGCACTGAACAACACCATGCCGCACTGAACAACACGATCCCGCATTGAACAACACCATCCTGCACTGAACAACACCATGCCGCACTGAACAACACCATGCCGCACTGAACAACACCATGCTGCACTGAACAACATTATGCTGCACTGAACAACACGATCCTGCATTGAACAACACCATGCCGCACTGAACAACACCATCCTGCACTGAACAACACCTTTCCACACTGAACAACACCATGCCGCACTGAACAACATTATGCCGCACTGAACAACACCATGCCGCACTGAACAACACCATGCCGCACTGAACAACACCATGCCGCACTGAACAACACCATGCCGCAATGAACAACACCATCCCGCACTGAACAACACCATGCCGCATTGAACAACACCATGCCGCACTGAACAACACCATCCCGCACTGAACAACACCACCCCGCACTGAACAACACGATCCCGCATTGAACAACACCATCCCGGACTGAACAACACCATGCCGCACTGAACAACACCATTCCGCACTGAACAACACCATGCCGCACTGAACAACACCATGCCGCACTGAACAACACCATGCCGCACTGAACAACACCATGCCGCACTGAACAACATTATGCCGCACTGAACAACACCATGCCGCACTGAACAACACCATCCCGCACTGAACAACACCATGCCGCATTGAACAACACCATGCCGCACTGAACAACACCATCCTGCACTGAACAACACCATCCCGCACTGAACAACACCATGCCGCACTGAACAACATTATGGCGCACTGAACAACATTATGCCGCACTGAACAACACCATGCCGCACTGAACAACACCATGCTGCACTGAACAACATTATGCTGCACTGAACAACACGATCCTGCATTGAACAACACCATGCCGCACTGAACAACACCATCCTGCACTGAACAACACCTTTCCACACTGAACAACACCATGCCGCACTGAACAACATTATGCCGCACTGAACAACACCATGCCGCACTGAACAACACCATGCCGCACTGAACAACACCATGCCGCACTGAACAACACCATGCCGCAATGAACAACACCATCCCGCACTGAACAACACCATGCCGCATTGAACAACACCATGCCGCACTGAACAACACCATCCCGCACTGAACAACACCACCCCGCACTGAACAACACGATCCCGCATTGAACAACACCATCCCGGACTGAACAACACCATGCCGCACTGAACAACACCATTCCGCACTGAACAACACCATCCCGCATTGAACAACACCATCCCGGACTGAACAACACCATGCCGCACTGAACAACACCATTCCGCACTGAACAACACCATGCCGCACTGAACAACACCATGCCGCACTGAACAACACCATGCCGCACTGAACAACACCATGCCGCACTGAACAACATTATGCCGCACTGAACAACACCATGCCGCACTGAACAACACCATCCCGCACTGAACAACACCATGCCGCATTGAACAACACCATGCCGCACTGAACAACACCATCCTGCACTGAACAACACCATCCCGCACTGAACAACACCATGCCGCACTGAACAACATTATGGCGCACTGAACAACATTATGCCGCACTGAACAACATTATGCCGCACTGAACAACACCATGCCGCACTGAACAACACCATGCCGCACTGAACAACACCATGCCGCACTGAACAACACGACGTCGCACTGAACAACACGACGCCGCACAGAACAACACGACGCCGCACAGAATAACACAATACCGCACAGAACAACACAATACCGCACAAACAGTTTTAGATAATATTACGTCGCAGTCATGTGACGCGGACATGACGTCAATAGGCGGAACTCACGGCAAATTTATAATCCGTGGGCGTGGCTTGCAACAGGAAGTAGGAAAGCGGCAGTTCTGGCAAACAAGACACAGCTGTTAGTAACACGATGACTAACAAGGCAAATATTTTTGTTTTCAGCTTGCAACTTGACCGTCTAGAGCGTACAAGGTAATTACAACTGTTTTTTTTTAGCCCTGAAAAGCGAGGGAGTGTGGCGTTTGGGAGGAATGTCGAACTCGGCGTCTGCTTCCAGCCACAGACGCCAAATTTCGACGATTATTTCGACTGGTCAACGGTTGTAAATTATTGGGTTGACTAAAAACTTTATTTAACTCTACTCTTAACTTTGCCGTTTCAGATATGCGGGTATTACACCGCGGAAATGACGTCAATAGGCTGAACTCTCGCCAAAATTCAAATCTGTGGGCGCAATGGCCTTGAGCGAGACACCGGATACAAACACGACGATTATCAACAGAAATATCTTTATTTTCCGCTTGCAAGTGGACCGTCTAGAGCGTACACGGTAAGTACAACTCATTGTGTTTAAAAAGATTTACGTTTGTGTAGTTTGCGTTGCGTTGTATCTGTGAATGTTGGTTGAGGCTAAATGTTAATGTTTAATTTCATTCCTTTAGGTTCCACGGTGTTTGTTGGCTGTATGTTTTCCACTGCAAGAAGAGGCTCGTATCATTGACCAGCAGGAGCTACAATGGTGAGTACCCCTTTCGTCTTCCATTTATGTTAAACACTTCCTATTTCATGTCTAACAGTACTCGATTTAACAAATAACCATAAATAAATACAGTGTGGGCAGTCACGTTAACATATGTGATTATCCTGCCTAATATGTTTATCACAAATATGTCACTAATCACTAATATGTTTATTTGTTTATCACAACACCTTTGGACCTTCAGCAATCGATTATTTACCTTCATCTACATAGAGACAGAACGATGGTGTCTTAAACATCTCATTCATTTCACCAAATAACTTCACGCAGGTGGATAACGGCCGTCTCGGTCACGCTATGTTGCGTGATGCAGTTTTGAAGAACCAAATGCATTTATTCAATGAATAAGTCAAGCTAGTTCTATGTTTATGATGTTGTAAGTTACGGTACCGATTGAAGTTGAGTTCGAAGCCAGTGGAAAACAGCGCTGCGTTTGTGCTCTCCAGGTACAAATGTTGTGATCTCTGACTGACGACCGGGCGAGACTCGAGTAAGAGATGTCCAAACGAGCTCCGGCAGGGCGGGCCAAGGCGGAGCGAACGGACGCCCTTCAGGCCGCCAATGACGAGCTGAGAACCAAACTGATGGACGTCCAGTTAGAACTTCAGCAGGAGAAGAACAAGGTGAAAACCTCAACAGACAGACACTGCCTGCCTCCCTGCCTGCCTCCCTGCCTGCCTCCCTGCCTGCCTCCCTCCCTCCCAGTTTTCCCGATGTAGATTAGACATGCGTGTGCCATGACTGTGTCAGCCTACATCAACAAATGCACCGAGGACGTCAGCACCACTAAGAATATCATCACCCGGGGCAACCAACGACCCTGGATGACTGAGGAGGTACGTCAAACGCTACGAGCGCGGAACTCTGCCTTCAAGTCTGGCGACAAGGAGACACTGAGGACAGCGAGAGCCAACTTGAACCGTGCCATCAGGATAGCGAAGCGAGACCGCAGTCGAAAATTTCAGGATCGTTTCCACGACGTCAAAAACATCAGGAGTATGTGGCAAGGCATACGGGCGATTACAGACTACAACTCACCCTCCCCCCCCCCCGGTGGGTGTAGTTGATGCTGACTTTCTAAATGGTCTAAATAACTTCTTTGGGAGGTTCGAGGCACTAAACGGCACTCCAGCAGTTAAAACTGTCCCCCATCAGGAAGAGGAGGTACTCTGCCTTGACTCCGCCGATGTGTTGAAGACCCTGAGGAGAGTCAACCCCTGTAAGGCCCCTGGCCCCGACAACATTCCTGGGCGTGTGTTCAGGGAATGTGCAAGTCATCTGGCTGGGGTCATCACAGACATTTTTAACACCTCGCTGGGCCAAGCCACAGTGCCGGCGTGCTTTAAGACTGCCTCCATCATTCCGGTGCCGAAGAAACCTCAAATAACCTCATTTAATGATTACCGGCCTGTTGCACTGACTCCGGTTATGATGAAGTGCTTCGAAAGGCTGCTTAAAGGTCACATCGTTTCCAGACTCCCCCTATTATTTGACCCGTTCCAGTTTGCCGACCGGCAAAACCGCTCCACTCAGGACGCCATCTCCTCCGTTCTTCACCTGAGCCTGGCTCACCTGGAGGAGAAGAACACCCATGTGCGGAGGCTGTTCCTGGACTTCAGCTCAGCGTTTAACACCATCATCCCACAGCATCTGGTAGGAAAATTGGAACACCTGGGCTTCAACACCCCCCTTCGCAACTGGCTGCTAGACTTCCTCACCAACAGACCTCAGTCAGTCCGGGTCGGACAGAACACCTCTGATGTCATCACCCTCAGCACAGGCTCCCTTCAGGGCTGCGTCCTGAGCCCCCTGCTGTGCACCCTGATGACACACGACTGCGTCCTCAGGTTCACCACCAATCACATCGTGAAGTCAGCAGACGACACAACGGTGGTGGGGCTCATCAGAGACAACAACGACCTGGACTACAGAGAGGAGGTGGAGCAGCTGGTGGGCTGGTGCAGAGAAAACAGCCTGATCCTGAATGAGGAGAAGATGAAGGAGATCATCGTCGACTTCAGGAAAAAACAGCCTCACCACGCTCCACTGATCATCAACAGCTCAGCTGTGGAGGTGGTCAGCACCACCAAATTCCTGGGGGTCCACATCACAGAAGACCTCACCTGGACTATGAACACTACGGCACTGGTCAAGAGGGCACAGAAGCGCTTGTACTTCCTGCGGAGGATGAGGAGAGCCCACCTGCCCCCACCCATCATGAGGACGTTCTACAGGAGCACCATAGAGAGCATTCTGACAAGCTGTCTCTCTGTGTGGTGTGGAGGCTGCACCGCCTCCGATTGGAAGAACGTGAGGAGAGTGGTGAGGACAGCAGAGAGGATCATAGGGGCTCCTCTTCCCTCCATTCAGGACATTTCATCTCAGCGCTGCATGTCCCGTGCCCGTAACATCATCAATGACCCATCACACCCCCACCATGGACTGTTCTCCCTGCTGCCCTCTGGGAAGAGGTTTGCAGCATCCGCTGCAGGTCCACCAGGTTCTGCAACAGCTTTTTCCCTGCTGTCATCAGACTGTTGAACACTAGAACTGTTGAGCTCTAAACTGAACTCTGCATCACACATTCACAGAACTGTACTTTATGACACTACGGACCTCTATCTTGCACTATCTCGCACTACCAACTTTACTGAACTTGTATAAACCCTTTAAATAGAAGTTTAATACATGGTTTAGCATTCCTCTGCACACTCTTGAATACTGTTTTGCCTACTTGCACTATTGCATAATTATCACTGCTGCACTTTATACTTATTTTTAATATATATATATATATATAGTATATATGTATATATATATATTTTCATAGGATATGTTACTTCTATTCAACTGCAATATCACTACTTTGTTGTAAGACGTATGCAACGGAATTTCGTTTTGTATGCACCATGTGCAGACAAGATGACAATAAAGTTTGTCTAAGTCTAAGTCATGTCAGGTCAGCTGTCTGGAGAGAGAGAGAAGTCAGGACCTGCGGGCGGAGCACCACCGTGCCACCGCCGCCATGACGGAACTCAAAAGCAAACTCCATGAGGAGAAGCAGAAAGAGTTAGCCATTACCAGGGAGACATTACTGCGGCAGCATGAAATGGAGCTGATGAGAGTGATCAAAATCAAAGATGGAGAGATCCAGCGACTGAATGCCTTGGTCCTCAGCCTGAGGGACGGCTCCATGGACAAGGTGATCCGCTCTATCCGTGTCTGACTATCCGCACGCCACGTCGGGCTTCGATGCGGCCGCTACCGTATTGTGTAGCTTGTCCCCAGTAAGCGTCGCGGCGCTCCGTTGCGGTCTCAACGGCCCGGTGTGGCGCAATGTCTGCTCAGGTGAGGAGGGGGGGCGCTTTGCTGGCGGAGGTGGAGGAGACGCGGCGGTGTCGGGAGACCGAGCGGTGTCGCCTCCACCAGGAGCGCGGAAGAAGCCCTGGCAGCGGCCCAGCAGGCCTGGCAGTCCCGAGCGGCCGAGCTCCGATCGGCTCATCACCAGCATCGGGAGGAGCTGAGCCGAACCAAGAGAGACTGCGAGAGGGAGATCCGCCGACTGGTAGGACTGATCAGATGCGCGGTGCGTGACTATGTTCCCAATTTCGTTGTATACCTGCAGTGCAATGACACCTAAGGCATTCTATTCTATTCTATTTCACAAGAAGAAAATGTCCGGTTGCTCGCTTCGCTTTTGTCACAGCAAAGGTGTTCTAGTCGATTCAAGAACAAAATTGGCCGGTTGCTCTCTTTGTTTTTGTCACAATTCTGGCAAATGAGTTTGCCCGCCTGCCTGAGCGCTCCCCGTTTGTACATCCAGACGGATGACATCAAGCTGAAAGACAGAGCGGTTAGTGTTTTGGATGAAGCCCTGGGGCCGGCCACGTCCACCGCCTTCAGCTGCAGACTCAGGCTGCCGAGCAGCAGATCGCTGCCCTGAGGGATTCCCAAAGGGCGGGCCTAAACTACCCTGGAAGTGGGGTCAACGCCGCTACTAGCAATCCTCTTCATTGCGTAAGCCACCTCATCACACACTTGCAGTACGCATGACTTAGTTCGTTGCTGGAGGAAG
Organism: Syngnathus floridae; assembly: GCF_059516105.1. NCBI lineage: Eukaryota > Metazoa > Chordata > Actinopteri > Syngnathiformes > Syngnathidae > Syngnathus > Syngnathus floridae. Next base: position 16,134,780 of record NC_142421.1, on the reverse strand, counting down.
GTAGCACAAAAACAGTTTTGAACTTTGAACGAGTGCTTGTGTGTGTGTGTTGCGGGGCGTTTTCAGTCTCAGGAGGATCGGGACACGCGACGGTTTCATCTGAAAATCGCTGAGCTCAGCGCAGTCATCAGGAAACTGGAGGATCGAAACGCCCTGCTTTCTGAAGAGCGCAATGAACTGGTAATTTATTGACGGCACGCTTGAAGGTTTGCGCTACGTTTGATGCGCGCCATCCAGCGAGGCACCCATTGCGCTTGCTTATTAGTTGAGCGGCGCGGCGAGTCGGTTGCCTGGTAGATGTCTTTTATTGGGAGCCAAAGCCACGATTCCGTTCAAACCGATGCAAAAGGAATGGATATGTTCTGGCCCGCGTGTTGTGCGTCTTTCACATCCCGCACTTCATGCTTGCAGCTAAAGCGACTGAGAGAAACAGAAAGCCAGTTTCTGCCACTCCTGTACAAAAACAAACGCCTGAGCAGGAAGAATGAAGAACTCTCGCTGGTGCTGTGTCGCCTTGAAAACAAAGTGCGCTTTGTCACCCAGGAGAACGAGGAGATGGCAAGCTTGGTAAGTCGACGCGGACAACGGCGGCGTGCCAACAGAGTCCACTGCATTTGTGTTCCACAGAGAAGGCCTAGTTCGCTCAATGACCTGGACCGCGGTTGCGGCCAGCAGGACGGTGAAATGGAGTTCCTTCAAGTTGTGGAGCAGCGGCACATCATCGACGACTTGTCCAAGGTCTTCAGGCAGGCGACTCGGTGCACGTACGGCAGCGCCGCGCTCGCTCGCTGTCGCCAGGAAACCTTTTCCGTCCAAAGCTTGGCCGGCGGCCGCCATCCAAAAAATTGGCCCCTTAAATTCCGACCTTTCAAGCAGGAGCATTGTGCGCACGCGTTTGAACACGCTTTAGACTTGTTTTGCCGTTTTCAGCAGCTCAAAGCTCCCGTTTTGTCAGCGCCTTTGCCACTCGCTGTGCGCTGAAAACGACGGACTTGCCCGGCTGCTCAGCCCGTCAACCATGAGCCGCGAGCGCGACGTCATTGTCCGTAGGCAGCTAGTGGCAAAATGCACCCTGTTAGAGTTGCGCTCGCTCCAACTTATTTTGCAAGAACCACACGGGAGACAAGTAAGTTCTTTTGGACACCTGCAGGTGGAGAGTCCATCCGTTGTACGAATGAAGTCTGACTCTCGGCTCCTGCACGAGCATTTTAGTTAAGAGAAACAGGGTGGGTGTAAGAGTGGATTGAATAGAGGAAGCCCTTGACCTCTAGTCAAAACATAGCAAGGGGTGTTTTACGACTTTGTGTAGGAAGGGATAAGCGATAGGGATAAATAAGGGATAAATAATATTATTTATTACAGGTCGCAGTCAAAGTCAAAGCAACACAATGATACGATAAAGATAATCTGGAAAACCCTGACACACCCTGTAGTTGTCACTTTTGGAAAAGACGAGCGTCCCTCCAATCATCGCCGGTGACGTGTTTTTCAGGCTCTGGAGACAGGAGCTCATGTCAGAAATGTCATTGTGAGTCGCGTTTGTTTCTGCGCCGGAGCCGTTCGTTCCCTTTGCATCCAAAGAATCTCAAAGGCGGATTATTTGTGTCGACAGGAGAGAGATTTGCTGCTACGATACCGACGTCGAGAATCTCTGAGGAGGAACAAAGCGTGAGGTCCTGCAAGGTGAGTCTGTTTGTTTGCGGCTGCTTGGTGTTGCGCAAGATGAAATGGCCTTTTTATCGCTATCGTTCCTCTCGTCGATTCATCGTGAGGTGTCGCTTCAGTTTGTTCAGAGAGATGTTTGCTTCCGCGCCCGCAGGTCATCGAAACATTTTACGGCTACGACGAAGACGTGTTGGTGGACTCGGACGGATCGTCCTTGTCTTTTCACACCGACAGAACCCCCGACACGGAACCCGAAGAGGTAGCCCGCCATTTCTGCCAGCGTATTGGCACCAAACATTCCTCTTCAGCCTGGAATCGGACTCGTCTTTGCGTCGCGGGTGCTTTGTCGCCGGTCTGACTGATTCTGGTACTAGTGCTGTGTTGCATTGGTGTGTGCATGAAGAGGCGGAGCTTCGCTACCGCCAGCTGACGCAAGAATATCAAGCGCTGCAACGAGCCTACGCTCTGCTAGCCCAGACCAGCGAAAGGGGACTACGACGCCGAGAAGGAGATCAAGGTGGCGCCCCTTCCCGCAACCCCCGGCCGGGTCGCAGCCTCCCCGTTCTCACCCAGCCTCGGGTGTTCTCTGGTCTGAAAGGAGGAGGAGGAGCCTCCCTCCTCCTCCTTTCAGACCAGAGAAAAGCTGATGGTAGAAATGGGTCACTATCAAAGCAGAGTAGCAGATCTGGAGTCAGCGCTGAAGCAACAAGGACAGGTAAGCTCATCAATGAGCACACCTTTTTCTCAGACAAAATAGCTACATTCTTCAGTCACTCATCCGTCTGGCATTACTGGACCAAGCCCCCCCCCCCCCCGAACGTGGCTGGGAAAATGCGGAGAAAAGCAAATGTCATTTTCCAGTCAACCAAAGAATTTGTGGATGAAAATGACACAACATTCCAAAGCTGTCCACGCGTTTGTCTCTTCTAGAATGTCAAGTGGGTGGAGGAGAAGCAGCTGCTGCGTCAGAGCAATCAGCAGTTGGCCGAAAAGGTGACGGAAAGAAAGGCGCTGGGCGGAGTCGCTTGGCGTCACACCTGTCGGGAAGCCCCGCAGATGAGGTCTGACTGTCTTTTCAGGTCAGGCGGATGGAGGCGGAAGAAGCGCGTCTGAAAGAGCACATCCAGGATATCCGAGACCAAAACGAACTGCTTGAGTTCCGCATCCTGGAGCTGGAGGTGGGAAGACTCGCACAAGCGTGTTGAGGCCAGAGATGTGACGGACGGACGGACGGACGGACGGACGGATGCATGCCTCTGCCTTTCAGGAGAGGGAGTGGCGCTCCCCCGTCTTGAAGTTTCTGCAAGTCCGTTTCCCAGACGGCCTCAGCCCTTTGCAGATCTACTGCGAGGCCGAGGGCGTGAGCGTACGTAAGGCGTCCCTCGCAACCCTAACCTTAACCCGAGGTCCCAGAACACCTTACATTGCTCCTTGCGCCTTTCCCCCGGACATCGTCATCAGTGATCTGATGAAGAAGCTGGACATCCTGGGCTATAACGCCGTAAGTGTATGTCGAACTCCTTATGTTCGCACTCCACGAGACTCGGCGGCTCAAATGTGACTTTTGGAAGGCTTTGCGCTAAAAGAAGCTTGTTGACGCTGTGCCTTTGGGCTCTTGCAGAATCTCACCAACGAGGAGCAGGTGGTCGTGATTCACGCCAGGACCCTTCTCACCCTAGCCGAGAAGGTAACGCGCACGTCCACGCACGCTCTCGCATTCTGCTTATGTGACAGCAGCCTTTCCTCAGTGGTTAGAATACATCAAAGTGACCAAGTCAGCACTTCAACAGAAGATGTTGGACATTGAAAGTGAGAAGGTAGACAGACACGCGACATCAGCCAAGGGGAACTCCGGCAATGTGCCCCAACAATTCTGACCTTGAGCTGTGCTAGGATATGTTCTGCAAGCAGAAGGGCTACCTGGATGAAGAGTTGGACGTCAGGAAGTGTTCCATGGACCAGGCTCATAAGGTAAGCCGCCCTCAAATCTCCCGCCGGACCACTGATGGACGAGGATTGCGGCCCAGAGGATCCTGGAGCTGGAGGCCATGTTGTACGAGGCGCTACCGCAGCGGGACTGCCCCGCCACGGACGGCGAAAAAGCCAGCCACGCTGGCGTGAATGACGTGCTGACGGCGGATCAGAGAGAAGAGCTTAGGAGCGCCGTGGACCAATGGAAGCGAGCCCTGATGTGCGAGTTGAGGGAGCGCGACGCTTGCATCCTCCAAGAGAGAATGGATCTGCTGCACAGCGCGCAACAGGTAAGGGCCCAAAGCCAGCCCGGCACTTACTTGCACGCTTACTGGCTTTTGAATGCCACTTTCCATTTGTCCGTCCTAGAGGAACAAAGAGCTGAAAGAATTCATCGAAGCTCAGAAGAGACAAATCAAACAATTGGAGGAGAAGTTTCTGTTTCTCTTTCTATTCTTCTCCTTGGCCTTCATTCTGTGGCCCTAACACCAGCTGGTGAGTGAGCTCCAGCGGCACCGCACTCGACACCTCCGATACACTGCCAGCCGGTCTCAGACGTTGGCAGACGCTCCGATGCCAACGTATACCCCCCGCCACGGTGACAGAGGCACCGCGTCACACCGGCGCTCATCCAATCAGAAGGCAGGAAAAGCAAATTCACATGCAGGGCACTTTTGAACCAGAAGAGAGCGCCACAAAAAACGGCTGTTGCCCCAAACGCGCACTAAAAAGGGTCAGAATAACAAGAGTCCCACTGGCCAGCCGGGGCCACCCGTCCAGCTGTTTCTTCAGGGGGGAAAAAAATTGGAGTCACCGGTGAGTACATTTTGCATTTAGCTCTGCTTTTCTGCTTCTGTCTTCAAGTGTGTGGCATCCTGCGATCAAAGATTCAGCCAACCCCAAAGCGGTTGACCTCAACGTCCCACCACCATGCCTACCAGAGCAGGTGACGTGATGCTTTGGACATCCTTCCGTCTCAGATGCCCAAAAGTACTCTTTGCCACATCTGCGGCAATACGGTGTCTTTTCAAAGGTGCAAATAAATCCAGCGTGGGCGGAACACGCACGTCTTCGGTTTTTCCCGCTTTGTTTGTGTGACAGCTGTTGTGAAAATTTTATACAAATAAAGTTGTATAGTACAGGTTTGGCCAAGCCGCAACTCCCGAACCGCATGCGGCTCTTTTATGTTCATATCAACATTTGTGTGTGTGTGTGTGTGGGGGGGGGGGTTGTGCGTGTTGGCTTCACTTGAGTTCAATTTGGTATTTTGGTCAAAAGCGCATGTGGTGAAATTCCACAAAGTAGGATGGGCAAACACATTTCTTTAAACTATGAGTGTCAATTGGGCTCTCGAAATGGCAGGGAAAAGATGCACAGCAAAACGAAAATACGTAGATGAACACAGGACGTTTTAATCAGAGTGGGAAAGTTTCTATTTTTTGTTGAACGTGATGGCAAACCATTCTGCCTGATATGTCAGACCTCAGCGCATTTCAAAGATTCAAATCTTCAGCGCCATGCACTTCAGCTCACTCCATGCTAACATTGATCAGGCGTCGAACCCGCATCATCATGCTTAAGAGGTGGCCATGCTAACCAGTGCGCCATTATGTCAACGCATAATAACTAAGTCTACTGGTCAAAACAGCGGTTACTATATGACGTCGCTACGTCGTGGTCACGTGACGCAGACAAGACGTCAATGGACGTGGGCAGAGTTAACTTGTTTAAAAGGGAGTAGGCAGAAGAAATATTTAATTTATTTAAATCTATTTTGAGTGCACACCATTATGCCAATGCATAACAACTGTAAATCTACTAAACAAAACAGCGGTTGCTATATGACATCTGCCACGTCGTGGTCACGTGACATACGTGACGTCGATGGGCGTAACTTTCGCCGGAATTCAAATCCGCGGGGAGAGTTAACTTGTTTAAAAGAGAGTGGGCAGAAGAATTATTTAATTTATTTAAATCTATTTGGTGTGTGCGCCATTATGTCAATGCATAACAACTGTAAGTCTACTAAACAAAACAGCGGTTGCTATATGACGTCTGCCACGTCGTGGTCACGTGACGCGGACGTGACGTCGACGCCTACTTTACATCCCACCGATCACAGGACCCCTCGGCTGCATAACCGTGCCCCCTTCCCAACCAATCGGATTTGCTATACGCGAAAACGACGCCAATGGAAAGAGCTTCCGCCCAAATTTAAATCCGTGGGCGTGGCTCGCAGCAGGAAGTAGGAAAATGGCGGCGATGTTGACAAAGACACAGCGGATGGTAACATACGACTAACAAGAGAAATATTTTTATTTTCTGCTTGCAACTGGACCGTCCAGAGCGTACACGGTAAGTACAACTCATCGTTTTTAAAAAGAAGTACTTTTGTTGCCCTGAAAAGCGAGTGAGCGTGGCGTTTGTGGGGGACGTCGAATTTCGACGATTCTTTCTGGTCAACGGTTGTAAATGATTGTGTTGATTAAAAAAGAAAACTTGATGTAACTCTACTTTTAACTGCCGTTTCAGATAGATTTGGAATTGCATCACATCCAATTTTGCCTAGAGCGTACACGGTAAGTAACACTCGTTGTGTTTAAGGAGATTTACGTTTGTAATAGCAGAAGTGTAGCCGCGTTGCGTTGTACGTGTGAATGTTGGTCCGGGCGAAATGTTAATGTTTAATTTCATTCCTTTAGGTTCCACGGTGTTTGTTGGCTGCAAGTTTTCCACTGCAAGAAGAGGCTCATATCATTGACCAGGAGCGAGCTACAATGGTGAGTAGCCATAACATTTATGTTAAACACTTCCTATTTCATGTCTAACAGTACTTGATTTAACAAATAACCATAAATAAATACAGTGTGGGCACTGAAGTTAACATATGTGATTATACTGCCTAATCTGTCACCGAGTAGATTGTTGCAAAGTAATATAAGATCCAAAGTTGTAATTCAGAATAGTTTTCAAAAGAAGGCCATTAGAATTATATACAAGTCTGATTACCCTGAACAAGCTATTAATTAAATCACAAATTCTTCAATTCAAAGATTTGGTAGATTATCAGACAAATAATGTCTAACAGTAATTGATTTAACACATCACGATAAGTAGATTGAGTGTGGGCACTCTCAAGTTAACATATGTGATTATACTGCCTAATCTGTTACAGAGTATGTTGTTGCCAAGTAATGTAGAATAGATCCAAAGTAGTAATCCAGAATAGTTTTGAAGAGGCCATTAGAATAATAAACAAATCTGATTACCTTGAACATAATAACAAGCTAAGTGTTTAATATGTCCTATGAAGTCAAAATTGGGCACCATCATGTGGTGAAATTTGGAATTGCATCACATCCAATTTTGCCTGGGAACAAACAGATTACATAAATCTTAGTTTTGAATAAGCCACTCCTTCTCAAACAAGTAAACTCTGCCCATTTTGCGCAGTAGATGTTCTGTTAATATCTAGTATTTATACAAAGTCATAATTTAAATTGCTTTCAACCTTCATTCATCGGTTCAACCAACATTACTCGCTCTTATTACCAACTTGTATTGATTTAACTAAGCGTTTAATACTTCCTATCAGGTCTCAAATCGAGATTTGGCAAAATACAATTTCAGCAAATCCAATTTTGCCAGGGAACAAAAATAGATTAAATAAACTAAATAAGTCCTCTTCCCATTAAATAAATCAGAAAAGTCTGTCTTGTAACCAGTCCTCTTCAAACAAGTAAAGTCTGCCCATTTTGTGCCGTAGATTTTGTGTCTATGCCTAGTATTTAAACAAAATCATAATTTAAACGACTTCTTTCCTTCATTCACTTTGGAAATTTGGAATTGCAGCAAATCGAATTTTGGCAGGGAACAAAAATAGATCAATTAAACTAAATAAGTCTTCTTCCCATTAAATAAATTAAAAAAGTCTGTCTTGTAACCAGTCCTTTTCAAACAAGTAAAGTCTGCCCATTTTGTGCCATCGATTTTGTGTTAATGCCTAGTATTTATACAAAATCATAATTTAAAGGACTTCATTCCTTCATTCACTTTGGAAATTTGGAATTGCAGCACATCAAATTTTGCCTGGGAAGAAAAGTAGATTAAATAAATTTAATAAGTCTTACTACTTCCCATTAAATAAATTAAATACGTCTTACTTGTTCCCACTCCTTTTCAAAACAGTAGTTTAAAACGAGGGCCCTTCACTCAATCTTTAACCCCAACCCCGCACGTTGTGTTGTATCTGTGAATGTTGGTTGTGGCCAAATGATAGTTTTCTTTCATTCGTTTAGGTTCCAAGAAAACTTGATGTAACTCTACTTTTAACTGCCGTTTCAGATAAGCGGGTATTACGTCGCAGTCATGTGCCGTGGATATGACGTAATTGCCCGAACCTCCGCCAAAATTCAAATCTGTTGGCGCGATGGCCGTGAGCCACTGAGCAGCGACGATTATCAACAGAAATATCTTTATTTTCTGCTTGCAACTGGACCGTCTAGAGCGTACACGGTAAGTAACACTCATTGTGTTTAAGGAGATTTACGTTTGTAATAGCAGAAGTGTAGCCGCGTTGCGTTGTACGTGTGAAAATTGGTCGAGGCGAAATGTTCATGTTTAATTTCATTCCTTTAGGTTCCACGGTGTTTGTTGGCTGCAAGTTTTCCACTGCAAGAAGAGGCTCGTATCATTGACCAGGAGCGAGCTACAATGGTGAGTAGCCATAACATTTATGTTAAACACTTCCTATTTCATGTCTAACAGTACTTGATTTAACAAATAACCATAAATAAATACAGTGTGGGCACTGAAGTTAACATATGTGATTATACTGCCTAATCTGTCACGGAGTAGATTGTTGCAAAGTAATATAAGATCCAAAGTTGTAATTCAGAATAGTTTTCAAAAGAAGGCCATTAGAATTATATACAAGTCTGATTACCCTTAACATAACAACAAGCTATTAATTAAATCACAAATTCTTCAATTCAAAGATTTGGTAGATTATCAGACAAATAATGTCTAACAGTAATTGATTTAACACATCACGATAAGTAGATTGAGTGTGGGCACTCTCAAGTTAACAGATATGATTATACTGCCTAATCTGTTACAGAGTATGTTGTTGCCAAGTAATGTAGAATAGATCCAAAGTAGTAATCCAGAATAGTTTTGAAGAGGCCATTAGAATAATAAACAAATCTGATTACCTTGAACATAATAACAAGCTAAGTGTTTAATATGTCCTATGAAGTCAAAATTGGGCACCATCATGTGGTGAAATTTGGAATTGCATCACATCCAATTTTGCCTGGGAACAAACAGATTAAATAAATCTTAGTTTTGAATAAGCCACTCCTTCTCAAACAAGTAAACTCTGCCCATTTCGCGCAGTAGATGTTCTGTTAATATCTAGTATTTATACAAAGTCATAATTTAAATTGCTTTCAACCTTCATTCATCGGTTCAACCAACATTACTCGCTCTTATTACCAACTTGTATTGATTTAACTAAGCGTTTAATACTTCCTATCAGGTCTCAAGGCAAGATTTGGCAAAATACAATTTCAGCAAATCCAATTTTGCCAGGGAACAAAAATAGATTAAATAAACTAAATAAGTCTTCTTCCCATTAAATAAATCAGAAAAGTCTGTCTTGTAACCAGTCCTCTTCAAACAAGTAAAGTCTGCCCATTTTGTGCCGTAGATTTTGTGTCTATGCCTAGTATTTAAACAAAATCATAATTTAAACGACTTCTTTCCTTCATTCACTTTGGAAATTTGGAATTGCAGCAAATCGAATTTTGCCAGGGAACAAAAATAGATCAATTAAACTAAATAAGTCTTCTTCCCATTAAATAAATTAAAAAAGTCTGTCTTGTAACCAGTCCTTTTCAAACAAGTAAAGTCTGCCCATTTTGTGCCGTCGATTTTGTGTTAATGCCTAGTATTTATACAAAATCATAATTTAAAGGACTTCATTCCTTCATTCACTTTGGAAATTTGGAATTGCAGCACATCAAATTTTGCCTGGGAAGAAAAGTAGATTAAATAAATTTAATAAGTCTTACTACTTCCCATTAAATAAATTAAATACGTCTTACTTGTTCCCACTCCTTTACAAAAAAGTAGTTTAAAACGAGGTCCCTTCACTCAACCTTTAACCCTATTTATTCACCTTCTAGGCTAAGTGTTAAAGGCTAAGTGTTAAAGGCTAAGTGTTAAAGGCTAAGTGTTAGAGGCTAAGTGCCAGAGGCTAGGCGCCAGAGGCGAGTTATTGTGGGCTGAAGTTTTAGTGGGGTTAGTGTGAATACAATCCAAAAGAATACAACAGAATACAATACAATACAATATAATACATAGATTAAATTCAATAGCTCTTACTACTTCCCATTAAATAAATTAAATACGTCTTACCGTATTTGCCGGTGTACAGGTCGACTCGGTGTATAAGTCGACCCCCTAAAATTCGACGGAAATTTACGATTTTATGATATATCCTTTGTATAAGTCGAGCTCAATTGTTGCATTATATTAAACTTCAAAATTCAATATGCGAAATTTATTGACGAAATGTGTTCAAATTCCGGGAGGCCGTGCGCATGCGGCTGTTTATAAGCACCGCGGAGGAGATCGCGGCCGGCGAGCTCGCGCACGCCACCCGGCACCAACGGGAGGCCGGAAATAGCTCCAAGCCGAGCGGATCGGCACTTTATAAGCACCGCGGAGGAGATCGCGGCACCTCATTGGACTTCCAGCGGCCGGCGAGCTCGCGCACCCGCCCGGCACATCCGGGAGGCCGTGCGCACGAGCCAAGTGGCCGAAAATAGCCCCCGCCGAGCGGATCGGCTGTTTATAAGCACCGCGGAGGTGGTCGCGGCGTCTCATTCGACTTCCAGCGGCCGGCGAGCTCGCGCACCCGCCCGGCACATCCGGGAGGCCGTGCGCACGAGCCAAGTGGCCGAAAATAGCCCCCGCCGAGCGGATCGGCTGTTTATAAGCACCGCGGAGGTGGTGGCGGCGCCTCATTCGACTTCCAGCGGCCGGCGAGCTCGCGCACCCGCCCGGCACATCCGGGAGGCCGTGCGCACGAGCCAAGTGGCCAAAAATAGCCCCCGCCGAGCGGATCGGCTGTTTATAAGCACCGCGGAGGTGGTGGCGGCGCCTCATTCGACTTCCAGCGGCCGGCGAGCTCGCGCACCCGCCCGGCACATCCGGGAGGCCGTGCGCACGAGCCAAGTGGCCAAAAATAGCCCCCGCCGAGCGGATCGGCTGTTTATAAGCACCGCGGAGGTGGTGGCGGCGCCTCATTCGACTTCCAGCGGCCGGCGAGCTCGCGCACCCGCCCGGCACATCCGGGAGGCCGTGCGCACGAGCCAAGTGGCCGAAAATAGCCCCCGCCGAGCGGATCGGCTGTTTATAAGCACCGCGGAGGTGGTCGCGGCGTCTCATTCGACTTCCAGCGGCCGGCGAGCTCGCGCACCCGCCCGGCACATCCGGGAGGCCGTGCGCACGAGCCAAGTGGCCGAAAATAGCCCCCGCCGAGCGGATCGGCTGTTTATAAGCACCGCGGAGGTGGTGGCGGCGCCTCATTCGACTTCCAGCGGGCCGCGCACTCGCGCACGCCGCCCGGTTCAAATTTTCTAAGTGCAACGCACAATGAGATGCATGAGAAACGGCCTTGGTTACCATCACATTTGAAGCGATGAATACGAAGTTAAATTTTATGACTCGGTGTATAAGTCGAGGTCGATTTTTTTCGGTCGATTTTGGATCGAAAAAGGTCGACCAATACACCGGCAAATACGGTACTTGTTCCCAATCCTTTTCAAAAAAGTAGTTTAAAACGAGGGCCCTTCACTCAACCTTTAACCTCAACCCCGCACGTCACATTGTGTTGTATCTGTGAATGTTGGTTGTGGCCAAATGATAGTTTTCTTTCATTCGTTTAGGTTCCACGGTGTTTGTTGGCTATGTTTTCCACTGTCAGAAGGATGAAAATACAAAGTACAACGCTTGGACGTGGGCGAAGACGTCACCGGTGAGTTCTTCCTTCCTATTTATTTACCTTCTAGATGCTAGAGGCTAAGTGTTAGAGGCTAAGTGTTAGAGGCTAAGTGTTAAACACAATACGAACAACACAACGATACTGCACTGAACAACACGATACCGCACTGAGAAACACGATACCGCACTGAACAACACGATACCGCACTGAACAACACCATGCCGCACTGAACACCATGCCACACTGAACAACACCATCCCGCACTGAACAACACCATGCCGCACTAAATAACACCATGCCGCACTGAACAACACCATGCCTCACTGAACGACACCATGCCGCACTGAAAGACACCATGCCGCACTGAACGACACCATGCCGCACTGAAAGACACCATCCCGCACTGAACACCATGCCGCACTGAACAACACCATCCTGCACTGAACAACACCATCCCGCACTGAACAACACCATGCCGCACTGAACAACATTATGCCGCACTGAACATTATGCCGCACTGAACAACACCATGCCGCACTGAACAACACCATGCCGCACTGAACAACACCATGCCGCACTGAACAACATTATGCCGCACTGAACAACATTATGTCGCACTGAACAACACCATGCCGCACTGAACAACACCATGCCGCACTGAACAACATTATGCCGCACTGAAAAACACCATGCCGCACTGAACAACACCATCCCGCACTGAACAACACCATGCCGCATTGAACAACACCATGCCGCACTGAACAACACCATGCTGCACTGAACAACATTATGCTGCACTGAACAACACGATCCTGCATTGAACAACACCATGCCGCACTGAACAACACCATCCTGCACTGAACAACACCATCCTGCACTGAACAACACCACCCCGCACTGAACAACACGATCCCGCATTGAACACCATCCCGCACTGAACAACACCATGCCGCACTGAACAACACCATTCCGCACTGAACAACACCATGCCGCACTGAACAACACCATGCCGCACTGAACAACACCATGCCGCACTGAACAACACCATGCCGCACTGAACAACATTATGCCGCACTGAACAACACCATGCCGCACTGAACAACACCATCCCGCACTGAACAACACCATGCCGCATTGAACAACACCATGCCGCACTGAACAACACCATCCTGCACTGAACAACACCATCCCGCACTGAACAACACCATGCCGCACTGAACAACATTATGGCGCACTGAACAACACCATGCCGCACTGAACAACACCATGCCGCACTGAACAACACCATGCCGCACTGAACAACACTATGCCGCAATGAACAACACCATCCCGCACTGAACAACACCATGCCGCACTGAGCAACACCATGCCGCACTGAACAACACCATCCTGCACTGAACAACACCATGCCGCACTGAACAACACCATTCCGCACTGAACAACACCATGCCGCACTGAACAACATTACGCTGCACTGAACAACACCATGCCGCACTGAACAACACCATGCCGCACTGAACAACACCATGCCGCATTGAACAACACCATGCCGCATTGAACAACACCATGCCGCACTGAACAACACCATCCTGCACTGAACAACACCATGCCGCATTGAACAACACCATGCCGCACTGAACAACACCATCCTGCACTGAACAACACCATCCCGCACTGAACAACACCATCCCGCATTGAACAACACCATCCTGCACTGAACAACACCATGCCGCACTGAACAACACCATGCCGCACTGAACAACACCATTCCGCACTGAACAACACCATGCCGCACTGAACAACACCATCCTGCACTGAACAACACCATCCCGCACTGAACAACACCATGCCGCATTGAACAACACCATCCTGCACTGAACAACACCATCCTGCACTGAACAACACCATGCCGCACTGAACAACACCATGCCGCACTGAACAACACCATGCCGCACTGAACAACACCATGCCGCACTGAACAACATTATGCCGCACTGAACAACATTATGTCGCACTGAACAACACCATGCCGCACTGAACAACACCATGCCGCACTGAACAACATTATGCCGCACTGAAAAACACCATGCCGCACTGAACAACACCATCCCGCACTGAACAACACCATGCCGCATTGAACAACACCATGCCGCACTGAACAACACCATGCTGCACTGAACAACATTATGCTGCACTGAACAACACGATCCTGCATTGAACAACACCATGCCGCACTGAACAACACCATCCTGCACTGAACAACACCATCCTGCACTGAACAACACCACCCCGCACTGAACAACACGATCCCGCATTGAACACCATCCCGCACTGAACAACACCATGCCGCACTGAACAACACCATTCCGCACTGAACAACACCATGCCGCACTGAACAACACCATGCCGCACTGAACAACACCATGCCGCACTGAACAACACCATGCCGCACTGAACAACATTATGCCGCACTGAACAACACCATGCCGCACTGAACAACACCATCCCGCACTGAACAACACCATGCCGCATTGAACAACACCATGCCGCACTGAACAACACCATCCTGCACTGAACAACACCATCCCGCACTAAACAACACCATGCCGCACTGAACAACATTATGGCGCACTGGACAACATTATGCCGCACTGAACAACACCAAGCCGCACTGAACAACACCATGCCGCACTGAACAACACCATCCTGCACTGAACAACACCATGCCGCATTGAACAACACCATGCCGCACTGAACAACACCATCCTGCACTGAACAACACCATCCCGCACTGAACAACACCATCCCGCATTGAACAACACCATCCTGCACTGAACAACACCATGCCGCACTGAACAACACCATGCCGCACTGAACAACACCATTCCGCACTGAACAACACCATGCCGCACTGAACAACACCATCCTGCACTGAACAACACCATCCCGCACTGAACAACACCATGCCGCATTGAACAACACCATCCTGCACTGAACAACACCATCCTGCACTGAACAACACCATGCCGCACTGAACAACACCATGCCGCACTGAACAACACCATGCCGCACTGAACAACACCATGCCGCACTGAACAACATTATGCCGCACTGAACAACATTATGTCGCACTGAACAACACCATGCCGCACTGAACAACACCATGCCGCACTGAACAACATTATGCCGCACTGAAAAACACCATGCCGCACTGAACAACACCATCCCGCACTGAACAACACCATGCCGCATTGAACAACACCATGCCGCACTGAACAACACCATGCTGCACTGAACAACATTATGCTGCACTGAACAACACGATCCTGCATTGAACAACACCATGCCGCACTGAACAACACCATCCTGCACTGAACAACACCATCCTGCACTGAACAACACCACCCCGCACTGAACAACACGATCCCGCATTGAACACCATCCCGCACTGAACAACACCATGCCGCACTGAACAACACCATTCCGCACTGAACAACACCATGCCGCACTGAACAACACCATGCCGCACTGAACAACACCATGCCGCACTGAACAACACCATGCCGCACTGAACAACATTATGCCGCACTGAACAACACCATGCCGCACTGAACAACACCATCCCGCACTGAACAACACCATGCCGCATTGAACAACACCATGCCGCACTGAACAACACCATCCTGCACTGAACAACACCATCCCGCACTAAACAACACCATGCCGCACTGAACAACATTATGGCGCACTGGACAACATTATGCCGCACTGAACAACACCATGCCGCACTGAACAACACCATGCCGCACTGAACAACACCATGCCGCACTGAACAACACCATGCCGCACTGAACAACATTATGCCGCACTGAACAACACCATGCCGCACTGAACAACACCATGCCGCACTGAACAACACGATCCCGCATTGAACAACACCATCCTGCACTGAACAACACCATGCCGCACTGAACAACACCATGCCGCACTGAACAACACCATTCCGCACTGAACAACACCATGCCGCACTGAACGACACCATCCTGCACTGAACAACACCATCCCGCACTGAACAACACCATGCCGCATTAAACAACACCATGCCGCACTGAACAACACCATCCTGCACTGAACAACACCATGCCGCACTGAACAACACCATGCCGCACTGAACAACACCATGCCGCACTGAACAACATTATGCCGCACTGAACAACATTATGCCGCACTAAACAACATTATGTCGCACTGAACAACACCATGCCGCACTGAACAACACCATGCTGCACTGAACAACATTATGCCGCACTGAACAACACGATCCCGCATTGAACAACACCATCCCGCAGTGAACAACACCATGCCGCATTGAACAACACCATGCCGCACTGAACAACACCATGCTGCACTGAACAACATTATGCTGCACTGAACAACACGATCCTGCATTGAACAACACCATGCCGCACTGAACACCATCCTGCACTGAACAACACCATGCCGCACTGAACAACACCATGCCGCACTGAACAACATTATGCCGCACTGAAAAACACCATGCCGCACTGAACAACACCATCCCGCACTGAACAACACCATGCCGCATTGAACAACACCATGCCGCACTGAACAACACCATGCTGCACTGAACAACATTATGCTGCACTGAACAACACGATCCTGCATTGAACAACACCATGCCGCACTGAACAACACCATCCTGCACTGAACAACACCATCCTGCACTGAACAACACCACCCCGCACTGAACAACACGATCCCGCATTGAACAACACCATCCCGCACTGAACAACACCATGCCGCACTGAACAACACCATTCCGCACTGAACAACACCATGCCGCACTGAACAACACCATGCCGCACTGAACAACACCATGCCGCACTGAACAACACCATGCCGCACTGAACAACATTATGCCACACTGAACAACACCATGCCGCACTGAACAACACCATCCCGCACTGAACAACACCATGCCGCATTGAACAACACCATGCCGCACTGAACAACACCATCCTGCACTGAACAACACAATCCCGCACTAAACAACACCATGCCGCACTGAACAACATTATGGCGCACTGGACAACATTATGCCGCACTGAACAACACCATGCCGCACTGAACAACACCATGCCGCACTGAACAACACCATGCCGCACTGAACAACATTATGCCGCACTGAACAACACCATGCCGCACTGAACAACACCATGCCGCACTGAACAACACGATCCCGCATTGAACAACACCATCCTGCACTGAACAACACCATGCCGCACTGAACAACACCATGCCGCACTGAACAACACCATTCCGCACTGAACAACACCATGCCGCACTGAACAACACCATCCTGCACTGAACAACACCATCCCGCACTGAACAACACCATGCCGCATTGAACAACACCATGCCGCACTGAACAACACCATCCTGCACTGAACAACACCATGCCGCACTGAACAACACCATGCCGCACTGAACAACACCATGCCGCACTGAACAACATTATGCCGCACTGAACAACATTATGCCGCACTAAACAACATTATGTCGCACTGAACAACACCATGCCGCACTGAACAACACCATGCTGCACTGAACAACATTATGCCGCACTGAACAACACGATCCCGCATTGAACAACACCATCCCGCAGTGAACAACACCATGCCGCATTGAACAACACCATGCCGCACTGAACAACACCATGCTGCACTGAACAACATTATGCTGCACTGAACAACACGATCCTGCATTGAACAACACCATGCCGCACTGAACAACACCATCCTGCACTGAACAACACCTTTCCACACTGAACAACACCATGCCGCACTGAACAACATTATGCCGCACTGAACAACACCATGCCGCACTTAACAACACCATGCCGCACTGAACAACACCATGCCGCACTGAACAACACCATGCCGCAATGAACAACACCATCCCGCACTGAACAACACCATGCCGCATTGAACAACACCATGCCGCACTGAACAACACCATCCCGCACTGAACAACACGATCCCGCATTGAACAACACCATCCCGGACTGAACAACACCATGCCGCACTGAACAACACCATTCCGCACTGAACAACACCATGCCGCACTGAACAACACCATGCCGCACTGAACAACACCATGCCGCACTGAACAACACCATGCCGCACTGAACAACATTATGCCGCACTGAACAACACCATGCCGCACTGAACAACACCATCCCGCACTGAACAACACCATGCCGCATTGAACAACACCATGCCGCACTGAACAACACCATCCTGCACTGATCAACACCATCCCGCACTGAACAACACCATGCCGCACTGAACAACATTATGGCGCACTGAACAACATTATGCCGCACTGAACAACACCATGCCGCACTGAACAACACCATGCCGCACTGAACAACACCATGCCGCACTGAGCAACATTATGCCGCACTGAACAACATTATGCCGCACTGAACAACACCATGCCGCACTGAACAACACCATGCCGCACTGAACAACACCATGCCGCACTGAACAACACGACGTCGCACTGAACAACACGACGCCGCACAGAACAACACGACGCCGCACAGAATAACACAATACCGCACAGAACAACACAATACCGCACAAACAGTTTTAGATAATATTACGTCGCAGTCATGTGACGCGGACATGACGTCAATAGGCGGAACTCACGGCAAAATTATAATCCGTGGGCGTGGCTTGCAACAGGAAGTAGGAAAGCGGCAGTTCTGGCAAACAAGACACAGCTGTTAGTAACACGATGACTAACAAGGCAAATATTTTTGTTTTCAGCTTGCAACTTGACCGTCTAGAGCGTACAAGGTAATTACAACTGTTTTTTTTTAGCCCTGAAAAGCAAGGGAGTGTGGCGTTTGGGAGGAATGTCGAACTCGGCGTCTGCTTCCAGCCACAGACGCCAAATTTCGACGATTATTTCGACTGGTCAACGGTTGTAAATTATTGCGTTGACTAAAAACTTTATTTAACTCTACTCTTAACTTTGCCGTTTCAGATATGCGGGTATTACACCGCGGAAATGACGTCAATAGGCTGAACTCTCGCCAAAATTCAAATCTGTGGGCGCAATGGCCTTGAGCGAGACACCGGATACAAACACGACGATTATCAACAGAAATATCTTTATTTTCCGCTTGCAAGTGGACCGTCTAGAGCGTACACGGTAAGTACAACTCATTGTGTTTAAAAAGATTTACGTTTGTGTAGTTTGCGTTGCGTTGTATCTGTGAATGTTGGTTGAGGCTAAATGTTAATGTTTAATTTCATTCCTTTAGGTTCCACGGTGTTTGTTGGCTGTATGTTTTCCACTGCAAGAAGAGGCTCGTATCATTGACCAGCAGGAGCTACAATGGTGAGTACCCCTTTCGTCTTCCATTTATGTTAAACACTTCCTATTTCATGTCTAACAGTACTCGATTTAACAAATAACCATAAATAAATACAGTGTGGGCAGTCACGTTAACATATGTGATTATCCTGCCTAATATGTTTATCACAAATATGTCACTAATCACTAATATGTTTATTTGTTTATCACAACACCTTTGGACCTTCAGCAATCGATTATTTACCTTCATCTACATAGAGACAGAACGATGGTGTCTTAAACATCTCATTCATTTCACCAAATAACTTCACGCAGGTGGATAACGGCCGTCTCGGTCACGCTATGTTGCGTGATGCAGTTTTGAAGAACCAAATGCATTTATTCAATGAATAAGTCAAGCTAGTTCTATGTTTATGATGTTGTAAGTTACGGTACCGATTGAAGTTGAGTTCGAAGCCAGTGGAAAACAGCGCTGCGTTTGTGCTCTCCAGGTACAAATGTTGTGATCTCTGACTGACGACCGGGCGAGACTCGAGTAAGAGATGTCCAAACGAGCTCCGGCAGGGCGGGCCAAGGCGGAGCGAACGGACGCCCTTCAGGCCGCCAATGACGAGCTGAGAACCAAACTGATGGACGTCCAGTTAGAACTTCAGCAGGAGAAGAACAAGGTGAAAACCTCAACAGACAGACACTGCCTGCCTCCCTGCCTGCCTCCCTGCCTGCCTCCCTGCCTGCCTCCCTCCCTCCCAGTTTTCCCGATGTAGATTAGACATGCGTGTGCCATGACTGTGTCAGCCTACATCAACAAATGCACCGAGGACGTCAGCACCACTAAGAATATCATCACCCGGGGCAACCAACGACCCTGGATGACTGAGGAGGTACGTCAAACGCTACGAGCGCGGAACTCTGCCTTCAAGTCTGGCGACAAGGAGACACTGAGGACAGCGAGAGCCAACTTGAACCGTGCCATCAGGATAGCGAAGCGAGACCGCAGTCGAAAATTTCAGGATCGTTTCCACGACGTCAAAAACATCAGGAGTATGTGGCAAGGCATACGGGCGATTACAGACTACAACTCACCCTCCCCCCCCCCGGTGGGTGTAGTTGATGCTGACTTTCTAAATGGTCTAAATAACTTCTTTGGGAGGTTCGAGGCACTAAACGGCACTCCAGCAGTTAAAACTGTCCCCCATCAGGAAGAGGAGGTACTCTGCCTTGACTCCGCCGATGTGTTGAAGACCCTGAGGAGAGTCAACCCCTGTAAGGCCCCTGGCCCCGACAACATTCCTGGGCGTGTGTTCAGGGAATGTGCAAGTCATCTGGCTGGGGTCATCACAGACATTTTTAACACCTCGCTGGGCCAAGCCACAGTGCCGGCGTGCTTTAAGACTGCCTCCATCATTCCGGTGCCGAAGAAACCTCAAATAACCTCATTTAATGATTACCGGCCTGTTGCACTGACTCCGGTTATGATGAAGTGCTTCGAAAGGCTGCTTAAAGGTCACATCGTTTCCAGACTCCCCCTATTATTTGACCCGTTCCAGTTTGCCGACCGGCAAAACCGCTCCACTCAGGACGCCATCTCCTCCGTTCTTCACCTGAGCCTGGCTCACCTGGAGGAGAAGAACACCCATGTGCGGAGGCTGTTCCTGGACTTCAGCTCAGCGTTTAACACCATCATCCCACAGCATCTGGTAGGAAAATTGGAACACCTGGGCTTCAACACCCCCCTTCGCAACTGGCTGCTAGACTTCCTCACCAACAGACCTCAGTCAGTCCGGGTCGGACAGAACACCTCTGATGTCATCACCCTCAGCACAGGCTCCCTTCAGGGCTGCGTCCTGAGCCCCCTGCTGTGCACCCTGATGACACACGACTGCGTCCTCAGGTTCACCACCAATCACATCGTGAAGTCAGCAGACGACACAACGGTGGTGGGGCTCATCAGAGACAACAACGACCTGGACTACAGAGAGGAGGTGGAGCAGCTGGTGGGCTGGTGCAGAGAAAACAGCCTGATCCTGAATGAGGAGAAGATGAAGGAGATCATCGTCGACTTCAGGAAAAAACAGCCTCACCACGCTCCACTGATCATCAACAGCTCAGCTGTGGAGGTGGTCAGCACCACCAAATTCCTGGGGGTCCACATCACAGAAGACCTCACCTGGACTATGAACACTACGGCACTGGTCAAGAGGGCACAGAAGCGCTTGTACTTCCTGCGGAGGATGAGGAGAGCCCACCTGCCCCCACCCATCATGAGGACGTTCTACAGGAGCACCATAGAGAGCATTCTGACAAGCTGTCTCTCTGTGTGGTGTGGAGGCTGCACCGCCTCCGATTGGAAGAACGTGAGGAGAGTGGTGAGGACAGCAGAGAGGATCATAGGGGCTCCTCTTCCCTCCATTCAGGACATTTCATCTCAGCGCTGCATGTCCCGTGCCCGTAACATCATCAATGACCCATCACACCCCCACCATGGACTGTTCTCCCTGCTGCCCTCTGGGAAGAGGTTTGCAGCATCCGCTGCAGGTCCACCAGGTTCTGCAACAGCTTTTTCCCTGCTGTCATCAGACTGTTGAACACTAGAACTGTTGAGCTCTAAACTGAACTCTGCATCACACATTCACAGAACTGTACTTTATGACACTACGGACCTCTATCTTGCACTATCTCGCACTACCAACTTTACTGAACTTGTATAAACCCTTTAAATAGAAGTTTAATACATGGTTTAGCATTCCTCTGCACACTCTTGAATACTGTTTTGCCTACTTGCACTATTGCATAATTATCACTGCTGCACTTTATACTTATTTTTAATATATATATATATATATATATATATATATATAGTATATATGTATATATATATATTTTCATAGGATATGTTACTTCTATTCAACTGCAATATCACTACTTTGTTGTAAGACGTATGCAACGGAATTTCGTTTTGTATGCACCATGTGCAGACAAGATGACAATAAAGTTTGTCTAAGTCTAAGTCATGTCAGGTCAGCTGTCTGGAGAGAGAGAGAAGTCAGGACCTGCGGGCGGAGCACCACCGTGCCACCGCCGCCATGACGGAACTCAAAAGCAAACTCCATGAGGAGAAGCAGAAAGAGTTAGCCATTACCAGGGAGACATTACTGCGGCAGCATGAAATGGAGCTGATGAGAGTGATCAAAATCAAAGATGGAGAGATCCAGCGACTGAATGCCTTGGTCCTCAGCCTGAGGGACGGCTCCATGGACAAGGTGATCCGCTCTATCCGTGTCTGACTATCCGCACGCCACGTCGGGCTTCGATGCGGCCGCTACCGTATTGTGTAGCTTGTCCCCAGTAAGCGTCGCGGCGCTCCGTTGCGGTCTCAACGGCCCGGTGTGGCGCAATGTCTGCTCAGGTGAGGAGGGGGGGCGCTTTGCTGGCGGAGGTGGAGGAGACGCGGCGGTGTCGGGAGACCGAGCGGTGTCGCCTCCACCAGGAGCGCGGAAGAAGCCCTGGCAGCGGCCCAGCAGGCCTGGCAGTCCCGAGCGGCCGAGCTCCGATCGGCTCATCACCAGCATCGGGAGGAGCTGAGCCGAACCAAGAGAGACTGCGAGAGGGAGATCCGCCGACTGGTAGGACTGATCAGATGCGCGGTGCGTGGCTATGTTCCCAATTTCGTTGTATACCTGCAGTGCAATGACACCTAAGGCATTCTATTCTATTCTATTTCACAAGAAGAAAATGTCCGGTTGCTCGCTTCGCTTTTGTCACAGCAAAGGTGTTCTAGTCGATTCCAGAAAAAAATTGGCCGGTTGCTCTCTTTGTTTTTGTCACAATTCTGGCAAATGAGTTTGCCCGCCTGCCTGAGCGCTCCCCGTTTGTACATCCAGACGGATGAGATCAAGCTGAAAGACAGAGCGGTTAGTGTTTTGGATGAAGCCCTGGGGCCGGCCACGTCCACCGCCTTCAGCTGCAGACTCAGGCTGCCGAGCAGCAGATCGCTGCCCTGAGGGATTCCCAAAGGGCGGGCCTAAACTACCCTGGAAGTGGGGTCAACGCCGCTACTAGCAATCCTCTTCATTGCGTAAGCCACCTCATCACACACTTGCAGTACGCATGACTTAGTTCGTTGCTGGAGGAAGGTAGCACAAAAACAGTTTTGAACTTTGAACGAGTGCTTGTGTGTGTGTGTTGCGGGGCGTTTTCAGTCTCAGGAGGATCGGGACACGCGACGGTTTCATCTGAAAATCGCTGAGCTCAGCGCAGTCATCAGGAAACTGGAGGATCGAAACGCCCTGCTTTCTGAAGAGCGCAATGAACTGGTAATTTATTGACGGCACGCTTGAAGGTTTGCGCTACGTTTGATGCGCGCCATCCAGCGAGGCACCCATTGCGCTTGCTTATTAGTTGAGCGGCGCGGCGAGTCGGTTGCCTGGTAGATGTCTTTTATTGGGAGCCAAAGCCACGATTCCGTTCAAACCGATGCAAAAGGAATGGATACGTTCTGGCCCGCGTGTTGTGCGTCTTTCACATCCCGCACTTCATGCTTGCAGCTAAAGCGACTGAGAGAAACAGAAAGCCAGTTTCTGCCACTCCTGTACAAAAACAAACGCCTGAGCAGGAAGAATGAAGAACTCTCGCTGGTGCTGTGTCGCCTTGAAAACAAAGTGCGCTTTGTCACCCAGGAGAACGAGGAGATGGCAAGCTTGGTAAGTCGACGCGGACAACGGCGGCGTGCCAACAGAGTCCACTGCATTTGTGTTCCACAGAGAAGGCCTAGTTCGCTCAATGACCTGGACCGCGGTTGCGGCCAGCAGGACGGTGAAATGGAGTTCCTTCAAGTTGTGGAGCAGCGGCACATCATCGACGACTTGTCCAAGGTCTTCAGGCAGGCGACTCGGTGCACGTACGGCAGCGCCGCGCTCGCTCGCTGTCGCCAGGAAACCTTTTCCGTCCAAAGCTTGGCCGGCGGCCGCCATCCAAAAAATTGGCCCCTTAAATTCCGACCTTTCAAGCAGGAGCATTGTGCGCACGCGTTTGAACACGCTTTAGACTTGTTTTGCCGTTTTCAGCAGCTCAAAGCTCCCGTTTTGTCAGCGCCTTTGCCACTCGCTGTGCGCTGAAAACGACGGACTTGCCCGGCTGCTCAGCCCGTCAACCATGAGCCGCGAGCGCGACGTCATTGTCCGTAGGCAGCTAGTGGCAAAATGCACCCTGTTAGAGTTGCGCTCGCTCCAACTTATTTTGCAAGAACCACACGGGAGACAAGTAAGTTCTTTTGGACACCTGCAGGTGGAGAGTCCATCCGTTGTACGAATGAAGTCTGACTCTCGGCTCCTGCACGAGCATTTTAATTAAGAGAAACAGGGTGGGTGTAAGAGTGGATTGAATAGAGGAAGCCCTTGACCTCTAGTCAAAACATAGCAAGGGGTGTTTTACGACTTTGTGTAGGAAGGGATAAGCGATAGGGATAAATAAGGGATAAATAATATTATTTATTACAGGTCGCAGTCAAAGTCAAAGCAACACAATGATACGATAAAGATAATCTGGAAAACCCTGACACACCCTGTAGTTGTCACTTTTGGAAAAGACGAGCGTCCCTCCAATCATCGCCGGTGACGTGTTTTTCAGGCTCTGGAGACAGGAGCTCATGTCAGAAATGTCATTGTGAGTCGCGTTTGTTTCTGCGCCGGAGCCGTTCGTTCCCTTTGCATCCAAAGAATCTCAAAGGCGGATTATTTGTGTCGACAGGAGAGAGATTTGCTGCTACGATACCGACGTCGAGAATCTCTGAGGAGGAACAAAGCGTGAGGTCCTGCAAGGTGAGTCTGTTTGTTTGCGGCTGCTTGGTGTTGCGCAAGATGAAATGGCCTTTTTATCGCTATCGTTCCTCTCGTCGATTCATCGTGAGGTGTCGCTTCAGTTTGTTCAGAGAGATGTTTGCTTCCGCGCCCGCAGGTCATCGAAACATTTTACGGCTACGACGAAGACGTGTTGGTGGACTCGGACGGATCGTCCTTGTCTTTTCACACCGACAGAACCCCCGACACGGAACCCGAAGAGGTAGCCCGCCATTTCTGCCAGCGTATTGGCACCAAACATTCCTCTTCAGCCTGGAATCGGACTCGTCTTTGCGTCGCGGGTGCTTTGTCGCCGGTCTGACTGATTCTGGTACTAGTGCTGTGTTGCATTGGTGTGTGCATGAAGAGGCGGAGCTTCGCTACCGCCAGCTGACGCAAGAATATCAAGCGCTGCAACGAGCCTACGCTCTGCTAGCCCAGACCAGCGAAAGGGGACTACGACGCCGAGAAGGAGATCAAGGTGGCGCCCCTTCCCGCAACCCCCGGCCGGGTCGCAGCCTCCCCGTTCTCACCCAGCCTCGGGTGTTCTCTGGTCTGAAAGGAGGAGGAGGAGCCTCCCTCCTCCTCCTTTCAGACCAGAGAAAAGCTGATGGTAGAAATGGGTCACTATCAAAGCAGAGTAGCAGATCTGGAGTCAGCGCTGAAGCAACAAGGACAGGTAAGCTCATCAATGAGCACACCTTTTTCTCAGACAAAATAGCTACATTCTTCAGTCACTCATCCGTCTGGCATTACTGGACCAAGCCCCCCCCCCCCCCGAACGTGGCTGGGAAAATGCGGAGAAAAGCAAATGTCATTTTCCAGTCAACCAAAGAATTTGTGGATGAAAATGACACAACATTCCAAAGCTGTCCACGCGTTTGTCTCTTCTAGAATGTCAAGTGGGTGGAGGAGAAGCAGCTGCTGCGTCAGAGCAATCAGCAGTTGGCCGAAAAGGTGACGGAAAGAAAGGCGCTGGGCGGAGTCGCTTGGCGTCACACCTGTCGGGAAGCCCCGCAGATGAGGTCTGACTGTCTTTTCAGGTCAGGCGGATGGAGGCGGAAGAAGCGCGTCTGAAAGAGCACATCCAGGATATCCGAGACCAAAACGAACTGCTTGAGTTCCGCATCCTGGAGCTGGAGGTGGGAAGACTCGCACAAGCGTGTTGAGGCCAGAGATGTGACGGACGGACGGACGGACGGACGGACGGATGCATGCCTCTGCCTTTCAGGAGAGGGAGTGGCGCTCCCCCGTCTTGAAGTTTCTGCAAGTCCGTTTCCCAGACGGCCTCAGCCCTTTGCAGATCTACTGCGAGGCCGAGGGCGTGAGCGTACGTAAGGCGTCCCTCGCAACCCTAACCTTAACCCGAGGTCCCAGAACACCTTACATTGCTCCTTGCGCCTTTCCCCCGGACATCGTCATCAGTGATCTGATGAAGAAGCTGGACATCCTGGGCTATAACGCCGTAAGTGTATGTCGAACTCCTTATGTTCGCACTCCACGAGACTCGGCGGCTCAAATGTGACTTTTGGAAGGCTTTGCGCTAAAAGAAGCTTGTTGACGCTGTGCCTTTGGGCTCTTGCAGAATCTCACCAACGAGGAGCAGGTGGTCGTGATTCACGCCAGGACCCTTCTCACCCTAGCCGAGAAGGTAACGCGCACGTCCACGCACGCTCTCGCATTCTGCTTATGTGACAGCAGCCTTTCCTCAGTGGTTAGAATACATCAAAGTGACCAAGTCAGCACTTCAACAGAAGATGTTGGACATTGAAAGTGAGAAGGTAGACAGACACGCGACATCAGCCAAGGGGAACTCCGGCAATGTGCCCCAACAATTCTGACCTTGAGCTGTGCTAGGATATGTTCTGCAAGCAGAAGGGCTACCTGGATGAAGAGTTGGACTTCAGGAAGTGTTCCATGGACCAGGCTCATAAGGTAAGCCGCCCTCAAATCTCCCGCCGGACCACTGATGGACGAGGATTGCGGCCCAGAGGATCCTGGAGCTGGAGGCCATGTTGTACGAGGCGCTACCGCAGCGGGACTGCCCCGCCACGGACGGCGAAAAAGCCAGCCACGCTGGCGTGAATGACGTGCTGACGGCGGATCAGAGAGAAGAGCTTAGGAGCGCCGTGGACCAATGGAAGCGAGCCCTGATGTGCGAGTTGAGGGAGCGCGACGCTTGCATCCTCCAAGAGAGAATGGATCTGCTGCACAGCGCGCAACAGGTAAGGGCCCAAAGCCAGCCCGGCACTTACTTGCACGCTTACTGGCTTTTGAATGCCACTTTCCATTTGTCCGTCCTAGAGGAACAAAGAGCTGAAAGAATTCATCGAAGCTCAGAAGAGACAAATCAAACAATTGGAGGAGAAGTTTCTGTTTCTCTTTCTATTCTTCTCCTTGGCCTTCATTCTGTGGCCCTAACACCAGCTGGTGAGTGAGCTCCAGCGGCACCGCACTCGACACCTCCGATACACTGCCAGCCGGTCTCAGACGTTGGCAGACGCTCCGATGCCAACGTATACCCCCCGCCACGGTGACAGAGGCACCGCGTCACACCGGCGCTCATCCAATCAGAAGGCAGGAAAAGCAAATTCACATGCAGGGCACTTTTGAACCAGAAGAGAGCGCCACAAAAAACGGTTGTTGCCCCAAACGCGCACTAAAAAGGGTCAGAATAAGAAGAGTCCCACTGGCCAGCCGGGGCCACCCGTCCAGCTGTTTCTTCAGGGGGGAAAAAAATTGGAGTCACCGGTGAGTACATTTTGCATTTAGCTCTGCTTTTCTGCTTCTGTCTTCAAGTGTGTGGCATCCTGCGATCAAAGATTCAGCCAACCCCAAAGCGGTTGACCTCAACGTCCCACCACCATGCCTACCAGAGCAGGTGACGTGATGCTTTGGACATCCTTCCGTCTCAGATGCCCAAAAGTACTCTTTGCCACATCTGCGGCAATACGGTGTCTTTTCAAAGGTGCAAATAAATCCAGCGTGGGCGGAACACGCACGTCTTCGGTTTTTCCCGCTTTGTTTGTGTGACAGCTGTTGTGAAAATTTTATACAAATAAAGTTGTATAGTACAGGTTTGGCCAAGCCGCAACTCCCGAACCGCATGCGGCTCTTTTATGTTCATATCAACATTTGTGTGTGTGTGTGTGTGGGGGGGGGGGTTGTGCGTGTTGGCTTCACTTGAGTTCAATTTGGTATTTTGGTCAAAAGCGCATGTGGTGAAATTCCACAAAGTAGGATGGGCAAACACATTTCTTTAAACTATGAGTGTCAATTGGGCTCTCGAAATGGCAGGGAAAAGATGCACAGCAAAACGAAAATACGTAGATGAACACAGGACGTTTTAATCAGAGTGGGAAAGTTTCTATTTTTTGTTGAACGTGATGGCAAACCATTCTGCCTGATATGTCAGACCTCAGCGCATTTCAAAGATTCAAATCTTCAGCGCCATGCACTTCAGCTCACTCCATGCTAACATTGATCAGGCGTCGAACCCGCATCATCATGCTTAAGAGGTGGCCATGCTAACCAGTGCGCCATTATGTCAACGCATAATAACTAAGTCTACTGGTCAAAACAGCGGTTACTATATGACGTCGCTACGTCGTGGTCACGTGACGCAGACAAGACGTCAATGGACGTGGGCAGAGTTAACTTGTTTAAAAGGGAGTAGGCAGAAGAAATATTTAATTTATTTAAATCTATTTTGAGTGCACACCATTATGCCAATGCATAACAACTGTAAATCTACTAAACAAAACAGCGGTTGCTATATGACATCTGCCACGTCGTGGTCACGTGACATACGTGACGTCGATGGGCGTAACTTTCGCCGGAATTCAAATCCGCGGGGAGAGTTAACTTGTTTAAAAGAGAGTGGGCAGAAGAATTATTTAATTTATTTAAATCTATTTGGTGTGTGCGCCATTATGTCAATGCATAACAACTGTAAGTCTACTAAACAAAACAGCGGTTGCTATATGACGTCTGCCACGTCGTGGTCACGTGACGCGGACGTGACGTCGACGCCTACTTTACATCCCACCGATCACAGGACCCCTCGGCTGCATAACCGTGCCCCCTTCCCAACCAATCGGATTTGCTATACGCGAAAACGACGCCAATGGAAAGAGCTTCCGCCCAAATTTAAATCCGTGGGCGTGGCTCGCAGCAGGAAGTAGGAAAATGGCGGCGATGTTGACAAAGACACAGCGGATGGTAACATACGACTAACAAGAGAAATATTTTTATTTTCTGCTTGCAACTGGACCGTCCAGAGCGTACACGGTAAGTACAACTCATCGTTTTTAAAAAGAAGTACTTTTGTTGCCCTGAAAAGCGAGTGAGCGTGGCGTTTGTGGGGGACGTCGAATTTCGACGATTCTTTCTGGTCAACGGTTGTAAATGATTGTGTTGATTAAAAAAGAAAACTTGATGTAACTCTACTTTTAACTGCCGTTTCAGATAGATTTGGAATTGCATCACATCCAATTTTGCCTAGAGCGTACACGGTAAGTAACACTCGTTGTGTTTAAGGAGATTTACGTTTGTAATAGCAGAAGTGTAGCCGCGTTGCGTTGTACGTGTGAATGTTGGTCCGGGCGAAATGTTAATGTTTAATTTCATTCCTTTAGGTTCCACGGTGTTTGTTGGCTGCAAGTTTTCCACTGCAAGAAGAGGCTCATATCATTGACCAGGAGCGAGCTACAATGGTGAGTAGCCATAACATTTATGTTAAACACTTCCTATTTCATGTCTAACAGTACTTGATTTAACAAATAACCATAAATAAATACAGTGTGGGCACTGAAGTTAACATATGTGATTATACTGCCTAATCTGTCACCGAGTAGATTGTTGCAAAGTAATATAAGATCCAAAGTTGTAATTCAGAATAGTTTTCAAAAGAAGGCCATTAGAATTATATACAAGTCTGATTACCCTGAACAAGCTATTAATTAAATCACAAATTCTTCAATTCAAAGATTTGGTAGATTATCAGACAAATAATGTCTAACAGTAATTGATTTAACACATCACGATAAGTAGATTGAGTGTGGGCACTCTCAAGTTAACATATGTGATTATACTGCCTAATCTGTTACAGAGTATGTTGTTGCCAAGTAATGTAGAATAGATCCAAAGTAGTAATCCAGAATAGTTTTGAAGAGGCCATTAGAATAATAAACAAATCTGATTACCTTGAACATAATAACAAGCTAAGTGTTTAATATGTCCTATGAAGTCAAAATTGGGCACCATCATGTGGTGAAATTTGGAATTGCATCACATCCAATTTTGCCTGGGAACAAACAGATTACATAAATCTTAGTTTTGAATAAGCCACTCCTTCTCAAACAAGTAAACTCTGCCCATTTTGCGCAGTAGATGTTCTGTTAATATCTAGTATTTATACAAAGTCATAATTTAAATTGCTTTCAACCTTCATTCATCGGTTCAACCAACATTACTCGCTCTTATTACCAACTTGTATTGATTTAACTAAGCGTTTAATACTTCCTATCAGGTCTCAAATCGAGATTTGGCAAAATACAATTTCAGCAAATCCAATTTTGCCAGGGAACAAAAATAGATTAAATAAACTAAATAAGTCCTCTTCCCATTAAATAAATCAGAAAAGTCTGTCTTGTAACCAGTCCTCTTCAAACAAGTAAAGTCTGCCCATTTTGTGCCGTAGATTTTGTGTCTATGCCTAGTATTTAAACAAAATCATAATTTAAACGACTTCTTTCCTTCATTCACTTTGGAAATTTGGAATTGCAGCAAATCGAATTTTGGCAGGGAACAAAAATAGATCAATTAAACTAAATAAGTCTTCTTCCCATTAAATAAATTAAAAAAGTCTGTCTTGTAACCAGTCCTTTTCAAACAAGTAAAGTCTGCCCATTTTGTGCCATCGATTTTGTGTTAATGCCTAGTATTTATACAAAATCATAATTTAAAGGACTTCATTCCTTCATTCACTTTGGAAATTTGGAATTGCAGCACATCAAATTTTGCCTGGGAAGAAAAGTAGATTAAATAAATTTAATAAGTCTTACTACTTCCCATTAAATAAATTAAATACGTCTTACTTGTTCCCACTCCTTTTCAAAACAGTAGTTTAAAACGAGGGCCCTTCACTCAATCTTTAACCCCAACCCCGCACGTTGTGTTGTATCTGTGAATGTTGGTTGTGGCCAAATGATAGTTTTCTTTCATTCGTTTAGGTTCCAAGAAAACTTGATGTAACTCTACTTTTAACTGCCGTTTCAGATAAGCGGGTATTACGTCGCAGTCATGTGCCGTGGATATGACGTAATTGCCCGAACCTCCGCCAAAATTCAAATCTGTTGGCGCGATGGCCGTGAGCCACTGAGCAGCGACGATTATCAACAGAAATATCTTTATTTTCTGCTTGCAACTGGACCGTCTAGAGCGTACACGGTAAGTAACACTCATTGTGTTTAAGGAGATTTACGTTTGTAATAGCAGAAGTGTAGCCGCGTTGCGTTGTACGTGTGAAAATTGGTCGAGGCGAAATGTTAATGTTTAATTTCATTCCTTTAGGTTCCACGGTGTTTGTTGGCTGCAAGTTTTCCACTGCAAGAAGAGGCTCGTATCATTGACCAGGAGCGAGCTACAATGGTGAGTAGCCATAACATTTATGTTAAACACTTCCTATTTCATGTCTAACAGTACTTGATTTAACAAATAACCATAAATAAATACAGTGTGGGCACTGAAGTTAACATATGTGATTATACTGCCTAATCTGTCACGGAGTAGATTGTTGCAAAGTAATATAAGATCCAAAGTTGTAATTCAGAATAGTTTTCAAAAGAAGGCCATTAGAATTATATACAAGTCTGATTACCCTTAACATAACAACAAGCTATTAATTAAATCACAAATTCTTCAATTCAAAGATTTGGTAGATTATCAGACAAATAATGTCTAACAGTAATTGATTTAACACATCACGATAAGTAGATTGAGTGTGGGCACTCTCAAGTTAACAGATATGATTATACTGCCTAATCTGTTACAGAGTATGTTGTTGCCAAGTAATGTAGAATAGATCCAAAGTAGTAATCCAGAATAGTTTTGAAGAGGCCATTAGAATAATAAACAAATCTGATTACCTTGAACATAATAACAAGCTAAGTGTTTAATATGTCCTATGAAGTCAAAATTGGGCACCATCATGTGGTGAAATTTGGAATTGCATCACATCCAATTTTGCCTGGGAACAAACAGATTAAATAAATCTTAGTTTTGAATAAGCCACTCCTTCTCAAACAAGTAAACTCTGCCCATTTCGCGCAGTAGATGTTCTGTTAATATCTAGTATTTATACAAAGTCATAATTTAAATTGCTTTCAACCTTCATTCATCGGTTCAACCAACATTACTCGCTCTTATTACCAACTTGTATTGATTTAACTAAGCGTTTAATACTTCCTATCAGGTCTCAAGGCAAGATTTGGCAAAATACAATTTCAGCAAATCCAATTTTGCCAGGGAACAAAAATAGATTAAATAAACTAAATAAGTCTTCTTCCCATTAAATAAATCAGAAAAGTCTGTCTTGTAACCAGTCCTCTTCAAACAAGTAAAGTCTGCCCATTTTGTGCCGTAGATTTTGTGTCTATGCCTAGTATTTAAACAAAATCATAATTTAAACGACTTCTTTCCTTCATTCACTTTGGAAATTTGGAATTGCAGCAAATCGAATTTTGCCAGGGAACAAAAATAGATCAATTAAACTAAATAAGTCTTCTTCCCATTAAATAAATTAAAAAAGTCTGTCTTGTAACCAGTCCTTTTCAAACAAGTAAAGTCTGCCCATTTTGTGCCGTCGATTTTGTGTTAATGCCTAGTATTTATACAAAATCATAATTTAAAGGACTTCATTCCTTCATTCACTTTGGAAATTTGGAATTGCAGCACATCAAATTTTGCCTGGGAAGAAAAGTAGATTAAATAAATTTAATAAGTCTTACTACTTCCCATTAAATAAATTAAATACGTCTTACTTGTTCCCACTCCTTTACAAAAAAGTAGTTTAAAACGAGGTCCCTTCACTCAACCTTTAACCCTATTTATTCACCTTCTAGGCTAAGTGTTAAAGGCTAAGTGTTAAAGGCTAAGTGTTAAAGGCTAAGTGTTAGAGGCTAAGTGCCAGAGGCTAGGCGCCAGAGGCGAGTTATTGTGGGCTGAAGTTTTAGTGGGGTTAGTGTGAATACAATCCAAAAGAATACAACAGAATACAATACAATAGAATATAATACATAGATTAAATTCAATAGCTCTTACTACTTCCCATTAAATAAATTAAATACGTCTTACTTGTTCCCAATCCTTTTCAAAAAAGTAGTTTAAAACGAGGGCCCTTCACTCAACCTTTAACCTCAACCCCGCACGTCACATTGTGTTGTATCTGTGAATGTTGGTTGTGGCCAAATGATAGTTTTCTTTCATTCGTTTAGGTTCCACGGTGTTTGTTGGCTATGTTTTCCACTGTCAGAAGGATGAAAATACAAAGTACAACGCTTGGACGTGGGCGAAGACGTCACCGGTGAGTTCTTCCTTCCTATTTATTTACCTTCTAGATGCTAGAGGCTAAGTGTTAGAGGCTAAGTGTTAGAGGCTAAGTGTTAAACACAATACGAACAACACAACGATACTGCACTGAACAACACGATACCGCACTGAGAAACACGATACCGCACTGAACAACACGATACCGCACTGAACAACACCATGCCGCACTGAACACCATGCCACACTGAACAACACCATCCCGCACTGAACAACACCATGCCGCACTAAATAACACCATGCCGCACTGAACAACACCATGCCTCACTGAACGACACCATGCCGCACTGAAAGACACCATGCCGCACTGAACGACACCATGCCGCACTGAAAGACACCATCCCGCACTGAACACCATGCCGCACTGAACAACACCATCCTGCACTGAACAACACCATCCCGCACTGAACAACACCATGCCGCACTGAACAACATTATGCCGCACTGAACATTATGCCGCACTGAACAACACCATGCCGCACTGAACAACACCATGCCGCACTGAACAACACCATGCCGCACTGAACAACATTATGCCGCACTGAACAACATTATGTCGCACTGAACAACACCATGCCGCACTGAACAACACCATGCCGCACTGAACAACATTATGCCGCACTGAAAAACACCATGCCGCACTGAACAACACCATCCCGCACTGAACAACACCATGCCGCATTGAACAACACCATGCCGCACTGAACAACACCATGCTGCACTGAACAACATTATGCTGCACTGAACAACACGATCCTGCATTGAACAACACCATGCCGCACTGAACAACACCATCCTGCACTGAACAACACCATCCTGCACTGAACAACACCACCCCGCACTGAACAACACGATCCCGCATTGAACACCATCCCGCACTGAACAACACCATGCCGCACTGAACAACACCATTCCGCACTGAACAACACCATGCCGCACTGAACAACACCATGCCGCACTGAACAACACCATGCCGCACTGAACAACACCATGCCGCACTGAACAACATTATGCCGCACTGAACAACACCATGCCGCACTGAACAACACCATCCCGCACTGAACAACACCATGCCGCATTGAACAACACCATGCCGCACTGAACAACACCATCCTGCACTGAACAACACCATCCCGCACTGAACAACACCATGCCGCACTGAACAACATTATGGCGCACTGAACAACACCATGCCGCACTGAACAACACCATGCCGCACTGAACAACACCATGCCGCACTGAACAACACTATGCCGCAATGAACAACACCATCCCGCACTGAACAACACCATGCCGCACTGAGCAACACCATGCCGCACTGAACAACACCATCCTGCACTGAACAACACCATGCCGCACTGAACAACACCATTCCGCACTGAACAACACCATGCCGCACTGAACAACATTACGCTGCACTGAACAACACCATGCCGCACTGAACAACACCATGCCGCACTGAACAACACCATGCCGCATTGAACAACACCATGCCGCATTGAACAACACCATGCCGCACTGAACAACACCATCCTGCACTGAACAACACCATGCCGCATTGAACAACACCATGCCGCACTGAACAACACCATCCTGCACTGAACAACACCATCCCGCACTGAACAACACCATCCCGCATTGAACAACACCATCCTGCACTGAACAACACCATGCCGCACTGAACAACACCATGCCGCACTGAACAACACCATTCCGCACTGAACAACACCATGCCGCACTGAACAACACCATCCTGCACTGAACAACACCATCCCGCACTGAACAACACCATGCCGCATTGAACAACACCATCCTGCACTGAACAACACCATCCTGCACTGAACAACACCATGCCGCACTGAACAACACCATGCCGCACTGAACAACACCATGCCGCACTGAACAACACCATGCCGCACTGAACAACATTATGCCGCACTGAACAACATTATGTCGCACTGAACAACACCATGCCGCACTGAACAACACCATGCCGCACTGAACAACATTATGCCGCA
The DNA here is from genome assembly GCF_059516105.1 of Syngnathus floridae. Taxonomy (NCBI): domain Eukaryota; kingdom Metazoa; phylum Chordata; class Actinopteri; order Syngnathiformes; family Syngnathidae; genus Syngnathus; species Syngnathus floridae. The sequence continues at coordinate 16,099,267 of NC_142421.1, read as the reverse complement.
CTGAAAAACACCATGCCGCACTGAACAACACCATCCCGCACTGAACAACACCATGCCGCATTGAACAACACCATGCCGCACTGAACAACACCATGCTGCACTGAACAACATTATGCTGCACTGAACAACACGATCCTGCATTGAACAACACCATGCCGCACTGAACAACACCATCCTGTGCTGAACAACACCATCCTGCACTGAACAACACCACCCCGCACTGAACAACACGATCCCGCATTGAACACCATCCCGCACTGAACAACACCATGCCGCACTGAACAACACCATTCCGCACTGAACAACACCATGCCGCACTGAACAACACCATGCCGCACTGAACAACACCATGCCGCACTGAACAACACCATGCCGCACTGAACAACATTATGCCGCACTGAACAACACCATGCCGCACTGAACAACACCATCCCGCACTGAACAACACCATGCCGCATTGAACAACACCATGCCGCACTGAACAACACCATCCTGCACTGAACAACACCATCCCGCACTAAACAACACCATGCCGCACTGAACAACATTATGGCGCACTGGACAACATTATGCCGCACTGAACAACACCAAGCCGCACTGAACAACACCATGCCGCACTGAACAACACCATCCTGCACTGAACAACACCATGCCGCATTGAACAACACCATGCCGCACTGAGCAACACCATCCTGCACTGAACAACACCATCCCGCACTGAACAACACCATCCCGCATTGAACAACACCATCCTGCACTGAACAACACCATGCCGCACTGAACAACACCATGCCGCACTGAACAACACCATTCCGCACTGAACAACACCATGCCGCACTGAACAACACCATCCTGCACTGAACAACACCATCCCGCACTGAACAACACCATGCCGCATTGAACACCATCCTGCACTGAACAACACCATCCTGCACTGAACAACACCATGCCGCACTGAACAACACCATGCCGCACTGAACAACACCATGCCGCACTGAACAACACCATGCCGCACTGAACAACATTATGCCGCACTGAACAACATTATGTCGCACTGAACAACACCATGCCGCACTGAACAACACCATGCCGCACTGAACAACATTATGCCGCACTGAAAAACACCATGCCGCACTGAACAACACCATCCCGCACTGAACAACACCATGCCGCATTGAACAACACCATGCCGCACTGAACAACACCATGCTGCACTGAACAACATTATGCTGCACTGAACAACACGATCCTGCATTGAACAACACCATGCCGCACTGAACAACACCATCCTGCACTGAACAACACCATCCTGCACTGAACAACACCACCCCGCACTGAACAACACGATCCCGCATTGAACACCATCCCGCACTGAACAACACCATGCCGCACTGAACAACACCATTCCGCACTGAACAACACCATGCCGCACTGAACAACACCATGCCGCACTGAACAACACCATGCCGCACTGAACAACACCATGCCGCACTGAACAACATTATGCCGCACTGAACAACACCATGCCGCACTGAACAACACCATCCCGCACTGAACAACACCATGCCGCATTGAACAACACCATGCCGCACTGAACAACACCATCCTGCACTGAACAACACCATCCCGCACTAAACAACACCATGCCGCACTGAACAACATTATGGCGCACTGGACAACATTATGCCGCACTGAACAACACCATGCCGCACTGAACAACACCATGCCGCACTGAACAACACCATGCCGCACTGAACAACATTATGCCGCACTGAACAACACCATGCCGCACTGAACAACACCATGCCGCACTGAACAACACGATCCCGCATTGAACAACACCATCCTGCACTGAACAACACCATGCCGCACTGAACAACACCATGCCGCACTGAACAACACCATTCCGCACTGAACAACACCATGCCGCACTGAACGACACCATCCTGCACTGAACAACACCATCCCGCACTGAACAACACCATGCCGCATTAAACAACACCATGCCGCACTGAACAACACCATCCTGCACTGAACAACACCATGCCGCACTGAACAACACCATGCCGCACTGAACAACACCATGCCGCACTGAACAACATTATGCCGCACTGAACAACATTATGCCGCACTGAACAACATTATGCCGCACTAAACAACATTATGTCGCACTGAACAACACCATGCCGCACTGAACAACACCATGCTGCACTGAACAACATTATGCCGCACTGAACAACACGATCCCGCATTGAACAACACCATCCCGCAGTGAACAACACCATGCCGCATTGAACAACACCATGCCGCACTGAACAACACCATGCTGCACTGAACAACATTATGCTGCACTGAACAACACGATCCTGCATTGAACAACACCATGCCGCACTGAACAACACCATCCTGCACTGAACAACACCATGCCGCACTGAACAACACCATGCCGCACTGAACAACATTATGCCGCACTAAAAAACACCATGCCGCACTGAACAACACCATCCCGCACTGAACAACACCATGCCGCATTGAACAACACCATGCCGCACTGAACAACACCATGCTGCACTGAACAACATTATGCTGCACTGAACAACACGATCCTGCATTGAACAACACCATGCCGCACTGAACAACACCATCCTGCACTGAACAACACCATCCTGCACTGAACAACACCACCCCGCACTGAACAACACGATCCCGCATTGAACAACACCATCCCGCACTGAACAACACCATGCCGCACTGAACAACACCATTCCGCACTGAACAACACCATGCCGCACTGAACAACACCATGCCGCACTGAACAACACCATGCCGCACTGAACAACACCATGCCGCACTGAACAACATTATGCCGCACTGAACAACACCATGCCGCACTGAACAACACCATCCCGCACTGAACAACACCATGCCGCATTGAACAACACCATGCCGCACTGAACAACACCATCCTGCACTGAACAACACCATCCCGCACTAAACAACACCATGCCGCACTGAACAACATTATGGCGCACTGGACAACATTATGCCGCACTGAACAACACCATGCCGCACTGAACAACACCATGCCGCACTGAACAACACCATGCCGCACTGAACAACACCATGCCGCACTGAACAACATTATGCCGCACTGAACAACACCATGCCGCACTGAACAACACCATGCCGCACTGAACAACACGATCCCGCACTGAACAACACCATCCTGCACTGAACAACACCATGCCGCACTGAACAACACCATGCCGCACTGAACAACACCATTCCGCACTGAACAACACCATGCCGCACTGAACAACACCATCCTGCACTGAACAACACCATCCCGCACTGAACAACACCATGCCGCATTGAACAACACCATGCCGCACTGAACAACACCATCCTGCACTGAACAACACCATGCCGCACTGAACAACACCATGCCGCACTGAACAACACCATGCCGCACTGAACAACATTATGCCGCACTGAACAACATTATGCCGCACTAAACAACATTATGTCGCACTGAACAACACCATGCCGCACTGAACAACACCATGCCGCACTGAACAACATTATGCCGCACTGAACAACACGATCCCGCATTGAACAACACTATCCCGCAGTGAACAACACCATGCCGCATTGAACAACACCATGCCGCACTGAACAACACCATGCTGCACTGAACAACACGATCCTGCATTGAACAACACCATGCCGCACTGAACAACACCATCCTGCACTGAACAACACCTTTCCACACTGAACAACACCATGCCGCACTGAACAACATTATGCCGCACTGAACAACACCATGCCGCACTGAACAACACCATGCCGCACTGAACAACACCATGCCGCACTGAACAACACCATGCCGCAATGAACAACACCATCCCGCACTGAACAACACTATGCCGCATTGAACAACACCATGCCGCACTGAACAACACCATCCCGCACTGAACAACACCACCCCGCACTGAACAACACGATCCCGCATTGAACAACACCATCCCGGACTGAACAACACCATGCCGCACTGAACAACACCATTCCGCACTGAACAACACCATGCCGCACTGAACAACACCATGCCGCACTGAACAACACCATGCCGCACTGAACAACACCATGCCGCACTGAACAACATTATGCCGCACTGAACAACACCATGCCGCACTGAACAACACCATCCCGCACTGAACAACACCATGCCGCATTGAACAATACCATGCCGCACTGAACAACACCATCCTGCACTGAACAACACCATCCCGCACTGAACAACACCATGCCGCACTGAACAACATTATGGCGCACTGAACAACATTATGCCGCACTGAACAACACCATGCCGCACTGAACAACACCATGCCGCACTGAACAACACCATGCCGCACTGAACAACATTATGCCGCACTGAACAACATTATGCCGCACTGAACAACACCATGCCGCACTGAACAACACCATGCCGCACTGAACAACACCATGCCGCACTGAACAACACGACGTCGCACTGAACAACACGACGCCGCACAGAACAACACGACGCCGCACAGAATAACACAATACCGCACAGAACAACACAATACCGCACAAACAGTTTTAGATAATATTACGTCGCAGTCATGTGACGCGGACATGACGTCAATAGGCGGAACTCACGGCAAATTTATAATCCGTGGGCGTGGCTTGCAACAGGAAGTAGGAAAGCGGCAGTTCTGGCAAACAAGACACAGCTGTTAGTAACACGATGACTAACAAGGCAAATATTTTTGTTTTCAGCTTGCAACTTGACCGTCTAGAGCGTACAAGGTAATTACAACTGTTTTTTTTTAGCCCTGAAAAGCGAGGGAGTGTGGCGTTTGGGAGGAATGTCGAACTCGGCGTCTGCTTCCAGCCACAGACGCCAAATTTCGACGATTATTTCGACTGGTCAACGGTTGTAAATTATTGCGTTGACTAAAAACTTTATTTAACTCTACTCTTAACTTTGCCGTTTCAGATATGCGGGTATTACACCGCGGAAATGACGTCAATAGGCTGAACTCTCGCCAAAATTCAAATCTGTGGGCGCAATGGCCTTGAGCGAGACACCGGATACAAACACGACGATTATCAACAGAAATATCTTTATTTTCCGCTTGCAAGTGGACCGTCTAGAGCGTACACGGTAAGTACAACTCATTGTGTTTAAAAAGATTTACGTTTGTGTAGTTTGCGTTGCGTTGTATCTGTGAATGTTGGTTGAGGCTAAATGTTAATGTTTAATTTCATTCCTTTAGGTTCCACGGTGTTTGTTGGCTGTATGTTTTCCACTGCAAGAAGAGGCTCGTATCATTGACCAGCAGGAGCTACAATGGTGAGTACCCCTTTCGTCTTCCATTTATGTTAAACACTTCCTATTTCATGTCTAACAGTACTCGATTTAACAAATAACCATAAATAAATACAGTGTGGGCAGTCACGTTAACATATGTGATTATCCTGCCTAATATGTTTATCACAAATATGTCACTAATCACTAATATGTTTATTTGTTTATCACAACACCTTTGGACCTTCAGCAATCGATTATTTACCTTCATCTACATAGAGACAGAACGATGGTGTCTTAAACATCTCATTCATTTCACCAAATAACTTCACGCAGGTGGATAACGGCCGTCTCGGTCACGCTATGTTGCGTGATGCAGTTTTGAAGAACCAAATGCATTTATTCAATGAATAAGTCAAGCTAGTTCTATGTTTATGATGTTGTAAGTTACGGTACCGATTGAAGTTGAGTTCGAAGCCAGTGGAAAACAGCGCTGCGTTTGTGCTCTCCAGGTACAAATGTTGTGATCTCTGACTGACGACCGGGCGAGGCTCGAGTAAGAGATGTCCAAACGAGCTCCGGCAGGGCGGGCCAAGGCGGAGCGAACGGACGCCCTTCAGGCCGCCAATGACGAGCTGAGAACCAAACTGATGGACGTCCAGTTAGAACTTCAGCAGGAGAAGAACAAGGTGAAAACCTCAACAGACAGACACTGCCTGCCTCCCTGCCTGCCTCCCTGCCTGCCTCCCTGCCTGCCTCCCTCCCTCCCAGTTTTCCCGATGTAGATTAGACATGCGTGTGCCATGACTGTGTCAGCCTACATCAACAAATGCACCGAGGACGTCAGCACCACTAAGAATATCATCACCCGGGGCAACCAACGACCCTGGATGACTGAGGAGGTACGTCAAACGCTACGAGCGCGGAACTCTGCCTTCAAGTCTGGCGACAAGGAGACACTGAGGACAGCGAGAGCCAACTTGAACCGTGCCATCAGGATAGCGAAGCGAGACCGCAGTCGAAAATTTCAGGATCGTTTCCACGACGTCAAAAACATCAGGAGTATGTGGCAAGGCATACGGGCGATTACAGACTACAACTCACCCTCCCCCCCCCCCCGGTGGGTGTAGTTGATGCTGACTTTCTAAATGGTCTAAATAACTTCTTTGGGAGGTTCGAGGCACTAAACGGCACTCCAGCAGTTAAAACTGTCCCCCATCAGGAAGAGGAGGTACTCTGCCTTGACTCCGCCGATGTGTTGAAGACCCTGAGGAGAGTCAACCCCTGTAAGGCCCCTGGCCCCGACAACATTCCTGGGCGTGTGTTCAGGGAATGTGCAAGTCATCTGGCTGGGGTCATCACAGACATTTTTAACACCTCGCTGGGCCAAGCCACAGTGCCGGCGTGCTTTAAGACTGCCTCCATCATTCCGGTGCCGAAGAAACCTCAAATCACCTCATTTAATGATTACCGGCCTGTTGCACTGACTCCGGTTATGATGAAGTGCTTCGAAAGGCTGCTTAAAGGTCACATCGTTTCCAGACTCCCCCTATTATTTGACCCGTTCCAGTTTGCCGACCGGCAAAACCGCTCCACTCAGGACGCCATCTCCTCCGTTCTTCACCTGAGCCTGGCTCACCTGGAGGAGAAGAACACCCATGTGCGGAGGCTGTTCCTGGACTTCAGCTCAGCGTTTAACACCATCATCCCACAGCATCTGGTAGGAAAATTGGAACACCTGGGCTTCAACACCCCCCTTCGCAACTGGCTGCTAGACTTCCTCACCAACAGACCTCAGTCAGTCCGGGTCGGACAGAACACCTCTGATGTCATCACCCTCAGCACAGGCTCCCTTCAGGGCTGCGTCCTGAGCCCCCTGCTGTGCACCCTGATGACACACGACTGCGTCCTCAGGTTCACCACCAATCACATCGTGAAGTCAGCAGACGACACAACGGTGGTGGGGCTCATCAGAGACAACAACGACCTGGACTACAGAGAGGAGGTGGAGCAGCTGGTGGGCTGGTGCAGAGAAAACAGCCTGATCCTGAATGAGGAGAAGATGAAGGAGATCATCGTCGACTTCAGGAAAAAACAGCCTCACCACGCTCCACTGATCATCAACAGCTCAGCTGTGGAGGTGGTCAGCACCACCAAATTCCTGGGGGTCCACATCACAGAAGACCTCACCTGGACTATGAACACTACGGCACTGGTCAAGAGGGCACAGAAGCGCTTGTACTTCCTGCGGAGGATGAGGAGAGCCCACCTGCCCCCACCCATCATGAGGACGTTCTACAGGAGCACCATAGAGAGCATTCTGACAAGCTGTCTCTCTGTGTGGTGTGGAGGCTGCACCGCCTCCGATTGGAAGAACGTGAGGAGAGTGGTGAGGACAGCAGAGAGGATCATAGGGGCTCCTCTTCCCTCCATTCAGGACATTTCATCTCAGCGCTGCATGTCCCGTGCCCGTAACATCATCAATGACCCATCACACCCCCACCATGGACTGTTCTCCCTGCTGCCCTCTGGGAAGAGGTTTGCAGCATCCGCTGCAGGTCCACCAGGTTCTGCAACAGCTTTTTCCCTGCTGTCATCAGACTGTTGAACACTAGAACTGTTGAGCTCTAAACTGAACTCTGCATCACACATTCACAGAACTGTACTTTATGACACTACGGACCTCTATCTTGCACTATCTCGCACTACCAACTTTACTGAACTTGTATAAACCCTTTAAATAGAAGTTTAATACATGGTTTAGCATTCCTCTGCACACTCTTGAATACTGTTTTGCCTACTTGCACTATTGCATAATTATCACTGCTGCACTTTATACTTATTTTTAATATATATATATATATATATATATAGTATATATGTATATATATATATTTTCATAGGATATGTTACTTCTATTCAACTGCAATATCACTACTTTGTTGTAAGACGTATGCAACGGAATTTCGTTTTGTATGCACCATGTGCAGACAAGATGACAATAAAGTTTGTCTAAGTCTAAGTCATGTCAGGTCAGCTGTCTGGAGAGAGAGAGAAGTCAGGACCTGCGGGCGGAGCACCACCGTGCCACCGCCGCCATGACGGAACTCAAAAGCAAACTCCATGAGGAGAAGCAGAAAGAGTTAGCCATTACCAGGGAGACATTACTGCGGCAGCATGAAATGGAGCTGATGAGAGTGATCAAAATCAAAGATGGAGAGATCCAGCGACTGAATGCCTTGGTCCTCAGCCTGAGGGACGGCTCCATGGACAAGGTGATCCGCTCTATCCGTGTCTGACTATCCGCACGCCACGTCGGGCTTCGATGCGGCCGCTACCGTATTGTGTAGCTTGTCCCCAGTAAGCGTCGCGGCGCTCCGTTGCGGTCTCAACGGCCCGGTGTGGCGCAATGTCTGCTCAGGTGAGGAGGGGGGGCGCTTTGCTGGCGGAGGTGGAGGAGACGCGGCGGTGTCGGGAGACCGAGCGGTGTCGCCTCCACCAGGAGCGCGGAAGAAGCCCTGGCAGCGGCCCAGCAGGCCTGGCAGTCCCGAGCGGCCGAGCTCCGATCGGCTCATCACCAGCATCGGGAGGAGCTGAGCCGAACCAAGAGAGACTGCGAGAGGGAGATCCGCCGACTGGTAGGACTGATCAGATGCGCGGTGCGTGGCTATGTTCCCAATTTCGTTGTATACCTGCAGTGCAATGACACCTAAGGCATTCTATTCTATTCTATTTCACAAGAAGAAAATGTCCGGTTGCTCGCTTCGCTTTTGTCACAGCAAAGGTGTTCTAGTCGATTCCAGAAAAAAATTGGCCGGTTGCTCTCTTTGTTTTTGTCACAATTCTGGCAAATGAGTTTGCCCGCCTGCCTGAGCGCTCCCCGTTTGTACATCCAGACGGATGAGATCAAGCTGAAAGACAGAGCGGTTAGTGTTTTGGATGAAGCCCTGGGGCCGGCCACGTCCACCGCCTTCAGCTGCAGACTCAGGCTGCCGAGCAGCAGATCGCTGCCCTGAGGGATTCCCAAAGGGCGGGCCTAAACTACCCTGGAAGTGGGGTCAACGCCGCTACTAGCAATCCTCTTCATTGCGTAAGCCACCTCATCACACACTTGCAGTACGCATGACTTAGTTCGTTGCTGGAGGAAGGTAGCACAAAAACAGTTTTGAACTTTGAACGAGTGCTTGTGTGTGTGTGTTGCGGGGCGTTTTCAGTCTCAGGAGGATCGGGACACGCGACGGTTTCATCTGAAAATCGCTGAGCTCAGCGCAGTCATCAGGAAACTGGAGGATCGAAACGCCCTGCTTTCTGAAGAGCGCAATGAACTGGTAATTTATTGACGGCACGCTTGAAGGTTTGCGCTACGTTTGATGCGCGCCATCCAGCGAGGCACCCATTGCGCTTGCTTATTAGTTGAGCGGCGCGGCGAGTCGGTTGCCTGGTAGATGTCTTTTATTGGGAGCCAAAGCCACGATTCCGTTCAAACCGATGCAAAAGGAATGGATACGTTCTGGCCCGCGTGTTGTGCGTCTTTCACATCCCGCACTTCATGCTTGCAGCTAAAGCGACTGAGAGAAACAGAAAGCCAGTTTCTGCCACTCCTGTACAAAAACAAACGCCTGAGCAGGAAGAATGAAGAACTCTCGCTGGTGCTGTGTCGCCTTGAAAACAAAGTGCGCTTTGTCACCCAGGAGAACGAGGAGATGGCAAGCTTGGTAAGTCGACGCGGACAACGGCGGCGTGCCAACAGAGTCCACTGCATTTGTGTTCCACAGAGAAGGCCTAGTTCGCTCAATGACCTGGACCGCGGTTGCGGCCAGCAGGACGGTGAAATGGAGTTCCTTCAAGTTGTGGAGCAGCGGCACATCATCGACGACTTGTCCAAGGTCTTCAGGCAGGCGACTCGGTGCACGTACGGCAGCGCCGCGCTCGCTCGCTGTCGCCAGGAAACCTTTTCCGTCCAAAGCTTGGCCGGCGGCCGCCATCCAAAAAATTGGCCCCTTAAATTCCGACCTTTCAAGCAGGAGCATTGTGCGCACGCGTTTGAACACGCTTTAGACTTGTTTTGCCGTTTTCAGCAGCTCAAAGCTCCCGTTTTGTCAGCGCCTTTGCCACTCGCTGTGCGCTGAAAACGACGGACTTGCCCGGCTGCTCAGCCCGTCAACCATGAGCCGCGAGCGCGACGTCATTGTCCGTAGGCAGCTAGTGGCAAAATGCACCCTGTTAGAGTTGCGCTCGCTCCAACTTATTTTGCAAGAACCACACGGGAGACAAGTAAGTTCTTTTGGACACCTGCAGGTGGAGAGTCCATCCGTTGTACGAATGAAGTCTGACTCTCGGCTCCTGCACGAGCATTTTAATTAAGAGAAACAGGGTGGGTGTAAGAGTGGATTGAATAGAGGAAGCCCTTGACCTCTAGTCAAAACATAGCAAGGGGTGTTTTACGACTTTGTGTAGGAAGGGATAAGCGATAGGGATAAATAAGGGATAAATAATATTATTTATTACAGGTCGCAGTCAAAGTCAAAGCAACACAATGATACGATAAAGATAATCTGGAAAACCCTGACACACCCTGTAGTTGTCACTTTTGGAAAAGACGAGCGTCCCTCCAATCATCGCCGGTGACGTGTTTTTCAGGCTCTGGAGACAGGAGCTCATGTCAGAAATGTCATTGTGAGTCGCGTTTGTTTCTGCGCCGGAGCCGTTCGTTCCCTTTGCATCCAAAGAATCTCAAAGGCGGATTATTTGTGTCGACAGGAGAGAGATTTGCTGCTACGATACCGACGTCGAGAATCTCTGAGGAGGAACAAAGCGTGAGGTCCTGCAAGGTGAGTCTGTTTGTTTGCGGCTGCTTGGTGTTGCGCAAGATGAAATGGCCTTTTTCTCGCTATCGTTCCTCTCGTCGATTCATCGTGAGGTGTCGCTTCAGTTTGTTCAGAGAGATGTTTGCTTCCGCGCCCGCAGGTCATCGAAACATTTTACGGCTACGACGAAGACGTGTTGGTGGACTCGGACGGATCGTCCTTGTCTTTTCACACCGACAGAACCCCCGACACGGAACCCGAAGAGGTAGCCCGCCATTTCTGCCAGCGTATTGGCACCAAACATTCCTCTTCAGCCTGGAATCGGACTCGTCTTTGCGTCGCGGGTGCTTTGTCGCCGGTCTGACTGATTCTGGTACTAGTGCTGTGTTGCATTGGTGTGTGCATGAAGAGGCGGAGCTTCGCTACCGCCAGCTGACGCAAGAATATCAAGCGCTGCAACGAGCCTACGCTCTGCTAGCCCAGACCAGCGAAAGGGGACTACGACGCCGAGAAGGAGATCAAGGTGGCGCCCCTTCCCGCAACCCCCGGCCGGGTCGCAGCCTCCCCGTTCTCACCCAGCCTCGGGTGTTCTCTGGTCTGAAAGGAGGAGGAGGAGCCTCCCTCCTCCTCCTTTCAGACCAGAGAAAAGCTGATGGTAGAAATGGGTCACTATCAAAGCAGAGTAGCAGATCTGGAGTCAGCGCTGAAGCAACAAGGACAGGTAAGCTCATCAATGAGCACACCTTTTTCTCAGACAAAATAGCTACATTCTTCAGTCACTCATCCGTCTGGCATTACTGGACCAACCCCCCCCCCCCCCCGAACGTGGCTGGGAAAATGCGGAGAAAAGCAAATGTCATTTTCCAGTCAACCAAAGAATTTGTGGATGAAAATGACACAACATTCCAAAGCTGTCCACGCGTTTGTCTCTTCTAGAATGTCAAGTGGGTGGAGGAGAAGCAGCTGCTGCGTCAGAGCAATCAGCAGTTGGCCGAAAAGGTGACGGAAAGAAAGGCGCTGGGCGGAGTCGCTTGGCGTCACACCTGTCGGGAAGCCCCGCAGATGAGGTCTGACTGTCTTTTCAGGTCAGGCGGATGGAGGCGGAAGAAGCGCGTCTGAAAGAGCACATCCAGGATATCCGAGACCAAAACGAACTGCTTGAGTTCCGCATCCTGGAGCTGGAGGTGGGAAGACTCGCACAAGCGTGTTGAGGCCAGAGATGTGACGGACGGACGGACGGACGGACGGACGGATGCATGCCTCTGCCTTTCAGGAGAGGGAGTGGCGCTCCCCCGTCTTGAAGTTTCTGCAAGTCCGTTTCCCAGACGGCCTCAGCCCTTTGCAGATCTACTGCGAGGCCGAGGGCGTGAGCGTACGTAAGGCGTCCCTCGCAACCCTAACCTTAACCCGAGGTCCCAGAACACCTTACATTGCTCCTTGCGCCTTTCCCCCGGACATCGTCATCAGTGATCTGATGAAGAAGCTGGACATCCTGGGCTATAACGCCGTAAGTGTATGTCGAACTCCTTATGTTCGCACTCCACGAGACTCGGCGGCTCAAATGTGACTTTTGGAAGGCTTTGCGCTGAAAGAAGCTTGTTGACGCTGTGCCTTTGGGCTCTTGCAGAATCTCACCAACGAGGAGCAGGTGGTCGTGATTCACGCCAGGACCCTTCTCACCCTAGCCGAGAAGGTAACGCGCACGTCCACGCACGCTCTCGCATTCTGCTTATGTGACAGCAGCCTTTCCTCAGTGGTTAGAATACATCAAAGTGACCAAGTCAGCACTTCAACAGAAGATGTTGGACATTGAAAGTGAGAAGGTAGACAGACACGCGACATCAGCCAAGGGGAACTCCGGCAATGTGCCCCAACAATTCTGACCTTGAGCTGTGCTAGGATATGTTCTGCAAGCAGAAGGGCTACCTGGATGAAGAGTTGGACTTCAGGAAGTGTTCCATGGACCAGGCTCATAAGGTAAGCCGCCCTCAAATCTCCCGCCGGACCACTGATGGACGAGGATTGCGGCCCAGAGGATCCTGGAGCTGGAGGCCATGTTGTACGAGGCGCTACCGCAGCGGGACTGCCCCGCCACGGACGGCGAAAAAGCCAGCCACGCTGGCGTGAATGACGTGCTGACGGCGGATCAGAGAGAAGAGCTTAGGAGCGCCGTGGACCAATGGAAGCGAGCCCTGATGTGCGAGTTGAGGGAGCGCGACGCTTGCATCCTCCAAGAGAGAATGGATCTGCTGCACAGCGCGCAACAGGTAAGGGCCCAAAGCCAGCCCGGCACTTACTTGCACGCTTACTGGCTTTTGAATGCCACTTTCCATTTGTCCGTCCTAGAGGAACAAAGAGCTGAAAGAATTCATCGAAGCTCAGAAGAGACAAATCAAACAATTGGAGGAGAAGTTTCTGTTTCTCTTTCTATTCTTCTCCTTGGCCTTCATTCTGTGGCCCTAACACCAGCTGGTGAGTGAGCTCCAGCGGCACCGCACTCGACACCTCCGATACACTGCCAGCCGGTCTCAGACGTTGGCAGATGCTCCGATGCCAACGTATACCCCCCGCCACGGTGACAGAGGCACCGCGTCACACCGGCGCTCATCCAATCAGAAGGCAGGAAAAGCAAATTCACATGCAGGGCACTTTTGAACCAGAAGAGAGCGCCACAAAAAACGGTTGTTGCCCCAAACGCGCACTAAAAAGGGTCAGAATAACAAGAGTCCCACTGGCCAGCCGGGGCCACCCGTCCAGCTGTTTCTTCAGGGGGGAAAAAAATTGGAGTCACCGGTGAGTACATTTTGCATTTAGCTCTGCTTTTCTGCTTCTGTCTTCAAGTGTGTGGCATCCTGCGATCAAAGAGTCAGCCAACCCCAAAGCGGTTGACCTCAACGTCCCACCACCATGCCTACCAGAGCAGGTGACGTGATGCTTTGGACATCCTTCCGTCTCAGATGCCCAAAAGTACTCTTTGCCACATCTGCGGCAATACGGTGTCTTTTCAAAGGTGCAAATAAATCCAGCGTGGGCGGAACACGCACGTCTTCGGTTTTTCCCGCTTTGTTTGTGTGACAGCTGTTGTGAAAATTTTATACAAATAAAGTTGTATAGTACAGGTTTGGCCAAGCCGCAACTCCCGAACCGCATGCGGCTCTTTTATGTTCATATCAACATTTGTGTGTGTGTGTGTGGGGGGGGGGGTTGTGCGTGTTGGCTTCACTTGAGTTCAATTTGGTATTTTGGTCAAAAGCGCATGTGGTGAAATTCCACAAAGTAGGATGGGCAAACACATTTCTTTAAACTATGAGTGTCAATTGGGCTCTCGAAATGGCAGGGAAAAGATGCACAGCAAAACGAAAATACGTAGATGAACACAGGACGTTTTAATCAGAGTGGGAAAGTTTCTATTTTTTGTTGAACGTGATGGCAAACCATTCTGCCTGATATGTCAGACCTCAGCGCATTTCAAAGATTCAAATCTTCAGCGCCATGCACTTCAGCTCACTCCATGCTAACATTGATCAGGCGTCGAACCCGCATCATCATGCTTAAGAGGTGGCCATGCTAACCAGTGCGCCATTATGTCAACGCATAATAACTAAGTCTACTGGTCAAAACAGCGGTTACTATATGACGTCGCTACGTCGTGGTCACGTGACGCAGACAAGACGTCAATGGACGTGGGCAGAGTTAACTTGTTTAAAAGGGAGTAGGCAGAAGAAATATTTAATTTATTTAAATCTATTTTGAGTGCACACCATTATGCCAATGCATAACAACTGTAACTCTACTAAACAAAACAGCGGTTGCTATATGACATCTGCCACGTCGTGGTCACGTGACATACGTGACGTCGATGGGCGTAACTTTCGCCGGAATTCAAATCCGCGGGGAGAGTTAACTTGTTTAAAAGAGAGTGGGCAGAAGAATTATTTAATTTATTTAAATCTATTTGGTGTGTGCGCCATTATGTCAATGCATAACAACTGTAAGTCTACTAAACAAAACAGCGGTTGCTATTTGACGTCTGCCACGTCGTGGTCACGTGACGCGGACGTGACGTCGACGCCTACTTTACATCCCACCGATCACAGGACTCCTCGGCTGCATAACCGTGCCCCCTTCCCAACCAATCGGATTTGCTATACGCGAAAACGACGCCAATGGAAAGAGCTTCCGCCCAAATTTAAATCCGTGGGCGTGGCTCGCAGCAGGAAGTAGGAAAATGGCGGCGATGTTGACAAAGACACAGCGGATGGTAACATACGACTAACAAGAGAAATATTTTTATTTTCTGCTTGCAACTGGACCGTCCAGAGCGTACACGGTAAGTACAACTCATCGTTTTTAAAAAGAAGTACTTTTGTTGCCCTGAAAAGCGAGTGAGCGTGGCGTTTGTGGGGGACGTCGAATTTCGACGATTCTTTCTGGTCAACGGTTGTAAATGATTGTGTTGATTAAAAAAGAAAACTTGATGTAACTCTACTTTTAACTGCCGTTTCAGATAGATTTGGAATTGCATCACATCCAATTTTGCCTAGAGCGTACACGGTAAGTAACACTCGTTGTGTTTAAGGAGATTTACGTTTGTAATAGCAGAAGTGTAGCCGCGTTGCGTTGTACGTGTGAATGTTGGTCCGGGCGAAATGTTAATGTTTAATTTCATTCCTTTAGGTTCCACGGTGTTTGTTGGCTGCAAGTTTTCCACTGCAAGAAGAGGCTCATATCATTGACCAGGAGCGAGCTACAATGGTGAGTAGCCATAACATTTATGTTAAACACTTCCTATTTCATGTCTAACAGTACTTGATTTAACAAATAACCATAAATAAATACAGTGTGGGCACTGAAGTTAACATATGTGATTATACTGCCTAATCTGTCACCGAGTAGATTGTTGCAAAGTAATATAAGATCCAAAGTTGTAATTCAGAATAGTTTTCAAAAGAAGGCCATTAGAATTATATACAAGTCTGATTACCCTGAACAAGCTATTAATTAAATCACAAATTCTTCAATTCAAAGATTTGGTAGATTATCAGACAAATAATGTCTAACAGTAATTGATTTAACACATCACGATAAGTAGATTGAGTGTGGGCACTCTCAAGTTAACATATGTGATTATACTGCCTAATCTGTTACAGAGTATGTTGTTGCCAAGTAATGTAGAATAGATCCAAAGTAGTAATCCAGAATAGTTTTGAAGAGGCCATTAGAATGATAAACAAATCTGATTACCTTGAACATAATAACAAGCTAAGTGTTTAATATGTCCTATGAAGTCAAAATTGGGCACCATCATGTGGTGAAATTTGGAATTGCATCACATCCAATTTTGCCTGGGAACAAACAGATTACATAAATCTTAGTTTTGAATAAGCCACTCCTTCTCAAACAAGTAAACTCTGCCCATTTTGCGCAGTAGATGTTCTGTTAATATCTAGTATTTATACAAAGTCATAATTTAAATTGCTTTCAACCTTCATTCATCGGTTCAACCAACATTACTCGCTCTTCTTACCAACTTGTATTGATTTAACTAAGCGTTTAATACTTCCTATCAGGTCTCAAATCGAGATTTGGCAAAATACAATTTCAGCAAATCCAATTTTGCCAGGGAACAAAAATAGATTAAATAAACTAAATAAGTCCTCTTCCCATTAAATAAATCAGAAAAGTCTGTCTTGTAACCAGTCCTCTTCAAACAAGTAAAGTCTGCCCATTTTGTGCCGTAGATTTTGTGTCTATGCCTAGTATTTAAACAAAATCATAATTTAAACGACTTCTTTCCTTCATTCACTTTGGAAATTTGGAATTGCAGCAAATCGAATTTTGCCAGGGAACAAAAATAGATCAATTAAACTAAATAAGTCTTCTTCCCATTAAATAAATTAAAAAAGTCTGTCTTGTAACCAGTCCTTTTCAAACAAGTAAAGTCTGCCCATTTTGTGCCGTCGATTTTGTGTTAATGCCTAGTATTTATACAAAATCATAATTTAAAGGACTTCATTCCTTCATTCACTTTGGAAATTTGGAATTGCAGCACATCAAATTTTGCCTGGGAAGAAAAGTAGATTAAATAAATTTAATAAGTCTTACTACTTCCCATTAAATAAATTAAATACGTCTTACTTGTTCCCACTCCTTTTCAAAACAGTAGTTTAAAACGAGGGCCCTTCACTCAATCTTTAACCTCAACCCCGCACGTTGTGTTGTATCTGTGAATGTTGGTTGTGGCCAAATGATAGTTTTCTTTCATTCGTTTAGGTTCCAAGAAAACTTGATGTAACTCTACTTTTAACTGCCGTTTCAGATAAGCGGGTATTACGTCGCAGTCAAATGCCGCGGATATGACGTAATTGCCCGAACCTCCGCCAAAATTCAAATCTGTTGGCGCGATGGCCGTGAGCCACTGAGCAGCGACGATTATCAACAGAAATATCTTTATTTTCTGCTTGCAACTGGACCGTCTAGAGCGTACACGGTAAGTAACACTCATTGTGTTTAAGGAGATTTACGTTTGTAATAGCAGAAGTGTAGCCGCGTTGCGTTGTACGTGTGAAAATTGGTCGAGGCGAAATGTTAATGTTTAATTTCATTCCTTTAGGTTCCACGGTGTTTGTTGGCTGCAAGTTTTCCACTGCAAGAAGAGGCTCGTATCATTGACCAGGAGCGAGCTACAATGGTGAGTAGCCATAACATTTATGTTAAACACTTCCTATTTCATGTCTAACAGTACTTGATTTAACAAATAACCATAAATAAATACAGTGTGGGCACTGAAGTTAACATATGTGATTATACTGCCTAATCTGTCACGGAGTAGATTGTTGCAAAGTAATATAAGATCCAAAGTTGTAATTCAGAATAGTTTTCAAAAGAAGGCCATTAGAATTATATACAAGTCTGATTACCCTGAACAAGCTATTAATTAAATCACAAATTCTTCAATTCAAAGATTTGGTAGATTATCAGACAAATAATGTCTAACAGTAATTGATTTAACACATCACGATAAGTAGATTGAGTGTGGGCACTCTCAAGTTAACATATGTGATTATACTGCCTAATCTGTTACAGAGTATGTTGTTGCCAAGTAATGTAGAATAGATCCAAAGTAGTAATCCAGAATAGTTTTGAAGAGGCCATTAGAATGATAAACAAATCTGATTACCTTGAACATAATAACAAGCTAAGTGTTTAATATGTCCTATGAAGTCAAAATTGGGCACCATCATGTGGTGAAATTTGGAATTGCATCACATCCAATTTTGCCTGGGAACAAACAGATTACATAAATCTTAGTTTTGAATAAGCCACTCCTTCTCAAACAAGTAAACTCTGCCCATTTTGCGCAGTAGATGTTCTGTTAATATCTAGTATTTATACAAAGTCATAATTTAAATTGCTTTCAACCTTCATTCATCGGTTCAACCAACATTACTCGCTCTTATTACCAACTTGTATTGATTTAACTAAGCGTTTAATACTTCCTATCAGGTCTCAAATCGAGATTTGGCAAAATACAATTTCAGCAAATCCAATTTTGCCAGGGAACAAAAATAGATTAAATAAACTAAATAAGTCCTCTTCCCATTAAATAAATCAGAAAAGTCTGTCTTGTAACCAGTCCTCTTCAAACAAGTAAAGTCTGCCCATTTTGTGCCGTAGATTTTGTGTCTATGCCTAGTATTTAAACAAAATCATAATTTAAACGACTTCTTTCCTTCATTCACTTTGGAAATTTGGAATTGCAGCAAATCGAATTTTGGCAGGGAACAAAAATAGATCAATTAAACTAAATAAGTCTTCTTCCCATTAAATAAATTAAAAAAAGTCTGTCTTGTAACCAGTCCTTTTCAAACAAGTAAAGTCTGCCCATTTTGTGCCGTCGATTTTGTGTTAATGCCTAGTATTTATACAAAATCATAATTTAAAGGACTTCATTCCTTCATTCACTTTGGAAATTTGGAATTGCAGCACATCAAATTTTGCCTGGGAAGAAAAGTAGATTAAATAAATTTAATAAGTCTTACTACTTCCCATTAAATAAATTAAATACGTCTTACTTGTTCCCACTCCTTTTCAAAACAGTAGTTTAAAACGAGGGCCCTTCACTCAATCTTTAACCCCAACCCCGCACGTTGTGTTGTATCTGTGAATGTTGGTTGTGGCCAAATGATAGTTTTCTTTCATTCGTTTAGGTTCCAAGAAAACTTGATGTAACTCTACTTTTAACTGCCGTTTCAGATAAGCGGGTATTACGTCGCAGTCATGTGCCGTGGATATGACGTAATTGCCCGAACCTCCGCCAAAATTCAAATCTGTTGGCGCGATGGCCGTGAGCCACTGAGCAGCGACGATTATCAACAGAAATATCTTTATTTTCTGCTTGCAACTGGACCGTCTAGAGCGTACACGGTAAGTAACACTCATTGTGTTTAAGGAGATTTACGTTTGTAATAGCAGAAGTGTAGCCGCGTTGCGTTGTACGTGTGAAAATTGGTCGAGGCGAAATGTTAATGTTTAATTTCATTCCTTTAGGTTCCACGGTGTTTGTTGGCTGCAAGTTTTCCACTGCAAGAAGAGGCTCGTATCATTGACCAGGAGCGAGCTACAATGGTGAGTAGCCATAACATTTATGTTAAACACTTCCTATTTCATGTCTAACAGTACTTGATTTAACAAATAACCATAAATAAATACAGTGTGGGCACTGAAGTTAACATATGTGATTATACTGCCTAATCTGTCACGGAGTAGATTGTTGCAAAGTAATATAAGATCCAAAGTTGTAATTCAGAATAGTTTTCAAAAGAAGGCCATTAGAATTATATACAAGTCTGATTACCCTTAACATAACAACAAGCTATTAATTAAATCACAAATTCTTCAATTCAAAGATTTGGTAGATTATCAGACAAATAATGTCTAACAGTAATTGATTTAACACATCACGATAAGTAGATTGAGTGTGGGCACTCTCAAGTTAACAGATATGATTATACTGCCTAATCTGTTACAGAGTATGTTGTTGCCAAGTAATGTAGAATAGATCCAAAGTAGTAATCCAGAATAGTTTTGAAGAGGCCATTAGAATAATAAACAAATCTGATTACCTTGAACATAATAACAAGCTAAGTGTTTAATATGTCCTATGAAGTCAAAATTGGGCACCATCATGTGGTGAAATTTGGAATTGCATCACATCCAATTTTGCCTGGGAACAAACAGATTAAATAAATCTTAGTTTTGAATAAGCCACTCCTTCTCAAACAAGTAAACTCTGCCCATTTCGCGCAGTAGATGTTCTGTTAATATCTAGTATTTATACAAAGTCATAATTTAAATTGCTTTCAACCTTCATTCATCGGTTCAACCAACATTACTCGCTCTTATTACCAACTTGTATTGATTTAACTAAGCGTTTAATACTTCCTATCAGGTCTCAAGGCAAGATTTGGCAAAATACAATTTCAGCAAATCCAATTTTGCCAGGGAACAAAAATAGATTAAATAAACTAAATAAGTCTTCTTCCCATTAAATAAATCAGAAAAGTCTGTCTTGTAACCAGTCCTCTTCAAACAAGTAAAGTCTGCCCATTTTGTGCCGTAGATTTTGTGTCTATGCCTAGTATTTAAACAAAATCATAATTTAAACGACTTCTTTCCTTCATTCACTTTGGAAATTTGGAATTGCAGCAAATCGAATTTTGCCAGGGAACAAAAATAGATCAATTAAACTAAATAAGTCTTCTTCCCATTAAATAAATTAAAAAAGTCTGTCTTGTAACCAGTCCTTTTCAAACAAGTAAAGTCTGCCCATTTTGTGCCGTCGATTTTGTGTTAATGCCTAGTATTTATACAAAATCATAATTTAAAGGACTTCATTCCTTCATTCACTTTGGAAATTTGGAATTGCAGCACATCAAATTTTGCCTGGGAAGAAAAGTAGATTAAATAAATTTAATAAGTCTTACTACTTCCCATTAAATAAATTAAATACGTCTTACTTGTTCCCACTCCTTTACAAAAAAGTAGTTTAAAACGAGGTCCCTTCACTCAACCTTTAACCCTATTTATTCACCTTCTAGGCTAAGTGTTAAAGGCTAAGTGTTAAAGGCTAAGTGTTAAAGGCTAAGTGTTAGAGGCTAAGTGCCAGAGGCTAGGCGCCAGAGGCGAGTTTTTGTGGGCTGAAATTTTAGTGGGGTTAGTGTGAATACAATCCAAAAGAATACAACAGAATACAATACAATAGAATATAATACATAGATTAAATTCAATAGCTCTTACTACTTCCCATTAAATAAATTAAATACGTCTTACTTGTTCCCAATCCTGTTCAAAAAAGTAGTTTAAAACGAGGGCCCTTCACTCAACCTTTAACCTCAACCCCGCACGTCACATTGTGTTGTATCTGTGAATGTTGGTTGTGGCCAAATGATAGTTTTCTTTCATTCGTTTAGGTTCCACGGTGTTTGTTGGCTATGTTTTCCACTGTCAGAAGGATGAAAATACAAAGTACAACGCTTGGACATGGGCGAAGACGTCACCGGTGAGTCCTTCCTTCCTATTTATTTACCTTCTAGATGCTAGAGGCTAAGTGTTAGAGGCTAAGTGTTAGAGGCTAAGTGTTAAACACAATACGAACAACACAACGATACTGCACTGAACAACACGATACCGCACTGAGAAACACGATACCGCACTGAACAACACGATACCGCACTGAACAACACCATGCCGCACTGAACACCATGCCACACTGAACAACACCATCCCGCACTGAACAACACCATGCCGCACTAAACAACACCATGCCGCACTGAACAACACCATGCCTCACTGAACGACACCATGCCGCACTGAAAGACACCATGCCGCACTGAACGACACCATGCCGCACTGAAAGACACCATCCCGCACTGAACACCATGCCGCACTGAACAACACCATCCTGCACTGAACAACACCATCCCGCACTGAACAACACCATGCCGCACTGAACAACATTATGCCGCACTGAACATTATGCCGCACTGAACAACACCATGCCGCACTGAACAACACCATGCCGCACTGAACAACATTATGCCGCACTGAACAACACCATGCCGCACTGAACAACACCATGCCGCACTGAACAACACCATGCTGCACTGAACAACATTATGCCGCACTGAACAACACCATGCCGCACTGAACAACACCATCCTGCACTGAACAACACCATTCCGCATTGAACACCATGCCGCACTGAACAACACCATCCCGCACTGAACAACACCATCCCGCACTGAACAACACCATGCCGCACTGAACAACATTATGCCGCACTGAACAACATTTTGCCGCACTGAACAACACCATGCCGCACTGAACAACACCATGCCGCACTGAACAACACCATGCCGCACTGAACAACATTATAACGCACTGAACAACACCATCCCGCACTGAACAACACCATGCCGCACTAAACAACATTATGCCGCACTGAACAACATTATGCCGAAATGAACAACACCATGCCGCACTGAACAACACCATGCCGCACTGAACAACACCATCCTGCACTGAACAACACCATCCCGCACTGAACAACACCATGCCGCACTGAACAACACCATGCCGCACTGAACAACACCATGCCGCAATGAACAACACCATCCCGCACTGAACAACATTATGCCGCACTGAACAACATTATGCCGCACTGAACAACATTATGCCGCACTGAACAACACCATGCCGCACTGAACAACACCATCCTGCACTGAACAACACCATCCCGCACTGAACAACACCATGCCGCACTGAACAACATTATGGCGCACTGAACAACATTATGCCGCACTGAACAACACCATGCCGCACTGAACAACACCATGCCGCACTGAACAACACCATGCCGCAATGAACAACACCATCCCGCACTGAACAACACCATGCCGCACTGAGCAACACCATGCCGCACTGAACAACACCATCCTGCACTGAACAACACCATGCCGCACTGAACAACACCATTCCGCACTGAACAACACCATGCCGCACTGAACAACATTACGCTGCACTGAACAACACCATGCCGCACTGAACAACACCATGCCGCACTGAACAACACCATGCCGCATTGAACAACACCATGCCGCATTGAACAACACCATGCCGCACTGAACAACACCATCCTGCACTGAACAACACCATGCCGCATTGAACAACACCATGCCGCACTGAACAACACCATCCTGCACTGAACAACACCATCCCGCACTGAACAACACCATCCCGCATTGAACAACACCATCCTGCACTGAACAACACCATGCCGCACTGAACAACACCATGCCGCACTGAACAACACCATTCCGCACTGAACAACACCATGCCGCACTGAACAACACCATCCTGCACTGAACAACACCATCCCGCACTGAACAACACCATGCCGCATTGAACAACACCATCCTGCACTGAACAACACCATCCTGCACTGAACAACACCATGCCGCACTGAACAACACCATGCCGCACTGAACAACACCATGCCGCACTGAACAACACCATGCCGCACTGAACAACATTATGCCGCACTGAACAACATTATGTCGCACTGAACAACACCATGCCGCACTGAACAACACCATGCCGCACTGAACAACATTATGCCGCACTGAAAAACACCATGCCGCACTGAACAACACCATCCCGCACTGAACAACACCATGCCGCATTGAACAACACCATGCCGCACTGAACAACACCATGCTGCACTGAACAACATTATGCTGCACTGAACAACACGATCCTGCATTGAACAACACCATGCCGCACTGAACAACACCATCCTGCACTGAACAACACCATCCTGCACTGAACAACACCACCCCGCACTGAACAACACGATCCCGCATTGAACACCATCCCGCACTGAACAACACCATGCCGCACTGAACAACACCATTCCGCACTGAACAACACCATGCCGCACTGAACAACACCATGCCGCACTGAACAACACCATGCCGCACTGAACAACACCATGCCGCACTGAACAACATTATGCCGCACTGAACAACACCATGCCGCACTGAACAACACCATCCCGCACTGAACAACACCATGCCGCATTGAACAACACCATGCCGCACTGAACAACACCATCCTGCACTGAACAACACCATCCCGCACTAAACAACACCATGCCGCACTGAACAACATTATGGCGCACTGGACAACATTATGCCGCACTGAACAACACCATGCCGCACTGAACAACACCATGCCGCACTGAACAACACCATGCCGCACTGAACAACACCATGCCGCACTGAACAACATTATGCCGCACTGAACAACACCATGCCGCACTGAACAACACCATGCCGCACTGAACAACACGATCCCGCATTGAACAACACCATCCTGCACTGAACAACACCATGCCGCACTGAACAACACCATGCCGCACTGAACAACACCATTCCGCACTGAACAACACCATGCCGCACTGAACGACACCATCCTGCACTGAACAACACCATCCCGCACTGAACAACACCATGCCGCATTAAACAACACCATGCCGCACTGAACAACACCATCCTGCACTGAACAACACCATGCCGCACTGAACAACACCATGCCGCACTGAACAACACCATGCCGCACTGAACAACATTATGCCGCACTGAACAACATTATGCCGCACTAAACAACATTATGTCGCACTGAACAACACCATGCCGCACTGAACAACACCATGCTGCACTGAACAACATTATGCCGCACTGAACAACACGATCCCGCATTGAACAACACCATCCCGCAGTGAACAACACCATGCCGCATTGAACAACACCATGCCGCACTGAACAACACCATGCTGCACTGAACAACATTATGCTGCACTGAACAACACGATCCTGCATTGAACAACACCATGCCGCACTGAACAACACCATCCTGCACTGAACAACACCATGCCGCACTGAACAACACCATGCCGCACTGAACAACATTATGCCGCACTAAAAAACACCATGCCGCACTGAACAACACCATCCCGCACTGAACAACACCATGCCGCATTGAACAACACCATGCCGCACTGAACAACACCATGCTGCACTGAACAACATTATGCTGCACTGAACAACACGATCCTGCATTGAACAACACCATGCCGCACTGAACAACACCATCCTGCACTGAACAACACCATCCTGCACTGAACAACACCACCCCGCACTGAACAACACGATCCCGCATTGAACAACACCATCCCGCACTGAACAACACCATGCCGCACTGAACAACACCATTCCGCACTGAACAACACCATGCCGCACTGAACAACACCATGCCGCACTGAACAACACCATGCCGCACTGAACAACACCATGCCGCACTGAACAACATTATGCCGCACTGAACAACACCATGCCGCACTGAACAACACCATCCCGCACTGAACAACACCATGCCGCATTGAACAACACCATGCCGCACTGAACAACACCATCCTGCACTGAACAACACCATCCCGCACTAAACAACACCATGCCGCACTGAACAACATTATGGCGCACTGGACAACATTATGCCGCACTGAACAACACCATGCCGCACTGAACAACACCATGCCGCACTGAACAACACCATGCCGCACTGAACAACACCATGCCGCACTGAACAACATTATGCCGCACTGAACAACACCATGCCGCACTGAACAACACCATGCCGCACTGAACAACACGATCCCGCACTGAACAACACCATCCTGCACTGAACAACACCATGCCGCACTGAACAACACCATGCCGCACTGAACAACACCATTCCGCACTGAACAACACCATGCCGCACTGAACAACACCATCCTGCACTGAACAACACCATCCCGCACTGAACAACACCATGCCGCATTGAACAACACCATGCCGCACTGAACAACACCATCCTGCACTGAACAACACCATGCCGCACTGAACAACACCATGCCGCACTGAACAACACCATGCCGCACTGAACAACATTATGCCGCACTGAACAACATTATGCCGCACTAAACAACATTATGTCGCACTGAACAACACCATGCCGCACTGAACAACACCATGCCGCACTGAACAACATTATGCCGCACTGAACAACACGATCCCGCATTGAACAACACTATCCCGCAGTGAACAACACCATGCCGCATTGAACAACACCATGCCGCACTGAACAACACCATGCTGCACTGAACAACACGATCCTGCATTGAACAACACCATGCCGCACTGAACAACACCATCCTGCACTGAACAACACCTTTCCACACTGAACAACACCATGCCGCACTGAACAACATTATGCCGCACTGAACAACACCATGCCGCACTGAACAACACCATGCCGCACTGAACAACACCATGCCGCACTGAACAACACCATGCCGCAATGAACAACACCATCCCGCACTGAACAACACTATGCCGCATTGAACAACACCATGCCGCACTGAACAACACCATCCCGCACTGAACAACACCACCCCGCACTGAACAACACGATCCCGCATTGAACAACACCATCCCGGACTGAACAACACCATGCCGCACTGAACAACACCATTCCGCACTGAACAACACCATGCCGCACTGAACAACACCATGCCGCACTGAACAACACCATGCCGCACTGAACAACACCATGCCGCACTGAACAACATTATGCCGCACTGAACAACACCATGCCGCACTGAACAACACCATCCCGCACTGAACAACACCATGCCGCATTGAACAATACCATGCCGCACTGAACAACACCATCCTGCACTGAACAACACCATCCCGCACTGAACAACACCATGCCGCACTGAACAACATTATGGCGCACTGAACAACATTATGCCGCACTGAACAACACCATGCCGCACTGAACAACACCATGCCGCACTGAACAACACCATGCCGCACTGAACAACATTATGCCGCACTGAACAACATTATGCCGCACTGAACAACACCATGCCGCACTGAACAACACCATGCCGCACTGAACAACACCATGCCGCACTGAACAACACGACGTCGCACTGAACAACACGACGCCGCACAGAACAACACGACGCCGCACAGAATAACACAATACCGCACAGAACAACACAATACCGCACAAACAGTTTTAGATAATATTACGTCGCAGTCATGTGACGCGGACATGACGTCAATAGGCGGAACTCACGGCAAATTTATAATCCGTGGGCGTGGCTTGCAACAGGAAGTAGGAAAGCGGCAGTTCTGGCAAACAAGACACAGCTGTTAGTAACACGATGACTAACAAGGCAAATATTTTTGTTTTCAGCTTGCAACTTGACCGTCTAGAGCGTACAAGGTAATTACAACTGTTTTTTTTTAGCCCTGAAAAGCGAGGGAGTGTGGCGTTTGGGAGGAATGTCGAACTCGGCGTCTGCTTCCAGCCACAGACGCCAAATTTCGACGATTATTTCGACTGGTCAACGGTTGTAAATTATTGCGTTGACTAAAAACTTTATTTAACTCTACTCTTAACTTTGCCGTTTCAGATATGCGGGTATTACACCGCGGAAATGACGTCAATAGGCTGAACTCTCGCCAAAATTCAAATCTGTGGGCGCAATGGCCTTGAGCGAGACACCGGATACAAACACGACGATTATCAACAGAAATATCTTTATTTTCCGCTTGCAAGTGGACCGTCTAGAGCGTACACGGTAAGTACAACTCATTGTGTTTAAAAAGATTTACGTTTGTGTAGTTTGCGTTGCGTTGTATCTGTGAATGTTGGTTGAGGCTAAATGTTAATGTTTAATTTCATTCCTTTAGGTTCCACGGTGTTTGTTGGCTGTATGTTTTCCACTGCAAGAAGAGGCTCGTATCATTGACCAGCAGGAGCTACAATGGTGAGTACCCCTTTCGTCTTCCATTTATGTTAAACACTTCCTATTTCATGTCTAACAGTACTCGATTTAACAAATAACCATAAATAAATACAGTGTGGGCAGTCACGTTAACATATGTGATTATCCTGCCTAATATGTTTATCACAAATATGTCACTAATCACTAATATGTTTATTTGTTTATCACAACACCTTTGGACCTTCAGCAATCGATTATTTACCTTCATCTACATAGAGACAGAACGATGGTGTCTTAAACATCTCATTCATTTCACCAAATAACTTCACGCAGGTGGATAACGGCCGTCTCGGTCACGCTATGTTGCGTGATGCAGTTTTGAAGAACCAAATGCATTTATTCAATGAATAAGTCAAGCTAGTTCTATGTTTATGATGTTGTAAGTTACGGTACCGATTGAAGTTGAGTTCGAAGCCAGTGGAAAACAGCGCTGCGTTTGTGCTCTCCAGGTACAAATGTTGTGATCTCTGACTGACGACCGGGCGAGGCTCGAGTAAGAGATGTCCAAACGAGCTCCGGCAGGGCGGGCCAAGGCGGAGCGAACGGACGCCCTTCAGGCCGCCAATGACGAGCTGAGAACCAAACTGATGGACGTCCAGTTAGAACTTCAGCAGGAGAAGAACAAGGTGAAAACCTCAACAGACAGACACTGCCTGCCTCCCTGCCTGCCTCCCTGCCTGCCTCCCTGCCTGCCTCCCTCCCTCCCAGTTTTCCCGATGTAGATTAGACATGCGTGTGCCATGACTGTGTCAGCCTACATCAACAAATGCACCGAGGACGTCAGCACCACTAAGAATATCATCACCCGGGGCAACCAACGACCCTGGATGACTGAGGAGGTACGTCAAACGCTACGAGCGCGGAACTCTGCCTTCAAGTCTGGCGACAAGGAGACACTGAGGACAGCGAGAGCCAACTTGAACCGTGCCATCAGGATAGCGAAGCGAGACCGCAGTCGAAAATTTCAGGATCGTTTCCACGACGTCAAAAACATCAGGAGTATGTGGCAAGGCATACGGGCGATTACAGACTACAACTCACCCTCCCCCCCCCCCCGGTGGGTGTAGTTGATGCTGACTTTCTAAATGGTCTAAATAACTTCTTTGGGAGGTTCGAGGCACTAAACGGCACTCCAGCAGTTAAAACTGTCCCCCATCAGGAAGAGGAGGTACTCTGCCTTGACTCCGCCGATGTGTTGAAGACCCTGAGGAGAGTCAACCCCTGTAAGGCCCCTGGCCCCGACAACATTCCTGGGCGTGTGTTCAGGGAATGTGCAAGTCATCTGGCTGGGGTCATCACAGACATTTTTAACACCTCGCTGGGCCAAGCCACAGTGCCGGCGTGCTTTAAGACTGCCTCCATCATTCCGGTGCCGAAGAAACCTCAAATCACCTCATTTAATGATTACCGGCCTGTTGCACTGACTCCGGTTATGATGAAGTGCTTCGAAAGGCTGCTTAAAGGTCACATCGTTTCCAGACTCCCCCTATTATTTGACCCGTTCCAGTTTGCCGACCGGCAAAACCGCTCCACTCAGGACGCCATCTCCTCCGTTCTTCACCTGAGCCTGGCTCACCTGGAGGAGAAGAACACCCATGTGCGGAGGCTGTTCCTGGACTTCAGCTCAGCGTTTAACACCATCATCCCACAGCATCTGGTAGGAAAATTGGAACACCTGGGCTTCAACACCCCCCTTCGCAACTGGCTGCTAGACTTCCTCACCAACAGACCTCAGTCAGTCCGGGTCGGACAGAACACCTCTGATGTCATCACCCTCAGCACAGGCTCCCTTCAGGGCTGCGTCCTGAGCCCCCTGCTGTGCACCCTGATGACACACGACTGCGTCCTCAGGTTCACCACCAATCACATCGTGAAGTCAGCAGACGACACAACGGTGGTGGGGCTCATCAGAGACAACAACGACCTGGACTACAGAGAGGAGGTGGAGCAGCTGGTGGGCTGGTGCAGAGAAAACAGCCTGATCCTGAATGAGGAGAAGATGAAGGAGATCATCGTCGACTTCAGGAAAAAACAGCCTCACCACGCTCCACTGATCATCAACAGCTCAGCTGTGGAGGTGGTCAGCACCACCAAATTCCTGGGGGTCCACATCACAGAAGACCTCACCTGGACTATGAACACTACGGCACTGGTCAAGAGGGCACAGAAGCGCTTGTACTTCCTGCGGAGGATGAGGAGAGCCCACCTGCCCCCACCCATCATGAGGACGTTCTACAGGAGCACCATAGAGAGCATTCTGACAAGCTGTCTCTCTGTGTGGTGTGGAGGCTGCACCGCCTCCGATTGGAAGAACGTGAGGAGAGTGGTGAGGACAGCAGAGAGGATCATAGGGGCTCCTCTTCCCTCCATTCAGGACATTTCATCTCAGCGCTGCATGTCCCGTGCCCGTAACATCATCAATGACCCATCACACCCCCACCATGGACTGTTCTCCCTGCTGCCCTCTGGGAAGAGGTTTGCAGCATCCGCTGCAGGTCCACCAGGTTCTGCAACAGCTTTTTCCCTGCTGTCATCAGACTGTTGAACACTAGAACTGTTGAGCTCTAAACTGAACTCTGCATCACACATTCACAGAACTGTACTTTATGACACTACGGACCTCTATCTTGCACTATCTCGCACTACCAACTTTACTGAACTTGTATAAACCCTTTAAATAGAAGTTTAATACATGGTTTAGCATTCCTCTGCACACTCTTGAATACTGTTTTGCCTACTTGCACTATTGCATAATTATCACTGCTGCACTTTATACTTATTTTTAATATATATATATATATATATATATATAGTATATATGTATATATATATATTTTCATAGGATATGTTACTTCTATTCAACTGCAATATCACTACTTTGTTGTAAGACGTATGCAACGGAATTTCGTTTTGTATGCACCATGTGCAGACAAGATGACAATAAAGTTTGTCTAAGTCTAAGTCATGTCAGGTCAGCTGTCTGGAGAGAGAGAGAAGTCAGGACCTGCGGGCGGAGCACCACCGTGCCACCGCCGCCATGACGGAACTCAAAAGCAAACTCCATGAGGAGAAGCAGAAAGAGTTAGCCATTACCAGGGAGACATTACTGCGGCAGCATGAAATGGAGCTGATGAGAGTGATCAAAATCAAAGATGGAGAGATCCAGCGACTGAATGCCTTGGTCCTCAGCCTGAGGGACGGCTCCATGGACAAGGTGATCCGCTCTATCCGTGTCTGACTATCCGCACGCCACGTCGGGCTTCGATGCGGCCGCTACCGTATTGTGTAGCTTGTCCCCAGTAAGCGTCGCGGCGCTCCGTTGCGGTCTCAACGGCCCGGTGTGGCGCAATGTCTGCTCAGGTGAGGAGGGGGGGCGCTTTGCTGGCGGAGGTGGAGGAGACGCGGCGGTGTCGGGAGACCGAGCGGTGTCGCCTCCACCAGGAGCGCGGAAGAAGCCCTGGCAGCGGCCCAGCAGGCCTGGCAGTCCCGAGCGGCCGAGCTCCGATCGGCTCATCACCAGCATCGGGAGGAGCTGAGCCGAACCAAGAGAGACTGCGAGAGGGAGATCCGCCGACTGGTAGGACTGATCAGATGCGCGGTGCGTGGCTATGTTCCCAATTTCGTTGTATACCTGCAGTGCAATGACACCTAAGGCATTCTATTCTATTCTATTTCACAAGAAGAAAATGTCCGGTTGCTCGCTTCGCTTTTGTCACAGCAAAGGTGTTCTAGTCGATTCCAGAAAAAAATTGGCCGGTTGCTCTCTTTGTTTTTGTCACAATTCTGGCAAATGAGTTTGCCCGCCTGCCTGAGCGCTCCCCGTTTGTACATCCAGACGGATGAGATCAAGCTGAAAGACAGAGCGGTTAGTGTTTTGGATGAAGCCCTGGGGCCGGCCACGTCCACCGCCTTCAGCTGCAGACTCAGGCTGCCGAGCAGCAGATCGCTGCCCTGAGGGATTCCCAAAGGGCGGGCCTAAACTACCCTGGAAGTGGGGTCAACGCCGCTACTAGCAATCCTCTTCATTGCGTAAGCCACCTCATCACACACTTGCAGTACGCATGACTTAGTTCGTTGCTGGAGGAAGGTAGCACAAAAACAGTTTTGAACTTTGAACGAGTGCTTGTGTGTGTGTGTTGCGGGGCGTTTTCAGTCTCAGGAGGATCGGGACACGCGACGGTTTCATCTGAAAATCGCTGAGCTCAGCGCAGTCATCAGGAAACTGGAGGATCGAAACGCCCTGCTTTCTGAAGAGCGCAATGAACTGGTAATTTATTGACGGCACGCTTGAAGGTTTGCGCTACGTTTGATGCGCGCCATCCAGCGAGGCACCCATTGCGCTTGCTTATTAGTTGAGCGGCGCGGCGAGTCGGTTGCCTGGTAGATGTCTTTTATTGGGAGCCAAAGCCACGATTCCGTTCAAACCGATGCAAAAGGAATGGATACGTTCTGGCCCGCGTGTTGTGCGTCTTTCACATCCCGCACTTCATGCTTGCAGCTAAAGCGACTGAGAGAAACAGAAAGCCAGTTTCTGCCACTCCTGTACAAAAACAAACGCCTGAGCAGGAAGAATGAAGAACTCTCGCTGGTGCTGTGTCGCCTTGAAAACAAAGTGCGCTTTGTCACCCAGGAGAACGAGGAGATGGCAAGCTTGGTAAGTCGACGCGGACAACGGCGGCGTGCCAACAGAGTCCACTGCATTTGTGTTCCACAGAGAAGGCCTAGTTCGCTCAATGACCTGGACCGCGGTTGCGGCCAGCAGGACGGTGAAATGGAGTTCCTTCAAGTTGTGGAGCAGCGGCACATCATCGACGACTTGTCCAAGGTCTTCAGGCAGGCGACTCGGTGCACGTACGGCAGCGCCGCGCTCGCTCGCTGTCGCCAGGAAACCTTTTCCGTCCAAAGCTTGGCCGGCGGCCGCCATCCAAAAAATTGGCCCCTTAAATTCCGACCTTTCAAGCAGGAGCATTGTGCGCACGCGTTTGAACACGCTTTAGACTTGTTTTGCCGTTTTCAGCAGCTCAAAGCTCCCGTTTTGTCAGCGCCTTTGCCACTCGCTGTGCGCTGAAAACGACGGACTTGCCCGGCTGCTCAGCCCGTCAACCATGAGCCGCGAGCGCGACGTCATTGTCCGTAGGCAGCTAGTGGCAAAATGCACCCTGTTAGAGTTGCGCTCGCTCCAACTTATTTTGCAAGAACCACACGGGAGACAAGTAAGTTCTTTTGGACACCTGCAGGTGGAGAGTCCATCCGTTGTACGAATGAAGTCTGACTCTCGGCTCCTGCACGAGCATTTTAATTAAGAGAAACAGGGTGGGTGTAAGAGTGGATTGAATAGAGGAAGCCCTTGACCTCTAGTCAAAACATAGCAAGGGGTGTTTTACGACTTTGTGTAGGAAGGGATAAGCGATAGGGATAAATAAGGGATAAATAATATTATTTATTACAGGTCGCAGTCAAAGTCAAAGCAACACAATGATACGATAAAGATAATCTGGAAAACCCTGACACACCCTGTAGTTGTCACTTTTGGAAAAGACGAGCGTCCCTCCAATCATCGCCGGTGACGTGTTTTTCAGGCTCTGGAGACAGGAGCTCATGTCAGAAATGTCATTGTGAGTCGCGTTTGTTTCTGCGCCGGAGCCGTTCGTTCCCTTTGCATCCAAAGAATCTCAAAGGCGGATTATTTGTGTCGACAGGAGAGAGATTTGCTGCTACGATACCGACGTCGAGAATCTCTGAGGAGGAACAAAGCGTGAGGTCCTGCAAGGTGAGTCTGTTTGTTTGCGGCTGCTTGGTGTTGCGCAAGATGAAATGGCCTTTTTCTCGCTATCGTTCCTCTCGTCGATTCATCGTGAGGTGTCGCTTCAGTTTGTTCAGAGAGATGTTTGCTTCCGCGCCCGCAGGTCATCGAAACATTTTACGGCTACGACGAAGACGTGTTGGTGGACTCAGACGGATCGTCCTTGTCTTTTCACACCGACAGAACCCCCGACACGGAACCCGAAGAGGTAGCCCGCCATTTCTGCCAGCGTATTGGCACCAAACATTCCTCTTCAGCCTGGAATCGGACTCGTCTTTGCGTCGCGGGTGCTTTGTCGCCGGTCTGACTGATTCTGGTACTAGTGCTGTGTTGCATTGGTGTGTGCATGAAGAGGCGGAGCTTCGCTACCGCCAGCTGACGCAAGAATATCAAGCGCTGCAACGAGCCTACGCTCTGCTAGCCCAGACCAGCGAAAGGGGACTACGACGCCGAGAAGGAGATCAAGGTGGCGCCCCTTCCCGCAACCCCCGGCCGGGTCGCAGCCTCCCCGTTCTCACCCAGCCTCGGGTGTTCTCTGGTCTGAAAGGAGGAGGAGGAGCCTCCCTCCTCCTCCTTTCAGACCAGAGAAAAGCTGATGGTAGAAATGGGTCACTATCAAAGCAGAGTAGCAGATCTGGAGTCAGCGCTGAAGCAACAAGGACAGGTAAGCTCATCAATGAGCACACCTTTTTCTCAGACAAAATAGCTACATTCTTCAGTCACTCATCCGTCTGGCATTACTGGACCAACCCCCCCCCCCCCCGAACGTGGCTGGGAAAATGCGGAGAAAAGCAAATGTCATTTTCCAGTCAACCAAAGAATTTGTGGATGAAAATGACACAACATTCCAAAGCTGTCCACGCGTTTGTCTCTTCTAGAATGTCAAGTGGGTGGAGGAGAAGCAGCTGCTGCGTCAGAGCAATCAGCAGTTGGCCGAAAAGGTGACGGAAAGAAAGGCGCTGGGCGGAGTCGCTTGGCGTCACACCTGTCGGGAAGCCCCGCAGATGAGGTCTGACTGTCTTTTCAGGTCAGGCGGATGGAGGCGGAAGAAGCGCGTCTGAAAGAGCACATCCAGGATATCCGAGACCAAAACGAACTGCTTGAGTTCCGCATCCTGGAGCTGGAGGTGGGAAGACTCGCACAAGCGTGTTGAGGCCAGAGATGTGACGGACGGACGGACGGACGGACGGACGGATGCATGCCTCTGCCTTTCAGGAGAGGGAGTGGCGCTCCCCCGTCTTGAAGTTTCTGCAAGTCCGTTTCCCAGACGGCCTCAGCCCTTTGCAGATCTACTGCGAGGCCGAGGGCGTGAGCGTACGTAAGGCGTCCCTCGCAACCCTAACCTTAACCCGAGGTCCCAGAACACCTTACATTGCTCCTTGCGCCTTTCCCCCGGACATCGTCATCAGTGATCTGATGAAGAAGCTGGACATCCTGGGCTATAACGCCGTAAGTGTATGTCGAACTCCTTATGTTCGCACTCCACGAGACTCGGCGGCTCAAATGTGACTTTTGGAAGGCTTTGCGCTGAAAGAAGCTTGTTGACGCTGTGCCTTTGGGCTCTTGCAGAATCTCACCAACGAGGAGCAGGTGGTCGTGATTCACGCCAGGACCCTTCTCACCCTAGCCGAGAAGGTAACGCGCACGTCCACGCACGCTCTCGCATTCTGCTTATGTGACAGCAGCCTTTCCTCAGTGGTTAGAATACATCAAAGTGACCAAGTCAGCACTTCAACAGAAGATGTTGGACATTGAAAGTGAGAAGGTAGACAGACACGCGACATCAGCCAAGGGGAACTCCGGCAATGTGCCCCAACAATTCTGACCTTGAGCTGTGCTAGGATATGTTCTGCAAGCAGAAGGGCTACCTGGATGAAGAGTTGGACTTCAGGAAGTGTTCCATGGACCAGGCTCATAAGGTAAGCCGCCCTCAAATCTCCCGCCGGACCACTGATGGACGAGGATTGCGGCCCAGAGGATCCTGGAGCTGGAGGCCATGTTGTACGAGGCGCTACCGCAGCGGGACTGCCCCGCCACGGACGGCGAAAAAGCCAGCCACGCTGGCGTGAATGACGTGCTGACGGCGGATCAGAGAGAAGAGCTTAGGAGCGCCGTGGACCAATGGAAGCGAGCCCTGATGTGCGAGTTGAGGGAGCGCGACGCTTGCATCCTCCAAGAGAGAATGGATCTGCTGCACAGCGCGCAACAGGTAAGGGCCCAAAGCCAGCCCGGCACTTACTTGCACGCTTACTGGCTTTTGAATGCCACTTTCCATTTGTCCGTCCTAGAGGAACAAAGAGCTGAAAGAATTCATCGAAGCTCAGAAGAGACAAATCAAACAATTGGAGGAGAAGTTTCTGTTTCTCTTTCTATTCTTCTCCTTGGCCTTCATTCTGTGGCCCTAACACCAGCTGGTGAGTGAGCTCCAGCGGCACCGCACTCGACACCTCCGATACACTGCCAGCCGGTCTCAGACGTTGGCAGATGCTCCGATGCCAACGTATACCCCCCGCCACGGTGACAGAGGCACCGCGTCACACCGGCGCTCATCCAATCAGAAGGCAGGAAAAGCAAATTCACATGCAGGGCACTTTTGAACCAGAAGAGAGCGCCACAAAAAACGGTTGTTGCCCCAAACGCGCACTAAAAAGGGTCAGAATAACAAGAGTCCCACTGGCCAGCCGGGGCCACCCGTCCAGCTGTTTCTTC
Organism: Syngnathus floridae; assembly: GCF_059516105.1. Lineage (NCBI taxonomy): Eukaryota > Metazoa > Chordata > Actinopteri > Syngnathiformes > Syngnathidae > Syngnathus > Syngnathus floridae. The sequence goes on along the minus strand of NC_142421.1, from coordinate 16,062,653 downwards.
AGGGGGGAAAAAAATTGGAGTCACCGGTGAGTACATTTTGCATTTAGCTCTGCTTTTCTGCTTCTGTCTTCAAGTGTGTGGCATCCTGCGATCAAAGAGTCAGCCAACCCCAAAGCGGTTGACCTCAACGTCCCACCACCATGCCTACCAGAGCAGGTGACGTGATGCTTTGGACATCCTTCCGTCTCAGATGCCCAAAAGTACTCTTTGCCACATCTGCGGCAATACGGTGTCTTTTCAAAGGTGCAAATAAATCCAGCGTGGGCGGAACACGCACGTCTTCGGTTTTTCCCGCTTTGTTTGTGTGACAGCTGTTGTGAAAATTTTATACAAATAAAGTTGTATAGTACAGGTTTGGCCAAGCCGCAACTCCCGAACCGCATGCGGCTCTTTTATGTTCATATCAACATTTGTGTGTGTGTGTGTGTGGGGGGGGGTTGTGCGTGTTGGCTTCACTTGAGTTCAATTTGGTATTTTGGTCAAAAGCGCATGTGGTGAAATTCCACAAAGTAGGATGGGCAAACACATTTCTTTAAACTATGAGTGTCAATTGGGCTCTCGAAATGGCAGGGAAAAGATGCACAGCAAAACGAAAACACGTAGATGAACACAGGACGTTTTAATCAGAGTGGGAAAGTTTCTATTTTTTGTTGAACGTGATGGCAAACCATTCTGCCTGATATGTCAGACCTCAGCGCATTTCAAAGATTCAAATCTTCAGCGCCATGCACTTCAGCTCACTCCATGCTAACATTGATCAGGCGTCGAACCCGCATCATCATGCTTAAGAGGTGGCCATGCTAACCAGTGCGCCATTATGTCAACGCATAATAACTAAGTCTACTGGTCAAAACAGCGGTTACTATATGACGTCGCTACGTCGTGGTCACGTGACGCAGACAAGACGTCAATGGACGTGGGCAGAGTTAACTTGTTTAAAAGGGAGTAGGCAGAAGAAATATTTAATTTATTTAAATCTATTTTGAGTGCACACCATTATGCCAATGCATAACAACTGTAACTCTACTAAACAAAACAGCGGTTGCTATATGACATCTGCCACGTCGTGGTCACGTGACATACGTGACGTCGATGGGCGTAACTTTCGCCGGAATTCAAATCCGCGGGGAGAGTTAACTTGTTTAAAAGAGAGTGGGCAGAAGAATTATTTAATTTATTTAAATCTATTTGGTGTGTGCGCCATTATGTCAATGCATAACAACTGTAAGTCTACTAAACAAAACAGCGGTTGCTATTTGACGTCTGCCACGTCGTGGTCACGTGACGCGGACGTGACGTCGACGCCTACTTTACATCCCACCGATCACAGGACTCCTCGGCTGCATAACCGTGCCCCCTTCCCAACCAATCGGATTTGCTATACGCGAAAACGACGCCAATGGAAAGAGCTTCCGCCCAAATTTAAATCCGTGGGCGTGGCTCGCAGCAGGAAGTAGGAAAATGGCGGCGATGTTGACAAAGACACAGCGGATGGTAACATACGACTAACAAGAGAAATATTTTTATTTTCTGCTTGCAACTGGACCGTCCAGAGCGTACACGGTAAGTACAACTCATCGTTTTTAAAAAGAAGTACTTTTGTTGCCCTGAAAAGCGAGTGAGCGTGGCGTTTGTGGGGGACGTCGAATTTCGACGATTCTTTCTGGTCAACGGTTGTAAATGATTGTGTTGATTAAAAAAGAAAACTTGATGTAACTCTACTTTTAACTGCCGTTTCAGATAGATTTGGAATTGCATCACATCCAATTTTGCCTAGAGCGTACACGGTAAGTAACACTCGTTGTGTTTAAGGAGATTTACGTTTGTAATAGCAGAAGTGTAGCCGCGTTGCGTTGTACGTGTGAATGTTGGTCCGGGCGAAATGTTAATGTTTAATTTCATTCCTTTAGGTTCCACGGTGTTTGTTGGCTGCAAGTTTTCCACTGCAAGAAGAGGCTCATATCATTGACCAGGAGCGAGCTACAATGGTGAGTAGCCATAACATTTATGTTAAACACTTCCTATTTCATGTCTAACAGTACTTGATTTAACAAATAACCATAAATAAATACAGTGTGGGCACTGAAGTTAACATATGTGATTATACTGCCTAATCTGTCACCGAGTAGATTGTTGCAAAGTAATATAAGATCCAAAGTTGTAATTCAGAATAGTTTTCAAAAGAAGGCCATTAGAATTATATACAAGTCTGATTACCCTGAACAAGCTATTAATTAAATCACAAATTCTTCAATTCAAAGATTTGGTAGATTATCAGACAAATAATGTCTAACAGTAATTGATTTAACACATCACGATAAGTAGATTGAGTGTGGGCACTCTCAAGTTAACATATGTGATTATACTGCCTAATCTGTTACAGAGTATGTTGTTGCCAAGTAATGTAGAATAGATCCAAAGTAGTAATCCAGAATAGTTTTGAAGAGGCCATTAGAATGATAAACAAATCTGATTACCTTGAACATAATAACAAGCTAAGTGTTTAATATGTCCTATGAAGTCAAAATTGGGCACCATCATGTGGTGAAATTTGGAATTGCATCACATCCAATTTTGCCTGGGAACAAACAGATTACATAAATCTTAGTTTTGAATAAGCCACTCCTTCTCAAACAAGTAAACTCTGCCCATTTTGCGCAGTAGATGTTCTGTTAATATCTAGTATTTATACAAAGTCATAATTTAAATTGCTTTCAACCTTCATTCATCGGTTCAACCAACATTACTCGCTCTTCTTACCAACTTGTATTGATTTAACTAAGCGTTTAATACTTCCTATCAGGTCTCAAATCGAGATTTGGCAAAATACAATTTCAGCAAATCCAATTTTGCCAGGGAACAAAAATAGATTAAATAAACTAAATAAGTCCTCTTCCCATTAAATAAATCAGAAAAGTCTGTCTTGTAACCAGTCCTCTTCAAACAAGTAAAGTCTGCCCATTTTGTGCCGTAGATTTTGTGTCTATGCCTAGTATTTAAACAAAATCATAATTTAAACGACTTCTTTCCTTCATTCACTTTGGAAATTTGGAATTGCAGCAAATCGAATTTTGCCAGGGAACAAAAATAGATCAATTAAACTAAATAAGTCTTCTTCCCATTAAATAAATTAAAAAAGTCTGTCTTGTAACCAGTCCTTTTCAAACAAGTAAAGTCTGCCCATTTTGTGCCGTCGATTTTGTGTTAATGCCTAGTATTTATACAAAATCATAATTTAAAGGACTTCATTCCTTCATTCACTTTGGAAATTTGGAATTGCAGCACATCAAATTTTGCCTGGGAAGAAAAGTAGATTAAATAAATTTAATAAGTCTTACTACTTCCCATTAAATAAATTAAATACGTCTTACTTGTTCCCACTCCTTTTCAAAACAGTAGTTTAAAACGAGGGCCCTTCACTCAATCTTTAACCTCAACCCCGCACGTTGTGTTGTATCTGTGAATGTTGGTTGTGGCCAAATGATAGTTTTCTTTCATTCGTTTAGGTTCCAAGAAAACTTGATGTAACTCTACTTTTAACTGCCGTTTCAGATAAGCGGGTATTACGTCGCAGTCAAATGCCGCGGATATGACGTAATTGCCCGAACCTCCGCCAAAATTCAAATCTGTTGGCGCGATGGCCGTGAGCCACTGAGCAGCGACGATTATCAACAGAAATATCTTTATTTTCTGCTTGCAACTGGACCGTCTAGAGCGTACACGGTAAGTAACACTCATTGTGTTTAAGGAGATTTACGTTTGTAATAGCAGAAGTGTAGCCGCGTTGCGTTGTACGTGTGAAAATTGGTCGAGGCGAAATGTTAATGTTTAATTTCATTCCTTTAGGTTCCACGGTGTTTGTTGGCTGCAAGTTTTCCACTGCAAGAAGAGGCTCGTATCATTGACCAGGAGCGAGCTACAATGGTGAGTAGCCATAACATTTATGTTAAACACTTCCTATTTCATGTCTAACAGTACTTGATTTAACAAATAACCATAAATAAATACAGTGTGGGCACTGAAGTTAACATATGTGATTATACTGCCTAATCTGTCACGGAGTAGATTGTTGCAAAGTAATATAAGATCCAAAGTTGTAATTCAGAATAGTTTTCAAAAGAAGGCCATTAGAATTATATACAAGTCTGATTACCCTGAACAAGCTATTAATTAAATCACAAATTCTTCAATTCAAAGATTTGGTAGATTATCAGACAAATAATGTCTAACAGTAATTGATTTAACACATCACGATAAGTAGATTGAGTGTGGGCACTCTCAAGTTAACATATGTGATTATACTGCCTAATCTGTTACAGAGTATGTTGTTGCCAAGTAATGTAGAATAGATCCAAAGTAGTAATCCAGAATAGTTTTGAAGAGGCCATTAGAATGATAAACAAATCTGATTACCTTGAACATAATAACAAGCTAAGTGTTTAATATGTCCTATGAAGTCAAAATTGGGCACCATCATGTGGTGAAATTTGGAATTGCATCACATCCAATTTTGCCTGGGAACAAACAGATTACATAAATCTTAGTTTTGAATAAGCCACTCCTTCTCAAACAAGTAAACTCTGCCCATTTTGCGCAGTAGATGTTCTGTTAATATCTAGTATTTATACAAAGTCATAATTTAAATTGCTTTCAACCTTCATTCATCGGTTCAACCAACATTACTCGCTCTTATTACCAACTTGTATTGATTTAACTAAGCGTTTAATACTTCCTATCAGGTCTCAAATCGAGATTTGGCAAAATACAATTTCAGCAAATCCAATTTTGCCAGGGAACAAAAATAGATTAAATAAACTAAATAAGTCCTCTTCCCATTAAATAAATCAGAAAAGTCTGTCTTGTAACCAGTCCTCTTCAAACAAGTAAAGTCTGCCCATTTTGTGCCGTAGATTTTGTGTCTATGCCTAGTATTTAAACAAAATCATAATTTAAACGACTTCTTTCCTTCATTCACTTTGGAAATTTGGAATTGCAGCAAATCGAATTTTGGCAGGGAACAAAAATAGATCAATTAAACTAAATAAGTCTTCTTCCCATTAAATAAATTAAAAAAAGTCTGTCTTGTAACCAGTCCTTTTCAAACAAGTAAAGTCTGCCCATTTTGTGCCGTCGATTTTGTGTTAATGCCTAGTATTTATACAAAATCATAATTTAAAGGACTTCATTCCTTCATTCACTTTGGAAATTTGGAATTGCAGCACATCAAATTTTGCCTGGGAAGAAAAGTAGATTAAATAAATTTAATAAGTCTTACTACTTCCCATTAAATAAATTAAATACGTCTTACTTGTTCCCACTCCTTTTCAAAACAGTAGTTTAAAACGAGGGCCCTTCACTCAATCTTTAACCCCAACCCCGCACGTTGTGTTGTATCTGTGAATGTTGGTTGTGGCCAAATGATAGTTTTCTTTCATTCGTTTAGGTTCCAAGAAAACTTGATGTAACTCTACTTTTAACTGCCGTTTCAGATAAGCGGGTATTACGTCGCAGTCATGTGCCGTGGATATGACGTAATTGCCCGAACCTCCGCCAAAATTCAAATCTGTTGGCGCGATGGCCGTGAGCCACTGAGCAGCGACGATTATCAACAGAAATATCTTTATTTTCTGCTTGCAACTGGACCGTCTAGAGCGTACACGGTAAGTAACACTCATTGTGTTTAAGGAGATTTACGTTTGTAATAGCAGAAGTGTAGCCGCGTTGCGTTGTACGTGTGAAAATTGGTCGAGGCGAAATGTTAATGTTTAATTTCATTCCTTTAGGTTCCACGGTGTTTGTTGGCTGCAAGTTTTCCACTGCAAGAAGAGGCTCGTATCATTGACCAGGAGCGAGCTACAATGGTGAGTAGCCATAACATTTATGTTAAACACTTCCTATTTCATGTCTAACAGTACTTGATTTAACAAATAACCATAAATAAATACAGTGTGGGCACTGAAGTTAACATATGTGATTATACTGCCTAATCTGTCACGGAGTAGATTGTTGCAAAGTAATATAAGATCCAAAGTTGTAATTCAGAATAGTTTTCAAAAGAAGGCCATTAGAATTATATACAAGTCTGATTACCCTTAACATAACAACAAGCTATTAATTAAATCACAAATTCTTCAATTCAAAGATTTGGTAGATTATCAGACAAATAATGTCTAACAGTAATTGATTTAACACATCACGATAAGTAGATTGAGTGTGGGCACTCTCAAGTTAACAGATATGATTATACTGCCTAATCTGTTACAGAGTATGTTGTTGCCAAGTAATGTAGAATAGATCCAAAGTAGTAATCCAGAATAGTTTTGAAGAGGCCATTAGAATAATAAACAAATCTGATTACCTTGAACATAATAACAAGCTAAGTGTTTAATATGTCCTATGAAGTCAAAATTGGGCACCATCATGTGGTGAAATTTGGAATTGCATCACATCCAATTTTGCCTGGGAACAAACAGATTAAATAAATCTTAGTTTTGAATAAGCCACTCCTTCTCAAACAAGTAAACTCTGCCCATTTCGCGCAGTAGATGTTCTGTTAATATCTAGTATTTATACAAAGTCATAATTTAAATTGCTTTCAACCTTCATTCATCGGTTCAACCAACATTACTCGCTCTTATTACCAACTTGTATTGATTTAACTAAGCGTTTAATACTTCCTATCAGGTCTCAAGGCAAGATTTGGCAAAATACAATTTCAGCAAATCCAATTTTGCCAGGGAACAAAAATAGATTAAATAAACTAAATAAGTCTTCTTCCCATTAAATAAATCAGAAAAGTCTGTCTTGTAACCAGTCCTCTTCAAACAAGTAAAGTCTGCCCATTTTGTGCCGTAGATTTTGTGTCTATGCCTAGTATTTAAACAAAATCATAATTTAAACGACTTCTTTCCTTCATTCACTTTGGAAATTTGGAATTGCAGCAAATCGAATTTTGCCAGGGAACAAAAATAGATCAATTAAACTAAATAAGTCTTCTTCCCATTAAATAAATTAAAAAAGTCTGTCTTGTAACCAGTCCTTTTCAAACAAGTAAAGTCTGCCCATTTTGTGCCGTCGATTTTGTGTTAATGCCTAGTATTTATACAAAATCATAATTTAAAGGACTTCATTCCTTCATTCACTTTGGAAATTTGGAATTGCAGCACATCAAATTTTGCCTGGGAAGAAAAGTAGATTAAATAAATTTAATAAGTCTTACTACTTCCCATTAAATAAATTAAATACGTCTTACTTGTTCCCACTCCTTTACAAAAAAGTAGTTTAAAACGAGGTCCCTTCACTCAACCTTTAACCCTATTTATTCACCTTCTAGGCTAAGTGTTAAAGGCTAAGTGTTAAAGGCTAAGTGTTAAAGGCTAAGTGTTAGAGGCTAAGTGCCAGAGGCTAGGCGCCAGAGGCGAGTTTTTGTGGGCTGAAGTTTTAGTGGGGTTAGTGTGAATACAATCCAAAAGAATACAACAGAATACAATACAATAGAATATAATACATAGATTAAATTCAATAGCTCTTACTACTTCCCATTAAATAAATTAAATACGTCTTACTTGTTCCCAATCCTTTTCAAAAAAGTAGTTTAAAACGAGGGCCCTTCACTCAACCTTTAACCTCAACCCCGCACGTCACATTGTGTTGTATCTGTGAATGTTGGTTGTGGCCAAATGATAGTTTTCTTTCATTCGTTTAGGTTCCACGGTGTTTGTTGGCTATGTTTTCCACTGTCAGAAGGATGAAAATACAAAGTACAACGCTTGGACGTGGGCGAAGACGTCACCGGTGAGTCCTTCCTTCCTATTTATTTACCTTCTAGATGCTAGAGGCTAAGTGTTAGAGGCTAAGTGTTAGAGGCTAAGTGTTAAACACAATACGAACAACACAACGATACTGCACTGAACAACACGATACCGCACTGAGAAACACGATACCGCACTGAACAACACGATACCGCACTGAACAACACCATGCCGCACTGAACACCATGCCACACTGAACAACACCATCCCGCACTGAACAACACCATGCCGCACTAAACAACACCATGCCGCACTGAACAACACCATGCCTCACTGAACGACACCATGCCGCACTGAAAGACACCATGCCGCACTGAACGACACCATGCCGCACTGAAAGACACCATCCCGCACTGAACACCATGCCGCACTGAACAACACCATCCTGCACTGAACAACACCATCCCGCACTGAACAACACCATGCCGCACTGAACAACATTATGCCGCACTGAACATTATGCCGCACTGAACAACACCATGCCGCACTGAACAACACCATGCCGCACTGAACAACATTATGCCGCACTGAACAACACCATGCCGCACTGAACAACACCATGCCGCACTGAACAACACCATGCTGCACTGAACAACATTATGCCGCACTGAACAACACCATGCCGCACTGAACAACACCATCCTGCACTGAACAACACCATTCCGCATTGAACACCATGCCGCACTGAACAACACCATCCCGCACTGAACAAAACCATCCCGCACTGAACAACACCATGCCGCACTGAACAACATTATGCCGCACTGAACAACATTTTGCCGCACTGAACAACACCATGCCGCACTGAACAACACCATGCCGCACTGAACAACACCATGCCGCACTGAACAACATTATAACGCACTGAACAACACCATCCCGCACTGAACAACACCATGCCGCACTAAACAACATTATGCCGCACTGAACAACATTATGCCGAAATGAACAACACCATGCCGCACTGAACAACACCATGCCGCACTGAACAACACCATCCTGCACTGAACAACACCATCCCGCACTGAACAACACCATGCCGCACTGAACAACACCATGCCGCACTGAACAACACCATGCCGCAATGAACAACACCATCCCGTACTGAACAACATTATGCCGCACTGAACAACATTATGCCGCACTGAACAACATTATGCCGCACTGAACAACACCATGCCGCACTGAACAACACCATCCTGCACTGAACAACACCATCCCGCACTGAACAACACCATGCCGCACTGAACAACATTATGGCGCACTGAACAACATTATGCCGCACTGAACAACACCATGCCGCACTGAACAACACCATGCCGCACTGAACAACACCATGCCGCAATGAACAACACCATCCCGCACTGAACAACACCATGCCGCACTGAGCAACACCATGCCGCACTGAACAACACCATCCTGCACTGAACAACACCATGCCGCACTGAACAACACCATTCCGCACTGAACAACACCATGCCGCACTGAACAACATTACGCTGCACTGAACAACACCATGCCGCACTGAACAACACCATGCCGCACTGAACAACACCATGCCGCATTGAACAACACCATGCCGCATTGAACAACACCATGCCGCACTGAACAACACCATCCTGCACTGAACAACACCATGCCGCACTGAACAACACCATCCTGCACTGAACAACACCATCCCGCACTGAACAACACCATCCCGCATTGAACAACACCATCCTGCACTGAACAACACCATGCCGCACTGAACAACACCATGCCGCACTGAACAACACCATTCCGCACTGAACAACACCATGCCGCACTGAACAACACCATCCTGCACTGAACAACACCATCCCGCACTGAACAACACCATGCCGCATTGAACAACACCATCCTGCACTGAACAACACCATCCTGCACTGAACAACACCATGCCGCACTGAACAACACCATGCCGCACTGAACAACACCATGCCGCACTGAACAACACCATGCCGCACTGAACAACATTATGCCGCACTGAACATTATGTCGCACTGAACAACACCATGCCGCACTGAACAACACCATGCCGCACTGAACAACATTATGCCGCACTGAAAAACACCATGCCGCACTGAACAACACCATCCCGCACTGAACAACACCATGCCGCATTGAACAACACCATGCCGCACTGAACAACACCATGCTGCACTGAACAACATTATGCTGCACTGAACAACACGATCCTGCATTGAACAACACCATGCCGCACTGAACAACACCATCCTGCACTGAACAACACCATCCTGCACTGAACAACACCACCCCGCACTGAACAACACGATCCCGCATTGAACACCATCCCGCACTGAACAACACCATGCCGCACTGAACAACACCATTCCGCACTGAACAACACCATGCCGCACTGAACAACACCATGCCGCACTGAACAACACCATGCCGCACTGAACAACACCATGCCGCACTGAACAACATTATGCCGCACTGAACAACACCATGCCGCACTGAACAACACCATCCCGCACTGAACAACACCATGCCGCATTGAACAACACCATGCCGCACTGAACAACACCATCCTGCACTGAACAACACCATCCCGCACTAAACAACACCATGCCGCACTGAACAACATTATGGCGCACTGGACAACATTATGCCGCACTGAACAACACCATGCCGCACTGAACAACACCATGCCGCACTGAACAACACCATGCCGCACTGAACAACACCATGCCGCACTGAACAACATTATGCCGCACTGAACAACACCATGCCGCACTGAACAACACCATGCCGCACTGAACAACACGATCCCGCATTGAACAACACCATCCTGCACTGAACAACACCATGCCGCACTGAACAACACCATGCCGCACTGAACAACACCATTCCGCACTGAACAACACCATGCCGCACTGAACGACACCATCCTGCACTGAACAACACCATCCCGCACTGAACAACACCATGCCGCATTAAACAACACCATGCCGCACTGAACAACACCATCCTGCACTGAACAACACCATGCCGCACTGAACAACACCATGCCGCACTGAACAACACCATGCCGCACTGAACAACATTATGCCGCACTGAACAACATTATGCCGCACTGAACAACATTATGTCGCACTGAACAACACCATGCCGCACTGAACAACACCATGCTGCACTGAACAACATTATGCCGCACTGAACAACACGATCCCGCATTGAACAACACCATCCCGCAGTGAACAACACCATGCCGCATTGAACAACACCATGCCGCACTGAACAACACCATGCTGCACTGAACAACATTATGCTGCACTGAACAACACGATCCTGCATTGAACAACACCATGCCGCACTGAACAACACCATCCTGCACTGAACAACACCATGCCGCACTGAACAACACCATGCCGCACTGAACAACATTATGCCGCACTAAAAAACACCATGCCGCACTGAACAACACCATCCCGCACTGAACAACACCATGCCGCATTGAACAACACCATGCCGCACTGAACAACACCATGCTGCACTGAACAACATTATGCTGCACTGAACAACACGATCCTGCATTGAACAACACCATGCCGCACTGAACAACACCATCCTGCACTGAACAACACCATCCTGCACTGAACAACACCACCCCGCACTGAACAACACGATCCCGCATTGAACAACACCATCCCGCACTGAACAACACCATGCCGCACTGAACAACACCATTCCGCACTGAACAACACCATGCCGCACTGAACAACACCATGCCGCACTGAACAACACCATGCCGCACTGAACAACACCATGCCGCACTGAACAACATTATGCCGCACTGAACAACACCATGCCGCACTGAACAACACCATCCCGCACTGAACAACACCATGCCGCATTGAACAACACCATGCCGCACTGAACAACACCATCCTGCACTGAACAACACCATCCCGCACTGAACAACACCATGCCGCACTGAACAACATTATGGCGCACTGGACAACATTATGCCGCACTGAACAACACCATGCCGCACTGAACAACACCATGCCGCACTGAACAACACCATGCCGCACTGAACAACACCATGCCGCACTGAACAACATTATGCCGCACTGAACAACACCATGCCGCACTGAACAACACCATGCCGCACTGAACAACACGATCCCGCACTGAACAACACCATCCTGCACTGAACAACACCATGCCGCACTGAACAACACCATGCCGCACTGAACAACACCATTCCGCACTGAACAACACCATGCCGAACTGAACAACACCATCCTGCACTGAACAACACCATCCCGCACTGAACAACACCATGCCGCATTGAACAACACCATGCCGCACTGAACAACACCATCCTGCACTGAACAACACCATGCCGCACTGAACAACACCATGCCGCACTGAACAACACCATGCCGCACTGAACAACATTATGCCGCACTGAACAACATTATGCCGCACTAAACAACATTATGCCGCACTGAACAACACCATGCCGCACTGAACAACACCATGCCGCACTGAACAACATTATGCCGCACTGAACAACACGATCCCGCATTGAACAACACTATCCCGCAGTGAACAACACCATGCCGCATTGAACAACACCATGCCGCACTGAACAACACCATGCTGCACTGAACAACACGATCCTGCATTGAACAACACCATGCCGCACTGAACAACACCATCCTGCACTGAACAACACCTTTCCACACTGAACAACACCATGCCGCACTGAACAACATTATGCCGCACTGAACAACACCATGCCGCACTGAACAACACCATGCCGCACTGAACAACACCATGCCGCACTGAACAACACCATGCCGCAATGAACAACACCATCCCGCACTGAACAACACTATGCCGCATTGAACAACACCATGCCGCACTGAACAACACCATCCCGCACTGAACAACACCACCCCGCACTGAACAACACGATCCCGCATTGAACAACACCATCCCGGACTGAACAACACCATGCCGCACTGAACAACACCATTCCGCACTGAACAACACCATGCCGCACTGAACAACACCATGCCGCACTGAACAACACCATGCCGCACTGAACAACACCATGCCGCACTGAACAACATTATGCCGCACTGAACAACACCATGCCGCACTGAACAACACCATCCCGCACTGAACAACACCATGCCGCATTGAACAATACCATGCCGCACTGAACAACACCATCCTGCACTGAACAACACCATCCCGCACTGAACAACACCATGCCGCACTGAACAACATTATGGCGCACTGAACAACATTATGCCGCACTGAACAACACCATGCCGCACTGAACAACACCATGCCGCACTGAACAACACCATGCCGCACTGAACAACATTATGCCGCACTGAACAACATTATGCCGCACTGAACAACACCATGCCGCACTGAACAACACCATGCCGCACTGAACAACACCATGCCGCACTGAACAACACGACGTCGCACTGAACAACACGACGCCGCACAGAACAACACGACGCCGCACAGAATAACACAATACCGCACAGAACAACACAATACCGCACAAACAGTTTTAGATAATATTACGTCGCAGTCATGTGACGCGGACATGACGTCAATAGGCGGAACTCACGGCAAATTTATAATCCGTGGGCGTGGCTTGCAACAGGAAGTAGGAAAGCGGCAGTTCTGGCAAACAAGACACAGCTGTTAGTAACACGATGACTAACAAGGCAAATATTTTTGTTTTCAGCTTGCAACTTGACCGTCTAGAGCGTACAAGGTAATTACAACTGTTTTTTTTTAGCCCTGAAAAGCGAGGGAGTGTGGCGTTTGGGAGGAATGTCGAACTCGGCGTCTGCTTCCAGCCACAGACGCCAAATTTCGACGATTATTTCGACTGGTCAACGGTTGTAAATTATTGCGTTGACTAAAAACTTTATTTAACTCTACTCTTAACTTTGCCGTTTCAGATATGCGGGTATTACACCGCGGAAATGACGTCAATAGGCTGAACTCTCGCCAAAATTCAAATCTGTGGGCGCAATGGCCTTGAGCGAGACACCGGATACAAACACGACGATTATCAACAGAAATATCTTTATTTTCCGCTTGCAAGTGGACCGTCTAGAGCGTACACGGTAAGTACAACTCATTGTGTTTAAAAAGATTTACGTTTGTGTAGTTTGCGTTGCGTTGTATCTGTGAATGTTGGTTGAGGCTAAATGTTAATGTTTAATTTCATTCCTTTAGGTTCCACGGTGTTTGTTGGCTGTATGTTTTCCACTGCAAGAAGAGGCTCATATCATTGACCAGCAGGAGCTACAATGGTGAGTACCCCTTTCGTCTTCCATTTATGTTAAACACTTCCTATTTCATGTCTAACAGTACTCGATTTAACAAATAACCATAAATAAATACAGTGTGGGCAGTCACGTTAACATATGTGATTATCCTGCCTAATATGTTTATCACAAATATGTCACTAATCACTAATATGTTTATTTGTTTATCACAACACCTTTGGACCTTCAGCAATCGATTATTTACCTTCATCTACATAGAGACAGAACGATGGTGTCTTAAACATCTCATTCATTTCACCAAATAACTTCACGCAGGTGGATAACGGCCGTCTCGGTCACGCTATGTTGCGTGATGCAGTTTTGAAGAACCAAATGCATTTATTCAATGAATAAGTCAAGCTAGTTCTATGTTTATGATGTTGTAAGTTACGGTACCGATTGAAGTTGAGTTCGAAGCCAGTGGAAAACAGCGCTGCGTTTGTGCTCTCCAGGTACAAATGTTGTGATCTCTGACTGACGACCGGGCGAGGCTCGAGTAAGAGATGTCCAAACGAGCTCCGGCAGGGCGGGCCAAGGCGGAGCGAACGGACGCCCTTCAGGCCGCCAATGACGAGCTGAGAACCAAACTGATGGACGTCCAGTTAGAACTTCAGCAGGAGAAGAACAAGGTGAAAACCTCAACAGACAGACACTGCCTGCCTCCCTGCCTGCCTCCCTGCCTGCCTCCCTGCCTGCCTCCCTCCCTCCCAGTTTTCCCGATGTAGATTAGACATGCGTGTGCCATGACTGTGTCAGCCTACATCAACAAATGCACCGAGGACGTCAGCACCACTAAGAATATCATCACCCGGGGCAACCAACGACCCTGGATGACTGAGGAGGTACGTCAAACGCTACGAGCGCGGAACTCTGCCTTCAAGTCTGGCGACAAGGAGACACTGAGGACAGCGAGAGCCAACTTGAACCGTGCCATCAGGATAGCGAAGCGAGACCGCAGTCGAAAATTTCAGGATCGTTTCCACGACGTCAAAAACATCAGGAGTATGTGGCAAGGCATACGGGCGATTACAGACTACAACTCACCCTCCCCCCCCCCCCGGTGGGTGTAGTTGATGCTGACTTTCTAAATGGTCTAAATAACTTCTTTGGGAGGTTCGAGGCACTAAACGGCACTCCAGCAGTTAAAACTGTCCCCCATCAGGAAGAGGAGGTACTCTGCCTTGACTCCGCCGATGTGTTGAAGACCCTGAGGAGAGTCAACCCCTGTAAGGCCCCTGGCCCCGACAACATTCCTGGGCGTGTGTTCAGGGAATGTGCAAGTCATCTGGCTGGGGTCATCACAGACATTTTTAACACCTCGCTGGGCCAAGCCACAGTGCCGGCGTGCTTTAAGACTGCCTCCATCATTCCGGTGCCGAAGAAACCTCAAATCACCTCATTTAATGATTACCGGCCTGTTGCACTGACTCCGGTTATGATGAAGTGCTTCGAAAGGCTGCTTAAAGGTCACATCGTTTCCAGACTCCCCCTATTATTTGACCCGTTCCAGTTTGCCGACCGGCAAAACCGCTCCACTCAGGACGCCATCTCCTCCGTTCTTCACCTGAGCCTGGCTCACCTGGAGGAGAAGAACACCCATGTGCGGAGGCTGTTCCTGGACTTCAGCTCAGCGTTTAACACCATCATCCCACAGCATCTGGTAGGAAAATTGGAACACCTGGGCTTCAACACCCCCCTTCGCAACTGGCTGCTAGACTTCCTCACCAACAGACCTCAGTCAGTCCGGGTCGGACAGAACACCTCTGATGTCATCACCCTCAGCACAGGCTCCCTTCAGGGCTGCGTCCTGAGCCCCCTGCTGTGCACCCTGATGACACACGACTGCGTCCTCAGGTTCACCACCAATCACATCGTGAAGTCAGCAGACGACACAACGGTGGTGGGGCTCATCAGAGACAACAACGACCTGGACTACAGAGAGGAGGTGGAGCAGCTGGTGGGCTGGTGCAGAGAAAACAGCCTGATCCTGAATGAGGAGAAGATGAAGGAGATCATCGTCGACTTCAGGAAAAAACAGCCTCACCACGCTCCACTGATCATCAACAGCTCAGCTGTGGAGGTGGTCAGCACCACCAAATTCCTGGGGGTCCACATCACAGAAGACCTCACCTGGACTATGAACACTACGGCACTGGTCAAGAGGGCACAGAAGCGCTTGTACTTCCTGCGGAGGATGAGGAGAGCCCACCTGCCCCCACCCATCATGAGGACGTTCTACAGGAGCACCATAGAGAGCATTCTGACAAGCTGTCTCTCTGTGTGGTGTGGAGGCTGCACCGCCTCCGATTGGAAGAACGTGAGGAGAGTGGTGAGGACAGCAGAGAGGATCATAGGGGCTCCTCTTCCCTCCATTCAGGACATTTCATCTCAGCGCTGCATGTCCCGTGCCCGTAACATCATCAATGACCCATCACACCCCCACCATGGACTGTTCTCCCTGCTGCCCTCTGGGAAGAGGTTTGCAGCATCCGCTGCAGGTCCACCAGGTTCTGCAACAGCTTTTTCCCTGCTGTCATCAGACTGTTGAACACTAGAACTGTTGAGCTCTAAACTGAACTCTGCATCACACATTCACAGAACTGTACTTTATGACACTACGGACCTCTATCTTGCACTATCTCGCACTACCAACTTTACTGAACTTGTATAAACCCTTTAAATAGAAGTTTAATACATGGTTTAGCATTCCTCTGCACACTCTTGAATACTGTTTTGCCTACTTGCACTATTGCATAATTATCACTGCTGCACTTTATACTTATTTTTAATATATATATATATATATATATAGTATATATGTATATATATATATTTTCATAGGATATGTTACTTCTATTCAACTGCAATATCACTACTTTGTTGTAAGACGTATGCAACGGAATTTCGTTTTGTATGCACCATGTGCAGACAAGATGACAATAAAGTTTGTCTAAGTCTAAGTCATGTCAGGTCAGCTGTCTGGAGAGAGAGAGAAGTCAGGACCTGCGGGCGGAGCACCACCGTGCCACCGCCGCCATGACGGAACTCAAAAGCAAACTCCATGAGGAGAAGCAGAAAGAGTTAGCCATTACCAGGGAGACATTACTGCGGCAGCATGAAATGGAGCTGATGAGAGTGATCAAAATCAAAGATGGAGAGATCCAGCGACTGAATGCCTTGGTCCTCAGCCTGAGGGACGGCTCCATGGACAAGGTGATCCGCTCTATCCGTGTCTGACTATCCGCACGCCACGTCGGGCTTCGATGCGGCCGCTACCGTATTGTGTAGCTTGTCCCCAGTAAGCGTCGCGGCGCTCCGTTGCGGTCTCAACGGCCCGGTGTGGCGCAATGTCTGCTCAGGTGAGGAGGGGGGGCGCTTTGCTGGCGGAGGTGGAGGAGACGCGGCGGTGTCGGGAGACCGAGCGGTGTCGCCTCCACCAGGAGCGCGGAAGAAGCCCTGGCAGCGGCCCAGCAGGCCTGGCAGTCCCGAGCGGCCGAGCTCCGATCGGCTCATCACCAGCATCGGGAGGAGCTGAGCCGAACCAAGAGAGACTGCGAGAGGGAGATCCGCCGACTGGTAGGACTGATCAGATGCGCGGTGCGTGGCTATGTTCCCAATTTCGTTGTATACCTGCAGTGCAATGACACCTAAGGCATTCTATTCTATTCTATTTCACAAGAAGAAAATGTCCGGTTGCTCGCTTCGCTTTTGTCACAGCAAAGGTGTTCTAGTCGATTCCAGAAAAAAATTGGCCGGTTGCTCTCTTTGTTTTTGTCACAATTCTGGCAAATGAGTTTGCCCGCCTGCCTGAGCGCTCCCCGTTTGTACATCCAGACGGATGAGATCAAGCTGAAAGACAGAGCGGTTAGTGTTTTGGATGAAGCCCTGGGGCCGGCCACGTCCACCGCCTTCAGCTGCAGACTCAGGCTGCCGAGCAGCAGATCGCTGCCCTGAGGGATTCCCAAAGGGCGGGCCTAAACTACCCTGGAAGTGGGGTCAACGCCGCTACTAGCAATCCTCTTCATTGCGTAAGCCACCTCATCACACACTTGCAGTACGCATGACTTAGTTCGTTGCTGGAGGAAGGTAGCACAAAAACAGTTTTGAACTTTGAACGAGTGCTTGTGTGTGTGTGTTGCGGGGCGTTTTCAGTCTCAGGAGGATCGGGACACGCGACGGTTTCATCTGAAAATCGCTGAGCTCAGCGCAGTCATCAGGAAACTGGAGGATCGAAACGCCCTGCTTTCTGAAGAGCGCAATGAACTGGTAATTTATTGACGGCACGCTTGAAGGTTTGCGCTACGTTTGATGCGCGCCATCCAGCGAGGCACCCATTGCGCTTGCTTATTAGTTGAGCGGCGCGGCGAGTCGGTTGCCTGGTAGATGTCTTTTATTGGGAGCCAAAGCCACGATTCCGTTCAAACCGATGCAAAAGGAATGGATACGTTCTGGCCCGCGTGTTGTGCGTCTTTCACATCCCGCACTTCATGCTTGCAGCTAAAGCGACTGAGAGAAACAGAAAGCCAGTTTCTGCCACTCCTGTACAAAAACAAACGCCTGAGCAGGAAGAATGAAGAACTCTCGCTGGTGCTGTGTCGCCTTGAAAACAAAGTGCGCTTTGTCACCCAGGAGAACGAGGAGATGGCAAGCTTGGTAAGTCGACGCGGACAACGGCGGCGTGCCAACAGAGTCCACTGCATTTGTGTTCCACAGAGAAGGCCTAGTTCGCTCAATGACCTGGACCGCGGTTGCGGCCAGCAGGACGGTGAAATGGAGTTCCTTCAAGTTGTGGAGCAGCGGCACATCATCGACGACTTGTCCAAGGTCTTCAGGCAGGCGACTCGGTGCACGTACGGCAGCGCCGCGCTCGCTCGCTGTCGCCAGGAAACCTTTTCCGTCCAAAGCTTGGCCGGCGGCCGCCATCCAAAAAATTGGCCCCTTAAATTCCGACCTTTCAAGCAGGAGCATTGTGCGCACGCGTTTGAACACGCTTTAGACTTGTTTTGCCGTTTTCAGCAGCTCAAAGCTCCCGTTTTGTCAGCGCCTTTGCCACTCGCTGTGCGCTGAAAACGACGGACTTGCCCGGCTGCTCAGCCCGTCAACCATGAGCCGCGAGCGCGACGTCATTGTCCGTAGGCAGCTAGTGGCAAAATGCACCCTGTTAGAGTTGCGCTCGCTCCAACTTATTTTGCAAGAACCACACGGGAGACAAGTAAGTTCTTTTGGACACCTGCAGGTGGAGAGTCCATCCGTTGTACGAATGAAGTCTGACTCTCGGCTCCTGCACGAGCATTTTAATTAAGAGAAACAGGGTGGGTGTAAGAGTGGATTGAATAGAGGAAGCCCTTGACCTCTAGTCAAAACATAGCAAGGGGTGTTTTACGACTTTGTGTAGGAAGGGATAAGCGATAGGGATAAATAAGGGATAAATAATATTATTTATTACAGGTCGCAGTCAAAGTCAAAGCAACACAATGATACGATAAAGATAATCTGGAAAACCCTGACACACCCTGTAGTTGTCACTTTTGGAAAAGACGAGCGTCCCTCCAATCATCGCCGGTGACGTGTTTTTCAGGCTCTGGAGACAGGAGCTCATGTCAGAAATGTCATTGTGAGTCGCGTTTGTTTCTGCGCCGGAGCCGTTCGTTCCCTTTGCATCCAAAGAATCTCAAAGGCGGATTATTTGTGTCGACAGGAGAGAGATTTGCTGCTACGATACCGACGTCGAGAATCTCTGAGGAGGAACAAAGCGTGAGGTCCTGCAAGGTGAGTCTGTTTGTTTGCGGCTGCTTGGTGTTGCGCAAGATGAAATGGCCTTTTTATCGCTATCGTTCCTCTCGTCGATTCATCGTGAGGTGTCGCTTCAGTTTGTTCAGAGAGATGTTTGCTTCCGCGCCCGCAGGTCATCGAAACATTTTACGGCTACGACGAAGACGTGTTGGTGGACTCGGACGGATCGTCCTTGTCTTTTCACACCGACAGAACCCCCGACACGGAACCCGAAGAGGTAGCCCGCCATTTCTGCCAGCGTATTGGCACCAAACATTCCTCTTCAGCCTGGAATCGGACTCGTCTTTGCGTCGCGGGTGCTTTGTCGCCGGTCTGACTGATTCTGGTACTAGTGCTGTGTTGCATTGGTGTGTGCATGAAGAGGCGGAGCTTCGCTACCGCCAGCTGACGCAAGAATATCAAGCGCTGCAACGAGCCTACGCTCTGCTAGCCCAGACCAGCGAAAGGGGACTACGACGCCGAGAAGGAGATCAAGGTGGCGCCCCTTCCCGCAACCCCCGGCCGGGTCGCAGCCTCCCCGTTCTCACCCAGCCTCGGGTGTTCTCTGGTCTGAAAGGAGGAGGAGGAGCCTCCCTCCTCCTCCTTTCAGACCAGAGAAAAGCTGATGGTAGAAATGGGTCACTATCAAAGCAGAGTAGCAGATCTGGAGTCAGCGCTGAAGCAACAAGGACAGGTAAGCTCATCAATGAGCACACCTTTTTCTCAGACAAAATAGCTACATTCTTCAGTCACTCATCCGTCTGGCATTACTGGACCAACCCCCCCCCCCCCCGAACGTGGCTGGGAAAATGCGGAGAAAAGCAAATGTCATTTTCCAGTCAACCAAAGAATTTGTGGATGAAAATGACACAACATTCCAAAGCTGTCCACGCGTTTGTCTCTTCTAGAATGTCAAGTGGGTGGAGGAGAAGCAGCTGCTGCGTCAGAGCAATCAGCAGTTGGCCGAAAAGGTGACGGAAAGAAAGGCGCTGGGCGGAGTCGCTTGGCGTCACACCTGTCGGGAAGCCCCGCAGATGAGGTCTGACTGTCTTTTCAGGTCAGGCGGATGGAGGCGGAAGAAGCGCGTCTGAAAGAGCACATCCAGGATATCCGAGACCAAAACGAACTGCTTGAGTTCCGCATCCTGGAGCTGGAGGTGGGAAGACTCGCACAAGCGTGTTGAGGCCAGAGATGTGACGGACGGACGGACGGACGGACGGACGGATGCATGCCTCTGCCTTTCAGGAGAGGGAGTGGCGCTCCCCCGTCTTGAAGTTTCTGCAAGTCCGTTTCCCAGACGGCCTCAGCCCTTTGCAGATCTACTGCGAGGCCGAGGGCGTGAGCGTACGTAAGGCGTCCCTCGCAACCCTAACCTTAACCCGAGGTCCCAGAACACCTTACATTGCTCCTTGCGCCTTTCCCCCGGACATCGTCATCAGTGATCTGATGAAGAAGCTGGACATCCTGGGCTATAACGCCGTAAGTGTATGTCGAACTCCTTATGTTCGCACTCCACGAGACTCGGCGGCTCAAATGTGACTTTTGGAAGGCTTTGCGCTGAAAGAAGCTTGTTGACGCTGTGCCTTTGGGCTCTTGCAGAATCTCACCAACGAGGAGCAGGTGGTCGTGATTCACGCCAGGACCCTTCTCACCCTAGCCGAGAAGGTAACGCGCACGTCCACGCACGCTCTCGCATTCTGCTTATGTGACAGCAGCCTTTCCTCAGTGGTTAGAATACATCAAAGTGACCAAGTCAGCACTTCAACAGAAGATGTTGGACATTGAAAGTGAGAAGGTAGACAGACACGCGACATCAGCCAAGGGGAACTCCGGCAATGTGCCCCAACAATTCTGACCTTGAGCTGTGCTAGGATATGTTCTGCAAGCAGAAGGGCTACTTGGATGAAGAGTTGGACTTCAGGAAGTGTTCCATGGACCAGGCTCATAAGGTAAGCCGCCCTCAAATCTCCCGCCGGACCACTGATGGACGAGGATTGCGGCCCAGAGGATCCTGGAGCTGGAGGCCATGTTGTACGAGGCGCTACCGCAGCGGGACTGCCCCGCCACGGACGGCGAAAAAGCCAGCCACGCTGGCGTGAATGACGTGCTGACGGCGGATCAGAGAGAAGAGCTTAGGAGCGCCGTGGACCAATGGAAGCGAGCCCTGATGTGCGAGTTGAGGGAGCGCGACGCTTGCATCCTCCAAGAGAGAATGGATCTGCTGCACAGCGCGCAACAGGTAAGGGCCCAAAGCCAGCCCGGCACTTACTTGCACGCTTACTGGCTTTTGAATGCCACTTTCCATTTGTCCGTCCTAGAGGAACAAAGAGCTGAAAGAATTCATCGAAGCTCAGAAGAGACAAATCAAACAATTGGAGGAGAAGTTTCTGTTTCTCTTTCTATTCTTCTCCTTGGCCTTCATTCTGTGGCCCTAACACCAGCTGGTGAGTGAGCTCCAGCGGCACCGCACTCGACACCTCCGATACACTGCCAGCCGGTCTCAGACGTTGGCAGATGCTCCGATGCCAACGTATACCCCCCGCCACGGTGACAGAGGCACCGCGTCACACCGGCGCTCATCCAATCAGAAGGCAGGAAAAGCAAATTCACATGCAGGGCACTTTTGAACCAGAAGAGAGCGCCACAAAAAACGGTTGTTGCCCCAAACGCGCACTAAAAAGGGTCAGAATAACAAGAGTCCCACTGGCCAGACGGGGCCACCCGTCCAGCTGTTTCTTCAGGGGGGAAAAAAATTGGAGTCACCGGTGAGTACATTTTGCATTTAGCTCTGCTTTTCTGCTTCTGTCTTCAAGTGTGTGGCATCCTGCGATCAAAGAGTCAGCCAACCCCAAAGCGGTTGACCTCAACGTCCCACCACCATGCCTACCAGAGCAGGTGACGTGATGCTTTGGACATCCTTCCGTCTCAGATGCCCAAAAGTACTCTTTGCCACATCTGCGGCAATACGGTGTCTTTTCAAAGGTGCAAATAAATCCAGCGTGGGCGGAACACGCACGTCTTCGGTTTTTCCCGCTTTGTTTGTGTGACAGCTGTTGTGAAAATTTTATACAAATAAAGTTGTATAGTACAGGTTTGGCCAAGCCGCAACTCCCGAACCGCATGCGGCTCTTTTATGTTCATATCAACATTTGTGTGTGTGTGTGTGTGTGGGGGGGTTGTGCGTGTTGGCTTCACTTGAGTTCAATTTGGTATTTTGGTCAAAAGCGCATGTGGTGAAATTCCACAAAGTAGGATGGGCAAACACATTTCTTTAAACTATGAGTGTCAATTGGGCTCTCGAAATGGCAGGGAAAAGATGCACAGCAAAACGAAAATACGTAGATGAACACAGGACGTTTTAATCAGAGTGGGAAAGTTTCTATTTTTTGTTGAACGTGATGGCAAACCATTCTGCCTGATATGTCAGACCTCAGCGCATTTCAAAGATTCAAATCTTCAGCGCCATGCACTTCAGCTCACTCCATGCTAACATTGATCAGGCGTCGAACCCGCATCATCATGCTTAAGAGGTGGCCATGCTAACCAGTGCGCCATTATGTCAACGCATAATAACTAAGTCTACTGGTCAAAACAGCGGTTACTATATGACGTCGCTACGTCGTGGTCACGTGACGCAGACAAGACGTCAATGGACGTGGGCAGAGTTAACTTGTTTAAAAGGGAGTAGGCAGAAGAAATATTTAATTTATTTAAATCTATTTTGAGTGCACACCATTATGCCAATGCATAACAACTGTAACTCTACTAAACAAAACAGCGGTTGCTATATGACATCTGCCACGTCGTGGTCACGTGACATACGTGACGTCGATGGGCGTAACTTTCGCCGGAATTCAAATCCGCGGGGAGAGTTAACTTGTTTAAAAGAGAGTGGGCAGAAGAATTATTTAATTTATTTAAATCTATTTGGTGTGTGCGCCATTATGTCAATGCATAACAACTGTAAGTCTACTAAACAAAACAGCGGTTGCTATTTGACGTCTGCCACGTCGTGGTCACGTGACGCGGACGTGACGTCGACGCCTACTTTACATCCCACCGATCACAGGACTCCTCGGCTGCATAACCGTGCCCCCTTCCCAACCAATCGGATTTGCTATACGCGAAAACGACGCCAATGGAAAGAGCTTCCGCCCAAATTTAAATCCGTGGGCGTGGCTCGCAGCAGGAAGTAGGAAAATGGCGGCGATGTTGACAAAGACACAGCGGATGGTAACATACGACTAACAAGAGAAATATTTTTATTTTCTGCTTGCAACTGGACCGTCCAGAGCGTACACGGTAAGTACAACTCATCGTTTTTAAAAAGAAGTACTTTTGTTGCCCTGAAAAGCGAGTGAGCGTGGCGTTTGTGGGGGACGTCGAATTTCGACGATTCTTTCTGGTCAACGGTTGTAAATGATTGTGTTGATTAAAAAAGAAAACTTGATGTAACTCTACTTTTAACTGCCGTTTCAGATAGATTTGGAATTGCATCACATCCAATTTTGCCTAGAGCGTACACGGTAAGTAACACTCGTTGTGTTTAAGGAGATTTACGTTTGTAATAGCAGAAGTGTAGCCGCGTTGCGTTGTACGTGTGAATGTTGGTCCGGGCGAAATGTTAATGTTTAATTTCATTCCTTTAGGTTCCACGGTGTTTGTTGGCTGCAAGTTTTCCACTGCAAGAAGAGGCTCATATCATTGACCAGGAGCGAGCTACAATGGTGAGTAGCCATAACATTTATGTTAAACACTTCCTATTTCATGTCTAACAGTACTTGATTTAACAAATAACCATAAATAAATACAGTGTGGGCACTGAAGTTAACATATGTGATTATACTGCCTAATCTGTCACCGAGTAGATTGTTGCAAAGTAATATAAGATCCAAAGTTGTAATTCAGAATAGTTTTCAAAAGAAGGCCATTAGAATTATATACAAGTCTGATTACCCTGAACAAGCTATTAATTAAATCACAAATTCTTCAATTCAAAGATTTGGTAGATTATCAGACAAATAATGTCTAACAGTAATTGATTTAACACATCACGATAAGTAGATTGAGTGTGGGCACTCTCAAGTTAACATATGTGATTATACTGCCTAATCTGTTACAGAGTATGTTGTTGCCAAGTAATGTAGAATAGATCCAAAGTAGTAATCCAGAATAGTTTTGAAGAGGCCATTAGAATGATAAACAAATCTGATTACCTTGAACATAATAACAAGCTAAGTGTTTAATATGTCCTATGAAGTCAAAATTGGGCACCATCATGTGGTGAAATTTGGAATTGCATCACATCCAATTTTGCCTGGGAACAAACAGATTACATAAATCTTAGTTTTGAATAAGCCACTCCTTCTCAAACAAGTAAACTCTGCCCATTTTGCGCAGTAGATGTTCTGTTAATATCTAGTATTTATACAAAGTCATAATTTAAATTGCTTTCAACCTTCATTCATCGGTTCAACCAACATTACTCGCTCTTATTACCAACTTGTATTGATTTAACTAAGCGTTTAATACTTCCTATCAGGTCTCAAATCGAGATTTGGCAAAATACAATTTCAGCAAATCCAATTTTGCCAGGGAACAAAAATAGATTAAATAAACTAAATAAGTCCTCTTCCCATTAAATAAATCAGAAAAGTCTGTCTTGTAACCAGTCCTCTTCAAACAAGTAAAGTCTGCCCATTTTGTGCCGTAGATTTTGTGTCTATGCCTAGTATTTAAACAAAATCATAATTTAAACGACTTCTTTCCTTCATTCACTTTGGAAATTTGGAATTGCAGCAAATCGAATTTTGCCAGGGAACAAAAATAGATCAATTAAACTAAATAAGTCTTCTTCCCATTAAATAAATTAAAAAAGTCTGTCTTGTAACCAGTCCTTTTCAAACAAGTAAAGTCTGCCCATTTTGTGCCGTCGATTTTGTGTTAATGCCTAGTATTTATACAAAATCATAATTTAAAGGACTTCATTCCTTCATTCACTTTGGAAATTTGGAATTGCAGCACATCAAATTTTGCCTGGGAAGAAAAGTAGATTAAATAAATTTAATAAGTCTTACTACTTCCCATTAAATAAATTAAATACGTCTTACTTGTTCCCACTCCTTTTCAAAACAGTAGTTTAAAACGAGGGCCCTTCACCCAATCTTTAACCTCAACCCCGCACGTTGTGTTGTATCTGTGAATGTTGGTTGTGGCCAAATGATAGTTTTCTTTCATTCGTTTAGGTTCCAAGAAAACTTGATGTAACTCTACTTTTAACTGCCGTTTCAGATAAGCGGGTATTACGTCGCAGTCAAATGCCGCGGATATGACGTAATTGCCCGAACCTCCGCCAAAATTCAAATCTGTTGGCGCGATGGCCGTGAGCCACTGAGCAGCGACGATTATCAACAGAAATATCTTTATTTTCTGCTTGCAACTGGACCGTCTAGAGCGTACACGGTAAGTAACACTCATTGTGTTTAAGGAGATTTACGTTTGTAATAGCAGAAGTGTAGCCGCGTTGCGTTGTACGTGTGAAAATTGGTCGAGGCGAAATGTTAATGTTTAATTTCATTCCTTTAGGTTCCACGGTGTTTGTTGGCTGCAAGTTTTCCACTGCAAGAAGAGGCTCGTATCATTGACCAGGAGCGAGCTACAATGGTGAGTAGCCATAACATTTATGTTAAACACTTCCTATTTCATGTCTAACAGTACTTGATTTAACAAATAACCATAAATAAATACAGTGTGGGCACTGAAGTTAACATATGTGATTATACTGCCTAATCTGTCACGGAGTAGATTGTTGCAAAGTAATATAAGATCCAAAGTTGTAATTCAGAATAGTTTTCAAAAGAAGGCCATTAGAATTATATACAAGTCTGATTACCCTGAACAAGCTATTAATTAAATCACAAATTCTTCAATTCAAAGATTTGGTAGATCATCAGACAAATAATGTCTAACAGTAATTGATTTAACACATCACGATAAGTAGATTGAGTGTGGGCACTCTCAAGTTAACATATGTGATTATACTGCCTAATCTGTTACAGAGTATGTTGTTGCCAAGTAATGTAGAATAGATCCAAAGTAGTAATCCAGAATAGTTTTGAAGAGGCCATTAGAATGATAAACAAATCTGATTACCTTGAACATAATAACAAGCTAAGTGTTTAATATGTCCTATGAAGTCAAAATTGGGCACCATCATGTGGTGAAATTTGGAATTGCATCACATCCAATTTTGCCTGGGAACAAACAGATTACATAAATCTTAGTTTTGAATAAGCCACTCCTTCTCAAACAAGTAAACTCTGCCCATTTTGCGCAGTAGATGTTCTGTTAATATCTAGTATTTATACAAAGTCATAATTTAAATTGCTTTCAACCTTCATTCATCGGTTCAACCAACATTACTCGCTCTTATTACCAACTTGTATTGATTTAACTAAGCGTTTAATACTTCCTATCAGGTCTCAAATCGAGATTTGGCAAAATACAATTTCAGCAAATCCAATTTTGCCAGGGAACAAAAATAGATTAAATAAACTAAATAAGTCCTCTTCCCATTAAATAAATCAGAAAAGTCTGTCTTGTAACCAGTCCTCTTCAAACAAGTAAAGTCTGCCCATTTTGTGCCGTAGATTTTGTGTCTATGCCTAGTATTTAAACAAAATCATAATTTAAACGACTTCTTTCCTTCATTCACTTTGGAAATTTGGAATTGCAGCAAATCGAATTTTGGCAGGGAACAAAAATAGATCAATTAAACTAAATAAGTCTTCTTCCCATTAAATAAATTAAAAAAAGTCTGTCTTGTAACCAGTCCTTTTCAAACAAGTAAAGTCTGCCCATTTTGTGCCGTCGATTTTGTGTTAATGCCTAGTATTTATACAAAATCATAATTTAAAGGACTTCATTCCTTCATTCACTTTGGAAATTTGGAATTGCAGCACATCAAATTTTGCCTGGGAAGAAAAGTAGATTAAATAAATTTAATAAGTCTTACTACTTCCCATTAAATAAATTAAATACGTCTTACTTGTTCCCACTCCTTTTCAAAACAGTAGTTTAAAACGAGGGCCCTTCACTCAATCTTTAACCCCAACCCCGCACGTTGTGTTGTATCTGTGAATGTTGGTTGTGGCCAAATGATAGTTTTCTTTCATTCGTTTAGGTTCCAAGAAAACTTGATGTAACTCTACTTTTAACTGCCGTTTCAGATAAGCGGGTATTACGTCGCAGTCATGTGCCGTGGATATGACGTAATTGCCCGAACCTCCGCCAAAATTCAAATCTGTTGGCGCGATGGCCGTGAGCCACTGAGCAGCGACGATTATCAACAGAAATATCTTTATTTTCTGCTTGCAACTGGACCGTCTAGAGCGTACACGGTAAGTAACACTCATTGTGTTTAAGGAGATTTACGTTTGTAATAGCAGAAGTGTAGCCGCGTTGCGTTGTACGTGTGAAAATTGGTCGAGGCGAAATGTTAATGTTTAATTTCATTCCTTTAGGTTCCACGGTGTTTGTTGGCTGCAAGTTTTCCACTGCAAGAAGAGGCTCGTATCATTGACCAGGAGCGAGCTACAATGGTGAGTAGCCATAACATTTATGTTAAACACTTCCTATTTCATGTCTAACAGTACTTGATTTAACAAATAACCATAAATAAATACAGTGTGGGCACTGAAGTTAACATATGTGATTATACTGCCTAATCTGTCACGGAGTAGATTGTTGCAAAGTAATATAAGATCCAAAGTTGTAATTCAGAATAGTTTTCAAAAGAAGGCCATTAGAATTATATACAAGTCTGATTACCCTTAACATAACAACAAGCTATTAATTAAATCACAAATTCTTCAATTCAAAGATTTGGTAGATTATCAGACAAATAATGTCTAACAGTAATTGATTTAACACATCACGATAAGTAGATTGAGTGTGGGCACTCTCAAGTTAACAGATATGATTATACTGCCTAATCTGTTACAGAGTATGTTGTTGCCAAGTAATGTAGAATAGATCCAAAGTAGTAATCCAGAATAGTTTTGAAGAGGCCATTAGAATAATAAACAAATCTGATTACCTTGAACATAATAACAAGCTAAGTGTTTAATATGTCCTATGAAGTCAAAATTGGGCACCATCATGTGGTGAAATTTGGAATTGCATCACATCCAATTTTGCCTGGGAACAAACAGATTAAATAAATCTTAGTTTTGAATAAGCCACTCCTTCTCAAACAAGTAAACTCTGCCCATTTCGCGCAGTAGATGTTCTGTTAATATCTAGTATTTATACAAAGTCATAATTTAAATTGCTTTCAACCTTCATTCATCGGTTCAACCAACATTACTCGCTCTTATTACCAACTTGTATTGATTTAACTAAGCGTTTAATACTTCCTATCAGGTCTCAAGGCAAGATTTGGCAAAATACAATTTCAGCAAATCCAATTTTGCCAGGGAACAAAAATAGATTAAATAAACTAAATAAGTCTTCTTCCCATTAAATAAATCAGAAAAGTCTGTCTTGTAACCAGTCCTCTTCAAACAAGTAAAGTCTGCCCATTTTGTGCCGTAGATTTTGTGTCTATGCCTAGTATTTAAACAAAATCATAATTTAAACGACTTCTTTCCTTCATTCACTTTGGAAATTTGGAATTGCAGCAAATCGAATTTTGCCAGGGAACAAAAATAGATCAATTAAACTAAATAAGTCTTCTTCCCATTAAATAAATTAAAAAAGTCTGTCTTGTAACCAGTCCTTTTCAAACAAGTAAAGTCTGCCCATTTTGTGCCGTCGATTTTGTGTTAATGCCTAGTATTTATACAAAATCATAATTTAAAGGACTTCATTCCTTCATTCACTTTGGAAATTTGGAATTGCAGCACATCAAATTTTGCCTGGGAAGAAAAGTAGATTAAATAAATTTAATAAGTCTTACTACTTCCCATTAAATAAATTAAATACGTCTTACTTGTTCCCACTCCTTTACAAAAAAGTAGTTTAAAACGAGGTCCCTTCACTCAACCTTTAACCCTATTTATTCACCTTCTAGGCTAAGTGTTAAAGGCTAAGTGTTAAAGGCTAAGTGTTAAAGGCTAAGTGTTAGAGGCTAAGTGCCAGAGGCTAGGCGCCAGAGGCGAGTTTTTGTGGGCTGAAGTTTTAGTGGGGTTAGTGTGAATACAATCCAAAAGAATACAACAGAATACAATACAATAGAATATAATACATAGATTAAATTCAATAGCTCTTACTACTTCCCATTAAATAAATTAAATACGTCTTACTTGTTCCCAATCCTTTTCAAAAAAGTAGTTTAAAACGAGGGCCCTTCACTCAACCTTTAACCTCAACCCCGCACGTCACATTGTGTTGTATCTGTGAATGTTGGTTGTGGCCAAATGATAGTTTTCTTTCATTCGTTTAGGTTCCACGGTGTTTGTTGGCTATGTTTTCCACTGTCAGAAGGATGAAAATACAAAGTACAACGCTTGGACGTGGGCGAAGACGTCACCGGTGAGTCCTTCCTTCCTATTTATTTACCTTCTAGATGCTAGAGGCTAAGTGTTAGAGGCTAAGTGTTAGAGGCTAAGTGTTAAACACAATACGAACAACACAACGATACTGCACTGAACAACACGATACCGCACTGAGAAACACGATACCGCACTGAACAACACGATACCGCACTGAACAACACCATGCCGCACTGAACACCATGCCACACTGAACAACACCATCCCGCACTGAACAACACCATGCCGCACTAAACAACACCATGCCGCACTGAACAACACCATGCCTCACTGAACGACACCATGCCGCACTGAAAGACACCATGCCGCACTGAACGACACCATGCCGCACTGAAAGACACCATCCCGCACTGAACACCATGCCGCACTGAACAACACCATCCTGCACTGAACAACACCATCCCGCACTGAACAACACCATGCCGCACTGAACAACATTATGCCGCACTGAACATTATGCCGCACTGAACAACACCATGCCGCACTGAACAACACCATGCCGCACTGAACAACATTATGCCGCACTGAACAACACCATGCCGCACTGAACAACACCATGCCGCACTGAACAACACCATGCTGCACTGAACAACATTATGCCGCACTGAACAACACCATGCCGCACTGAACAACACCATCCTGCACTGAACAACACCATTCCGCATTGAACACCATGCCGCACTGAACAACACCATCCCGCACTGAACAACACCATCCCGCACTGAACAACACCATGCCGCACTGAACAACATTATGCCGCACTGAACAACATTTTGCCGCACTGAACAACACCATGCCGCACTGAACAACACCATGCCGCACTGAACAACACCATGCCGCACTGAACAACATTATAACGCACTGAACAACACCATCCCGCACTGAACAACACCATGCCGCACTAAACAACATTATGCCGCACTGAACAACATTATGCCGAAATGAACAACACCATGCCGCACTGAACAACACCATGCCGCACTGAACAACACCATCCTGCACTGAACAACACCATCCCGCACTGAACAACACCATGCCGCACTGAACAACACCATGCCGCACTGAACAACACCATGCCGCAATGAACAACACCATCCCGTACTGAACAACATTATGCCGCACTGAACAACATTATGCCGCACTGAACAACATTATGCCGCACTGAACAACACCATGCCGCACTGAACAACACCATCCTGCACTGAACAACACCATCCCGCACTGAACAACACCATGCCGCACTGAACAACATTATGGCGCACTGAACAACATTATGCCGCACTGAACAACACCATGCCGCACTGAACAACACCATGCCGCACTGAACAACACCATGCCGCAATGAACAACACCATCCCGCACTGAACAACACCATGCCGCACTGAGCAACACCATGCCGCACTGAACAACACCATCCTGCACTGAACAACACCATGCCGCACTGAACAACACCATTCCGCACTGAACAACACCATGCCGCACTGAACAACATTACGCTGCACTGAACAACACCATGCCGCACTGAACAACACCATGCCGCACTGAACAACACCATGCCGCATTGAACAACACCATGCCGCATTGAACAACACCATGCCGCACTGAACAACACCATCCTGCACTGAACAACACCATGCCGCATTGAACAACACCATGCCGCACTGAACAACACCATCCTGCACTGAACAACACCATCCCGCACTGAACAACACCATCCCGCATTGAACAACACCATCCTGCACTGAACAACACCATGCCGCACTGAACAACACCATGCCGCACTGAACAACACCATTCCGCACTGAACAACACCATGCCGCACTGAACAACACCATCCTGCACTGAACAACACCATCCCGCACTGAACAACACCATGCCGCATTGAACAACACCATCCTGCACTGAACAACACCATCCTGCACTGAACAACACCATGCCGCACTGAACAACACCATGCCGCACTGAACAACACCATGCCGCACTGAACAACACCATGCCGCACTGAACAACATTATGCCGCACTGAACATTATGTCGCACTGAACAACACCATGCCGCACTGAACAACACCATGCCGCACTGAACAACATTATGCCGCACTGAAAAACACCATGCCGCACTGAACAACACCATCCCGCACTGAACAACACCATGCCGCATTGAACAACACCATGCCGCACTGAACAACACCATGCTGCACTGAACAACATTATGCTGCACTGAACAACACGATCCTGCATTGAACAACACCATGCCGCACTGAACAACACCATCCTGCACTGAACAACACCATCCTGCACTGAACAACACCACCCCGCACTGAACAACACGATCCCGCATTGAACACCATCCCGCACTGAACAACACCATGCCGCACTGAACAACACCATTCCGCACTGAACAACACCATGCCGCACTGAACAACACCATGCCGCACTGAACAACACCATGCCGCACTGAACAACACCATGCCGCACTGAACAACATTATGCCGCACTGAACAACACCATGCCGCACTGAACAACACCATCCCGCACTGAACAACACCATGCCGCATTGAACAACACCATGCCGCACTGAACAACACCATCCTGCACTGAACAACACCATCCCGCACTAAACAACACCATGCCGCACTGAACAACATTATGGCGCACTGGACAACATTATGCCGCACTGAACAACACCATGCCGCACTGAACAACACCATGCCGCACTGAACAACACCATGCCGCACTGAACAACACCATGCCGCACTGAACAACATTATGCCGCACTGAACAACACCATGCCGCACTGAACAACACCATGCCGCACTGAACAACACGATCCCGCATTGAACAACACCATCCTGCACTGAACAACACCATGCCGCACTGAACAACACCATGCCGCACTGAACAACACCATTCCGCACTGAACAACACCATGCCGCACTGAACGACACCATCCTGCACTGAACAACACCATCCCGCACTGAACAACACCATGCCGCATTAAACAACACCATGCCGCACTGAACAACACCATCCTGCACTGAACAACACCATGCCGCACTGAACAACACCATGCCGCACTGAACAACACCATGCCGCACTGAACAACATTATGCCGCACTGAACAACATTATGCCGCACTGAACAACATTATGTCGCACTGAACAACACCATGCCGCACTGAACAACACCATGCTGCACTGAACAACATTATGCCGCACTGAACAACACGATCCCGCATTGAACAACACCATCCCGCAGTGAACAACACCATGCCGCATTGAACAACACCATGCCGCACTGAACAACACCATGCTGCACTGAACAACATTATGCTGCACTGAACAACACGATCCTGCATTGAACAACACCATGCCGCACTGAACAACACCATCCTGCACTGAACAACACCATGCCGCACTGAACAACACCATGCCGCACTGAACAACATTATGCCGCACTAAAAAACACCATGCCGCACTGAACAACACCATCCCGCACTGAACAACACCATGCCGCATTGAACAACACCATGCCGCACTGAACAACACCATGCTGCACTGAACAACATTATGCTGCACTGAACAACACGATCCTGCATTGAACAACACCATGCCGCACTGAACAACACCATCCTGCACTGAACAACACCATCCTGCACTGAACAACACCACCCCGCACTGAACAACACGATCCCGCATTGAACAACACCATCCCGCACTGAA
Organism: Syngnathus floridae; assembly: GCF_059516105.1. Taxonomy (NCBI): domain Eukaryota; kingdom Metazoa; phylum Chordata; class Actinopteri; order Syngnathiformes; family Syngnathidae; genus Syngnathus; species Syngnathus floridae. The sequence goes on along the minus strand of NC_142421.1, from coordinate 16,028,438 downwards.
CAACACCATGCCGCACTGAACAACACCATTCCGCACTGAACAACACCATGCCGCACTGAACAACACCATGCCGCACTGAACAACACCATGCCGCACTGAACAACACCATGCCGCACTGAACAACATTATGCCGCACTGAACAACACCATGCCGCACTGAACAACACCATCCCGCACTGAACAACACCATGCCGCATTGAACAACACCATGCCGCACTGAACAACACCATCCTGCACTGAACAACACCATCCCGCACTGAACAACACCATGCCGCACTGAACAACATTATGGCGCACTGGACAACATTATGCCGCACTGAACAACACCATGCCGCACTGAACAACACCATGCCGCACTGAACAACACCATGCCGCACTGAACAACACCATGCCGCACTGAACAACATTATGCCGCACTGAACAACACCATGCCGCACTGAACAACACCATGCCGCACTGAACAACACGATCCCGCACTGAACAACACCATCCTGCACTGAACAACACCATGCCGCACTGAACAACACCATGCCGCACTGAACAACACCATTCCGCACTGAACAACACCATGCCGAACTGAACAACACCATCCTGCACTGAACAACACCATCCCGCACTGAACAACACCATGCCGCATTGAACAACACCATGCCGCACTGAACAACACCATCCTGCACTGAACAACACCATGCCGCACTGAACAACACCATGCCGCACTGAACAACACCATGCCGCACTGAACAACATTATGCCGCACTGAACAACATTATGCCGCACTAAACAACATTATGCCGCACTGAACAACACCATGCCGCACTGAACAACACCATGCCGCACTGAACAACATTATGCCGCACTGAACAACACGATCCCGCATTGAACAACACTATCCCGCAGTGAACAACACCATGCCGCATTGAACAACACCATGCCGCACTGAACAACACCATGCTGCACTGAACAACACGATCCTGCATTGAACAACACCATGCCGCACTGAACAACACCATCCTGCACTGAACAACACCTTTCCACACTGAACAACACCATGCCGCACTGAACAACATTATGCCGCACTGAACAACACCATGCCGCACTGAACAACACCATGCCGCACTGAACAACACCATGCCGCACTGAACAACACCATGCCGCAATGAACAACACCATCCCGCACTGAACAACACTATGCCGCATTGAACAACACCATGCCGCACTGAACAACACCATCCCGCACTGAACAACACCACCCCGCACTGAACAACATGATCCCGCATTGAACAACACCATCCCGGACTGAACAACACCATGCCGCACTGAACAACACCATTCCGCACTGAACAACACCATGCCGCACTGAACAACACCATGCCGCACTGAACAACACCATGCCGCACTGAACAACACCATGCCGCACTGAACAACATTATGCCGCACTGAACAACACCATGCCGCACTGAACAACACCATCCCGCACTGAACAACACCATGCCGCATTGAACAATACCATGCCGCACTGAACAACACCATCCTGCACTGAACAACACCATCCCGCACTGAACAACACCATGCCGCACTGAACAACATTATGGCGCACTGAACAACATTATGCCGCACTGAACAACACCATGCCGCACTGAACAACACCATGCCGCACTGAACAACACCATGCCGCACTGAACAACATTATGCCGCACTGAACAACATTATGCCGCACTGAACAACACCATGCCGCACTGAACAACACCATGCCGCACTGAACAACACCATGCCGCACTGAACAACACGACGTCGCACTGAACAACACGACGCCGCACAGAACAACACGACGCCGCACAGAATAACACAATACCGCACAGAACAACACAATACCGCACAAACAGTTTTAGATAATATTACGTCGCAGTCATGTGACGCGGACATGACGTCAATAGGCGGAACTCACGGCAAATTTATAATCCGTGGGCGTGGCTTGCAACAGGAAGTAGGAAAGCGGCAGTTCTGGCAAACAAGACACAGCTGTTAGTAACACGATGACTAACAAGGCAAATATTTTTGTTTTCAGCTTGCAACTTGACCGTCTAGAGCGTACAAGGTAATTACAACTGTTTTTTTTTAGCCCTGAAAAGCGAGGGAGTGTGGCGTTTGGGAGGAATGTCGAACTCGGCGTCTGCTTCCAGCCACAGACGCCAAATTTCGACGATTATTTCGACTGGTCAACGGTTGTAAATTATTGCGTTGACTAAAAACTTTATTTAACTCTACTCTTAACTTTGCCGTTTCAGATATGCGGGTATTACACCGCGGAAATGACGTCAATAGGCTGAACTCTCGCCAAAATTCAAATCTGTGGGCGCAATGGCCTTGAGCGAGACACCGGATACAAACACGACGATTATCAACAGAAATATCTTTATTTTCCGCTTGCAAGTGGACCGTCTAGAGCGTACACGGTAAGTACAACTCATTGTGTTTAAAAAGATTTACGTTTGTGTAGTTTGCGTTGCGTTGTATCTGTGAATGTTGGTTGAGGCTAAATGTTAATGTTTAATTTCATTCCTTTAGGTTCCACGGTGTTTGTTGGCTGTATGTTTTCCACTGCAAGAAGAGGCTCATATCATTGACCAGCAGGAGCTACAATGGTGAGTACCCCTTTCGTCTTCCATTTATGTTAAACACTTCCTATTTCATGTCTAACAGTACTCGATTTAACAAATAACCATAAATAAATACAGTGTGGGCAGTCACGTTAACATATGTGATTATCCTGCCTAATATGTTTATCACAAATATGTCACTAATCACTAATATGTTTATTTGTTTATCACAACACCTTTGGACCTTCAGCAATCGATTATTTACCTTCATCTACATAGAGACAGAACGATGGTGTCTTAAACATCTCATTCATTTCACCAAATAACTTCACGCAGGTGGATAACGGCCGTCTCGGTCACGCTATGTTGCGTGATGCAGTTTTGAAGAACCAAATGCATTTATTCAATGAATAAGTCAAGCTAGTTCTATGTTTATGATGTTGTAAGTTACGGTACCGATTGAAGTTGAGTTCGAAGCCAGTGGAAAACAGCGCTGCGTTTGTGCTCTCCAGGTACAAATGTTGTGATCTCTGACTGACGACCGGGCGAGACTCGAGTAAGAGATGTCCAAACGAGCTCCGGCAGGGCGGGCCAAGGCGGAGCGAACGGACGCCCTTCAGGCCGCCAATGACGAGCTGAGAACCAAACTGATGGACGTCCAGTTAGAACTTCAGCAGGAGAAGAACAAGGTGAAAACCTCAACAGACAGACACTGCCTGCCTCCCTGCCTGCCTCCCTGCCTGCCTCCCTGCCTGCCTCCCTCCCTCCCAGTTTTCCCGATGTAGATTAGACATGCGTGTGCCATGACTGTGTCAGCCTACATCAACAAATGCACCGAGGACGTCAGCACCACTAAGAATATCATCACCCGGGGCAACCAACGACCCTGGATGACTGAGGAGGTACGTCAAACGCTACGAGCGCGGAACTCTGCCTTCAAGTCTGGCGACAAGGAGACACTGAGGACAGCGAGAGCCAACTTGAACCGTGCCATCAGGATAGCGAAGCGAGACCGCAGTCGAAAATTTCAGGATCGTTTCCACGACGTCAAAAACATCAGGAGTATGTGGCAAGGCATACGGGCGATTACAGACTACAACTCACCCTCCCCCCCCCCCCCCCGGTGGGTGTAGTTGATGCTGACTTTCTAAATGGTCTAAATAACTTCTTTGGGAGGTTCGAGGCACTAAACGGCACTCCAGCAGTTAAAACTGTCCCCCATCAGGAAGAGGAGGTACTCTGCCTTGACTCCGCCGATGTGTTGAAGACCCTGAGGAGAGTCAACCCCTGTAAGGCCCCTGGCCCCGACAACATTCCTGGGCGTGTGTTCAGGGAATGTGCAAGTCATCTGGCTGGGGTCATCACAGACATTTTTAACACCTCGCTGGGCCAAGCCACAGTGCCGGCGTGCTTTAAGACTGCCTCCATCATTCCGGTGCCGAAGAAACCTCAAATCACCTCATTTAATGATTACCGGCCTGTTGCACTGACTCCGGTTATGATGAAGTGCTTCGAAAGGCTGCTTAAAGGTCACATCGTTTCCAGACTCCCCCTATTATTTGACCCGTTCCAGTTTGCCGACCGGCAAAACCGCTCCACTCAGGACGCCATCTCCTCCGTTCTTCACCTGAGCCTGGCTCACCTGGAGGAGAAGAACACCCATGTGCGGAGGCTGTTCCTGGACTTCAGCTCAGCGTTTAACACCATCATCCCACAGCATCTGGTAGGAAAATTGGAACACCTGGGCTTCAACACCCCCCTTCGCAACTGGCTGCTAGACTTCCTCACCAACAGACCTCAGTCAGTCCGGGTCGGACAGAACACCTCTGATGTCATCACCCTCAGCACAGGCTCCCTTCAGGGCTGCGTCCTGAGCCCCCTGCTGTGCACCCTGATGACACACGACTGCGTCCTCAGGTTCACCACCAATCACATCGTGAAGTCAGCAGACGACACAACGGTGGTGGGGCTCATCAGAGACAACAACGACCTGGACTACAGAGAGGAGGTGGAGCAGCTGGTGGGCTGGTGCAGAGAAAACAGCCTGATCCTGAATGAGGAGAAGATGAAGGAGATCATCGTCGACTTCAGGAAAAAACAGCCTCACCACGCTCCACTGATCATCAACAGCTCAGCTGTGGAGGTGGTCAGCACCACCAAATTCCTGGGGGTCCACATCACAGAAGACCTCACCTGGACTATGAACACTACGGCACTGGTCAAGAGGGCACAGAAGCGCTTGTACTTCCTGCGGAGGATGAGGAGAGCCCACCTGCCCCCACCCATCATGAGGACGTTCTACAGGAGCACCATAGAGAGCATTCTGACAAGCTGTCTCTCTGTGTGGTGTGGAGGCTGCACCGCCTCCGATTGGAAGAACGTGAGGAGAGTGGTGAGGACAGCAGAGAGGATCATAGGGGCTCCTCTTCCCTCCATTCAGGACATTTCATCTCAGCGCTGCATGTCCCGTGCCCGTAACATCATCAATGACCCATCACACCCCCACCATGGACTGTTCTCCCTGCTGCCCTCTGGGAAGAGGTTTGCAGCATCCGCTGCAGGTCCACCAGGTTCTGCAACAGCTTTTTCCCTGCTGTCATCAGACTGTTGAACACTAGAACTGTTGAGCTCTAAACTGAACTCTGCATCACACATTCACAGAACTGTACTTTATGACACTACGGACCTCTATCTTGCACTATCTCGCACTACCAACTTTACTGAACTTGTATAAACCCTTTAAATAGAAGTTTAATACATGGTTTAGCATTCCTCTGCACACTCTTGAATACTGTTTTGCCTACTTGCACTATTGCATAATTATCACTGCTGCACTTTATACTTATTTTTAATATATATATATATATATATATATATAGTATATATGTATATATATATATTTTCATAGGATATGTTACTTCTATTCAACTGCAATATCACTACTTTGTTGTAAGACGTATGCAACGGAATTTCGTTTTGTATGCACCATGTGCAGACAAGATGACAATAAAGTTTGTCTAAGTCTAAGTCATGTCAGGTCAGCTGTCTGGAGAGAGAGAGAAGTCAGGACCTGCGGGCGGAGCACCACCGTGCCACCGCCGCCATGACGGAACTCAAAAGCAAACTCCATGAGGAGAAGCAGAAAGAGTTAGCCATTACCAGGGAGACATTACTGCGGCAGCATGAAATGGAGCTGATGAGAGTGATCAAAATCAAAGATGGAGAGATCCAGCGACTGAATGCCTTGGTCCTCAGCCTGAGGGACGGCTCCATGGACAAGGTGATCCGCTCTATCCGTGTCTGACTATCCGCACGCCACGTCGGGCTTCGATGCGGCCGCTACCGTATTGTGTAGCTTGTCCCCAGTAAGCGTCGCGGCGCTCCGTTGCGGTCTCAACGGCCCGGTGTGGCGCAATGTCTGCTCAGGTGAGGAGGGGGGGCGCTTTGCTGGCGGAGGTGGAGGAGACGCGGCGGTGTCGGGAGACCGAGCGGTGTCGCCTCCACCAGGAGCGCGGAAGAAGCCCTGGCAGCGGCCCAGCAGGCCTGGCAGTCCCGAGCGGCCGAGCTCCGATCGGCTCATCACCAGCATCGGGAGGAGCTGAGCCGAACCAAGAGAGACTGCGAGAGGGAGATCCGCCGACTGGTAGGACTGATCAGATGCGCGGTGCGTGGCTATGTTCCCAATTTCGTTGTATACCTGCAGTGCAATGACACCTAAGGCATTCTATTCTATTCTATTTCACAAGAAGAAAATGTCCGGTTGCTCGCTTCGCTTTTGTCACAGCAAAGGTGTTCTAGTCGATTCCAGAAAAAAATTGGCCGGTTGCTCTCTTTGTTTTTGTCACAATTCTGGCAAATGAGTTTGCCCGCCTGCCTGAGCGCTCCCCGTTTGTACATCCAGACGGATGAGATCAAGCTGAAAGACAGAGCGGTTAGTGTTTTGGATGAAGCCCTGGGGCCGGCCACGTCCACCGCCTTCAGCTGCAGACTCAGGCTGCCGAGCAGCAGATCGCTGCCCTGAGGGATTCCCAAAGGGCGGGCCTAAACTACCCTGGAAGTGGGGTCAACGCCGCTACTAGCAATCCTCTTCATTGCGTAAGCCACCTCATCACACACTTGCAGTACGCATGACTTAGTTCGTTGCTGGAGGAAGGTAGCACAAAAACAGTTTTGAACTTTGAACGAGTGCTTGTGTGTGTGTGTTGCGGGGCGTTTTCAGTCTCAGGAGGATCGGGACACGCGACGGTTTCATCTGAAAATCGCTGAGCTCAGCGCAGTCATCAGGAAACTGGAGGATCGAAACGCCCTGCTTTCTGAAGAGCGCAATGAACTGGTAATTTATTGACGGCACGCTTGAAGGTTTGCGCTACGTTTGATGCGCGCCATCCAGCGAGGCACCCATTGCGCTTGCTTATTAGTTGAGCGGCGCGGCGAGTCGGTTGCCTGGTAGATGTCTTTTATTGGGAGCCAAAGCCACGATTCCGTTCAAACCGATGCAAAAGGAATGGATACGTTCTGGCCCGCGTGTTGTGCGTCTTTCACATCCCGCACTTCATGCTTGCAGCTAAAGCGACTGAGAGAAACAGAAAGCCAGTTTCTGCCACTCCTGTACAAAAACAAACGCCTGAGCAGGAAGAATGAAGAACTCTCGCTGGTGCTGTGTCGCCTTGAAAACAAAGTGCGCTTTGTCACCCAGGAGAACGAGGAGATGGCAAGCTTGGTAAGTCGACGCGGACAACGGCGGCGTGCCAACAGAGTCCACTGCATTTGTGTTCCACAGAGAAGGCCTAGTTCGCTCAATGACCTGGACCGCGGTTGCGGCCAGCAGGACGGTGAAATGGAGTTCCTTCAAGTTGTGGAGCAGCGGCACATCATCGACGACTTGTCCAAGGTCTTCAGGCAGGCGACTCGGTGCACGTACGGCAGCGCCGCGCTCGCTCGCTGTCGCCAGGAAACCTTTTCCGTCCAAAGCTTGGCCGGCGGCCGCCATCCAAAAAATTGGCCCCTTAAATTCCGACCTTTCAAGCAGGAGCATTGTGCGCACGCGTTTGAACACGCTTTAGACTTGTTTTGCCGTTTTCAGCAGCTCAAAGCTCCCGTTTTGTCAGCGCCTTTGCCACTCGCTGTGCGCTGAAAACGACGGACTTGCCCGGCTGCTCAGCCCGTCAACCATGAGCCGCGAGCGCGACGTCATTGTCCGTAGGCAGCTAGTGGCAAAATGCACCCTGTTAGAGTTGCGCTCGCTCCAACTTATTTTGCAAGAACCACACGGGAGACAAGTAAGTTCTTTTGGACACCTGCAGGTGGAGAGTCCATCCGTTGTACGAATGAAGTCTGACTCTCGGCTCCTGCACGAGCATTTTAATTAAGAGAAACAGGGTGGGTGTAAGAGTGGATTGAATAGAGGAAGCCCTTGACCTCTAGTCAAAACATAGCAAGGGGTGTTTTACGACTTTGTGTAGGAAGGGATAAGCGATAGGGATAAATAAGGGATAAATAATATTATTTATTACAGGTCGCAGTCAAAGTCAAAGCAACACAATGATACGATAAAGATAATCTGGAAAACCCTGACACACCCTGTAGTTGTCACTTTTGGAAAAGACGAGCGTCCCTCCAATCATCGCCGGTGACGTGTTTTTCAGGCTCTGGAGACAGGAGCTCATGTCAGAAATGTCATTGTGAGTCGCGTTTGTTTCTGCGCCGGAGCCGTTCGTTCCCTTTGCATCCAAAGAATCTCAAAGGCGGATTATTTGTGTCGACAGGAGAGAGATTTGCTGCTACGATACCGACGTCGAGAATCTCTGAGGAGGAACAAAGCGTGAGGTCCTGCAAGGTGAGTCTGTTTGTTTGCGGCTGCTTGGTGTTGCGCAAGATGAAATGGCCTTTTTCTCGCTATCGTTCCTCTCGTCGATTCATCGTGAGGTGTCGCTTCAGTTTGTTCAGAGAGATGTTTGCTTCCGCGCCCGCAGGTCATCGAAACATTTTACGGCTACGACGAAGACGTGTTGGTGGACTCGGACGGATCGTCCTTGTCTTTTCACACCGACAGAACCCCCGACACGGAACCCGAAGAGGTAGCCCGCCATTTCTGCCAGCGTATTGGCACCAAACATTCCTCTTCAGCCTGGAATCGGACTCGTCTTTGCGTCGCGGGTGCTTTGTCGCCGGTCTGACTGATTCTGGTACTAGTGCTGTGTTGCATTGGTGTGTGCATGAAGAGGCGGAGCTTCGCTACCGCCAGCTGACGCAAGAATATCAAGCGCTGCAACGAGCCTACGCTCTGCTAGCCCAGACCAGCGAAAGGGGACTACGACGCCGAGAAGGAGATCAAGGTGGCGCCCCTTCCCGCAACCCCCGGCCGGGTCGCAGCCTCCCCGTTCTCACCCAGCCTCGGGTGTTCTCTGGTCTGAAAGGAGGAGGAGGAGCCTCCCTCCTCCTCCTTTCAGACCAGAGAAAAGCTGATGGTAGAAATGGGTCACTATCAAAGCAGAGTAGCAGATCTGGAGTCAGCGCTGAAGCAACAAGGACAGGTAAGCTCATCAATGAGCACACCTTTTTCTCAGACAAAATAGCTACATTCTTCAGTCACTCATCCGTCTGGCATTACTGGACCAACCCCCCCCCCCCCCGAACGTGGCTGGGAAAATGCGGAGAAAAGCAAATGTCATTTTCCAGTCAACCAAAGAATTTGTGGATGAAAATGACACAACATTCCAAAGCTGTCCACGCGTTTGTCTCTTCTAGAATGTCAAGTGGGTGGAGGAGAAGCAGCTGCTGCGTCAGAGCAATCAGCAGTTGGCCGAAAAGGTGACGGAAAGAAAGGCGCTGGGCGGAGTCGCTTGGCGTCACACCTGTCGGGAAGCCCCGCAGATGAGGTCTGACTGTCTTTTCAGGTCAGGCGGATGGAGGCGGAAGAAGCGCGTCTGAAAGAGCACATCCAGGATATCCGAGACCAAAACGAACTGCTTGAGTTCCGCATCCTGGAGCTGGAGGTGGGAAGACTCGCACAAGCGTGTTGAGGCCAGAGATGTGACGGACGGACGGACGGACGGACGGACGGATGCATGCCTCTGCCTTTCAGGAGAGGGAGTGGCGCTCCCCCGTCTTGAAGTTTCTGCAAGTCCGTTTCCCAGACGGCCTCAGCCCTTTGCAGATCTACTGCGAGGCCGAGGGCGTGAGCGTACGTAAGGCGTCCCTCGCAACCCTAACCTTAACCCGAGGTCCCAGAACACCTTACATTGCTCCTTGCGCCTTTCCCCCGGACATCGTCATCAGTGATCTGATGAAGAAGCTGGACATCCTGGGCTATAACGCCGTAAGTGTATGTCGAACTCCTTATGTTCGCACTCCACGAGACTCGGCGGCTCAAATGTGACTTTTGGAAGGCTTTGCGCTGAAAGAAGCTTGTTGACGCTGTGCCTTTGGGCTCTTGCAGAATCTCACCAACGAGGAGCAGGTGGTCGTGATTCACGCCAGGACCCTTCTCACCCTAGCCGAGAAGGTAACGCGCACGTCCACGCACGCTCTCGCATTCTGCTTATGTGACAGCAGCCTTTCCTCAGTGGTTAGAATACATCAAAGTGACCAAGTCAGCACTTCAACAGAAGATGTTGGACATTGAAAGTGAGAAGGTAGACAGACACGCGACATCAGCCAAGGGGAACTCCGGCAATGTGCCCCAACAATTCTGACCTTGAGCTGTGCTAGGATATGTTCTGCAAGCAGAAGGGCTACTTGGATGAAGAGTTGGACTTCAGGAAGTGTTCCATGGACCAGGCTCATAAGGTAAGCCGCCCTCAAATCTCCCGCCGGACCACTGATGGACGAGGATTGCGGCCCAGAGGATCCTGGAGCTGGAGGCCATGTTGTACGAGGCGCTACCGCAGCGGGACTGCCCCGCCACGGACGGCGAAAAAGCCAGCCACGCTGGCGTGAATGACGTGCTGACGGCGGATCAGAGAGAAGAGCTTAGGAGCGCCGTGGACCAATGGAAGCGAGCCCTGATGTGCGAGTTGAGGGAGCGCGACGCTTGCATCCTCCAAGAGAGAATGGATCTGCTGCACAGCGCGCAACAGGTAAGGGCCCAAAGCCAGCCCGGCACTTACTTGCACGCTTACTGGCTTTTGAATGCCACTTTCCATTTGTCCGTCCTAGAGGAACAAAGAGCTGAAAGAATTCATCGAAGCTCAGAAGAGACAAATCAAACAATTGGAGGAGAAGTTTCTGTTTCTCTTTCTATTCTTCTCCTTGGCCTTCATTCTGTGGCCCTAACACCAGCTGGTGAGTGAGCTCCAGCGGCACCGCACTCGACACCTCCGATACACTGCCAGCCGGTCTCAGACGTTGGCAGATGCTCCGATGCCAACGTATACCCCCCGCCACGGTGACAGAGGCACCGCGTCACACCGGCGCTCATCCAATCAGAAGGCAGGAAAAGCAAATTCACATGCAGGGCACTTTTGAACCAGAAGAGAGCGCCACAAAAAACGGTTGTTGCCCCAAACGCGCACTAAAAAGGGTCAGAATAACAAGAGTCCCACTGGCCAGACGGGGCCACCCGTCCAGCTGTTTCTTCAGGGGGGAAAAAAATTGGAGTCACCGGTGAGTACATTTTGCATTTAGCTCTGCTTTTCTGCTTCTGTCTTCAAGTGTGTGGCATCCTGCGATCAAAGAGTCAGCCAACCCCAAAGCGGTTGACCTCAACGTCCCACCACCATGCCTACCAGAGCAGGTGACGTGATGCTTTGGACATCCTTCCGTCTCAGATGCCCAAAAGTACTCTTTGCCACATCTGCGGCAATACGGTGTCTTTTCAAAGGTGCAAATAAATCCAGCGTGGGCGGAACACGCACGTCTTCGGTTTTTCCCGCTTTGTTTGTGTGACAGCTGTTGTGAAAATTTTATACAAATAAAGTTGTATAGTACAGGTTTGGCCAAGCCGCAACTCCCGAACCGCATGCGGCTCTTTTATGTTCATATCAACATTTGTGTGTGTGTGTGTGTGTGGGGGGGTTGTGCGTGTTGGCTTCACTTGAGTTCAATTTGGTATTTTGGTCAAAAGCGCATGTGGTGAAATTCCACAAAGTAGGATGGGCAAACACATTTCTTTAAACTATGAGTGTCAATTGGGCTCTCGAAATGGCAGGGAAAAGATGCACAGCAAAACGAAAATACGTAGATGAACACAGGACGTTTTAATCAGAGTGGGAAAGTTTCTATTTTTTGTTGAACGTGATGGCAAACCATTCTGCCTGATATGTCAGACCTCAGCGCATTTCAAAGATTCAAATCTTCAGCGCCATGCACTTCAGCTCACTCCATGCTAACATTGATCAGGCGTCGAACCCGCATCATCATGCTTAAGAGGTGGCCATGCTAACCAGTGCGCCATTATGTCAACGCATAATAACTAAGTCTACTGGTCAAAACAGCGGTTACTATATGACGTCGCTACGTCGTGGTCACGTGACGCAGACAAGACGTCAATGGACGTGGGCAGAGTTAACTTGTTTAAAAGGGAGTAGGCAGAAGAAATATTTAATTTATTTAAATCTATTTTGAGTGCACACCATTATGCCAATGCATAACAACTGTAACTCTACTAGACAAAACAGCGGTTGCTATATGACATCTGCCACGTCGTGGTCACGTGACATACGTGACGTCGATGGGCGTAACTTTCGCCGGAATTCAAATCCGCGGGGAGAGTTAACTTGTTTAAAAGAGAGTGGGCAGAAGAATTATTTAATTTATTTAAATCTATTTGGTGTGTGCGCCATTATGTCAATGCATAACAACTGTAAGTCTACTAAACAAAACAGCGGTTGCTATTTGACGTCTGCCACGTCGTGGTCACGTGACGCGGACGTGACGTCGACGCCTACTTTACATCCCACCGATCACAGGACTCCTCGGCTGCATAACCGTGCCCCCTTCCCAACCAATCGGATTTGCTATACGCGAAAACGACGCCAATGGAAAGAGCTTCCGCCCAAATTTAAATCCGTGGGCGTGGCTCGCAGCAGGAAGTAGGAAAATGGCGGCGATGTTGACAAAGACACAGCGGATGGTAACATACGACTAACAAGAGAAATATTTTTATTTTCTGCTTGCAACTGGACCGTCCAGAGCGTACACGGTAAGTACAACTCATCGTTTTTAAAAAGAAGTACTTTTGTTGCCCTGAAAAGCGAGTGAGCGTGGCGTTTGTGGGGGACGTCGAATTTCGACGATTCTTTCTGGTCAACGGTTGTAAATGATTGTGTTGATTAAAAAAGAAAACTTGATGTAACTCTACTTTTAACTGCCGTTTCAGATAGATTTGGAATTGCATCACATCCAATTTTGCCTAGAGCGTACACGGTAAGTAACACTCGTTGTGTTTAAGGAGATTTACGTTTGTAATAGCAGAAGTGTAGCCGCGTTGCGTTGTACGTGTGAATGTTGGTCCGGGCGAAATGTTAATGTTTAATTTCATTCCTTTAGGTTCCACGGTGTTTGTTGGCTGCAAGTTTTCCACTGCAAGAAGAGGCTCATATCATTGACCAGGAGCGAGCTACAATGGTGAGTAGCCATAACATTTATGTTAAACACTTCCTATTTCATGTCTAACAGTACTTGATTTAACAAATAACCATAAATAAATACAGTGTGGGCACTGAAGTTAACATATGTGATTATACTGCCTAATCTGTCACCGAGTAGATTGTTGCAAAGTAATATAAGATCCAAAGTTGTAATTCAGAATAGTTTTCAAAAGAAGGCCATTAGAATTATATACAAGTCTGATTACCCTGAACAAGCTATTAATTAAATCACAAATTCTTCAATTCAAAGATTTGGTAGATTATCAGACAAATAATGTCTAACAGTAATTGATTTAACACATCACGATAAGTAGATTGAGTGTGGGCACTCTCAAGTTAACATATGTGATTATACTGCCTAATCTGTTACAGAGTATGTTGTTGCCAAGTAATGTAGAATAGATCCAAAGTAGTAATCCAGAATAGTTTTGAAGAGGCCATTAGAATGATAAACAAATCTGATTACCTTGAACATAATAACAAGCTAAGTGTTTAATATGTCCTATGAAGTCAAAATTGGGCACCATCATGTGGTGAAATTTGGAATTGCATCACATCCAATTTTGCCTGGGAACAAACAGATTACATAAATCTTAGTTTTGAATAAGCCACTCCTTCTCAAACAAGTAAACTCTGCCCATTTTGCGCAGTAGATGTTCTGTTAATATCTAGTATTTATACAAAGTCATAATTTAAATTGCTTTCAACCTTCATTCATCGGTTCAACCAACATTACTCGCTCTTATTACCAACTTGTATTGATTTAACTAAGCGTTTAATACTTCCTATCAGGTCTCAAATCGAGATTTGGCAAAATACAATTTCAGCAAATCCAATTTTGCCAGGGAACAAAAATAGATTAAATAAACTAAATAAGTCCTCTTCCCATTAAATAAATCAGAAAAGTCTGTCTTGTAACCAGTCCTCTTCAAACAAGTAAAGTCTGCCCATTTTGTGCCGTAGATTTTGTGTCTATGCCTAGTATTTAAACAAAATCATAATTTAAACGACTTCTTTCCTTCATTCACTTTGGAAATTTGGAATTGCAGCAAATCGAATTTTGGCAGGGAACAAAAATAGATCAATTAAACTAAATAAGTCTTCTTCCCATTAAATAAATTAAAAAAGTCTGTCTTGTAACCAGTCCTTTTCAAACAAGTAAAGTCTGCCCATTTTGTGCCGTCGATTTTGTGTTAATGCCTAGTATTTATACAAAATCATAATTTAAAGGACTTCATTCCTTCATTCACTTTGGAAATTTGGAATTGCAGCACATCAAATTTTGCCTGGGAAGAAAAGTAGATTAAATAAATTTAATAAGTCTTACTACTTCCCATTAAATAAATTAAATACGTCTTACTTGTTCCCACTCCTTTTCAAAACAGTAGTTTAAAACGAGGGCCCTTCACCCAATCTTTAACCTCAACCCCGCACGTTGTGTTGTATCTGTGAATGTTGGTTGTGGCCAAATGATAGTTTTCTTTCATTCGTTTAGGTTCCAAGAAAACTTGATGTAACTCTACTTTTAACTGCCGTTTCAGATAAGCGGGTATTACGTCGCAGTCAAATGCCGCGGATATGACGTAATTGCCCGAACCTCCGCCAAAATTCAAATCTGTTGGCGCGATGGCCGTGAGCCACTGAGCAGCGACGATTATCAACAGAAATATCTTTATTTTCTGCTTGCAACTGGACCGTCTAGAGCGTACACGGTAAGTAACACTCATTGTGTTTAAGGAGATTTACGTTTGTAATAGCAGAAGTGTAGCCGCGTTGCGTTGTACGTGTGAAAATTGGTCGAGGCGAAATGTTAATGTTTAATTTCATTCCTTTAGGTTCCACGGTGTTTGTTGGCTGCAAGTTTTCCACTGCAAGAAGAGGCTCGTATCATTGACCAGGAGCGAGCTACAATGGTGAGTAGCCATAACATTTATGTTAAACACTTCCTATTTCATGTCTAACAGTACTTGATTTAACAAATAACCATAAATAAATACAGTGTGGGCACTGAAGTTAACATATGTGATTATACTGCCTAATCTGTCACGGAGTAGATTGTTGCAAAGTAATATAAGATCCAAAGTTGTAATTCAGAATAGTTTTCAAAAGAAGGCCATTAGAATTATATACAAGTCTGATTACCCTGAACAAGCTATTAATTAAATCACAAATTCTTCAATTCAAAGATTTGGTAGATCATCAGACAAATAATGTCTAACAGTAATTGATTTAACACATCACGATAAGTAGATTGAGTGTGGGCACTCTCAAGTTAACATATGTGATTATACTGCCTAATCTGTTACAGAGTATGTTGTTGCCAAGTAATGTAGAATAGATCCAAAGTAGTAATCCAGAATAGTTTTGAAGAGGCCATTAGAATGATAAACAAATCTGATTACCTTGAACATAATAACAAGCTAAGTGTTTAATATGTCCTATGAAGTCAAAATTGGGCACCATCATGTGGTGAAATTTGGAATTGCATCACATCCAATTTTGCCTGGGAACAAACAGATTACATAAATCTTAGTTTTGAATAAGCCACTCCTTCTCAAACAAGTAAACTCTGCCCATTTTGCGCAGTAGATGTTCTGTTAATATCTAGTATTTATACAAAGTCATAATTTAAATTGCTTTCAACCTTCATTCATCGGTTCAACCAACATTACTCGCTCTTATTACCAACTTGTATTGATTTAACTAAGCGTTTAATACTTCCTATCAGGTCTCAAATCGAGATTTGGCAAAATACAATTTCAGCAAATCCAATTTTGCCAGGGAACAAAAATAGATTAAATAAACTAAATAAGTCCTCTTCCCATTAAATAAATCAGAAAAGTCTGTCTTGTAACCAGTCCTCTTCAAACAAGTAAAGTCTGCCCATTTTGTGCCGTAGATTTTGTGTCTATGCCTAGTATTTAAACAAAATCATAATTTAAACGACTTCTTTCCTTCATTCACTTTGGAAATTTGGAATTGCAGCAAATCGAATTTTGGCAGGGAACAAAAATAGATCAATTAAACTAAATAAGTCTTCTTCCCATTAAATAAATTAAAAAAAGTCTGTCTTGTAACCAGTCCTTTTCAAACAAGTAAAGTCTGCCCATTTTGTGCCGTCGATTTTGTGTTAATGCCTAGTATTTATACAAAATCATAATTTAAAGGACTTCATTCCTTCATTCACTTTGGAAATTTGGAATTGCAGCACATCAAATTTTGCCTGGGAAGAAAAGTAGATTAAATAAATTTAATAAGTCTTACTACTTCCCATTAAATAAATTAAATACGTCTTACTTGTTCCCACTCCTTTTCAAAACAGTAGTTTAAAACGAGGGCCCTTCACTCAATCTTTAACCCCAACCCCGCACGTTGTGTTGTATCTGTGAATGTTGGTTGTGGCCAAATGATAGTTTTCTTTCATTCGTTTAGGTTCCAAGAAAACTTGATGTAACTCTACTTTTAACTGCCGTTTCAGATAAGCGGGTATTACGTCGCAGTCATGTGCCGTGGATATGACGTAATTGCCCGAACCTCCGCCAAAATTCAAATCTGTTGGCGCGATGGCCGTGAGCCACTGAGCAGCGACGATTATCAACAGAAATATCTTTATTTTCTGCTTGCAACTGGACCGTCTAGAGCGTACACGGTAAGTAACACTCATTGTGTTTAAGGAGATTTACGTCTGTAATAGCAGAAGTGTAGCCGCGTTGCGTTGTACGTGTGAAAATTGGTCGAGGCGAAATGTTAATGTTTAATTTCATTCCTTTAGGTTCCACGGTGTTTGTTGGCTGCAAGTTTTCCACTGCAAGAAGAGGCTCGTATCATTGACCAGGAGCGAGCTACAATGGTGAGTAGCCATAACATTTATGTTAAACACTTCCTATTTCATGTCTAACAGTACTTGATTTAACAAATAACCATAAATAAATACAGTGTGGGCACTGAAGTTAACATATGTGATTATACTGCCTAATCTGTCACGGAGTAGATTGTTGCAAAGTAATATAAGATCCAAAGTTGTAATTCAGAATAGTTTTCAAAAGAAGGCCATTAGAATTATATACAAGTCTGATTACCCTTAACATAACAACAAGCTATTAATTAAATCACAAATTCTTCAATTCAAAGATTTGGTAGATTATCAGACAAATAATGTCTAACAGTAATTGATTTAACACATCACGATAAGTAGATTGAGTGTGGGCACTCTCAAGTTAACAGATATGATTATACTGCCTAATCTGTTACAGAGTATGTTGTTGCCAAGTAATGTAGAATAGATCCAAAGTAGTAATCCAGAATAGTTTTGAAGAGGCCATTAGAATAATAAACAAATCTGATTACCTTGAACATAATAACAAGCTAAGTGTTTAATATGTCCTATGAAGTCAAAATTGGGCACCATCATGTGGTGAAATTTGGAATTGCATCACATCCAATTTTGCCTGGGAACAAACAGATTAAATAAATCTTAGTTTTGAATAAGCCACTCCTTCTCAAACAACTCTGCCCATTTCGCGCAGTAGATGTTCTGTTAATATCTAGTATTTATACAAAGTCATAATTTAAATTGCTTTCAACCTTCATTCATCGGTTCAACCAACATTACTCGCTCTTATTACCAACTTGTATTGATTTAACTAAGCGTTTAATACTTCCTATCAGGTCTCAAGGCAAGATTTGGCAAAATACAATTTCAGCAAATCCAATTTTGCCAGGGAACAAAAATAGATTAAATAAACTAAATAAGTCTTCTTCCCATGAAATAAATCAGAAAAGTCTGTCTTGTAACCAGTCCTCTTCAAACAAGTAAAGTCTGCCCATTTTGTGCCGTAGATTTTGTGTCTATGCCTAGTATTTAAACAAAATCATAATTTAAACGACTTCTTTCCTTCATTCACTTTGGAAATTTGGAATTGCAGCAAATCGAATTTTGCCAGGGAACAAAAATAGATCAATTAAACTAAATAAGTCTTCTTCCCATTAAATAAATTAAAAAAGTCTGTCTTGTAACCAGTCCTTTTCAAACAAGTAAAGTCTGCCCATTTTGTGCCGTCGATTTTGTGTTAATGCCTAGTATTTATACAAAATCATAATTTAAAGGACTTCATTCCTTCATTCACTTTGGAAATTTGGAATTGCAGCACATCAAATTTTGCCTGGGAAGAAAAGTAGATTAAATAAATTTAATAAGTCTTACTACTTCCCATTAAATAAATTAAATACGTCTTACTTGTTCCCACTCCTTTACAAAAAAGTAGTTTAAAACGAGGTCCCTTCACTCAACCTTTAACCCTATTTATTCACCTTCTAGGCTAAGTGTTAAAGGCTAAGTGTTAAAGGCTAAGTGTTAAAGGCTAAGTGTTAGAGGCTAAGTGCCAGAGGCTAGGCGCCAGAGGCGAGTTATTGTGGGCTGAAGTTTTAGTGGGGTTAGTGTGAATACAATCCAAAAGAATACAACAGAATACAATACAATAGAATATAATACATAGATTAAATTCAATAGCTCTTACTACTTCCCATTAAATAAATTAAATACGTCTTACTTGTTCCCAATCCTTTTCAAAAAAGTAGTTTAAAACGAGGGCCCTTCACTCAACCTTTAACCTCAACCCCGCACGTCACATTGTGTTGTATCTGTGAATGTTGGTTGTGGCCAAATGATAGTTTTCTTTCATTCGTTTAGGTTCCACGGTGTTTGTTGGCTATGTTTTCCACTGTCAGAAGGATGAAAATACAAAGTACAACGCTTGGACGTGGGCGAAGACGTCACCGGTGAGTTCTTCCTTCCTATTTATTTACCTTCTAGATGCTAGAGGCTAAGTGTTAGAGGCTAAGTGTTAGAGGCTAAGTGTTAAACACAATACGAACAACACAACGATACTGCACTGAACAACACGATACCGCACTGAGAAACACGATACCGCACTGAACAACACGATACCGCACTGAACAACACCATGCCGCACTGAACACCATGCCACACTGAACAACACCATCCCGCACTGAACAACACCATGCCGCACTAAATAACACCATGCCGCACTGAACAACACCATGCCTCACTGAACGACACCATGCCGCACTGAAAGACACCATGCCGCACTGAACGACACCATGCCGCACTGAAAGACACCATCCCGCACTGAACACCATGCCGCACTGAACAACACCATCCTGCACTGAACAACACCATCCCGCACTGAACAACACCATGCCGCACTGAACAACATTATGCCGCACTGAACATTATGCCGCACTGAACAACACCATGCCGCACTGAACAACACCATGCCGCACTGAACAACACCATGCCGCACTGAACAACATTATGCCGCACTGAACAACATTATGTCGCACTGAACAACACCATGCCGCACTGAACAACACCATGCCGCACTGAACAACATTATGCCGCACTGAAAAACACCATGCCGCACTGAACAACACCATCCCGCACTGAACAACACCATGCCGCATTGAACAACACCATGCCGCACTGAACAACACCATGCTGCACTGAACAACATTATGCTGCACTGAACAACACGATCCTGCATTGAACAACACCATGCCGCACTGAACAACACCATCCTGAACTGAACAACACCATCCTGCACTGAACAACACCACCCCGCACTGAACAACACGATCCCGCATTGAACACCATCCCGCACTGAACAACACCATGCCGCACTGAACAACACCATTCCGCACTGAACAACACCATGCCGCACTGAACAACACCATGCCGCACTGAACAACACCATGCCGCACTGAACAACACCATGCCGCACTGAACAACATTATGCCGCACTGAACAACACCATGCCGCACTGAACAACACCATCCCGCACTGAACAACACCATGCCGCATTGAACAACACCATGCCGCACTGAACAACACCATCCTGCACTGAACAACACCATCCCGCACTGAACAACACCATGCCGCACTGAACAACATTATGGCGCACTGAACAACACCATGCCGCACTGAACAACACCATGCCGCACTGAACAACACCATGCCGCACTGAACAACACTATGCCGCAATGAACAACACCATCCCGCACTGAACAACACCATGCCGCACTGAGCAACACCATGCCGCACTGAACAACACCATCCTGCACTGAACAACACCATGCCGCACTGAACAACACCATTCCGCACTGAACAACACCATGCCGCACTGAACAACATTACGCTGCACTGAACAACACCATGCCGCACTGAACAACACCATGCCGCACTGAACAACACCATGCCGCATTGAACAACACCATGCCGCATTGAACAACACCATGCCGCACTGAACAACACCATCCTGCACTGAACAACACCATGCCGCATTGAACAACACCATGCCGCACTGAACAACACCATCCTGCACTGAACAACACCATCCCGCACTGAACAACACCATCCCGCATTGAACAACACCATCCTGCACTGAACAACACCATGCCGCACTGAACAACACCATGCCGCACTGAACAACACCATTCCGCACTGAACAACACCATGCCGCACTGAACAACACCATCCTGCACTGAACAACACCATCCCGCACTGAACAACACCATGCCGCATTGAACAACACCATCCTGCACTGAACAACACCATCCTGCACTGAACAACACCATGCCGCACTGAACAACACCATGCCGCACTGAACAACACCATGCCGCACTGAACAACACCATGCCGCACTGAACAACATTATGCCGCACTGAACAACATTATGTCGCACTGAACAACACCATGCCGCACTGAACAACACCATGCCGCACTGAACAACATTATGCCGCACTGAAAAACACCATGCCGCACTGAACAACACCATCCCGCACTGAACAACACCATGCCGCATTGAACAACACCATGCCGCACTGAACAACACCATGCTGCACTGAACAACATTATGCTGCACTGAACAACACGATCCTGCATTGAACAACACCATGCTGCACTGAACAACACCATCCTGCACTGAACAACACCATCCTGCACTGAACAACACCACCCCGCACTGAACAACACGATCCCGCATTGAACACCATCCCGCACTGAACAACACCATGCCGCACTGAACAACACCATTCCGCACTGAACAACACCATGCCGCACTGAACAACACCATGCCGCACTGAACAACACCATGCCGCACTGAACAACACCATGCCGCACTGAACAACATTATGCCGCACTGAACAACACCATGCCGCACTGAACAACACCATCCCGCACTGAACAACACCATGCCGCATTGAACAACACCATGCCGCACTGAACAACACCATCCTGCACTGAACAACACCATCCCGCACTAAACAACACCATGCCGCACTGAACAACATTATGGCGCACTGGACAACATTATGCCGCACTGAACAACACCAAGCCGCACTGAACAACACCATGCCGCACTGAACAACACCATCCTGCACTGAACAACACCATGCCGCATTGAACAACACCATGCCGCACTGAACAACACCATCCTGCACTGAACAACACCATCCCGCACTGAACAACACCATCCCGCATTGAACAACACCATCCTGCACTGAACAACACCATGCCGCACTGAACAACACCATGCCGCACTGAACAACACCATTCCGCACTGAACAACACCATGCCGCACTGAACAACACCATCCTGCACTGAACAACACCATCCCGCACTGAACAACACCATGCCGCATTGAACAACACCATCCTGCACTGAACAACACCATCCTGCACTGAACAACACCATGCCGCACTGAACAACACCATGCCGCACTGAACAACACCATGCCGCACTGAACAACACCATGCCGCACTGAACAACACCATGCCGCACTGAACAACATTATGCCGCACTGAAAAACACCATGCCGCACTGAACAACACCATCCCGCACTGAACAACACCATGCCGCATTGAACAACACCATGCCGCACTGAACAACACCATGCTGCACTGAACAACATTATGCTGCACTGAACAACACGATCCTGCATTGAACAACACCATGCCGCACTGAACAACACCATCCTGCACTGAACAACACCATCCTGCACTGAACAACACCACCCCGCACTGAACAACACAATCCCGCATTGAACACCATCCCGCACTGAACAACACCATGCCGCACTGAACAACACCATTCCGCACTGAACAACACCATGCCGCACTGAACAACACCATGCCGCACTGAACAACACCATGCCGCACTGAACAACACCATGCCGCACTGAACAACATTATGCCGCACTGAACAACACCATGCCGCACTGAACAACACCATCCCGCACTGAACAACACCATGCCGCATTGAACAACACCATGCCGCACTGAACAACACCATCCTGCACTGAACAACACCATCCCGCACTAAACAACACCATGCCGCACTGAACAACATTATGGCGCACTGGACAACATTATGCCGCACTGAACAACACCATGCCGCACTGAACAACACCATGCCGCACTGAACAACACCATGCCGCACTGAACAACACCATGCCGCACTGAACAACATTATGCCGCACTGAACAACACCATGCCGCACTGAACAACACCATGCCGCACTGAACAACACGATCCCGCATTGAACAACACCATCCTGCACTGAACAACACCATGCCGCACTGAACAACACCATGCCGCACTGAACAACACCATTCCGCACTGAACAACACCATGCCGCACTGAACGACACCATCCTGCACTGAACAACACCATCCCGCACTGAACAACACCATGCCGCATTAAACAACACCATGCCGCACTGAACAACACCATCCTGCACTGAACAACACCATGCCGCACTGAACAACACCATGCCGCACTGAACAACACCATGCCGCACTGAACAACATTATGCCGCACTGAACAACATTATGCCGCACTAAACAACATTATGTCGCACTGAACAACACCATGCCGCACTGAACAACACCATGCTGCACTGAACAACATTATGCCGCACTGAACAACACGATCCCGCATTGAACAACACCATCCCGCAGTGAACAACACCATGCCGCATTGAACAACACCATGCCGCACTGAACAACACCATGCTGCACTGAACAACATTATGCTGCACTGAACAACACGATCCTGCATTGAACAACACCATGCCGCACTGAACACCATCCTGCACTGAACAACACCATGCCGCACTGAACAACACCATGCCGCACTGAACAACATTATGCCGCACTGAAAAACACCATGCCGCACTGAACAACACCATCCCGCACTGAACAACACCATGCCGCATTGAACAACACCATGCCGCACTGAACAACACCATGCTGCACTGAACAACATTATGCTGCACTGAACAACACGATCCTGCATTGAACAACACCATGCCGCACTGAACAACACCATCCTGCACTGAACAACACCATCCTGCACTGAACAACACCACCCCGCACTGAACAACACGATCCCGCATTGAACAACACCATCCCGCACTGAACAACACCATGCCGCACTGAACAACACCATTCCGCACTGAACAACACCATGCCGCACTGAACAACACCATGCCGCACTGAACAACACCATGCCGCACTGAACAACACCATGCCGCACTGAACAACATTATGCCGCACTGAACAACACCATGCCGCACTGAACAACACCATCCCGCACTGAACAACACCATGCCGCATTGAACAACACCATGCCGCACTGAACAACACCATCCTGCACTGAACAACACCATCCCGCACTAAACAACACCATGCCGCACTGAACAACATTATGGCGCACTGGACAACATTATGCCGCACTGAACAACACCATGCCGCACTGAACAACACCATGCCGCACTGAACAACACCATGCCGCACTGAACAACACCATGCCGCACTGAACAACATTATGCCGCACTGAACAACACCATGCCGCACTGAACAACACCATGCCGCACTGAACAACACGATCCCGCATTGAACAACACCATCCTGCACTGAACAACACCATGCCGCACTGAACAACACCATGCCGCACTGAACAACACCATTCCGCACTGAACAACACCATGCCGCACTGAACAACACCATCCTGCACTGAACAACACCATCCCGCACTGAACAACACCATGCCGCATTGAACAACACCATGCCGCACTGAACAACACCATCCTGCACTGAACAACACCATGCCGCACTGAACAACACCATGCCGCACTGAACAACACCATGCCGCACTGAACAACATTATGCCGCACTGAACAACATTATGCCGCACTAAACAACATTATGTCGCACTGAACAACACCATGCCGCACTGAACAACACCATGCTGCACTGAACAACATTATGCCGCACTGAACAACACGATCCCGCATTGAACAACACCATCCCGCAGTGAACAACACCATGCCGCATTGAACAACACCATGCCGCACTGAACAACACCATGCTGCACTGAACAACATTATGCTGCACTGAACAACACGATCCTGCATTGAACAACACCATGCCGCACTGAACAACACCATCCTGCACTGAACAACACCTTTCCACACTGAACAACACCATGCCGCACTGAACAACATTATGCCGCACTGAACAACACCATGCCGCACTGAACAACACCATGCCGCACTGAACAACACCATGCCGCACTGAACAACACCATGCCGCAATGAACAACACCATCCCGCACTGAACAACACCATGCCGCATTGAACAACACCATGCCGCACTGAACAACACCATCCCGCACTGAACAACACCACCCCGCACTGAACAACACGATCCCGCATTGAACAACACCATCCCGGACTGAACAACACCATGCCGCACTGAACAACACCATTCCGCACTGAACAACACCATGCCGCACTGAACAACACCATGCCGCACTGAACAACACCATGCCGCACTGAACAACACCATGCCGCACTGAACAACATTATGCCGCACTGAACAACACCATGCCGCACTGAACAACACCATCCCGCACTGAACAACACCATGCCGCATTGAACAACACCATGCCGCACTGAACAACACCATCCTGCACTGATCAACACCATCCCGCACTGAACAACACCATGCCGCACTGAACAACATTATGGCGCACTGAACAACATTATGCCGCACTGAACAACACCATGCCGCACTGAACAACACCATGCCGCACTGAACAACACCATGCCGCACTGAACAACATTATGCCGCACTGAACAACATTATGCCGCACTGAACAACACCATGCCGCACTGAACAACACCATGCCGCACTGAACAACACCATGCCGCACTGAACAACACGACGTCGCACTGAACAACACGACGCCGCACAGAACAACACGACGCCGCACAGAATAACACAATACCGCACAGAACAACACAATACCGCACAAACAGTTTTAGATAATATTACGTCGCAGTCATGTGACGCGGACATGACGTCAATAGGCGGAACTCACGGCAAAATTATAATCCGTGGGCGTGGCTTGCAACAGGAAGTAGGAAAGCGGCAGTTCTGGCAAACAAGACACAGCTGTTAGTAACACGATGACTAACAAGGCAAATATTTTTGTTTTCAGCTTGCAACTTGACCGTCTAGAGCGTACAAGGTAATTACAACTGTTTTTTTTTAAGCCCTGAAAAGCAAGGGAGTGTGGCGTTTGGGAGGAATGTCGAACTCGGCGTCTGCTTCCAGCCACAGACGCCAAATTTCGACGATTATTTCGACTGGTCAACGGTTGTAAATTATTGCGTTGACTAAAAACTTTATTTAACTCTACTCTTAACTTTGCCGTTTCAGATATGCGGGTATTACACCGCGGAAATGACGTCAATAGGCTGAACTCTCGCCAAAATTCAAATCTGTGGGCGCAATGGCCTTGAGCGAGACACCGGATACAAACACGACGATTATCAACAGAAATATCTTTATTTTCCGCTTGCAAGTGGACCGTCTAGAGCGTACACGGTAAGTACAACTCATTGTGTTTAAAAAGATTTACGTTTGTGTAGTTTGCGTTGCGTTGTATCTGTGAATGTTGGTTGAGGCTAAATGTTAATGTTTAATTTCATTCCTTTAGGTTCCACGGTGTTTGTTGGCTGTATGTTTTCCACTGCAAGAAGAGGCTCGTATCATTGACCAGCAGGAGCTACAATGGTGAGTACCCCTTTCGTCTTCCATTTATGTTAAACACTTCCTATTTCATGTCTAACAGTACTCGATTTAACAAATAACCATAAATAAATACAGTGTGGGCAGTCACGTTAACATATGTGATTATCCTGCCTAATATGTTTATCACAAATATGTCACTAATCACTAATATGTTTATTTGTTTATCACAACACCTTTGGACCTTCAGCAATCGATTATTTACCTTCATCTACATAGAGACAGAACGATGGTGTCTTAAACATCTCATTCATTTCACCAAATAACTTCACGCAGGTGGATAACGGCCGTCTCGGTCACGCTATGTTGCGTGATGCAGTTTTGAAGAACCAAATGCATTTATTCAATGAATAAGTCAAGCTAGTTCTATGTTTATGATGTTGTAAGTTACGGTACCGATTGAAGTTGAGTTCGAAGCCAGTGGAAAACAGCGCTGCGTTTGTGCTCTCCAGGTACAAATGTTGTGATCTCTGACTGACGACCGGGCGAGACTCGAGTAAGAGATGTCCAAACGAGCTCCGGCAGGGCGGGCCAAGGCGGAGCGAACGGACGCCCTTCAGGCCGCCAATGACGAGCTGAGAACCAAACTGATGGACGTCCAGTTAGAACTTCAGCAGGAGAAGAACAAGGTGAAAACCTCAACAGACAGACACTGCCTGCCTCCCTGCCTGCCTCCCTGCCTGCCTCCCTGCCTGCCTCCCTCCCTCCCAGTTTTCCCGATGTAGATTAGACATGCGTGTGCCATGACTGTGTCAGCCTACATCAACAAATGCACCGAGGACGTCAGCACCACTAAGAATATCATCACCCGGGGCAACCAACGACCCTGGATGACTGAGGAGGTACGTCAAACGCTACGAGCGCGGAACTCTGCCTTCAAGTCTGGCGACAAGGAGACACTGAGGACAGCGAGAGCCAACTTGAACCGTGCCATCAGGATAGCGAAGCGAGACCGCAGTCGAAAATTTCAGGATCGTTTCCACGACGTCAAAAACATCAGGAGTATGTGGCAAGGCATACGGGCGATTACAGACTACAACTCACCCTCCCCCCCCCCCCGGTGGGTGTAGTTGATGCTGACTTTCTAAATGGTCTAAATAACTTCTTTGGGAGGTTCGAGGCACTAAACGGCACTCCAGCAGTTAAAACTGTCCCCCATCAGGAAGAGGAGGTACTCTGCCTTGACTCCGCCGATGTGTTGAAGACCCTGAGGAGAGTCAACCCCTGTAAGGCCCCTGGCCCCGACAACATTCCTGGGCGTGTGTTCAGGGAATGTGCAAGTCATCTGGCTGGGGTCATCACAGACATTTTTAACACCTCGCTGGGCCAAGCCACAGTGCCGGCGTGCTTTAAGACTGCCTCCATCATTCCGGTGCCGAAGAAACCTCAAATCACCTCATTTAATGATTACCGGCCTGTTGCACTGACTCCGGTTATGATGAAGTGCTTCGAAAGGCTGCTTAAAGGTCACATCGTTTCCAGACTCCCCCTATTATTTGACCCGTTCCAGTTTGCCGACCGGCAAAACCGCTCCACTCAGGACGCCATCTCCTCCGTTCTTCACCTGAGCCTGGCTCACCTGGAGGAGAAGAACACCCATGTGCGGAGGCTGTTCCTGGACTTCAGCTCAGCGTTTAACACCATCATCCCACAGCATCTGGTAGGAAAATTGGAACACCTGGGCTTCAACACCCCCCTTCGCAACTGGCTGCTAGACTTCCTCACCAACAGACCTCAGTCAGTCCGGGTCGGACAGAACACCTCTGATGTCATCACCCTCAGCACAGGCTCCCTTCAGGGCTGCGTCCTGAGCCCCCTGCTGTGCACCCTGATGACACACGACTGCGTCCTCAGGTTCACCACCAATCACATCGTGAAGTCAGCAGACGACACAACGGTGGTGGGGCTCATCAGAGACAACAACGACCTGGACTACAGAGAGGAGGTGGAGCAGCTGGTGGGCTGGTGCAGAGAAAACAGCCTGATCCTGAATGAGGAGAAGATGAAGGAGATCATCGTCGACTTCAGGAAAAAACAGCCTCACCACGCTCCACTGATCATCAACAGCTCAGCTGTGGAGGTGGTCAGCACCACCAAATTCCTGGGGGTCCACATCACAGAAGACCTCACCTGGACTATGAACACTACGGCACTGGTCAAGAGGGCACAGAAGCGCTTGTACTTCCTGCGGAGGATGAGGAGAGCCCACCTGCCCCCACCCATCATGAGGACGTTCTACAGGAGCACCATAGAGAGCATTCTGACAAGCTGTCTCTCTGTGTGGTGTGGAGGCTGCACCGCCTCCGATTGGAAGAACGTGAGGAGAGTGGTGAGGACAGCAGAGAGGATCATAGGGGCTCCTCTTCCCTCCATTCAGGACATTTCATCTCAGCGCTGCATGTCCCGTGCCCGTAACATCATCAATGACCCATCACACCCCCACCATGGACTGTTCTCCCTGCTGCCCTCTGGGAAGAGGTTTGCAGCATCCGCTGCAGGTCCACCAGGTTCTGCAACAGCTTTTTCCCTGCTGTCATCAGACTGTTGAACACTAGAACTGTTGAGCTCTAAACTGAACTCTGCATCACACATTCACAGAACTGTACTTTATGACACTACGGACCTCTATCTTGCACTATCTCGCACTACCAACTTTACTGAACTTGTATAAACCCTTTAAATAGAAGTTTAATACATGGTTTAGCATTCCTCTGCACACTCTTGAATACTGTTTTGCCTACTTGCACTATTGCATAATTATCACTGCTGCACTTTATACTTATTTTTAATATATATATATATACATATATAGTATATATGTATATATATATATTTTCATAGGATATGTTACTTCTATTCAACTGCAATATCACTACTTTGTTGTAAGACGTATGCAACGGAATTTCGTTTTGTATGCACCATGTGCAGACAAGATGACAATAAAGTTTGTCTAAGTCTAAGTCATGTCAGGTCAGCTGTCTGGAGAGAGAGAGAAGTCAGGACCTGCGGGCGGAGCACCACCGTGCCACCGCCGCCATGACGGAACTCAAAAGCAAACTCCATGAGGAGAAGCAGAAAGAGTTAGCCATTACCAGGGAGACATTACTGCGGCAGCATGAAATGGAGCTGATGAGAGTGATCAAAATCAAAGATGGAGAGATCCAGCGACTGAATGCCTTGGTCCTCAGCCTGAGGGACGGCTCCATGGACAAGGTGATCCGCTCTATCCGTGTCTGACTATCCGCACGCCACGTCGGGCTTCGATGCGGCCGCTACCGTATTGTGTAGCTTGTCCCCAGTAAGCGTCGCGGCGCTCCGTTGCGGTCTCAACGGCCCGGTGTGGCGCAATGTCTGCTCAGGTGAGGAGGGGGGGCGCTTTGCTGGCGGAGGTGGAGGAGACGCGGCGGTGTCGGGAGACCGAGCGGTGTCGCCTCCACCAGGAGCGCGGAAGAAGCCCTGGCAGCGGCCCAGCAGGCCTGGCAGTCCCGAGCGGCCGAGCTCCGATCGGCTCATCACCAGCATCGGGAGGAGCTGAGCCGAACCAAGAGAGACTGCGAGAGGGAGATCCGCCGACTGGTAGGACTGATCAGATGCGCGGTGCGTGGCTATGTTCCCAATTTCGTTGTATACCTGCAGTGCAATGACACCTAAGGCATTCTATTCTATTCTATTTCACAAGAAGAAAATGTCCGGTTGCTCGCTTCGCTTTTGTCACAGCAAAGGTGTTCTAGTCGATTCCAGAAAAAAATTGGCCGGTTGCTCTCTTTGTTTTTGTCACAATTCTGGCAAATGAGTTTGCCCGCCTGCCTGAGCGCTCCCCGTTTGTACATCCAGACGGATGAGATCAAGCTGAAAGACAGAGCGGTTAGTGTTTTGGATGAAGCCCTGGGGCCGGCCACGTCCACCGCCTTCAGCTGCAGACTCAGGCTGCCGAGCAGCAGATCGCTGCCCTGAGGGATTCCCAAAGGGCGGGCCTAAACTACCCTGGAAGTGGGGTCAACGCCGCTACTAGCAATCCTCTTCATTGCGTAAGCCACCTCATCACACACTTGCAGTACGCATGACTTAGTTCGTTGCTGGAGGAAGGTAGCACAAAAACAGTTTTGAACTTTGAACGAGTGCTTGTGTGTGTGTGTTGCGGGGCGTTTTCAGTCTCAGGAGGATCGGGACACGCGACGGTTTCATCTGAAAATCGCTGAGCTCAGCGCAGTCATCAGGAAACTGGAGGATCGAAACGCCCTGCTTTCTGAAGAGCGCAATGAACTGGTAATTTATTGACGGCACGCTTGAAGGTTTGCGCTACGTTTGATGCGCGCCATCCAGCGAGGCACCCATTGCGCTTGCTTATTAGTTGAGCGGCGCGGCGAGTCGGTTGCCTGGTAGATGTCTTTTATTGGGAGCCAAAGCCACGATTCCGTTCAAACCGATGCAAAAGGAATGGATACGTTCTGGCCCGCGTGTTGTGCGTCTTTCACATCCCGCACTTCATGCTTGCAGCTAAAGCGACTGAGAGAAACAGAAAGCCAGTTTCTGCCACTCCTGTACAAAAACAAACGCCTGAGCAGGAAGAATGAAGAACTCTCGCTGGTGCTGTGTCGCCTTGAAAACAAAGTGCGCTTTGTCACCCAGGAGAACGAGGAGATGGCAAGCTTGGTAAGTCGACGCGGACAACGGCGGCGTGCCAACAGAGTCCACTGCATTTGTGTTCCACAGAGAAGGCCTAGTTCGCTCAATGACCTGGACCGCGGTTGCGGCCAGCAGGACGGTGAAATGGAGTTCCTTCAAGTTGTGGAGCAGCGGCACATCATCGACGACTTGTCCAAGGTCTTCAGGCAGGCGACTCGGTGCACGTACGGCAGCGCCGCGCTCGCTCGCTGTCGCCAGGAAACCTTTTCCGTCCAAAGCTTGGCCGGCGGCCGCCATCCAAAAAATTGGCCCCTTAAATTCCGACCTTTCAAGCAGGAGCATTGTGCGCACGCGTTTGAACACGCTTTAGACTTGTTTTGCCGTTTTCAGCAGCTCAAAGCTCCCGTTTTGTCAGCGCCTTTGCCACTCGCTGTGCGCTGAAAACGACGGACTTGCCCGGCTGCTCAGCCCGTCAACCATGAGCCGCGAGCGCGACGTCATTGTCCGTAGGCAGCTAGTGGCAAAATGCACCCTGTTAGAGTTGCGCTCGCTCCAACTTATTTTGCAAGAACCACACGGGAGACAAGTAAGTTCTTTTGGACACCTGCAGGTGGAGAGTCCATCCGTTGTACGAATGAAGTCTGACTCTCGGCTCCTGCACGAGCATTTTAATTAAGAGAAACAGGGTGGGTGTAAGAGTGGATTGAATAGAGGAAGCCCTTGACCTCTAGTCAAAACATAGCAAGGGGTGTTTTACGACTTTGTGTAGGAAGGGATAAGCGATAGGGATAAATAAGGGATAAATAATATTATTTATTACAGGTCGCAGTCAAAGTCAAAGCAACACAATGATACGATAAAGATAATCTGGAAAACCCTGACACACCCTGTAGTTGTCACTTTTGGAAAAGACGAGCGTCCCTCCAATCATCGCCGGTGACGTGTTTTTCAGGCTCTGGAGACAGGAGCTCATGTCAGAAATGTCATTGTGAGTCGCGTTTGTTTCTGCGCCGGAGCCGTTCGTTCCCTTTGCATCCAAAGAATCTCAAAGGCGGATTATTTGTGTCGACAGGAGAGAGATTTGCTGCTACGATACCGACGTCGAGAATCTCTGAGGAGGAACAAAGCGTGAGGTCCTGCAAGGTGAGTCTGTTTGTTTGCGGCTGCTTGGTGTTGCGCAAGATGAAATGGCCTTTTTCTCGTTATCGTTCCTCTCGTCGATTCATCGTGAGGTGTCGCTTCAGTTTGTTCAGAGAGATGTTTGCTTCCGCGCCCGCAGGTCATCGAAACATTTTACGGCTACGACGAAGACGTGTTGGTGGACTCGGACGGATCGTCCTTGTCTTTTCACACCGACAGAACCCCCGACACGGAACCCGAAGAGGTAGCCCGCCATTTCTGCCAGCGTATTGGCACCAAACATTCCTCTTCAGCCTGGAATCGGACTCGTCTTTGCGTCGCGGGTGCTTTGTCGCCGGTCTGACTGATTCTGGTACTAGTGCTGTGTTGCATTGGTGTGTGCATGAAGAGGCGGAGCTTCGCTACCGCCAGCTGACGCAAGAATATCAAGCGCTGCAACGAGCCTACGCTCTGCTAGCCCAGACCAGCGAAAGGGGACTACGACGCCGAGAAGGAGATCAAGGTGGCGCCCCTTCCCGCAACCCCCGGCCGGGTCGCAGCCTCCCCGTTCTCACCCAGCCTCGGGTGTTCTCTGGTCTGAAAGGAGGAGGAGGAGCCTCCCTCCTCCTCCTTTCAGACCAGAGAAAAGCTGATGGTAGAAATGGGTCACTATCAAAGCAGAGTAGCAGATCTGGAGTCAGCGCTGAAGCAACAAGGACAGGTAAGCTCATCAATGAGCACACCTTTTTCTCAGACAAAATAGCTACATTCTTCAGTCACTCATCCGTCTGGCATTACTGGACCAACCCCCCCCCCCCCCCGAACGTGGCTGGGAAAATGCGGAGAAAAGCAAATGTCATTTTCCAGTCAACCAAAGAATTTGTGGATGAAAATGACACAACATTCCAAAGCTGTCCACGCGTTTGTCTCTTCTAGAATGTCAAGTGGGTGGAGGAGAAGCAGCTGCTGCGTCAGAGCAATCAGCAGTTGGCCGAAAAGGTGACGGAAAGAAAGGCGCTGGGCGGAGTCGCTTGGCGTCACACCTGTCGGGAAGCCCCGCAGATGAGGTCTGACTGTCTTTTCAGGTCAGGCGGATGGAGGCGGAAGAAGCGCGTCTGAAAGAGCACATCCAGGATATCCGAGACCAAAACGAACTGCTTGAGTTCCGCATCCTGGAGCTGGAGGTGGGAAGACTCGCACAAGCGTGTTGAGGCCAGAGATGTGACGGACGGACGGACGGACGGACGGACGGATGCATGCCTCTGCCTTTCAGGAGAGGGAGTGGCGCTCCCCCGTCTTGAAGTTTCTGCAAGTCCGTTTCCCAGACGGCCTCAGCCCTTTGCAGATCTACTGCGAGGCCGAGGGCGTGAGCGTACGTAAGGCGTCCCTCGCAACCCTAACCTTAACCCGAGGTCCCAGAACACCTTACATTGCTCCTTGCGCCTTTCCCCCGGACATCGTCATCAGTGATCTGATGAAGAAGCTGGACATCCTGGGCTATAACGCCGTAAGTGTATGTCGAACTCCTTATGTTCGCACTCCACGAGACTCGGCGGCTCAAATGTGACTTTTGGAAGGCTTTGCGCTGAAAGAAGCTTGTTGACGCTGTGCCTTTGGGCTCTTGCAGAATCTCACCAACGAGGAGCAGGTGGTCGTGATTCACGCCAGGACCCTTCTCACCCTAGCCGAGAAGGTAACGCGCACGTCCACGCACGCTCTCGCATTCTGCTTATGTGACAGCAGCCTTTCCTCAGTGGTTAGAATACATCAAAGTGACCAAGTCAGCACTTCAACAGAAGATGTTGGACATTGAAAGTGAGAAGGTAGACAGACACGCGACATCAGCCAAGGGGAACTCCGGCAATGTGCCCCAACAATTCTGACCTTGAGCTGTGCTAGGATATGTTCTGCAAGCAGAAGGGCTACCTGGATGAAGAGTTGGACTTCAGGAAGTGTTCCATGGACCAGGCTCATAAGGTAAGCCGCCCTCAAATCTCCCGCCGGACCACTGATGGACGAGGATTGCGGCCCAGAGGATCCTGGAGCTGGAGGCCATGTTGTACGAGGCGCTACCGCAGCGGGACTGCCCCGCCACGGACGGCGAAAAAGCCAG
The DNA here is from genome assembly GCF_059516105.1 of Syngnathus floridae. Lineage (NCBI taxonomy): Eukaryota > Metazoa > Chordata > Actinopteri > Syngnathiformes > Syngnathidae > Syngnathus > Syngnathus floridae. The sequence goes on along the minus strand of NC_142421.1, from coordinate 15,994,223 downwards.
CCACGCTGGCGTGAATGACGTGCTGACGGCGGATCAGAGAGAAGAGCTTAGGAGCGCCGTGGACCAATGGAAGCGAGCCCTGATGTGCGAGTTGAGGGAGCGCGACGCTTGCATCCTCCAAGAGAGAATGGATCTGCTGCACAGCGCGCAACAGGTAAGGGCCCAAAGCCAGCCCGGCACTTACTTGCACGCTTACTGGCTTTTGAATGCCACTTTCCATTTGTCCGTCCTAGAGGAACAAAGAGCTGAAAGAATTCATCGAAGCTCAGAAGAGACAAATCAAACAATTGGAGGAGAAGTTTCTGTTTCTCTTTCTATTCTTCTCCTTGGCCTTCATTCTGTGGCCCTAACACCAGCTGGTGAGTGAGCTCCAGCGGCACCGCACTCGACACCTCCGATACACTGCCAGCCGGTCTCAGACGTTGGCAGATGCTCCGATGCCAACGTATACCCCCCGCCACGGTGACAGAGGCACCGCGTCACACCGGCGCTCATCCAATCAGAAGGCAGGAAAAGCAAATTCACATGCAGGGCACTTTTGAACCAGAAGAGAGCGCCACAAAAAACGGTTGTTGCCCCAAACGCGCACTAAAAAGGGTCAGAATAACAAGAGTCCCACTGGCCAGCCGGGGCCACCCGTCCAGCTGTTTCTTCAGGGGGGAAAAAAATTGGAGTCACCGGTGAGTACATTTTGCATTTAGCTCTGCTTTTCTGCTTCTGTCTTCAAGTGTGTGGCATCCTGCGATCAAAGAGTCAGCCAACCCCAAAGCGGTTGACCTCAACGTCCCACCACCATGCCTACCAGAGCAGGTGACGTGATGCTTTGGACATCCTTCCGTCTCAGATGCCCAAAAGTACTCTTTGCCACATCTGCGGCAATACGGTGTCTTTTCAAAGGTGCAAATAAATCCAGCGTGGGCGGAACACGCACGTCTTCGGTTTTTCCCGCTTTGTTTGTGTGACAGCTGTTGTGAAAATTTTATACAAATAAAGTTGTATAGTACAGGTTTGGCCAAGCCGCAGCTCCCGAACCGCATGCGGCTCTTTTATGTTCATATCAACATTTGTGTGTGTGTGTGTGTGGGGGGGGGTTGTGCGTGTTGGCTTCACTTGAGTTCAATTTGGTATTTTGGTCAAAAGCGCATGTGGTGAAATTCCACAAAGTAGGATGGGCAAACACATTTCTTTAAACTATGAGTGTCAATTGGGCTCTCGAAATGGCAGGGAAAAGATGCACAGCAAAACGAAAATACGTAGATGAACACAGGACGTTTTAATCAGAGTGGGAAAGTTTCTATTTTTTGTTGAACGTGATGGCAAACCATTCTGCCTGATATGTCAGACCTCAGCGCATTTCAAAGATTCAAATCTTCAGCGCCATGCACTTCAGCTCACTCCATGCTAACATTGATCAGGCGTCGAACCCGCATCATCATGCTTAAGAGGTGGCCATGCTAACCAGTGCGCCATTATGTCAACGCATAATAACTAAGTCTACTGGTCAAAACAGCGGTTACTATATGACGTCGCTACGTCGTGGTCACGTGACGCAGACAAGACGTCAATGGACGTGGGCAGAGTTAACTTGTTTAAAAGGGAGTAGGCAGAAGAAATATTTAATTTATTTAAATCTATTTTGAGTGCACACCATTATGCCAATGCATAACAACTGTAACTCTACTAAACAAAACAGCGGTTGCTATATGACATCTGCCACGTCGTGGTCACGTGACATACGTGACGTCGATGGGCGTAACTTTCGCCGGAATTCAAATCCGCGGGGAGAGTTAACTTGTTTAAAAGAGAGTGGGCAGAAGAATTATTTAATTTATTTAAATCTATTTGGTGTGTGCGCCATTATGTCAATGCATAACAACTGTAAGTCTACTAAACAAAACAGCGGTTGCTATTTGACGTCTGCCACGTCGTGGTCACGTGACGCGGACGTGACGTCGACGCCTACTTTACATCCCACCGATCACAGGACTCCTCGGCTGCATAACCGTGCCCCCTTCCCAACCAATCGGATTTGCTATACGCGAAAACGACGCCAATGGAAAGAGCTTCCGCCCAAATTTAAATCCGTGGGCGTGGCTCGCAGCAGGAAGTAGGAAAATGGCGGCGATGTTGACAAAGACACAGCGGATGGTAACATACGACTAACAAGAGAAATATTTTTATTTTCTGCTTGCAACTGGACCGTCCAGAGCGTACACGGTAAGTACAACTCATCGTTTTTAAAAAGAAGTACTTTTGTTGCCCTGAAAAGCGAGTGAGCGTGGCGTTTGTGGGGGACGTCGAATTTCGACGATTCTTTCTGGTCAACGGTTGTAAATGATTGTGTTGATTAAAAAAGAAAACTTGATGTAACTCTACTTTTAACTGCCGTTTCAGATAGATTTGGAATTGCATCACATCCAATTTTGCCTAGAGCGTACACGGTAACACTCGTTGTGTTTAAGGAGATTTACGTTTGTAATAGCAGAAGTGTAGCCGCGTTGCGTTGTACGTGTGAATGTTGGTCCGGGCGAAATGTTAATGTTTAATTTCATTCCTTTAGGTTCCACGGTGTTTGTTGGCTGCAAGTTTTCCACTGCAAGAAGAGGCTCATATCATTGACCAGGAGCGAGCTACAATGGTGAGTAGCCATAACATTTATGTTAAACACTTCCTATTTCATGTCTAACAGTACTTGATTTAACAAATAACCATAAATAAATACAGTGTGGGCACTGAAGTTAACATATGTGATTATACTGCCTAATCTGTCACCGAGTAGATTGTTGCAAAGTAATATAAGATCCAAAGTTGTAATTCAGAATAGTTTTCAAAAGAAGGCCATTAGAATTATATACAAGTCTGATTACCCTGAACAAGCTATTAATTAAATCACAAATTCTTCAATTCAAAGATTTGGTAGATTATCAGACAAATAATGTCTAACAGTAATTGATTTAACACATCACGATAAGTAGATTGAGTGTGGGCACTCTCAAGTTAACATATGTGATTATACTGCCTAATCTGTTACAGAGTATGTTGTTGCCAAGTAATGTAGAATAGATCCAAAGTAGTAATCCAGAATAGTTTTGAAGAGGCCATTAGAATGATAAACAAATCTGATTACCTTGAACATAATAACAAGCTAAGTGTTTAATATGTCCTATGAAGTCAAAATTGGGCACCATCATGTGGTGAAATTTGGAATTGCATCACATCCAATTTTGCCTGGGAACAAACAGATTACATAAATCTTAGTTTTGAATAAGCCACTCCTTCTCAAACAAGTAAACTCTGCCCATTTTGCGCAGTAGATGTTCTGTTAATATCTAGTATTTATACAAAGTCATAATTTAAATTGCTTTCAACCTTCATTCATCGGTTCAACCAACATTACTCGCTCTTATTACCAACTTGTATTGATTTAACTAAGCGTTTAATACTTCCTATCAGGTCTCAAATCGAGATTTGGCAAAATACAATTTCAGCAAATCCAATTTTGCCAGGGAACAAAAATAGATTAAATAAACTAAATAAGTCCTCTTCCCATTAAATAAATCAGAAAAGTCTGTCTTGTAACCAGTCCTCTTCAAACAAGTAAAGTCTGCCCATTTTGTGCCGTAGATTTTGTGTCTATGCCTAGTATTTAAACAAAATCATAATTTAAACGACTTCTTTCCTTCATTCACTTTGGAAATTTGGAATTGCAGCAAATCGAATTTTGCCAGGGAACAAAAATAGATCAATTAAACTAAATAAGTCTTCTTCCCATTAAATAAATTAAAAAAGTCTGTCTTGTAACCAGTCCTTTTCAAACAAGTAAAGTCTGCCCATTTTGTGCCGTCGATTTTGTGTTAATGCCTAGTATTTATACAAAATCATAATTTAAAGGACTTCATTCCTTCATTCACTTTGGAAATTTGGAATTGCAGCACATCAAATTTTGCCTGGGAAGAAAAGTAGATTAAATAAATTTAATAAGTCTTACTACTTCCCATTAAATAAATTAAATACGTCTTACTTGTTCCCACTCCTTTTCAAAACAGTAGTTTAAAACGAGGGCCCTTCACTCAATCTTTAACCTCAACCCCGCACGTTGTGTTGTATCTGTGAATGTTGGTTGTGGCCAAATGATAGTTTTCTTTCATTCGTTTAGGTTCCAAGAAAACTTGATGTAACTCTACTTTTAACTGCCGTTTCAGATAAGCGGGTATTACGTCGCAGTCAAATGCCGCGGATATGACGTAATTGCCCGAACCTCCGCCAAAATTCAAATCTGTTGGCGCGATGGCCGTGAGCCACTGAGCAGCGACGATTATCAACAGAAATATCTTTATTTTCTGCTTGCAACTGGACCGTCTAGAGCGTACACGGTAAGTAACACTCATTGTGTTTAAGGAGATTTACGTTTGTAATAGCAGAAGTGTAGCCGCGTTGCGTTGTACGTGTGAAAATTGGTCGAGGCGAAATGTTAATGTTTAATTTCATTCCTTTAGGTTCCACGGTGTTTGTTGGCTGCAAGTTTTCCACTGCAAGAAGAGGCTCGTATCATTGACCAGGAGCGAGCTACAATGGTGAGTAGCCATAACATTTATGTTAAACACTTCCTATTTCATGTCTAACAGTACTTGATTTAACAAATAACCATAAATAAATACAGTGTGGGCACTGAAGTTAACATATGTGATTATACTGCCTAATCTGTCACGGAGTAGATTGTTGCAAAGTAATATAAGATCCAAAGTTGTAATTCAGAATAGTTTTCAAAAGAAGGCCATTAGAATTATATACAAGTCTGATTACCCTGAACAAGCTATTAATTAAATCACAAATTCTTCAATTCAAAGATTTGGTAGATTATCAGACAAATAATGTCTAACAGTAATTGATTTAACACATCACGATAAGTAGATTGAGTGTGGGCACTCTCAAGTTAACATATGTGATTATACTGCCTAATCTGTTACAGAGTATGTTGTTGCCAAGTAATGTAGAATAGATCCAAAGTAGTAATCCAGAATAGTTTTGAAGAGGCCATTAGAATGATAAACAAATCTGATTACCTTGAACATAATAACAAGCTAAGTGTTTAATATGTCCTATGAAGTCAAAATTGGGCACCATCATGTGGTGAAATTTGGAATTGCATCACATCCAATTTTGCCTGGGAACAAACAGATTACATAAATCTTAGTTTTGAATAAGCCACTCCTTCTCAAACAAGTAAACTCTGCCCATTTTGCGCAGTAGATGTTCTGTTAATATCTAGTATTTATACAAAGTCATAATTTAAATTGCTTTCAACCTTCATTCATCGGTTCAACCAACATTACTCGCTCTTATTACCAACTTGTATTGATTTAACTAAGCGTTTAATACTTCCTATCAGGTCTCAAATCGAGATTTGGCAAAATACAATTTCAGCAAATCCAATTTTGCCAGGGAACAAAAATAGATTAAATAAACTAAATAAGTCCTCTTCCCATTAAATAAATCAGAAAAGTCTGTCTTGTAACCAGTCCTCTTCAAACAAGTAAAGTCTGCCCATTTTGTGCCGTAGATTTTGTGTCTATGCCTAGTATTTAAACAAAATCATAATTTAAACGACTTCTTTCCTTCATTCACTTTGGAAATTTGGAATTGCAGCAAATCGAATTTTGGCAGGGAACAAAAATAGATCAATTAAACTAAATAAGTCTTCTTCCCATTAAATAAATTAAAAAAAGTCTGTCTTGTAACCAGTCCTTTTCAAACAAGTAAAGTCTGCCCATTTTGTGCCGTCGATTTTGTGTTAATGCCTAGTATTTATACAAAATCATAATTTAAAGGACTTCATTCCTTCATTCACTTTGGAAATTTGGAATTGCAGCACATCAAATTTTGCCTGGGAAGAAAAGTAGATTAAATAAATTTAATAAGTCTTACTACTTCCCATTAAATAAATTAAATACGTCTTACTTGTTCCCACTCCTTTTCAAAACAGTAGTTTAAAACGAGGGCCCTTCACTCAATCTTTAACCCCAACCCCGCACGTTGTGTTGTATCTGTGAATGTTGGTTGTGGCCAAATGATAGTTTTCTTTCATTCGTTTAGGTTCCAAGAAAACTTGATGTAACTCTACTTTTAACTGCCGTTTCAGATAAGCGGGTATTACGTCGCAGTCATGTGCCGTGGATATGACGTAATTGCCCGAACCTCCGCCAAAATTCAAATCTGTTGGCGCGATGGCCGTGAGCCACTGAGCAGCGACGATTATCAACAGAAATATCTTTATTTTCTGCTTGCAACTGGACCGTCTAGAGCGTACACGGTAAGTAACACTCATTGTGTTTAAGGAGATTTACGTTTGTAATAGCAGAAGTGTAGCCGCGTTGCGTTGTACGTGTGAAAATTGGTCGAGGCGAAATGTTAATGTTTAATTTCATTCCTTTAGGTTCCACGGTGTTTGTTGGCTGCAAGTTTTCCACTGCAAGAAGAGGCTCGTATCATTGACCAGGAGCGAGCTACAATGGTGAGTAGCCATAACATTTATGTTAAACACTTCCTATTTCATGTCTAACAGTACTTGATTTAACAAATAACCATAAATAAATACAGTGTGGGCACTGAAGTTAACATATGTGATTATACTGCCTAATCTGTCACGGAGTAGATTGTTGCAAAGTAATATAAGATCCAAAGTTGTAATTCAGAATAGTTTTCAAAAGAAGGCCATTAGAATTATATACAAGTCTGATTACCCTTAACATAACAACAAGCTATTAATTAAATCACAAATTCTTCAATTCAAAGATTTGGTAGATTATCAGACAAATAATGTCTAACAGTAATTGATTTAACACATCACGATAAGTAGATTGAGTGTGGGCACTCTCAAGTTAACAGATATGATTATACTGCCTAATCTGTTACAGAGTATGTTGTTGCCAAGTAATGTAGAATAGATCCAAAGTAGTAATCCAGAATAGTTTTGAAGAGGCCATTAGAATAATAAACAAATCTGATTACCTTGAACATAATAACAAGCTAAGTGTTTAATATGTCCTATGAAGTCAAAATTGGGCACCATCATGTGGTGAAATTTGGAATTGCATCACATCCAATTTTGCCTGGGAACAAACAGATTAAATAAATCTTAGTTTTGAATAAGCCACTCCTTCTCAAACAAGTAAACTCTGCCCATTTCGCGCAGTAGATGTTCTGTTAATATCTAGTATTTATACAAAGTCATAATTTAAATTGCTTTCAACCTTCATTCATCGGTTCAACCAACATTACTCGCTCTTATTACCAACTTGTATTGATTTAACTAAGCGTTTAATACTTCCTATCAGGTCTCAAGGCAAGATTTGGCAAAATACAATTTCAGCAAATCCAATTTTGCCAGGGAACAAAAATAGATTAAATAAACTAAATAAGTCTTCTTCCCATTAAATAAATCAGAAAAGTCTGTCTTGTAACCAGTCCTCTTCAAACAAGTAAAGTCTGCCCATTTTGTGCCGTAGATTTTGTGTCTATGCCTAGTATTTAAACAAAATCATAATTTAAACGACTTCTTTCCTTCATTCACTTTGGAAATTTGGAATTGCAGCAAATCGAATTTTGCCAGGGAACAAAAATAGATCAATTAAACTAAATAAGTCTTCTTCCCATTAAATAAATTAAAAAAGTCTGTCTTGTAACCAGTCCTTTTCAAACAAGTAAAGTCTGCCCATTTTGTGCCGTCGATTTTGTGTTAATGCCTAGTATTTATACAAAATCATAATTTAAAGGACTTCATTCCTTCATTCACTTTGGAAATTTGGAATTGCAGCACATCAAATTTTGCCTGGGAAGAAAAGTAGATTAAATAAATTTAATAAGTCTTACTACTTCCCATTAAATAAATTAAATACGTCTTACTTGTTCCCACTCCTTTACAAAAAAGTAGTTTAAAACGAGGTCCCTTCACTCAACCTTTAACCCTATTTATTCACCTTCTAGGCTAAGTGTTAAAGGCTAAGTGTTAAAGGCTAAGTGTTAAAGGCTAAGTGTTAGAGGCTAAGTGCCAGAGGCTAGGCGCCAGAGGCGAGTTTTTGTGGGCTGAAGTTTTAGTGGGGTTAGTGTGAATACAATCCAAAAGAATACAACAGAATACAATACAATAGAATATAATACATAGATTAAATTCAATAGCTCTTACTACTTCCCATTAAATAAATTAAATACGTCTTACTTGTTCCCAATCCTTTTCAAAAAAGTAGTTTAAAACGAGGGCCCTTCACTCAACCTTTAACCTCAACCCCGCACGTCACATTGTGTTGTATCTGTGAATGTTGGTTGTGGCCAAATGATAGTTTTCTTTCATTCGTTTAGGTTCCACGGTGTTTGTTGGCTATGTTTTCCACTGTCAGAAGGATGAAAATACAAAGTACAACGCTTGGACGTGGGCGAAGACGTCACCGGTGAGTCCTTCCTTCCTATTTATTTACCTTCTAGATGCTAGAGGCTAAGTGTTAGAGGCTAAGTGTTAGAGGCTAAGTGTTAAACACAATACGAACAACACAACGATACTGCACTGAACAACACGATACCGCACTGAGAAACACGATACCGCACTGAACAACACGATACCGCACTGAACAACACCATGCCGCACTGAACACCATGCCACACTGAACAACACCATCCCGCACTGAACAACACCATGCCGCACTAAACAACACCATGCCGCACTGAACAACACCATGCCTCACTGAACGACACCATGCCGCACTGAAAGACACCATGCCGCACTGAACGACACCATGCCGCACTGAAAGACACCATCCCGCACTGAACACCATGCCGCACTGAACAACACCATCCTGCACTGAACAACACCATCCCGCACTGAACAACACCATGCCGCACTGAACAACATTATGCCGCACTGAACATTATGCCGCACTGAACAACACCATGCCGCACTGAACAACACCATGCCGCACTGAACAACATTATGCCGCACTGAACAACACCATGCCGCACTGAACAACACCATGCCGCACTGAACAACACCATGCTGCACTGAACAACATTATGCCGCACTGAACAACACCATGCCGCACTGAACAACACCATCCTGCACTGAACAACACCATTCCGCATTGAACACCATGCCGCACTGAACAACACCATCCCGCACTGAACAACACCATCCCGCACTGAACAACACCATGCCGCACTGAACAACATTATGCCGCACTGAACAACATTTTGCCGCACTGAACAACACCATGCCGCACTGAACAACACCATGCCGCACTGAACAACACCATGCCGCACTGAACAACATTATAACGCACTGAACAACACCATCCCGCACTGAACAACACCATGCCGCACTAAACAACATTATGCCGCACTGAACAACATTATGCCGAAATGAACAACACCATGCCGCACTGAACAACACCATGCCGCACTGAACAACACCATCCTGCACTGAACAACACCATCCCGCACTGAACAACACCATGCCGCACTGAACAACACCATGCCGCACTGAACAACACCATGCCGCAATGAACAACACCATCCCGCACTGAACAACATTATGCCGCACTGAACAACATTATGCCGCACTGAACAACATTATGCCGCACTGAACAACACCATGCCGCACTGAACAACACCATCCTGCACTGAACAACACCATCCCGCACTGAACAACACCATGCCGCACTGAACAACATTATGGCGCACTGAACAACATTATGCCGCACTGAACAACACCATGCCGCACTGAACAACACCATGCCGCACTGAACAACACCATGCCGCACTGAACAACACCATGCCGCACTGAACAACATTATGCCGCACTGAACAACACCATGCCGCACTGAACAACACCATGCCGCACTGAACAACACGATCCCGCATTGAACAACACCATCCTGCACTGAACAACACCATGCCGCACTGAACAACACCATGCCGCACTGAACAACACCATTCCGCACTGAACAACACCATGCCGCACTGAACGACACCATCCTGCACTGAACAACACCATCCCGCACTGAACAACACCATGCCGCATTAAACAACACCATGCCGCACTGAACAACACCATCCTGCACTGAACAACACCATGCCGCACTGAACAACACCATGCCGCACTGAACAACACCATGCCGCACTGAACAACATTATGCCGCACTGAACAACATTATGCCGCACTAAACATTATGTCGCACTGAACAACACCATGCCGCACTGAACAACACCATGCTGCACTGAACAACATTATGCCGCACTGAACAACACGATCCCGCATTGAACAACACCATCCCGCAGTGAACAACACCATGCCGCATTGAACAACACCATGCCGCACTGAACAACACCATGCTGCACTGAACAACATTATGCTGCACTGAACAACACGATCCTGCATTGAACAACACCATGCCGCACTGAACAACACCATCCTGCACTGAACAACACCATGCCGCACTGAACAACACCATGCCGCACTGAACAACATTATGCCGCACTAAAAAACACCATGCCGCACTGAACAACACCATCCCGCACTGAACAACACCATGCCGCATTGAACAACACCATGCCGCACTGAACAACACCATGCTGCACTGAACAACATTATGCTGCACTGAACAACACGATCCTGCATTGAACAACACCATGCCGCACTGAACAACACCATCCTGCACTGAACAACACCATCCTGCACTGAACAACACCACCCCGCACTGAACAACACGATCCCGCGTTGAACAACACCATGCCGCACTGAACAACATTATGGCGCACTGGACAACATTATGCCGCACTGAACAACACCATGCCGCACTGAACAACACCATGCCGCACTGAACAACACCATGCCGCACTGAACAACACCATGCCGCACTGAACAACATTATGCCGCACTGAACAACACCATGCCGCACTGAACAACACCATGCCGCACTGAACAACACGATCCCGCATTGAACAACACCATCCTGCACTGAACAACACCATGCCGCACTGAACAACACCATGCCGCACTGAACAACACCATTCCGCACTGAACAACACCATGCCGCACTGAACGACACCATCCTGCACTGAACAACACCATCCCGCACTGAACAACACCATGCCGCATTAAACAACACCATGCCGCTCTGAACAACACCATCCTGCACTGAACAACACCATGCCGCACTGAACAACACCATGCCGCACTGAACAACACCATGCCGCACTGAACAACATTATGCCGCACTGAACAACATTATGCCGCACTAAACAACATTATGTCGCACTGAACAACACCATGCCGCACTGAACAACACCATGCTGCACTGAACAACATTATGCCGCACTGAACAACACGATCCCGCATTGAACAACACCATCCCGCAGTGAACAACACCATGCCGCATTGAACAACACCATGCCGCACTGAACAACACCATGCTGCACTGAACAACATTATGCTGCACTGAACAACACGATCCTGCATTGAACAACACCATGCCGCACTGAACAACACCATCCTGCACTGAACAACACCATGCCGCACTGAACAACACCATGCCGCACTGAACAACATTATGCCGCACTAAAAAACACCATGCCGCACTGAACAACACCATCCCGCACTGAACAACACCATGCCGCATTGAACAACACCATGCCGCACTGAACAACACCATGCTGCACTGAACAACATTATGCTGCACTGAACAACACGATCCTGCATTGAACAACACCATGCCGCACTGAACAACACCATCCTGCACTGAACAACACCATCCTGCACTGAACAACACCACCCCGCACTGAACAACACGATCCCGCATTGAACAACACCATCCCGCACTGAACAACACCATGCCGCACTGAACAACACCATTCCGCACTGAACAACACCATGCCGCACTGAACAACACCATGCCGCACTGAACAACACCATGCCGCACTGAACAACACCATGCCGCACTGAACAACATTATGCCGCACTGAACAACACCATGCCGCACTGAACAACACCATCCCGCACTGAACAACACCATGCCGCATTGAACAACACCATGCCGCACTGAACAACACCATCCTGCACTGAACAACACCATCCCGCACTAAACAACACCATGCCGCACTGAACAACATTATGGCGCACTGGACAACATTATGCCGCACTGAACAACACCATGCCGCACTGAACAACACCATGCCGCACTGAACAACACCATGCCGCACTGAACAACACCATGCCGCACTGAACAACATTATGCCGCACTGAACAACACCATGCCGCACTGAACAACACCATGCCGCACTGAACAACACGATCCCGCACTGAACAACACCATCCTGCACTGAACAACACCATGCCGCACTGAACAACACCATGCCGCACTGAACAACACCATTCCGCACTGAACAACACCATGCCGCACTGAACAACACCATCCTGCACTGAACAACACCATCCCGCACTGAACAACACCATGCCGCATTGAACAACACCATGCCGCACTGAACAACACCATCCTGCACTGAACAACACCATGCCGCACTGAACAACACCATGCCGCACTGAACAACACCATGCCGCACTGAACAACATTATGCCGCACTGAACAACATTATGCCGCACTAAACAACATTATGTCGCACTGAACAACACCATGCCGCACTGAACAACACCATGCCGCACTGAACAACATTATGCCGCACTGAACAACACGATCCCGCATTGAACAACACTATCCCGCAGTGAACAACACCATGCCGCATTGAACAACACCATGCCGCACTGAACAACACCATGCTGCACTGAACAACACGATCCTGCATTGAACAACACCATGCCGCACTGAACAACACCATCCTGCACTGAACAACACCTTTCCACACTGAACAACACCATGCCGCACTGAACAACATTATGCCGCACTGAACAACACCATGCCGCACTGAACAACACCATGCCGCACTGAACAACACCATGCCGCACTGAACAACACCATGCCGCAATGAACAACACCATCCCGCACTGAACAACACTATGCCGCATTGAACAACACCATGCCGCACTGAACAACACCATCCCGCACTGAACAACACCACCCCGCACTGAACAACACGATCCCGCATTGAACAACACCATCCCGGACTGAACAACACCATGCCGCACTGAACAACACCATTCCGCACTGAACAACACCATGCCGCACTGAACAACACCATGCCGCACTGAACAACACCATGCCGCACTGAACAACACCATGCCGCACTGAACAACATTATGCCGCACTGAACAACACCATGCCGCACTGAACAACACCATCCCGCACTGAACAACACCATGCCGCATTGAACAATACCATGCCGCACTGAACAACGCCATCCTGCACTGAACAACACCATCCCGCACTGAACAACACCATGCCGCACTGAACAACATTATGGCGCACTGAACAACATTATGCCGCACTGAACAACACCATGCCGCACTGAACAACACCATGCCGCACTGAACAACACCATGCCGCACTGAACAACATTATGCCGCACTGAACAACATTATGCCGCACTGAACAACACCATGCCGCACTGAACAACACCATGCCGCACTGAACAACACCATGCCGCACTGAACAACACGACGTCGCACTGAACAACACGACGCCGCACAGAACAACACGACGCCGCACAGAATAACACAATACCGCACAGAACAACACAATACCGCACAAACAGTTTTAGATAATATTACGTCGCAGTCATGTGACGCGGACATGACGTCAATAGGCGGAACTCACGGCAAATTTATAATCCGTGGGCGTGGCTTGCAACAGGAAGTAGGAAAGCGGCAGTTCTGGCAAACAAGACACAGCTGTTAGTAACACGATGACTAACAAGGCAAATATTTTTGTTTTCAGCTTGCAACTTGACCGTCTAGAGCGTACAAGGTAATTACAACTGTTTTTTTTTAGCCCTGAAAAGCGAGGGAGTGTGGCGTTTGGGAGGAATGTCGAACTCGGCGTCTGCTTCCAGCCACAGACGCCAAATTTCGACGATTATTTCGACTGGTCAACGGTTGTAAATTATTGCGTTGACTAAAAACTTTATTTAACTCTACTCTTAACTTTGCCGTTTCAGATATGCGGGTATTACACCGCGGAAATGACGTCAATAGGCTGAACTCTCGCCAAAATTCAAATCTGTGGGCGCAATGGCCTTGAGCGAGACACCGGATACAAACACGACGATTATCAACAGAAATATCTTTATTTTCCGCTTGCAAGTGGACCGTCTAGAGCGTACACGGTAAGTACAACTCATTGTGTTTAAAAAGATTTACGTTTGTGTAGTTTGCGTTGCGTTGTATCTGTGAATGTTGGTTGAGGCTAAATGTTAATGTTTAATTTCATTCCTTTAGGTTCCACGGTGTTTGTTGGCTGTATGTTTTCCACTGCAAGAAGAGGCTCGTATCATTGACCAGCAGGAGCTACAATGGTGAGTACCCCTTTCGTCTTCCATTTATGTTAAACACTTCCTATTTCATGTCTAACAGTACTCGATTTAACAAATAACCATAAATAAATACAGTGTGGGCAGTCACGTTAACATATGTGATTATCCTGCCTAATATGTTTATCACAAATATGTCACTAATCACTAATATGTTTATTTGTTTATCACAACACCTTTGGACCTTCAGCAATCGATTATTTACCTTCATCTACATAGAGACAGAACGATGGTGTCTTAAACATCTCATTCATTTCACCAAATAACTTCACGCAGGTGGATAACGGCCGTCTCGGTCACGCTATGTTGCGTGATGCAGTTTTGAAGAACCAAATGCATTTATTCAATGAATAAGTCAAGCTAGTTCTATGTTTATGATGTTGTAAGTTACGGTACCGATTGAAGTTGAGTTCGAAGCCAGTGGAAAACAGCGCTGCGTTTGTGCTCTCCAGGTACAAATGTTGTGATCTCTGACTGACGACCGGGCGAGGCTCGAGTAAGAGATGTCCAAACGAGCTCCGGCAGGGCGGGCCAAGGCGGAGCGAACGGACGCCCTTCAGGCTGCCAATGACGAGCTGAGAACCAAACTGATGGACGTCCAGTTAGAACTTCAGCAGGAGAAGAACAAGGTGAAAACCTCAACAGACAGACACTGCCTGCCTCCCTGCCTGCCTCCCTGCCTGCCTCCCTGCCTGCCTCCCTGCCTGCCTCCCTCCCTCCCAGTTTTCCCGATGTAGATTAGACATGCGTGTGCCATGACTGTGTCAGCCTACATCAACAAATGCACCGAGGACGTCAGCACCACTAAGAATATCATCACCCGGGGCAACCAACGACCCTGGATGACTGAGGAGGTACGTCAAACGCTACGAGCGCGGAACTCTGCCTTCAAGTCTGGCGACAAGGAGACACTGAGGACAGCGAGAGCCAACTTGAACCGTGCCATCAGGATAGCGAAGCGAGACCGCAGTCGAAAATTTCAGGATCGTTTCCACGACGTCAAAAACATCAGGAGTATGTGGCAAGGCATACGGGCGATTACAGACTACAACTCACCCTCCCCCCCCCCCGGTGGGTGTAGTTGATGCTGACTTTCTAAATGGTCTAAATAACTTCTTTGGGAGGTTCGAGGCACTAAACGGCACTCCAGCAGTTAAAACTGTCCCCCATCAGGAAGAGGAGGTACTCTGCCTTGACTCCGCCGATGTGTTGAAGACCCTGAGGAGAGTCAACCCCTGTAAGGCCCCTGGCCCCGACAACATTCCTGGGCGTGTGTTCAGGGAATGTGCAAGTCATCTGGCTGGGGTCATCACAGACATTTTTAACACCTCGCTGGGCCAAGCCACAGTGCCGGCGTGCTTTAAGACTGCCTCCATCATTCCGGTGCCGAAGAAACCTCAAATCACCTCATTTAATGATTACCGGCCTGTTGCACTGACTCCGGTTATGATGAAGTGCTTCGAAAGGCTGCTTAAAGGTCACATCGTTTCCAGACTCCCCCTATTATTTGACCCGTTCCAGTTTGCCGACCGGCAAAACCGCTCCACTCAGGACGCCATCTCCTCCGTTCTTCACCTGAGCCTGGCTCACCTGGAGGAGAAGAACACCCATGTGCGGAGGCTGTTCCTGGACTTCAGCTCAGCGTTTAACACCATCATCCCACAGCATCTGGTAGGAAAATTGGAACACCTGGGCTTCAACACCCCCCTTCGCAACTGGCTGCTAGACTTCCTCACCAACAGACCTCAGTCAGTCCGGGTCGGACAGAACACCTCTGATGTCATCACCCTCAGCACAGGCTCCCTTCAGGGCTGCGTCCTGAGCCCCCTGCTGTGCACCCTGATGACACACGACTGCGTCCTCAGGTTCACCACCAATCACATCGTGAAGTCAGCAGACGACACAACGGTGGTGGGGCTCATCAGAGACAACAACGACCTGGACTACAGAGAGGAGGTGGAGCAGCTGGTGGGCTGGTGCAGAGAAAACAGCCTGATCCTGAATGAGGAGAAGATGAAGGAGATCATCGTCGACTTCAGGAAAAAACAGCCTCACCACGCTCCACTGATCATCAACAGCTCAGCTGTGGAGGTGGTCAGCACCACCAAATTCCTGGGGGTCCACATCACAGAAGACCTCACCTGGACTATGAACACTACGGCACTGGTCAAGAGGGCACAGAAGCGCTTGTACTTCCTGCGGAGGATGAGGAGAGCCCACCTGCCCCCACCCATCATGAGGACGTTCTACAGGAGCACCATAGAGAGCATTCTGACAAGCTGTCTCTCTGTGTGGTGTGGAGGCTGCACCGCCTCCGATTGGAAGAACGTGAGGAGAGTGGTGAGGACAGCAGAGAGGATCATAGGGGCTCCTCTTCCCTCCATTCAGGACATTTCATCTCAGCGCTGCATGTCCCGTGCCCGTAACATCATCAATGACCCATCACACCCCCACCATGGACTGTTCTCCCTGCTGCCCTCTGGGAAGAGGTTTGCAGCATCCGCTGCAGGTCCACCAGGTTCTGCAACAGCTTTTTCCCTGCTGTCATCAGACTGTTGAACACTAGAACTGTTGAGCTCTAAACTGAACTCTGCATCACACATTCACAGAACTGTACTTTATGACACTACGGACCTCTATCTTGCACTATCTCGCACTACCAACTTTACTGAACTTGTATAAACCCTTTAAATAGAAGTTTAATACATGGTTTAGCATTCCTCTGCACACTCTTGAATACTGTTTTGCCTACTTGCACTATTGCATAATTATCACTGCTGCACTTTATACTTATTTTTAATATATATATATATATATATATATATATATAGTATATATGTATATATATATATTTTCATAGGATATGTTACTTCTATTCAACTGCAATATCACTACTTTGTTGTAAGACGTATGCAACGGAATTTCGTTTTGTATGCACCATGTGCAGACAAGATGACAATAAAGTTTGTCTAAGTCTAAGTCATGTCAGGTCAGCTGTCTGGAGAGAGAGAGAAGTCAGGACCTGCGGGCGGAGCACCACCGTGCCACCGCCGCCATGACGGAACTCAAAAGCAAACTCCATGAGGAGAAGCAGAAAGAGTTAGCCATTACCAGGGAGACATTACTGCGGCAGCATGAAATGGAGCTGATGAGAGTGATCAAAATCAAAGATGGAGAGATCCAGCGACTGAATGCCTTGGTCCTCAGCCTGAGGGACGGCTCCATGGACAAGGTGATCCGCTCTATCCGTGTCTGACTATCCGCACGCCACGTCGGGCTTCGATGCGGCCGCTACCGTATTGTGTAGCTTGTCCCCAGTAAGCGTCGCGGCGCTCCGTTGCGGTCTCAACGGCCCGGTGTGGCGCAATGTCTGCTCAGGTGAGGAGGGGGGGCGCTTTGCTGGCGGAGGTGGAGGAGACGCGGCGGTGTCGGGAGACCGAGCGGTGTCGCCTCCACCAGGAGCGCGGAAGAAGCCCTGGCAGCGGCCCAGCAGGCCTGGCAGTCCCGAGCGGCCGAGCTCCGATCGGCTCATCACCAGCATCGGGAGGAGCTGAGCCGAACCAAGAGAGACTGCGAGAGGGAGATCCGCCGACTGGTAGGACTGATCAGATGCGCGGTGCGTGGCTATGTTCCCAATTTCGTTGTATACCTGCAGTGCAATGACACCTAAGGCATTCTATTCTATTCTATTTCACAAGAAGAAAATGTCCGGTTGCTCGCTTCGCTTTTGTCACAGCAAAGGTGTTCTAGTCGATTCCAGAAAAAAATTGGCCGGTTGCTCTCTTTGTTTTTGTCACAATTCTGGCAAATGAGTTTGCCCGCCTGCCTGAGCGCTCCCCGTTTGTACATCCAGACGGATGAGATCAAGCTGAAAGACAGAGCGGTTAGTGTTTTGGATGAAGCCCTGGGGCCGGCCACGTCCACCGCCTTCAGCTGCAGACTCAGGCTGCCGAGCAGCAGATCGCTGCCCTGAGGGATTCCCAAAGGGCGGGCCTAAACTACCCTGGAAGTGGGGTCAACGCCGCTACTAGCAATCCTCTTCATTGCGTAAGCCACCTCATCACACACTTGCAGTACGCATGACTTAGTTCGTTGCTGGAGGAAGGTAGCACAAAAACAGTTTTGAACTTTGAACGAGTGCTTGTGTGTGTGTGTTGCGGGGCGTTTTCAGTCTCAGGAGGATCGGGACACGCGACGGTTTCATCTGAAAATCGCTGAGCTCAGCGCAGTCATCAGGAAACTGGAGGATCGAAACGCCCTGCTTTCTGAAGAGCGCAATGAACTGGTAATTTATTGACGGCACGCTTGAAGGTTTGCGCTACGTTTGATGCGCGCCATCCAGCGAGGCACCCATTGCGCTTGCTTATTAGTTGAGCGGCGCGGTGAGTCGGTTGCCTGGTAGATGTCTTTTATTGGGAGCCAAAGCCACGATTCCGTTCAAACCGATGCAAAAGGAATGGATACGTTCTGGCCCGCGTGTTGTGCGTCTTTCACATCCCGCACTTCATGCTTGCAGCTAAAGCGACTGAGAGAAACAGAAAGCCAGTTTCTGCCACTCCTGTACAAAAACAAACGCCTGAGCAGGAAGAATGAAGAACTCTCGCTGGTGCTGTGTCGCCTTGAAAACAAAGTGCGCTTTGTCACCCAGGAGAACGAGGAGATGGCAAGCTTGGTAAGTCGACGCGGACAACGGCGGCGTGCCAACAGAGTCCACTGCATTTGTGTTCCACAGAGAAGGCCTAGTTCGCTCAATGACCTGGACCGCGGTTGCGGCCAGCAGGACGGTGAAATGGAGTTCCTTCAAGTTGTGGAGCAGCGGCACATCATCGACGACTTGTCCAAGGTCTTCAGGCAGGCGACTCGGTGCACGTACGGCAGCGCCGCGCTCGCTCGCTGTCGCCAGGAAACCTTTTCCGTCCAAAGCTTGGCCGGCGGCCGCCATCCAAAAAATTGGCCCCTTAAATTCCGACCTTTCAAGCAGGAGCATTGTGCGCACGCGTTTGAACACGCTTTAGACTTGTTTTGCCGTTTTCAGCAGCTCAAAGCTCCCGTTTTGTCAGCGCCTTTGCCACTCGCTGTGCGCTGAAAACGACGGACTTGCCCGGCTGCTCAGCCCGTCAACCATGAGCCGCGAGCGCGACGTCATTGTCCGTAGGCAGCTAGTGGCAAAATGCACCCTGTTAGAGTTGCGCTCGCTCCAACTTATTTTGCAAGAACCACACGGGAGACAAGTAAGTTCTTTTGGACACCTGCAGGTGGAGAGTCCATCCGTTGTACGAATGAAGTCTGACTCTCGGCTCCTGCACGAGCATTTTAATTAAGAGAAACAGGGTGGGTGTAAGAGTGGATTGAATAGAGGAAGCCCTTGACCTCTAGTCAAAACATAGCAAGGGGTGTTTTACGACTTTGTGTAGGAAGGGATAAGCGATAGGGATAAATAAGGGATAAATAATATTATTTATTACAGGTCGCAGTCAAAGTCAAAGCAACACAATGATACGATAAAGATAATCTGGAAAACCCTGACACACCCTGTAGTTGTCACTTTTGGAAAAGACGAGCGTCCCTCCAATCATCGCCGGTGACGTGTTTTTCAGGCTCTGGAGACAGGAGCTCATGTCAGAAATGTCATTGTGAGTCGCGTTTGTTTCTGCGCCGGAGCCGTTCGTTCCCTTTGCATCCAAAGAATCTCAAAGGCGGATTATTTGTGTCGACAGGAGAGAGATTTGCTGCTACGATACCGACGTCGAGAATCTCTGAGGAGGAACAAAGCGTGAGGTCCTGCAAGGTGAGTCTGTTTGTTTGCGGCTGCTTGGTGTTGCGCAAGATGAAATGGCCTTTTTCTCGCTATCGTTCCTCTCGTCGATTCATCGTGAGGTGTCGCTTCAGTTTGTTCAGAGAGATGTTTGCTTCCGCGCCCGCAGGTCATCGAAACATTTTACGGCTACGACGAAGACGTGTTGGTGGACTCGGACGGATCGTCCTTGTCTTTTCACACCGACAGAACCCCCGACACGGAACCCGAAGAGGTAGCCCGCCATTTCTGCCAGCGTATTGGCACCAAACATTCCTCTTCAGCCTGGAATCGGACTCGTCTTTGCGTCGCGGGTGCTTTGTCGCCGGTCTGACTGATTCTGGTACTAGTGCTGTGTTGCATTGGTGTGTGCATGAAGAGGCGGAGCTTCGCTACCGCCAGCTGACGCAAGAATATCAAGCGCTGCAACGAGCCTACGCTCTGCTAGCCCAGACCAGCGAAAGGGGACTACGACGCCGAGAAGGAGATCAAGGTGGCGCCCCTTCCCGCAACCCCCGGCCGGGTCGCAGCCTCCCCGTTCTCACCCAGCCTCGGGTGTTCTCTGGTCTGAAAGGAGGAGGAGGAGCCTCCCTCCTCCTCCTTTCAGACCAGAGAAAAGCTGATGGTAGAAATGGGTCACTATCAAAGCAGAGTAGCAGATCTGGAGTCAGCGCTGAAGCAACAAGGACAGGTAAGCTCATCAATGAGCACACCTTTTTCTCAGACAAAATAGCTACATTCTTCAGTCACTCATCCGTCTGGCATTACTGGACCAACCCCCCCCCCCCCCCGCCCCCCCCCGAACGTGGCTGGGAAAATGCGGAGAAAAGCAAATGTCATTTTCCAGTCAACCAAAGAATTTGTGGATGAAAATGACACAACATTCCAAAGCTGTCCACGCGTTTGTCTCTTCTAGAATGTCAAGTGGGTGGAGGAGAAGCAGCTGCTGCGTCAGAGCAATCAGCAGTTGGCCGAAAAGGTGACGGAAAGAAAGGCGCTGGGCGGAGTCGCTTGGCGTCACACCTGTCGGGAAGCCCCGCAGATGAGGTCTGACTGTCTTTTCAGGTCAGGCGGATGGAGGCGGAAGAAGCGCGTCTGAAAGAGCACATCCAGGATATCCGAGACCAAAACGAACTGCTTGAGTTCCGCATCCTGGAGCTGGAGGTGGGAAGACTCGCACAAGCGTGTTGAGGCCAGAGATGTGACGGACGGACGGACGGACGGACGGACGGATGCATGCCTCTGCCTTTCAGGAGAGGGAGTGGCGCTCCCCCGTCTTGAAGTTTCTGCAAGTCCGTTTCCCAGACGGCCTCAGCCCTTTGCAGATCTACTGCGAGGCCGAGGGCGTGAGCGTACGTAAGGCGTCCCTCGCAACCCTAACCTTAACCCGAGGTCCCAGAACACCTTACATTGCTCCTTGCGCCTTTCCCCCGGACATCGTCATCAGTGATCTGATGAAGAAGCTGGACATCCTGGGCTATAACGCCGTAAGTGTATGTCGAACTCCTTATGTTCGCACTCCACGAGACTCGGCGGCTCAAATGTGACTTTTGGAAGGCTTTGCGCTGAAAGAAGCTTGTTGACGCTGTGCCTTTGGGCTCTTGCAGAATCTCACCAACGAGGAGCAGGTGGTCGTGATTCACGCCAGGACCCTTCTCACCCTAGCCGAGAAGGTAACGCGCACGTCCACGCACGCTCTCGCATTCTGCTTATGTGACAGCAGCCTTTCCTCAGTGGTTAGAATACATCAAAGTGACCAAGTCAGCACTTCAACAGAAGATGTTGGACATTGAAAGTGAGAAGGTAGACAGACACGCGACATCAGCCAAGGGGAACTCCGGCAATGTGCCCCAACAATTCTGACCTTGAGCTGTGCTAGGATATGTTCTGCAAGCAGAAGGGCTACCTGGATGAAGAGTTGGACTTCAGGAAGTGTTCCATGGACCAGGCTCATAAGGTAAGCCGCCCTCAAATCTCCCGCCGGACCACTGATGGACGAGGATTGCGGCCCAGAGGATCCTGGAGCTGGAGGCCATGTTGTACGAGGCGCTACCGCAGCGGGACTGCCCCGCCACGGACGGCGAAAAAGCCAGCCACGCTGGCGTGAATGACGTGCTGACGGCGGATCAGAGAGAAGAGCTTAGGAGCGCCGTGGACCAATGGAAGCGAGCCCTGATGTGCGAGTTGAGGGAGCGCGACGCTTGCATCCTCCAAGAGAGAATGGATCTGCTGCACAGCGCGCAACAGGTAAGGGCCCAAAGCCAGCCCGGCACTTACTTGCACGCTTACTGGCTTTTGAATGCCACTTTCCATTTGTCCGTCCTAGAGGAACAAAGAGCTGAAAGAATTCATCGAAGCTCAGAAGAGACAAATCAAACAATTGGAGGAGAAGTTTCTGTTTCTCTTTCTATTCTTCTCCTTGGCCTTCATTCTGTGGCCCTAACACCAGCTGGTGAGTGAGCTCCAGCGGCACCGCACTCGACACCTCCGATACACTGCCAGCCGGTCTCAGACGTTGGCAGACGCTCCGATGCCAACGTATACCCCCCGCCACGGTGACAGAGGCACCGCGTCACACCGGCGCTCATCCAATCAGAAGGCAGGAAAAGCAAATTCACATGCAGGGCACTTTTGAACCAGAAGAGAGCGCCACAAAAAACGGTTGTTGCCCCAAACGCGCACTAAAAAGGGTCAGAATAACAAGAGTCCCACTGGCCAGCCGGGGCCACCCGTCCAGCTGTTTCTTCAGGGGGGAAAAAAATTGGAGTCACCGGTGAGTACATTTTGCATTTAGCTCTGCTTTTCTGCTTCTGTCTTCAAGTGTGTGGCATCCTGCGATCAAAGAGTCAGCCAACCCCAAAGCGGTTGACCTCAACGTCCCACCACCATGCCTACCAGAGCAGGTGACGTGATGCTTTGGACATCCTTCCATCTCAGATGCCCAAAAGTACTCTTTGCCACATCTGCGGCAATACGGTGTCTTTTCAAAGGTGCAAATAAATCCAGCGTGGGCGGAACACGCACGTCTTCGGTTTTTCCCGCTTTGTTTGTGTGACAGCTGTTGTGAAAATTTTATACAAATAAAGTTGTATAGTACAGGTTTGGCCAAGCCGCAACTCCCGAACCGCATGCGGCTCTTTTATGTTCATATCAACATTTGTGTGTGTGTGTGTGTGGGGGGGGGGGGGGGGGGGGGGTTGTGCGTGTTGGCTTCACTTGAGTTCAATTTGGTATTTTGGTCAAAAGCGCATGTGGTGAAATTCCACAAAGTAGGATGGGCAAACACATTTCTTTAAACTATGAGTGTCAATTGGGCTCTCGAAATGGCAGGGAAAAGATGCACAGCAAAACGAAAATACGTAGATGAACACAGGACGTTTTAATCAGAGTGGGAAAGTTTCTATTTTTTGTTGAACGTGATGGCAAACCATTCTGCCTGATATGTCAGACCTCAGCGCATTTCAAAGATTCAAATCTTCAGCGCCATGCACTTCAGCTCACTCCATGCTAACATTGATCAGGCGTCGAACCCGCATCATCATGCTTAAGAGGTGGCCATGCTAACCAGTGCGCCATTATGTCAACGCATAATAACTAAGTCTACTGGTCAAAACAGCGGTTACTATATGACGTCGCTACGTCGTGGTCACGTGACGCAGACAAGACGTCAATGGACGTGGGCAGAGTTAACTTGTTTAAAAGGGAGTAGGCAGAAGAAATATTTAATTTATTTAAATCTATTTTGAGTGCACACCATTATGCCAATGCATAACAACTGTAAATCTACTAAACAAAACAGCGGTTGCTATATGACATCTGCCACGTCGTGGTCACGTGACATACGTGACGTCGATGGGCGTAACTTTCGCCGGAATTCAAATCCGCGGGGAGAGTTAACTTGTTTAAAAGAGAGTGGGCAGAAGAATTATTTAATTTATTTAAATCTATTTGGTGTGTGCGCCATTATGTCAATGCATAACAACTGTAAGTCTACTAAACAAAACAGCGGTTGCTATTTGACGTCTGCCACGTCGTGGTCACGTGACGCGGACGTGACGTCGACGCCTACTTTACATCCCACCGATCACAGGACTCCTCGGCTGCATAACCGTGCCCCCTTCCCAACCAATCGGATTTGCTATACGCGAAAACGACGCCAATGGAAAGAGCTTCCGCCCAAATTTAAATCCGTGGGCGCGGCTCGCAGCAGGAAGTAGGAAAATGGCGGCGATGTTGACAAAGACACAGCGGATGGTAACATACGACTAACAAGAGAAATATTTTTATTTTCTGCTTGCAACTGGACCGTCCAGAGCGTACACGGTAAGTACAACTCATCGTTTTTAAAAAGAAGTACTTTTGTTGCCCTGAAAAGCGAGTGAGCGTGGCGTTTGTGGGGGACGTCGAATTTCGACGATTCTTTCTGGTCAACGGTTGTAAATGATTGTGTTGATTAAAAAAGAAAACTTGATGTAACTCTACTTTTAACTGCCGTTTCAGATAGATTTGGAATTGCATCACATCCAATTTTGCCTAGAGCGTACACGGTAAGTAACACTCGTTGTGTTTAAGGAGATTTACGTTTGTAATAGCAGAAGTGTAGCCGCGTTGCGTTGTACGTGTGAATGTTGGTCCGGGCGAAATGTTAATGTTTAATTTCATTCCTTTAGGTTCCACGGTGTTTGTTGGCTGCAAGTTTTCCACTGCAAGAAGAGGCTCATATCATTGACCAGGAGCGAGCTACAATGGTGAGTAGCCATAACATTTATGTTAAACACTTCCTATTTCATGTCTAACAGTACTTGATTTAACAAATAACCATAAATAAATACAGTGTGGGCACTGAAGTTAACATATGTGATTATACTGCCTAATCTGTCACCGAGTAGATTGTTGCAAAGTAATATAAGATCCAAAGTTGTAATTCAGAATAGTTTTCAAAAGAAGGCCATTAGAATTATATACAAGTCTGATTACCCTGAACAAGCTATTAATTAAATCACAAATTCTTCAATTCAAAGATTTGGTAGATTATCAGACAAATAATGTCTAACAGTAATTGATTTAACACATCACGATAAGTAGATTGAGTGTGGGCACTCTCAAGTTAACATATGTGATTATACTGCCTAATCTGTTACAGAGTATGTTGTTGCCAAGTAATGTAGAATAGATCCAAAGTAGTAATCCAGAATAGTTTTGAAGAGGCCATTAGAATGATAAACAAATCTGATTACCTTGAACATAATAACAAGCTAAGTGTTTAATATGTCCTATGAAGTCAAAATTGGGCACCATCATGTGGTGAAATTTGGAATTGCATCACATCCAATTTTGCCTGGGAACAAACAGATTACATAAATCTTAGTTTTGAATAAGCCACTCCTTCTCAAACAAGTAAACTCTGCCCATTTTGCGCAGTAGATGTTCTGTTAATATCTAGTATTTATACAAAGTCATAATTTAAATTGCTTTCAACCTTCATTCATCGGTTCAACCAACATTACTCGCTCTTATTACCAACTTGTATTGATTTAACTAAGCGTTTAATACTTCCTATCAGGTCTCAAATCGAGATTTGGCAAAATACAATTTCAGCAAATCCAATTTTGCCAGGGAACAAAAATAGATTAAATAAACTAAATAAGTCCTCTTCCCATTAAATAAATCAGAAAAGTCTGTCTTGTAACCAGTCCTCTTCAAACAAGTAAAGTCTGCCCATTTTGTGCCGTAGATTTTGTGTCTATGCCTAGTATTTAAACAAAATCATAATTTAAACGACTTCTTTCCTTCATTCACTTTGGAAATTTGGAATTGCAGCAAATCGAATTTTGGCAGGGAACAAAAATAGATCAATTAAACTAAATAAGTCTTCTTCCCATTAAATAAATTAAAAAAGTCTGTCTTGTAACCAGTCCTTTTCAAACAAGTAAAGTCTGCCCATTTTGTGCCGTCGATTTTGTGTTAATGCCTAGTATTTATACAAAATCATAATTTAAAGGACTTCATTCCTTCATTCACTTTGGAAATTTGGAATTGCAGCACATCAAATTTTGCCTGGGAAGAAAAGTAGATTAAATAAATTTAATAAGTCTTACTACTTCCCATTAAATAAATTAAATACGTCTTACTTGTTCCCACTCCTTTTCAAA
Organism: Syngnathus floridae; assembly: GCF_059516105.1. Taxonomy (NCBI): domain Eukaryota; kingdom Metazoa; phylum Chordata; class Actinopteri; order Syngnathiformes; family Syngnathidae; genus Syngnathus; species Syngnathus floridae. The sequence goes on along the minus strand of NC_142421.1, from coordinate 15,967,754 downwards.
ACAGTAGTTTAAAACGAGGGCCCTTCACTCAATCTTTAACCCCAACCCCGCACGTTGTGTTGTATCTGTGAATGTTGGTTGTGGCCAAATGATAGTTTTCTTTCATTCGTTTAGGTTCCAAGAAAACTTGATGTAACTCTACTTTTAACTGCCGTTTCAGATAAGCGGGTATTACGTCGCAGTCATGTGCCGTGGATATGACGTAATTGCCCGAACCTCCGCCAAAATTCAAATCTGTTGGCGCGATGGCCGTGAGCCACTGAGCAGCGACGATTATCAACAGAAATATCTTTATTTTCTGCTTGCAACTGGACCGTCTAGAGCGTACACGGTAAGTAACACTCATTGTGTTTAAGGAGATTTACGTTTGTAATAGCAGAAGTGTAGCCGCGTTGCGTTGTACGTGTGAAAATTGGTCGAGGCGAAATGTTAATGTTTAATTTCATTCCTTTAGGTTCCACGGTGTTTGTTGGCTGCAAGTTTTCCACTGCAAGAAGAGGCTCGTATCATTGACCAGGAGCGAGCTACAATGGTGAGTAGCCATAACATTTATGTTAAACACTTCCTATTTCATGTCTAACAGTACTTGATTTAACAAATAACCATAAATAAATACAGTGTGGGCACTGAAGTTAACATATGTGATTATACTGCCTAATCTGTCACGGAGTAGATTGTTGCAAAGTAATATAAGATCCAAAGTTGTAATTCAGAATAGTTTTCAAAAGAAGGCCATTAGAATTATATACAAGTCTGATTACCCTTAACATAACAACAAGCTATTAATTAAATCACAAATTCTTCAATTCAAAGATTTGGTAGATTATCAGACAAATAATGTCTAACAGTAATTGATTTAACACATCACGATAAGTAGATTGAGTGTGGGCACTCTCAAGTTAACAGATATGATTATACTGCCTAATCTGTTACAGAGTATGTTGTTGCCAAGTAATGTAGAATAGATCCAAAGTAGTAATCCAGAATAGTTTTGAAGAGGCCATTAGAATAATAAACAAATCTGATTACCTTGAACATAATAACAAGCTAAGTGTTTAATATGTCCTATGAAGTCAAAATTGGGCACCATCATGTGGTGAAATTTGGAATTGCATCACATCCAATTTTGCCTGGGAACAAACAGATTAAATAAATCTTAGTTTTGAATAAGCCACTCCTTCTCAAACAAGTAAACTCTGCCCATTTCGCGCAGTAGATGTTCTGTTAATATCTAGTATTTATACAAAGTCATAATTTAAATTGCTTTCAACCTTCATTCATCGGTTCAACCAACATTACTCGCTCTTATTACCATTACCAACTTGTATTGATTTAACTAAGCGTTTAATACTTCCTATCAGGTCTCAAGGCGAGATTTGGCAAAATACAATTTCAGCAAATCCAATTTTGCCAGGGAACAAAAATAGATTAAATAAACTAAATAAGTCTTCTTCCCATTAAATAAATCAGAAAAGTCTGTCTTGTAACCAGTACTCTTCAAACAAGTAAAGTCTGCCCATTTTGTGCCGTAGATTTTGTGTCTATGCCTAGTATTTAAACAAAATCATAATTTAAACGACTTCTTTCCTTCATTCACTTTGGAAATTTGGAATTGCAGCAAATCGAATTTTGCCAGGGAACAAAAATAGATCAATTAAACTAAATAAGTCTTCTTCCCATTAAATAAATTAAAAAAGTCTGTCTTGTAACCAGTCCTTTTCAAACAAGTAAAGTCTGCCCATTTTGTGCCGTCGATTTTGTGTTAATGCCTAGTATTTATACAAAATCATAATTTAAAGGACTTCATTCCTTCATTCACTTTGGAAATTTGGAATTGCAGCACATCAAATTTTGCCTGGGAAGAAAAGTAGATTAAATAAATTTAATAAGTCTTACTACTTCCCATTAAATAAATTAAATACGTCTTACTTGTTCCCACTCCTTTACAAAAAAGTAGTTTAAAACGAGGTCCCTTCACTCAACCTTTAACCCTATTTATTCACCTTCTAGGCTAAGTGTTAAAGGCTAAGTGTTAAAGGCTAAGTGTTAAAGGCTAAGTGTTAGAGGCTAAGTGCCAGAGGCTAGGCGCCAGAGGCGAGTTTTTGTGGGCTGAAGTTTTAGTGGGGTTAGTGTGAATACAATCCAAAAGAATACAACAGAATACAATACAATAGAATATAATACATAGATTAAATTCAATAGCTCTTACTACTTCCCATTAAATAAATTAAATACGTCTTACTTGTTCCCAATCCTTTTCAAAAAAGTAGTTTAAAACGAGGGCCCTTCACTCAACCTTTAACCTCAACCCCGCACGTCACATTGTGTTGTATCTGTGAATGTTGGTTGTGGCCAAATGATAGTTTTCTTTCATTCGTTTAGGTTCCACGGTGTTTGTTGGCTATGTTTTCCACTGTCAGAAGGATGAAAATACAAAGTACAACGCTTGGACGTGGGCGAAGACGTCACCGGTGAGTCCTTCCTTCCTATTTATTTACCTTCTAGATGCTAGAGGCTAAGTGTTAGAGGCTAAGTGTTAGAGGCTAAGTGTTAAACACAATACGAACAACACAACGATACTGCACTGAACAACACGATACCGCACTGAGAAACACGATACCGCACTGAACAACACGATACCGCACTGAACAACACCATGCCGCACTGAACACCATGCCACACTGAACAACACCATCCCGCACTGAACAACACCATGCCGCACTAAACAACACCATGCCGCACTGAACAACACCATGCCTCACTGAACGACACCATGCCGCACTGAAAGACACCATGCCGCACTGAACGACACCATGCCGCACTGAAAGACACCATGCCGCACTGAACACCATGCCGCACTGAACAACACCATCCTGCACTGAACAACACCATCCCGCACTGAACAACACCATGCCGCACTGAACAACATTATGCCGCACTGAACATTATGCCGCACTGAACAACACCATGCCGCACTGAACAACACCATGCCGCACTGAACAACATTATGCCGCACTGAACAACACCATGCCGCACTGAACAACACCATGCCGCACTGAACAACACCATGCCGCACTGAACAACATTATGCCGCACTGAACAACACCATGCCGCACTGAACAACATTATGCCGCACTGAACAACATTATGCCGCACTGAACAACACCATGCCGCACTGAACAACACCATGCCGCACTGAACAACACCATGCCGCACTGAACAACATTATAACGCACTGAACAACACCATCCGGCACTGAACAACACCATGCCGCACTAAACAACATTATGCCGCACTGAACAACATTATGCCGAAATGAACAACACCATGCCGCACTGAACAACACCATGCCGCACTGAACAACACCATCCTGCACTGAACAACACCATCCCGCACTGAACAACACCATGCCGCACTGAACAACACCATGCCGCACTGAACAACACCATGCCGCAATGAACAACACCATCCCGCACTGAACAACATTATGCCGCACTGAACAACATTATGCCGCACTGAACAACACCATGCCGCACTGAACAACACCATGCCGCACTGAACAACACCATCCTGCACTGAACAACACCATCCCGCACTGAACAACACCATGCCGCACTGAACAACATTATGGCGCACTGAACAACATTATGCCGCACTGAACAACACCATGCCGCACTGAACAACACCATGCCGCACTGAACAACACCATGCCGCAATGAACAACACCATCCCGCACTGAACAACACCATGCCGCACTGAGCAACACCATGCCGCACTGAACAACACCATCCTGCACTGAACAACACCATGCCGCACTGAACAACACCATTCCGCACTGAACAACACCATGCCGCACTGAACAACATTACGCTGCACTGAACAACACCATGCCGCACTGAACAACACCATGCCGCACTGAACAACACCATGCCGCATTGAACAACACCATGCCGCATTGACCAACACCATGCCGCAATGAACAACACCATCCTGCACTGAACAACACCATGCCGCATTGAACAACACCATGCCGCACTGAACAACACCATCCTGCACTGAACAACACCATCCCGCACTGAACAACACCATCCCGCATTGAACAACACCATCCTGCACTGAACAACACCATGCCGCACTGAACAACACCATGCCGCACTGAACAACACCATTCCGCACTGAACAACACCATGCCGCACTGAACAACACCATCCTGCACTGAACAACACCATCCCGCACTGAACAACACCATGCCGCATTGAACAACACCATCCTGCACTGAACAACACCATCCTGCACTGAACAACACCATGCCGCACTGAACAACACCATGCCGCACTGAACAACACCATGCCGCACTGAACAACACCATGCCGCACTGAACAACATTATGCCGCACTGAACAACATTATGTCGCACTGAACAACACCATGCCGCACTGAACAACACCATGCCGCACTGAACAACATTATGCCGCACTGAAAAACACCATGCCGCACTGAACAACACCATCCCGCACTGAACAACACCATGCCGCATTGAACAACACCATGCCGCACTGAACAACACCATGCTGCACTGAACAACATTATGCTGCACTGAACAACACGATCCTGCATTGAACAACACCATGCCGCACTGAACAACACCATCCTGCACTGAACAACACCATCCTGCACTGAACAACACCACCCCGCACTGAACAACACGATCCCGCATTGAACACCATCCCGCACTGAACAACACCATGCCGCACTGAACAACACCATTCCGCACTGAACAACACCATGCCGCACTGAACAACACCATGCCGCACTGAACAACACCATGCCGCACTGAACAACATTATGCCGCACTGAACAACACCATGCCGCACTGAACAACACCATCCCGCACTGAACAACACCATGCCGCATTGAACAACACCATGCCGCACTGAACAACACCATCCTGCACTGAACAACACCATCCCGCACTAAACAACACCATGCCGCACTGAACAACATTATGGCGCACTGGACAACATTATGCCGCACTGAACAACACCATGCCGCACTGAACAACACCATGCCGCACTGAACAACACCATGCCGCACTGAACAACACCATGCCGCACTGAACAACATTATGCCGCACTGAACAACACCATGCCGCACTGAACAACACCATGCCGCACTGAACAACACGATCCCGCATTGAACAACACCATCCTGCACTGAACAACACCATGCCGCAGTGAACAACACCATGCCGCACTGAACAACACCATTCCGCACTGAACAACACCATGCCGCACTGAACGACACCATCCTGCACTGAACAACACCATCCCGCACTGAACAACACCATGCCGCATTAAACAACACCATGCCGCACTGAACAACACCATCCTGCACTGAACAACACCATGCCGCACTGAACAACACCATGCCGCACTGAACAACATTATGCCGCACTGAACAACACCATGCCGCACTGAACAACACCATGCCGCACTGAACAACACGATCCCGCATTGAACAACACCATCCTGCACTGAACAACACCATGCCGCAGTGAACAACACCATGCCGCACTGAACAACACCATTCCGCACTGAACAACACCATGCCGCACTGAACGACACCATCCTGCACTGAACAACACCATCCCGCACTGAACAACACCATGCCGCATTAAACAACACCATGCCGCACTGAACAACACCATCCTGCACTGAACAACACCATGCCGCACTGAACAACACCATGCCGCACTGAACAACACCATGCCGCACTGAACAACATTATGCCGCACTGAACAACATTATGCCGCACTAAACAACATTACGTCGCACTGAACAACACCATGCCGCACTGAACAACACCATGCTGCACTGAACAACATTATGCCGCACTGAACAACACGATCCCGCATTGAACAACACCATCCCGCAGTGAACAACACCATGCCGCATTGAACAACACCATGCCGCACTGAACAACACCATGCTGCACTGAACAACATTATGCTGCACTGAACAACACGATCCTGCATTGAACAACACCATGCCGCACTGAACAACACCATCCTGCACTGAACAACACCATGCCGCACTGAACAACACCATGCCGCACTGAACAACATTATGCCGCACTGAAAAACACCATGCCGCACTGAACAACACCATCCCGCACTGAACAACACCATGCCGCATTGAACAACACCATGCCGCACTGAACAACACCATGCTGCACTGAACAACATTATGCTGCACTGAACAACACGATCCTGCATTGAACAACACCATGCCGCACTGAACAACACCATCCTGCACTGAACAACACCATCCTGCACTGAACAACACCACCCCGCACTGAACAACACGATCCCGCATTGAACAACACCATCCCGCACTGAACAACACCATGCCGCACTGAACAACACCATTCCGCACTGAACAACACCATGCCGCACTGAACAACACCATGCCGCACTGAACAACACCATGCCGCACTGAACAACACCATGCCGCACTGAACAACATTATGCCGCACTGAACAACACCATGCCGCACTGAACAACACCATCCCGCACTGAACAACACCATGCCGCATTGAACAACACCATGCCGCACTGAACAACACCATCCTGCACTGAACAACACCATCCCGCACTAAACAACACCATGCCGCACTGAACAACATTATGGCGCACTGGACAACATTATGCCGCACTGAACAACACCATGCCGCACTGAACAACACCATGCCGCACTGAACAACACCATGCCGCACTGAACAACACCATGCCGCACTGAACAACTTTATGCCGCACTGAACAACACCATGCCGCACTGAACAACACCATGCCGCACTGAACAACACGATCCCGCATTGAACAACACCATCCTGCACTGAACAACACCATGCCGCACTGAACAACACCATGCCGCACTGAACAACACCATTCCGCACTGAACAACACCATGCCGCACTGAACAACACCATCCTGCACTGAACAACACCATTCCGCACTGAACAACACCATGCCGCATTGAACAACACCATGCTGCACTGAACAACATTATGCCGCACTGAACAACATGATCCCGCATTGAACAACACCATCCCGCAGTGAACAACACCATGCCGCATTGAACAACACCATGCCGCACTGAACAACACCATGCTGCACTGAACAACATTATGCTGCACTGAACAACACGATCCTGCATTGAACAACACCATGCCGCACTGAACAACACCATCCTGCACTGAACAACACCTTTCCACACTGAACAACACCATGCCGCACTGAACAACATTATGCCGCACTGAACAACACCATGCCGCACTGAACAACACCATGCCGCACTGAACAACACCATGCCGCACTAAACAACACCATGCCGCAATGAACAACACCATCCCGCACTGAACAACACCATGCCGCATTGAACAACACCATGCCGCACTGAACAACACCATCCCGCACTGAACAACACCACCCCGCACTGAACAACACGATCCCGCATTGAACAACACCATCCCGGACTGAACAACACCATGCCGCACTGAACAACACCATTCCGCACTGAACAACACCATGCCGCACTGAACAACACCATGCCGCACTGAACAACACCATGCCGCACTGAACAACACCATGCCGCACTGAACAACATTATGCCGCACTGAACAACACCATGCCGCACTGAACAACACCATCCCGCACTGAACAACACCATGCCGCATTGAACAACACCATGCCGCACTGAACAACACCATCCTGCACTGAACAACACCATCCCGCACTGAACAACACCATGCCGCACTGAACAACATTATGGCGCACTGAACAACATTATGCCGCACTGAACAACACCATGCCGCACTGAACAACACCATGCCGCACTGAACAACACCATGCCGCACTGAACAACATTATGCCGCACTGAACAACATTATGCCGCACTGAACAACACCATGCCGCACTGAACAACACCATGCCGCACTGAACAACACCATGCCGCACTGAACAACACGACGTCGCACTGAACAACACGACGCCGCACAGAACAACACGACGCCGCACAGAATAACACAATACCGCACAGAACAACACAATACCGCACAAACAGTTTTAGATAATATTACGTCGCAGTCATGTGACGCGGACATGACGTCAATAGGCGGAACTCACGGCAAATTTATAATCCGTGGGCGTGGCTTGCAACAGGAAGTAGGAAAGCGGCAGTTCTGGCAAACAAGACACAGCTGTTAGTAACACGATGACTAACAAGGCAAATATTTTTGTTTTCAGCTTGCAACTTGACCGTCTAGAGCGTACAAGGTAATTACAACTGTTTTTTTTTAGCCCTGAAAAGCGAGGGAGTGTGGCGTTTGGGAGGAATGTCGAACTCGGCGTCTGCTTCCAGCCACAGACGCCAAATTTCGACGATTATTTCGACTGGTCAACGGTTGTAAATTATTGGGTTGACTAAAAACTTTATTTAACTCTACTCTTAACTTTGCCGTTTCAGATATGCGGGTATTACACCGCGGAAATGACGTCAATAGGCTGAACTCTCGCCAAAATTCAAATCTGTGGGCGCAATGGCCTTGAGCGAGACACCGGATACAAACACGACGATTATCAACAGAAATATCTTTATTTTCCGCTTGCAAGTGGACCGTCTAGAGCGTACACGGTAAGTACAACTCATTGTGTTTAAAAAGATTTACGTTTGTGTAGTTTGCGTTGCGTTGTATCTGTGAATGTTGGTTGAGGCTAAATGTTAATGTTTAATTTCATTCCTTTAGGTTCCACGGTGTTTGTTGGCTGTATGTTTTCCACTGCAAGAAGAGGCTCGTATCATTGACCAGCAGGAGCTACAATGGTGAGTACCCCTTTCGTCTTCCATTTATGTTAAACACTTCCTATTTCATGTCTAACAGTACTCGATTTAACAAATAACCATAAATAAATACAGTGTGGGCAGTCACGTTAACATATGTGATTATCCTGCCTAATATGTTTATCACAAATATGTCACTAATCACTAATATGTTTATTTGTTTATCACAACACCTTTGGACCTTCAGCAATCGATTATTTACCTTCATCTACATAGAGACAGAACGATGGTGTCTTAAACATCTCATTCATTTCACCAAATAACTTCACGCAGGTGGATAACGGCCGTCTCGGTCACGCTATGTTGCGTGATGCAGTTTTGAAGAACCAAATGCATTTATTCAATGAATAAGTCAAGCTAGTTCTATGTTTATGATGTTGTAAGTTACGGTACCGATTGAAGTTGAGTTCGAAGCCAGTGGAAAACAGCGCTGCGTTTGTGCTCTCCAGGTACAAATGTTGTGATCTCTGACTGACGACCGGGCGAGACTCGAGTAAGAGATGTCCAAACGAGCTCCGGCAGGGCGGGCCAAGGCGGAGCGAACGGACGCCCTTCAGGCCGCCAATGACGAGCTGAGAACCAAACTGATGGACGTCCAGTTAGAACTTCAGCAGGAGAAGAACAAGGTGAAAACCTCAACAGACAGACACTGCCTGCCTCCCTGCCTGCCTCCCTGCCTGCCTCCCTGCCTGCCTCCCTCCCTCCCAGTTTTCCCGATGTAGATTAGACATGCGTGTGCCATGACTGTGTCAGCCTACATCAACAAATGCACCGAGGACGTCAGCACCACTAAGAATATCATCACCCGGGGCAACCAACGACCCTGGATGACTGAGGAGGTACGTCAAACGCTACGAGCGCGGAACTCTGCCTTCAAGTCTGGCGACAAGGAGACACTGAGGACAGCGAGAGCCAACTTGAACCGTGCCATCAGGATAGCGAAGCGAGACCGCAGTCGAAAATTTCAGGATCGTTTCCACGACGTCAAAAACATCAGGAGTATGTGGCAAGGCATACGGGCGATTACAGACTACAACTCACCCTCCCCCCCCCCCGGTGGGTGTAGTTGATGCTGACTTTCTAAATGGTCTAAATAACTTCTTTGGGAGGTTCGAGGCACTAAACGGCACTCCAGCAGTTAAAACTGTCCCCCATCAGGAACAGGAGGTACTCTGCCTTGACTCCGCCGATGTGTTGAAGACCCTGAGGAGAGTCAACCCCTGTAAGGCCCCTGGCCCCGACAACATTCCTGGGCGTGTGTTCAGGGAATGTGCAAGTCATCTGGCTGGGGTCATCACAGACATTTTTAACACCTCGCTGGGCCAAGCCACAGTGCCGGCGTGCTTTAAGACTGCCTCCATCATTCCGGTGCCGAAGAAACCTCAAATCACCTCATTTAATGATTACCGGCCTGTTGCACTGACTCCGGTTATGATGAAGTGCTTCGAAAGGCTGCTTAAAGGTCACATCGTTTCCAGACTCCCCCTATTATTTGACCCGTTCCAGTTTGCCGACCGGCAAAACCGCTCCACTCAGGACGCCATCTCCTCCGTTCTTCACCTGAGCCTGGCTCACCTGGAGGAGAAGAACACCCATGTGCGGAGGCTGTTCCTGGACTTCAGCTCAGCGTTTAACACCATCATCCCACAGCATCTGGTAGGAAAATTGGAACACCTGGGCTTCAACACCCCCCTTCGCAACTGGCTGCTAGACTTCCTCACCAACAGACCTCAGTCAGTCCGGGTCGGACAGAACACCTCTGATGTCATCACCCTCAGCACAGGCTCCCTTCAGGGCTGCGTCCTGAGCCCCCTGCTGTGCACCCTGATGACACACGACTGCGTCCTCAGGTTCACCACCAATCACATCGTGAAGTCAGCAGACGACACAACGGTGGTGGGGCTCATCAGAGACAACAACGACCTGGACTACAGAGAGGAGGTGGAGCAGCTGGTGGGCTGGTGCAGAGAAAACAGCCTGATCCTGAATGAGGAGAAGATGAAGGAGATCATCGTCGACTTCAGGAAAAAACAGCCTCACCACGCTCCACTGATCATCAACAGCTCAGCTGTGGAGGTGGTCAGCACCACCAAATTCCTGGGGGTCCACATCACAGAAGACCTCACCTGGACTATGAACACTACGGCACTGGTCAAGAGGGCACAGAAGCGCTTGTACTTCCTGCGGAGGATGAGGAGAGCCCACCTGCCCCCACCCATCATGAGGACGTTCTACAGGAGCACCATAGAGAGCATTCTGACAAGCTGTCTCTCTGTGTGGTGTGGAGGCTGCACCGCCTCCGATTGGAAGAACGTGAGGAGAGTGGTGAGGACAGCAGAGAGGATCATAGGGGCTCCTCTTCCCTCCATTCAGGACATTTCATCTCAGCGCTGCATGTCCCGTGCCCGTAACATCATCAATGACCCATCACACCCCCACCATGGACTGTTCTCCCTGCTGCCCTCTGGGAAGAGGTTTGCAGCATCCGCTGCAGGTCCACCAGGTTCTGCAACAGCTTTTTCCCTGCTGTCATCAGACTGTTGAACACTAGAACTGTTGAGCTCTAAACTGAACTCTGCATCACACATTCACAGAACTGTACTTTATGACACTACGGACCTCTATCTTGCACTATCTCGCACTACCAACTTTACTGAACTTGTATAAACCCTTTAAATAGAAGTTTAATACATGGTTTAGCATTCCTCTGCACACTCTTGAATACTGTTTTGCCTACTTGCACTATTGCATAATTATCACTGCTGCACTTTATACTTATTTTTAATATATATATATATATATATATAGTATATATGTATATATATATATTTTCATAGGATATGTTACTTCTATTCAACTGCAATATCACTACTTTGTTGTAAGACGTATGCAACGGAATTTCGTTTTGTATGCACCATGTGCAGACAAGATGACAATAAAGTTTGTCTAAGTCTAAGTCATGTCAGGTCAGCTGTCTGGAGAGAGAGAGAAGTCAGGACCTGCGGGCGGAGCACCACCGTGCCACCGCCGCCATGACGGAACTCAAAAGCAAACTCCATGAGGAGAAGCAGAAAGAGTTAGCCATTACCAGGGAGACATTACTGCGGCAGCATGAAATGGAGCTGATGAGAGTGATCAAAATCAAAGATGGAGAGATCCAGCGACTGAATGCCTTGGTCCTCAGCCTGAGGGACGGCTCCATGGACAAGGTGATCCGCTCTATCCGTGTCTGACTATCCGCACGCCACGTCGGGCTTCGATGCGGCCGCTACCGTATTGTGTAGCTTGTCCCCAGTAAGCGTCGCGGCGCTCCGTTGCGGTCTCAACGGCCCGGTGTGGCGCAATGTCTGCTCAGGTGAGGAGGGGGGGCGCTTTGCTGGCGGAGGTGGAGGAGACGCGGCGGTGTCGGGAGACCGAGCGGTGTCGCCTCCACCAGGAGCGCGGAAGAAGCCCTGGCAGCGGCCCAGCAGGCCTGGCAGTCCCGAGCGGCCGAGCTCCGATCGGCTCATCACCAGCATCGGGAGGAGCTGAGCCGAACCAAGAGAGACTGCGAGAGGGAGATCCGCCGACTGGTAGGACTGATCAGATGCGCGGTGCGTGACTATGTTCCCAATTTCGTTGTATACCTGCAGTGCAATGACACCTAAGGCATTCTATTCTATTCTATTTCACAAGAAGAAAATGTCCGGTTGCTCGCTTCGCTTTTGTCACAGCAAAGGTGTTCTAGTCGATTCAAGAACAAAATTGGCCGGTTGCTCTCTTTGTTTTTGTCACAATTCTGGCAAATGAGTTTGCCCGCCTGCCTGAGCGCTCCCCGTTTGTACATCCAGACGGATGACATCAAGCTGAAAGACAGAGCGGTTAGTGTTTTGGATGAAGCCCTGGGGCCGGCCACGTCCACCGCCTTCAGCTGCAGACTCAGGCTGCCGAGCAGCAGATCGCTGCCCTGAGGGATTCCCAAAGGGCGGGCCTAAACTACCCTGGAAGTGGGGTCAACGCCGCTACTAGCAATCCTCTTCATTGCGTAAGCCACCTCATCACACACTTGCAGTACGCATGACTTAGTTCGTTGCTGGAGGAAGGTAGCACAAAAACAGTTTTGAACTTTGAACGAGTGCTTGTGTGTGTGTGTTGCGGGGCGTTTTCAGTCTCAGGAGGATCGGGACACGCGACGGTTTCATCTGAAAATCGCTGAGCTCAGCGCAGTCATCAGGAAACTGGAGGATCGAAACGCCCTGCTTTCTGAAGAGCGCAATGAACTGGTAATTTATTGACGGCACGCTTGAAGGTTTGCGCTACGTTTGATGCGCGCCATCCAGCGAGGCACCCATTGCGCTTGCTTATTAGTTGAGCGGCGCGGCGAGTCGGTTGCCTGGTAGATGTCTTTTATTGGGAGCCAAAGCCACGATTCCGTTCAAACCGATGCAAAAGGAATGGATACGTTCTGGCCCGCGTGTTGTGCGTCTTTCACATCCCGCACTTCATGCTTGCAGCTAAAGCGACTGAGAGAAACAGAAAGCCAGTTTCTGCCACTCCTGTACAAAAACAAACGCCTGAGCAGGAAGAATGAAGAACTCTCGCTGGTGCTGTGTCGCCTTGAAAACAAAGTGCGCTTTGTCACCCAGGAGAACGAGGAGATGGCAAGCTTGGTAAGTCGACGCGGACAACGGCGGCGTGCCAACAGAGTCCACTGCATTTGTGTTCCACAGAGAAGGCCTAGTTCGCTCAATGACCTGGACCGCGGTTGCGGCCAGCAGGACGGTGAAATGGAGTTCCTTCAAGTTGTGGAGCAGCGGCACATCATCGACGACTTGTCCAAGGTCTTCAGGCAGGCGACTCGGTGCACGTACGGCAGCGCCGCGCTCGCTCGCTGTCGCCAGGAAACCTTTTCCGTCCAAAGCTTGGCCGGCGGCCGCCATCCAAAAAATTGGCCCCTTAAATTCCGACCTTTCAAGCAGGAGCATTGTGCGCACGCGTTTGAACACGCTTTAGACTTGTTTTGCCGTTTTCAGCAGCTCAAAGCTCCCGTTTTGTCAGCGCCTTTGCCACTCGCTGTGCGCTGAAAACGACGGACTTGCCCGGCTGCTCAGCCCGTCAACCATGAGCCGCGAGCGCGACGTCATTGTCCGTAGGCAGCTAGTGGCAAAATGCACCCTGTTAGAGTTGCGCTCGCTCCAACTTATTTTGCAAGAACCACACGGGAGACAAGTAAGTTCTTTTGGACACCTGCAGGTGGAGAGTCCATCCGTTGTACGAATGAAGTCTGACTCTCGGCTCCTGCACGAGCATTTTAGTTAAGAGAAACAGGGTGGGTGTAAGAGTGGATTGAATAGAGGAAGCCCTTGACCTCTAGTCAAAACATAGCAAGGGGTGTTTTACGACTTTGTGTAGGAAGGGATAAGCGATAGGGATAAATAAGGGATAAATAATATTATTTATTACAGGTCGCAGTCAAAGTCAAAGCAACACAATGATACGATAAAGATAATCTGGAAAACCCTGACACACCCTGTAGTTGTCACTTTTGGAAAAGACGAGCGTCCCTCCAATCATCGCCGGTGACGTGTTTTTCAGGCTCTGGAGACAGGAGCTCATGTCAGAAATGTCATTGTGAGTCGCGTTTGTTTCTGCGCCGGAGCCGTTCGTTCCCTTTGCATCCAAAGAATCTCAAAGGCGGATTATTTGTGTCGACAGGAGAGAGATTTGCTGCTACGATACCGACGTCGAGAATCTCTGAGGAGGAACAAAGCGTGAGGTCCTGCAAGGTGAGTCTGTTTGTTTGCGGCTGCTTGGTGTTGCGCAAGATGAAATGGCCTTTTTATCGCTATCGTTCCTCTCGTCGATTCATCGTGAGGTGTCGCTTCAGTTTGTTCAGAGAGATGTTTGCTTCCGCGCCCGCAGGTCATCGAAACATTTTACGGCTACGACGAAGACGTGTTGGTGGACTCGGACGGATCGTCCTTGTCTTTTCACACCGACAGAACCCCCGACACGGAACCCGAAGAGGTAGCCCGCCATTTCTGCCAGCGTATTGGCACCAAACATTCCTCTTCAGCCTGGAATCGGACTCGTCTTTGCGTCGCGGGTGCTTTGTCGCCGGTCTGACTGATTCTGGTACTAGTGCTGTGTTGCATTGGTGTGTGCATGAAGAGGCGGAGCTTCGCTACCGCCAGCTGACGCAAGAATATCAAGCGCTGCAACGAGCCTACGCTCTGCTAGCCCAGACCAGCGAAAGGGGACTACGACGCCGAGAAGGAGATCAAGGTGGCGCCCCTTCCCGCAACCCCCGGCCGGGTCGCAGCCTCCCCGTTCTCACCCAGCCTCGGGTGTTCTCTGGTCTGAAAGGAGGAGGAGGAGCCTCCCTCCTCCTCCTTTCAGACCAGAGAAAAGCTGATGGTAGAAATGGGTCACTATCAAAGCAGAGTAGCAGATCTGGAGTCAGCGCTGAAGCAACAAGGACAGGTAAGCTCATCAATGAGCACACCTTTTTCTCAGACAAAATAGCTACATTCTTCAGTCACTCATCCGTCTGGCATTACTGGACCAAGCCCCCCCCCCCCCCCGAACGTGGCTGGGAAAATGCGGAGAAAAGCAAATGTCATTTTCCAGTCAACCAAAGAATTTGTGGATGAAAATGACACAACATTCCAAAGCTGTCCACGCGTTTGTCTCTTCTAGAATGTCAAGTGGGTGGAGGAGAAGCAGCTGCTGCGTCAGAGCAATCAGCAGTTGGCCGAAAAGGTGACGGAAAGAAAGGCGCTGGGCGGAGTCGCTTGGCGTCACACCTGTCGGGAAGCCCCGCAGATGAGGTCTGACTGTCTTTTCAGGTCAGGCGGATGGAGGCGGAAGAAGCGCGTCTGAAAGAGCACATCCAGGATATCCGAGACCAAAACGAACTGCTTGAGTTCCGCATCCTGGAGCTGGAGGTGGGAAGACTCGCACAAGCGTGTTGAGGCCAGAGATGTGACGGACGGACGGACGGACGGACGGATGCATGCCTCTGCCTTTCAGGAGAGGGAGTGGCGCTCCCCCGTCTTGAAGTTTCTGCAAGTCCGTTTCCCAGACGGCCTCAGCCCTTTGCAGATCTACTGCGAGGCCGAGGGCGTGAGCGTACGTAAGGCGTCCCTCGCAACCCTAACCTTAACCCGAGGTCCCAGAACACCTTACATTGCTCCTTGCGCCTTTCCCCCGGACATCGTCATCAGTGATCTGATGAAGAAGCTGGACATCCTGGGCTATAACGCCGTAAGTGTATGTCGAACTCCTTATGTTCGCACTCCACGAGACTCGGCGGCTCAAATGTGACTTTTGGAAGGCTTTGCGCTGAAAGAAGCTTGTTGACGCTGTGCCTTTGGGCTCTTGCAGAATCTCACCAACGAGGAGCAGGTGGTCGTGATTCACGCCAGGACCCTTCTCACCCTAGCCGAGAAGGTAACGCGCACGTCCACGCACGCTCTCGCATTCTGCTTATGTGACAGCAGCCTTTCCTCAGTGGTTAGAATACATCAAAGTGACCAAGTCAGCACTTCAACAGAAGATGTTGGACATTGAAAGTGAGAAGGTAGACAGACACGCGACATCAGCCAAGGGGAACTCCGGCAATGTGCCCCAACAATTCTGACCTTGAGCTGTGCTAGGATATGTTCTGCAAGCAGAAGGGCTACCTGGATGAAGAGTTGGACTTCAGGAAGTGTTCCATGGACCAGGCTCATAAGGTAAGCCGCCCTCAAATCTCCCGCCGGACCACTGATGGACGAGGATTGCGGCCCAGAGGATCCTGGAGCTGGAGGCCATGTTGTACGAGGCGCTACCGCAGCGGGACTGCCCCGCCACGGACGGCGAAAAAGCCAGCCACGCTGGCGTGAATGACGTGCTGACGGCGGATCAGAGAGAAGAGCTTAGGAGCGCCGTGGACCAATGGAAGCGAGCCCTGATGTGCGAGTTGAGGGAGCGCGACGCTTGCATCCTCCAAGAGAGAATGGATCTGCTGCACAGCGCGCAACAGGTAAGGGCCCAAAGCCAGCCCGGCACTTACTTGCACGCTTACTGGCTTTTGAATGCCACTTTCCATTTGTCCGTCCTAGAGGAACAAAGAGCTGAAAGAATTCATCGAAGCTCAGAAGAGACAAATCAAACAATTGGAGGAGAAGTTTCTGTTTCTCTTTCTATTCTTCTCCTTGGCCTTCATTCTGTGGCCCTAACACCAGCTGGTGAGTGAGCTCCAGCGGCACCGCACTCGACACCTCCGATACACTGCCAGCCGGTCTCAGACGTTGGCAGACGCTCCGATGCCAACGTATACCCCCCGCCACGGTGACAGAGGCACCGCGTCACACCGGCGCTCATCCAATCAGAAGGCAGGAAAAGCAAATTCACATGCAGGGCACTTTTGAACCAGAAGAGAGCGCCACAAAAAACGGTTGTTGCCCCAAACGCGCACTAAAAAGGGTCAGAATAACAAGAGTCCCACTGGCCAGCCGGGGCCACCCGTCCAGCTGTTTCTTCAGGGGGGAAAAAAATTGGAGTCACCGGTGAGTACATTTTGCATTTAGCTCTGCTTTTCTGCTTCTGTCTTCAAGTGTGTGGCATCCTGCGATCAAAGATTCAGCCAACCCCAAAGCGGTTGACCTCAACGTCCCACCACCATGCCTACCAGAGCAGGTGACGTGATGCTTTGGACATCCTTCCGTCTCAGATGCCCAAAAGTACTCTTTGCCACATCTGCGGCAATACGGTGTCTTTTCAAAGGTGCAAATAAATCCAGCGTGGGCGGAACACGCACGTCTTCGGTTTTTCCCGCTTTGTTTGTGTGACAGCTGTTGTGAAAATTTTATACAAATAAAGTTGTATAGTACAGGTTTGGCCAAGCCGCAACTCCCGAACCGCATGCGGCTCTTTTATGTTCATATCAACATTTGTGTGTGTGTGTGTGTGTGTGTGTGGGGGGGGGGGGGGGGGGGGGGTTGTGCGTGTTGGCTTCACTTGAGTTCAATTTGGTATTTTGGTCAAAAGCGCATGTGGTGAAATTCCACAAAGTAGGATGGGCAAACACATTTCTTTAAACTATGAGTGTCAATTGGGCTCTCGAAATGGCAGGGAAAAGATGCACAGCAAAACGAAAATACGTAGATGAACACAGGACGTTTTAATCAGAGTGGGAAAGTTTCTATTTTTTGTTGAACGTGATGGCAAACCATTCTGCCTGATATGTCAGACCTCAGCGCATTTCAAAGATTCAAATCTTCAGCGCCATGCACTTCAGCTCACTCCATGCTAACATTGATCAGGCGTCGAACCCGCATCATCATGCTTAAGAGGTGGCCATGCTAACCAGTGCGCCATTATGTCAACGCATAATAACTAAGTCTACTGGTCAAAACAGCGGTTACTATATGACGTCGCTACGTCGTGGTCACGTGACGCAGACAAGACGTCAATGGACGTGGGCAGAGTTAACTTGTTTAAAAGGGAGTAGGCAGAAGAAATATTTAATTTATTTAAATCTATTTTGAGTGCACACCATTATGCCAATGCATAACAACTGTAAATCTACTAAACAAAACAGCGGTTGCTATATGACATCTGCCACGTCGTGGTCACGTGACATACGTGACGTCGATGGGCGTAACTTTCGCCGGAATTCAAATCCGCGGGGAGAGTTAACTTGTTTAAAAGAGAGTGGGCAGAAGAATTATTTAATTTATTTAAATCTATTTGGTGTGTGCGCCATTATGTCAATGCATAACAACTGTAAGTCTACTAAACAAAACAGCGGTTGCTATATGACGTCTGCCACGTCGTGGTCACGTGACGCGGACGTGACGTCGACGCCTACTTTACATCCCACCGATCACAGGACCCCTCGGCTGCATAACCGTGCCCCCTTCCCAACCAATCGGATTTGCTATACGCGAAAACGACGCCAATGGAAAGAGCTTCCGCCCAAATTTAAATCCGTGGGCGTGGCTCGCAGCAGGAAGTAGGAAAATGGCGGCGATGTTGACAAAGACACAGCGGATGGTAACATACGACTAACAAGAGAAATATTTTTATTTTCTGCTTGCAACTGGACCGTCCAGAGCGTACACGGTAAGTACAACTCATCGTTTTTAAAAAGAAGTACTTTTGTTGCCCTGAAAAGCGAGTGAGCGTGGCGTTTGTGGGGGACGTCGAATTTCGACGATTCTTTCTGGTCAACGGTTGTAAATGATTGTGTTGATTAAAAAAGAAAACTTGATGTAACTCTACTTTTAACTGCCGTTTCAGATAGATTTGGAATTGCATCACATCCAATTTTGCCTAGAGCGTACACGGTAAGTAACACTCGTTGTGTTTAAGGAGATTTACGTTTGTAATAGCAGAAGTGTAGCCGCGTTGCGTTGTACGTGTGAATGTTGGTCCGGGCGAAATGTTAATGTTTAATTTCATTCCTTTAGGTTCCACGGTGTTTGTTGGCTGCAAGTTTTCCACTGCAAGAAGAGGCTCATATCATTGACCAGGAGCGAGCTACAATGGTGAGTAGCCATAACATTTATGTTAAACACTTCCTATTTCATGTCTAACAGTACTTGATTTAACAAATAACCATAAATAAATACAGTGTGGGCACTGAAGTTAACATATGTGATTATACTGCCTAATCTGTCACCGAGTAGATTGTTGCAAAGTAATATAAGATCCAAAGTTGTAATTCAGAATAGTTTTCAAAAGAAGGCCATTAGAATTATATACAAGTCTGATTACCCTGAACAAGCTATTAATTAAATCACAAATTCTTCAATTCAAAGATTTGGTAGATTATCAGACAAATAATGTCTAACAGTAATTGATTTAACACATCACGATAAGTAGATTGAGTGTGGGCACTCTCAAGTTAACATATGTGATTATACTGCCTAATCTGTTACAGAGTATGTTGTTGCCAAGTAATGTAGAATAGATCCAAAGTAGTAATCCAGAATAGTTTTGAAGAGGCCATTAGAATGATAAACAAATCTGATTACCTTGAACATAATAACAAGCTAAGTGTTTAATATGTCCTATGAAGTCAAAATTGGGCACCATCATGTGGTGAAATTTGGAATTGCATCACATCCAATTTTGCCTGGGAACAAACAGATTACATAAATCTTAGTTTTGAATAAGCCACTCCTTCTCAAACAAGTAAACTCTGCCCATTTTGCGCAGTAGATGTTCTGTTAATATCTAGTATTTATACAAAGTCATAATTTAAATTGCTTTCAACCTTCATTCATCGGTTCAACCAACATTACTCGCTCTTCTTACCAACTTGTATTGATTTAACTAAGCGTTTAATACTTCCTATCAGGTCTCAAATCGAGATTTGGCAAAATACAATTTCAGCAAATCCAATTTTGCCAGGGAACAAAAATAGATTAAATAAACTAAATAAGTCCTCTTCCCATTAAATAAATCAGAAAAGTCTGTCTTGTAACCAGTCCTCTTCAAACAAGTAAAGTCTGCCCATTTTGTGCCGTAGATTTTGTGTCTATGCCTAGTATTTAAACAAAATCATAATTTAAACGACTTCTTTCCTTCATTCACTTTGGAAATTTGGAATTGCAGCAAATCGAATTTTGCCAGGGAACAAAAATAGATCAATTAAACTAAATAAGTCTTCTTCCCATTAAATAAATTAAAAAAGTCTGTCTTGTAACCAGTCCTTTTCAAACAAGTAAAGTCTGCCCATTTTGTGCCGTCGATTTTGTGTTAATGCCTAGTATTTATACAAAATCATAATTTAAAGGACTTCATTCCTTCATTCACTTTGGAAATTTGGAATTGCAGCACATCAAATTTTGCCTGGGAAGAAAAGTAGATTAAATAAATTTAATAAGTCTTACTACTTCC
Organism: Syngnathus floridae; assembly: GCF_059516105.1. Taxonomy (NCBI): domain Eukaryota; kingdom Metazoa; phylum Chordata; class Actinopteri; order Syngnathiformes; family Syngnathidae; genus Syngnathus; species Syngnathus floridae. Next base: position 15,946,987 of record NC_142421.1, on the reverse strand, counting down.
CATTAAATAAATTAAATACGTCTTACTTGTTCCCACTCCTTTTCAAAACAGTAGTTTAAAACGAGGGCCCTTCACTCAATCTTTAACCTCAACCCCGCACGTTGTGTTGTATCTGTGAATGTTGGTTGTGGCCAAATGATAGTTTTCTTTCATTCGTTTAGGTTCCAAGAAAACTTGATGTAACTCTACTTTTAACTGCCGTTTCAGATAAGCGGGTATTACGTCGCAGTCAAATGCCGCGGATATGACGTAATTGCCCGAACCTCCGCCAAAATTCAAATCTGTTGGCGCGATGGCCGTGAGCCACTGAGCAGCGACGATTATCAACAGAAATATCTTTATTTTCTGCTTGCAACTGGACCGTCTAGAGCGTACACGGTAAGTAACACTCATTGTGTTTAAGGAGATTTACGTTTGTAATAGCAGAAGTGTAGCCGCGTTGCGTTGTACGTGTGAAAATTGGTCGAGGCGAAATGTTAATGTTTAATTTCATTCCTTTAGGTTCCACGGTGTTTGTTGGCTGCAAGTTTTCCACTGCAAGAAGAGGCTCGTATCATTGACCAGGAGCGAGCTACAATGGTGAGTAGCCATAACATTTATGTTAAACACTTCCTATTTCATGTCTAACAGTACTTGATTTAACAAATAACCATAAATAAATACAGTGTGGGCACTGAAGTTAACATATGTGATTATACTGCCTAATCTGTCACGGAGTAGATTGTTGCAAAGTAATATAAGATCCAAAGTTGTAATTCAGAATAGTTTTCAAAAGAAGGCCATTAGAATTATATACAAGTCTGATTACCCTGAACAAGCTATTAATTAAATCACAAATTCTTCAATTCAAAGATTTGGTAGATTATCAGACAAATAATGTCTAACAGTAATTGATTTAACACATCACGATAAGTAGATTGAGTGTGGGCACTCTCAAGTTAACATATGTGATTATACTGCCTAATCTGTTACAGAGTATGTTGTTGCCAAGTAATGTAGAATAGATCCAAAGTAGTAATCCAGAATAGTTTTGAAGAGGCCATTAGAATGATAAACAAATCTGATTACCTTGAACATAATAACAAGCTAAGTGTTTAATATGTCCTATGAAGTCAAAATTGGGCACCATCATGTGGTGAAATTTGGAATTGCATCACATCCAATTTTGCCTGGGAACAAACAGATTACATAAATCTTAGTTTTGAATAAGCCACTCCTTCTCAAACAAGTAAACTCTGCCCATTTTGCGCAGTAGATGTTCTGTTAATATCTAGTATTTATACAAAGTCATAATTTAAATTGCTTTCAACCTTCATTCATCGGTTCAACCAACATTACTCGCTCTTATTACCAACTTGTATTGATTTAACTAAGCGTTTAATACTTCCTATCAGGTCTCAAATCGAGATTTGGCAAAATACAATTTCAGCAAATCCAATTTTGCCAGGGAACAAAAATAGATTAAATAAACTAAATAAGTCCTCTTCCCATTAAATAAATCAGAAAAGTCTGTCTTGTAACCAGTCCTCTTCAAACAAGTAAAGTCTGCCCATTTTGTGCCGTAGATTTTGTGTCTATGCCTAGTATTTAAACAAAATCATAATTTAAACGACTTCTTTCCTTCATTCACTTTGGAAATTTGGAATTGCAGCAAATCGAATTTTGGCAGGGAACAAAAATAGATCAATTAAACTAAATAAGTCTTCTTCCCATTAAATAAATTAAAAAAAGTCTGTCTTGTAACCAGTCCTTTTCAAACAAGTAAAGTCTGCCCATTTTGTGCCGTCGATTTTGTGTTAATGCCTAGTATTTATACAAAATCATAATTTAAAGGACTTCATTCCTTCATTCACTTTGGAAATTTGGAATTGCAGCACATCAAATTTTGCCTGGGAAGAAAAGTAGATTAAATAAATTTAATAAGTCTTACTACTTCCCATTAAATAAATTAAATACGTCTTACTTGTTCCCACTCCTTTTCAAAACAGTAGTTTAAAACGAGGGCCCTTCACTCAATCTTTAACCCCAACCCCGCACGTTGTGTTGTATCTGTGAATGTTGGTTGTGGCCAAATGATAGTTTTCTTTCATTCGTTTAGGTTCCAAGAAAACTTGATGTAACTCTACTTTTAACTGCCGTTTCAGATAAGCGGGTATTACGTCGCAGTCATGTGCCGTGGATATGACGTAATTGCCCGAACCTCCGCCAAAATTCAAATCTGTTGGCGCGATGGCCGTGAGCCACTGAGCAGCGACGATTATCAACAGAAATATCTTTATTTTCTGCTTGCAACTGGACCGTCTAGAGCGTACACGGTAAGTAACACTCATTGTGTTTAAGGAGATTTACGTTTGTAATAGCAGAAGTGTAGCCGCGTTGCGTTGTACGTGTGAAAATTGGTCGAGGCGAAATGTTAATGTTTAATTTCATTCCTTTAGGTTCCACGGTGTTTGTTGGCTGCAAGTTTTCCACTGCAAGAAGAGGCTCGTATCATTGACCAGGAGCGAGCTACAATGGTGAGTAGCCATAACATTTATGTTAAACACTTCCTATTTCATGTCTAACAGTACTTGATTTAACAAATAACCATAAATAAATACAGTGTGGGCACTGAAGTTAACATATGTGATTATACTGCCTAATCTGTCACGGAGTAGATTGTTGCAAAGTAATATAAGATCCAAAGTTGTAATTCAGAATAGTTTTCAAAAGAAGGCCATTAGAATTATATACAAGTCTGATTACCCTTAACATAACAACAAGCTATTAATTAAATCACAAATTCTTCAATTCAAAGATTTGGTAGATTATCAGACAAATAATGTCTAACAGTAATTGATTTAACACATCACGATAAGTAGATTGAGTGTGGGCACTCTCAAGTTAACAGATATGATTATACTGCCTAATCTGTTACAGAGTATGTTGTTGCCAAGTAATGTAGAATAGATCCAAAGTAGTAATCCAGAATAGTTTTGAAGAGGCCATTAGAATAATAAACAAATCTGATTACCTTGAACATAATAACAAGCTAAGTGTTTAATATGTCCTATGAAGTCAAAATTGGGCACCATCATGTGGTGAAATTTGGAATTGCATCACATCCAATTTTGCCTGGGAACAAACAGATTAAATAAATCTTAGTTTTGAATAAGCCACTCCTTCTCAAACAAGTAAACTCTGCCCATTTCGCGCAGTAGATGTTCTGTTAATATCTAGTATTTATACAAAGTCATAATTTAAATTGCTTTCAACCTTCATTCATCGGTTCAACCAACATTACTCGCTCTTATTACCAACTTGTATTGATTTAACTAAGCGTTTAATACTTCCTATCAGGTCTCAAGGCAAGATTTGGCAAAATACAATTTCAGCAAATCCAATTTTGCCAGGGAACAAAAATAGATTAAATAAACTAAATAAGTCTTCTTCCCATTAAATAAATCAGAAAAGTCTGTCTTGTAACCAGTCCTCTTCAAACAAGTAAAGTCTGCCCATTTTGTGCCGTAGATTTTGTGTCTATGCCTAGTATTTAAACAAAATCATAATTTAAACGACTTCTTTCCTTCATTCACTTTGGAAATTTGGAATTGCAGCAAATCGAATTTTGCCAGGGAACAAAAATAGATCAATTAAACTAAATAAGTCTTCTTCCCATTAAATAAATTAAAAAAGTCTGTCTTGTAACCAGTCCTTTTCAAACAAGTAAAGTCTGCCCATTTTGTGCCGTCGATTTTGTGTTAATGCCTAGTATTTATACAAAATCATAATTTAAAGGACTTCATTCCTTCATTCACTTTGGAAATTTGGAATTGCAGCACATCAAATTTTGCCTGGGAAGAAAAGTAGATTAAATAAATTTAATAAGTCTTACTACTTCCCATTAAATAAATTAAATACGTCTTACTTGTTCCCACTCCTTTACAAAAAAGTAGTTTAAAACGAGGTCCCTTCACTCAACCTTTAACCCTATTTATTCACCTTCTAGGCTAAGTGTTAAAGGCTAAGTGTTAAAGGCTAAGTGTTAAAGGCTAAGTGTTAGAGGCTAAGTGCCAGAGGCTAGGCGCCAGAGGCGAGTTATTGTGGGCTGAAGTTTTAGTGGGGTTAGTGTGAATACAATCCAAAAGAATACAACAGAATACAATACAATAGAATATAATACATAGATTAAATTCAATAGCTCTTACTACTTCCCATTAAATAAATTAAATACGTCTTACTTGTTCCCAATCCTTTTCAAAAAAGTAGTTTAAAACGAGGGCCCTTCACTCAACCTTTAACCTCAACCCCGCACGTCACATTGTGTTGTATCTGTGAATGTTGGTTGTGGCCAAATGATAGTTTTCTTTCATTCGTTTAGGTTCCACGGTGTTTGTTGGCTATGTTTTCCACTGTCAGAAGGATGAAAATACAAAGTACAACGCTTGGACGTGGGCGAAGACGTCACCGGTGAGTTCTTCCTTCCTATTTATTTACCTTCTAGATGCTAGAGGCTAAGTGTTAGAGGCTAAGTGTTAGAGGCTAAGTGTTAAACACAATACGAACAACACAACGATACTGCACTGAACAACACGATACCGCACTGAGAAACACGATACCGCACTGAACAACACGATACCGCACTGAACAACACCATGCCGCACTGAACACCATGCCACACTGAACAACACCATCCCGCACTGAACAACACCATGCCGCACTAAATAACACCATGCCGCACTGAACAACACCATGCCTCACTGAACGACACCATGCCGCACTGAAAGACACCATGCCGCACTGAACGACACCATGCCGCACTGAAAGACACCATCCCGCACTGAACACCATGCCGCACTGAACAACACCATCCTGCACTGAACAACACCATCCCGCACTGAACAACACCATGCCGCACTGAACATTATGCCGCACTGAACAACACCATGCCGCACTGAACAACACCATGCCGCACTGAACAACACCATGCCGCACTGAACAACATTATGCCGCACTGAACAACATTATGTCGCACTGAACAACACCATGCCGCACTGAACAACACCATGCCGCACTGAACAACATTATGCCGCACTGAAAAACACCATGCCGCACTGAACAACACCATCCCGCACTGAACAACACCATGCCGCATTGAACAACACCATGCCGCACTGAACAACACCATGCTGCACTGAACAACATTATGCTGCACTGAACAACACGATCCTGCATTGAACAACACCATGCCGCACTGAACAACACCATCCTGCACTGAACAACACCATCCTGCACTGAACAACACCACCCCGCACTGAACAACACGATCCCGCATTGAACACCATCCCGCACTGAACAACACCATGCCGCACTGAACAACACCATTCCGCACTGAACAACACCATGCCGCACTGAACAACACCATGCCGCACTGAACAACACCATGCCGCACTGAACAACACCATGCCGCACTGAACAACATTATGCCGCACTGAACAACACCATGCCGCACTGAACAACACCATCCCGCACTGAACAACACCATGCCGCATTGAACAACACCATGCCGCACTGAACAACACCATCCTGCACTGAACAACACCATCCCGCACTGAACAACACCATGCCGCACTGAACAACATTATGGCGCACTGAACAACACCATGCCGCACTGAACAACACCATGCCGCACTGAACAACACCATGCCGCACTGAACAACACTATGCCGCAATGAACAACACCATCCCGCACTGAACAACACCATGCCGCACTGAGCAACACCATGCCGCACTGAACAACACCATCCTGCACTGAACAACACCATGCCGCACTGAACAACACCATTCCGCACTGAACAACACCATGCCGCACTGAACAACATTACGCTGCACTGAACAACACCATGCCGCACTGAACAACACCATGCCGCACTGAACAACACCATGCCGCATTGAACAACACCATGCCGCATTGAACAACACCATGCCGCACTGAACAACACCATCCTGCACTGAACAACACCATGCCGCATTGAACAACACCATGCCGCACTGAACAACACCATCCTGCACTGAACAACACCATCCCGCACTGAACAACACCATCCCGCATTGAACAACACCATCCTGCACTGAACAACACCATGCCGCACTGAACAACACCATGCCGCACTGAACAACACCATTCCGCACTGAACAACACCATGCCGCACTGAACAACACCATCCTGCACTGAACAACACCATCCCGCACTGAACAACACCATGCCGCATTGAACAACACCATCCTGCACTGAACAACACCATCCTGCACTGAACAACACCATGCCGCACTGAACAACACCATGCCGCACTGAACAACACCATGCCGCACTGAACAACACCATGCCGCACTGAACAACATTATGCCGCACTGAACAACATTATGTCGCACTGAACAACACCATGCCGCACTGAACAACACCATGCCGCACTGAACAACATTATGCCGCACTGAAAAACACCATGCCGCACTGAACAACACCATCCCGCACTGAACAACACCATGCCGCATTGAACAACACCATGCCGCACTGAACAACACCATGCTGCACTGAACAACATTATGCTGCACTGAACAACACGATCCTGCATTGAACAACACCATGCCGCACTGAACAACACCATCCTGCACTGAACAACACCATCCTGCACTGAACAACACCACCCCGCACTGAACAACACGATCCCGCATTGAACACCATCCCGCACTGAACAACACCATGCCGCACTGAACAACACCATTCCGCACTGAACAACACCATGCCGCACTGAACAACACCATGCCGCACTGAACAACACCATGCCGCACTGAACAACACCATGCCGCACTGAACAACATTATGCCGCACTGAACAACACCATGCCGCACTGAACAACACCATCCCGCACTGAACAACACCATGCCGCATTGAACAACACCATGCCGCACTGAACAACACCATCCTGCACTGAACAACACCATCCCGCACTAAACAACACCATGCCGCACTGAACAACATTATGGCGCACTGGACAACATTATGCCGCACTGGACAACACCAAGCCGCACTGAACAACACCATGCCGCACTGAACAACACCATCCTGCACTGAACAACACCATGCCGCATTGAACAACACCATGCCGCACTGAACAACACCATCCTGCACTGAACAACACCATCCCGCACTGAACAACACCATCCCGCATTGAACAACACCATCCTGCACTGAACAACACCATGCCGCACTGAACAACACCATGCCGCACTGAACAACACCATTCCGCACTGAACAACACCATGCCGCACTGAACAACACCATCCTGCACTGAACAACACCATCCCGCACTGAAGAACACCATGCCGCATTGAACAACACCATCCTGCACTGAACAACACCATCCTGCACTGAACAACACCATGCCGCACTGAACAACACCATGCCGCACTGAACAACACCATGCCGCACTGAACAACACCATGCCGCACTGAACAACATTATGCCGCACTGAACAACATTATGTCGCACTGAACAACACCATGCCGCACTGAACAACACCATGCCGCACTGAACAACATTATGCCGCACTGAAAAACACCATGCCGCACTGAACAACACCATCCCGCACTGAACAACACCATGCCGCATTGAACAACACCATGCCGCACTGAACAACACCATGCTGCACTGAACAACATTATGCTGCACTGAACAACACGATCCTGCATTGAACAACACCATGCCGCACTGAACAACACCATCCTGCACTGAACAACACCATCCTGCACTGAACAACACCACCCCGCACTGAACAACACGATCCCGCATTGAACACCATCCCGCACTGAACAACACCATGCCGCACTGAACAACACCATTCCGCACTGAACAACACCATGCCGCACTGAACAACACCATGCCGCACTGAACAACACCATGCCGCACTGAACAACACCATGTCGCACTGAACAACATTATGCCGCACTGAACAACACCATGCCGCACTGAACAACACCATCCCGCACTGAACAACACCATGCCGCATTGAACAACACCATGCCGCACTGAACAACACCATCCTGCACTGAACAACACCATCCCGCACTAAACAACACCATGCCGCACTGAACAACATTATGGCGCACTGGACAACATTATGCCGCACTGAACAACACCATGCCGCACTGAACAACACCATGCCGCACTGAACAACACCATGCCGCACTGAACAACACCATGCCGCACTGAACAACACGATCCCGCATTGAACAACACCATCCTGCACTGAACAACACCATGCCGCACTGAACAACACCATGCCGCACTGAACAACACCATTCCGCACTGAACAACACCATGCCGCACTGAACGACACCATCCTGCACTGAACAACACCATCCCGCACTGAACAACACCATGCCGCATTAAACAACACCATGCCGCACTGAACAACACCATCCTGCACTGAACAACACCATGCCGCACTGAACAACACCATGCCGCACTGAACAACACCATGCCGCACTGAACAACATTATGCCGCACTGAACAACATTATGCCGCACTAAACAACATTATGTCGCACTGAACAACACCATGCCGCACTGAACAACACCATGCTGCACTGAACAACATTATGCCGCACTGAACAACACGATCCCGCATTGAACAACACCATCCCGCAGTGAACAACACCATGCCGCATTGAACAACACCATGCCGCACTGAACAACACCATGCTGCACTGAACAACATTATGCTGCACTGAACAACACGATCCTGCATTGAACAACACCATGCCGCACTGAACACCATCCTGCACTGAACAACACCATGCCGCACTGAACAACACCATGCCGCACTGAACAACATTATGCCGCACTGAAAAACACCATGCCGCACTGAACAACACCATCCCGCACTGAACAACACCATGCCGCATTGAACAACACCATGCCGCACTGAACAACACCATGCTGCACTGAACAACATTATGCTGCACTGAACAACACGATCCTGCATTGAACAACACCATGCCGCACTGAACAACACCATCCTGCACTGAACAACACCATCCTGCACTGAACAACACCACCCCGCACTGAACAACACGATCCCGCATTGAACAACACCATCCCGCACTGAACAACACCATGCCGCACTGAACAACACCATTCCGCACTGAACAACACCATGCCGCACTGAACAACACCATGCCGCACTGAACAACACCATGCCGCACTGAACAACACCATGCCGCACTGAACAACATTATGCCACACTGAACAACACCATGCCGCACTGAACAACACCATCCCGCACTGAACAACACCATGCCGCATTGAACAACACCATGCCGCACTGAACAACACCATCCTGCACTGAACAACACCATCCCGCACTAAACAACACCATGCCGCACTGAACAACATTATGGCGCACTGGACAACATTATGCCGCACTGAACAACACCATGCCGCACTGAACAACACCATGCCGCACTGAACAACACCATGCCGCACTGAACAACATTATGCCGCACTGAACAACACCATGCCGCACTGAACAACACCATGCCGCACTGAACAACACGATCCCGCATTGAACAACACCATCCTGCACTGAACAACACCATGCCGCACTGAACAACACCATGCCGCACTGAACAACACCATTCCGCACTGAACAACACCATGCCGCACTGAACAACACCATCCTGCACTGAACAACACCATCCCGCACTGAACAACACCATGCCGCATTGAACAACACCATGCCGCACTGAACAACACCATCCTGCACTGAACAACACCATGCCGCACTGAACAACACCATGCCGCACTGAACAACACCATGCCGCACTGAACAACATTATGCCGCACTGAACAACATTATGCCGCACTAAACAACATTATGTCGCACTGAACAACACCATGCCGCACTGAACAACACCATGCTGCACTGAACAACATTATGCCGCACTGAACAACACGATCCCGCATTGAACAACACCATCCCGCAGTGAACAACACCATGCCGCATTGAACAACACCATGCCGCACTGAACAACACCATGCTGCACTGAACAACATTATGCTGCACTGAACAACACGATCCTGCATTGAACAACACCATGCCGCACTGAACAACACCATCCTGCACTGAACAACACCTTTCCACACTGAACAACACCATGCCGCACTGAACAACATTATGCCGCACTGAACAACACCATGCCGCACTGAACAACACCATGCCGCACTGAACAACACCATGCCGCACTGAACAACACCATGCCGCAATGAACAACACCATCCCGCACTGAACAACACCATGCCGCATTGAACAACACCATGCCGCACTGAACAACACCATCCCGCACTGAACAACACCACCCCGCACTGAACAACACGATCCCGCATTGAACAACACCATCCCGGACTGAACAACACCATGCCGCACTGAACAACACCATTCCGCACTGAACAACACCATGCCGCACTGAACAACACCATGCCGCACTGAACAACACCATGCCGCACTGAACAACACCATGCCGCACTGAACAACATTATGCCGCACTGAACAACACCATGCCGCACTGAACAACACCATCCCGCACTGAACAACACCATGCCGCATTGAACAACACCATGCCGCACTGAACAACACCATCCTGCACTGATCAACACCATCCCGCACTGAACAACACCATGCCGCACTGAACAACATTATGGCGCACTGAACAACATTATGCCGCACTGAACAACACCATGCCGCACTGAACAACACCATGCCGCACTGAACAACACCATGCCGCACTGAGCAACATTATGCCGCACTGAACAACATTATGCCGCACTGAACAACACCATGCCGCACTGAACAACACCATGCCGCACTGAACAACACCATGCCGCACTGAACAACACGACGTCGCACTGAACAACACGACGCCGCACAGAACAACACGACGCCGCACAGAATAACACAATACCGCACAGAACAACACAATACCGCACAAACAGTTTTAGATAATATTACGTCGCAGTCATGTGACGCGGACATGACGTCAATAGGCGGAACTCACGGCAAAATTATAATCCGTGGGCGTGGCTTGCAACAGGAAGTAGGAAAGCGGCAGTTCTGGCAAACAAGACACAGCTGTTAGTAACACGATGACTAACAAGGCAAATATTTTTGTTTTCAGCTTGCAACTTGACCGTCTAGAGCGTACAAGGTAATTACAACTGTTTTTTTTTAGCCCTGAAAAGCAAGGGAGTGTGGCGTTTGGGAGGAATGTCGAACTCGGCGTCTGCTTCCAGCCACAGACGCCAAATTTCGACGATTATTTCGACTGGTCAACGGTTGTAAATTATTGCGTTGACTAAAAACTTTATTTAACTCTACTCTTAACTTTGCCGTTTCAGATATGCGGGTATTACACCGCGGAAATGACGTCAATAGGCTGAACTCTCGCCAAAATTCAAATCTGTGGGCGCAATGGCCTTGAGCGAGACACCGGATACAAACACGACGATTATCAACAGAAATATCTTTATTTTCCGCTTGCAAGTGGACCGTCTAGAGCGTACACGGTAAGTACAACTCATTGTGTTTAAAAAGATTTACGTTTGTGTAGTTTGCGTTGCGTTGTATCTGTGAATGTTGGTTGAGGCTAAATGTTAATGTTTAATTTCATTCCTTTAGGTTCCACGGTGTTTGTTGGCTGTATGTTTTCCACTGCAAGAAGAGGCTCGTATCATTGACCAGCAGGAGCTACAATGGTGAGTACCCCTTTCGTCTTCCATTTATGTTAAACACTTCCTATTTCATGTCTAACAGTACTCGATTTAACAAATAACCATAAATAAATACAGTGTGGGCAGTCACGTTAACATATGTGATTATCCTGCCTAATATGTTTATCACAAATATGTCACTAATCACTAATATGTTTATTTGTTTATCACAACACCTTTGGACCTTCAGCAATCGATTATTTACCTTCATCTACATAGAGACAGAACGATGGTGTCTTAAACATCTCATTCATTTCACCAAATAACTTCACGCAGGTGGATAACGGCCGTCTCGGTCACGCTATGTTGCGTGATGCAGTTTTGAAGAACCAAATGCATTTATTCAATGAATAAGTCAAGCTAGTTCTATGTTTATGATGTTGTAAGTTACGGTACCGATTGAAGTTGAGTTCGAAGCCAGTGGAAAACAGCGCTGCGTTTGTGCTCTCCAGGTACAAATGTTGTGATCTCTGACTGACGACCGGGCGAGACTCGAGTAAGAGATGTCCAAACGAGCTCCGGCAGGGCGGGCCAAGGCGGAGCGAACGGACGCCCTTCAGGCCGCCAATGACGAGCTGAGAACCAAACTGATGGACGTCCAGTTAGAACTTCAGCAGGAGAAGAACAAGGTGAAAACCTCAACAGACAGACACTGCCTGCCTCCCTGCCTGCCTCCCTGCCTGCCTCCCTGCCTGCCTCCCTCCCTCCCAGTTTTCCCGATGTAGATTAGACATGCGTGTGCCATGACTGCGTCAGCCTACATCAACAAATGCACCGAGGACGTCAGCACCACTAAGAATATCATCACCCGGGGCAACCAACGACCCTGGATGACTGAGGAGGTACGTCAAACGCTACGAGCGCGGAACTCTGCCTTCAAGTCTGGCGACAAGGAGACACTGAGGACAGCGAGAGCCAACTTGAACCGTGCCATCAGGATAGCGAAGCGAGACCGCAGTCGAAAATTTCAGGATCGTTTCCACGACGTCAAAAACATCAGGAGTATGTGGCAAGGCATACGGGCGATTACAGACTACAACTCACCCTCCCCCCCCCCCCGGTGGGTGTAGTTGATGCTGACTTTCTAAATGGTCTAAATAACTTCTTTGGGAGGTTCGAGGCACTAAACGGCACTCCAGCAGTTAAAACTGTCCCCCATCAGGAAGAGGAGGTACTCTGCCTTGACTCCGCCGATGTGTTGAAGACCCTGAGGAGAGTCAACCCCTGTAAGGCCCCTGGCCCCGACAACATTCCTGGGCGTGTGTTCAGGGAATGTGCAAGTCATCTGGCTGGGGTCATCACAGACATTTTTAACACCTCGCTGGGCCAAGCCACAGTGCCGGCGTGCTTTAAGACTGCCTCCATCATTCCGGTGCCGAAGAAACCTCAAATCACCTCATTTAATGATTACCGGCCTGTTGCACTGACTCCGGTTATGATGAAGTGCTTCGAAAGGCTGCTTAAAGGTCACATCGTTTCCAGACTCCCCCTATTATTTGACCCGTTCCAGTTTGCCGACCGGCAAAACCGCTCCACTCAGGACGCCATCTCCTCCGTTCTTCACCTGAGCCTGGCTCACCTGGAGGAGAAGAACACCCATGTGCGGAGGCTGTTCCTGGACTTCAGCTCAGCGTTTAACACCATCATCCCACAGCATCTGGTAGGAAAATTGGAACACCTGGGCTTCAACACCCCCCTTCGCAACTGGCTGCTAGACTTCCTCACCAACAGACCTCAGTCAGTCCGGGTCGGACAGAACACCTCTGATGTCATCACCCTCAGCACAGGCTCCCTTCAGGGCTGCGTCCTGAGCCCCCTGCTGTGCACCCTGATGACACACGACTGCGTCCTCAGGTTCACCACCAATCACATCGTGAAGTCAGCAGACGACACAACGGTGGTGGGGCTCATCAGAGACAACAACGACCTGGACTACAGAGAGGAGGTGGAGCAGCTGGTGGGCTGGTGCAGAGAAAACAGCCTGATCCTGAATGAGGAGAAGATGAAGGAGATCATCGTCGACTTCAGGAAAAAACAGCCTCACCACGCTCCACTGATCATCAACAGCTCAGCTGTGGAGGTGGTCAGCACCACCAAATTCCTGGGGGTCCACATCACAGAAGACCTCACCTGGACTATGAACACTACGGCACTGGTCAAGAGGGCACAGAAGCGCTTGTACTTCCTGCGGAGGATGAGGAGAGCCCACCTGCCCCCACCCATCATGAGGACGTTCTACAGGAGCACCATAGAGAGCATTCTGACAAGCTGTCTCTCTGTGTGGTGTGGAGGCTGCACCGCCTCCGATTGGAAGAACGTGAGGAGAGTGGTGAGGACAGCAGAGAGGATCATAGGGGCTCCTCTTCCCTCCATTCAGGACATTTCATCTCAGCGCTGCATGTCCCGTGCCCGTAACATCATCAATGACCCATCACACCCCCACCATGGACTGTTCTCCCTGCTGCCCTCTGGGAAGAGGTTTGCAGCATCCGCTGCAGGTCCACCAGGTTCTGCAACAGCTTTTTCCCTGCTGTCATCAGACTGTTGAACACTAGAACTGTTGAGCTCTAAACTGAACTCTGCATCACACATTCACAGAACTGTACTTTATGACACTACGGACCTCTATCTTGCACTATCTCGCACTACCAACTTTACTGAACTTGTATAAACCCTTTAAATAGAAGTTTAATACATGGTTTAGCATTCCTCTGCACACTCTTGAATACTGTTTTGCCTACTTGCACTATTGCATAATTATCACTGCTGCACTTTATACTTATTTTTAATATATATATATATATATATATAGTATATATGTATATATATATATTTTCATAGGATATGTTACTTCTATTCAACTGCAATATCACTACTTTGTTGTAAGACGTATGCAACGGAATTTCGTTTTGTATGCACCATGTGCAGACAAGATGACAATAAAGTTTGTCTAAGTCTAAGTCATGTCAGGTCAGCTGTCTGGAGAGAGAGAGAAGTCAGGACCTGCGGGCGGAGCACCACCGTGCCACCGCCGCCATGACGGAACTCAAAAGCAAACTCCATGAGGAGAAGCAGAAAGAGTTAGCCATTACCAGGGAGACATTACTGCGGCAGCATGAAATGGAGCTGATGAGAGTGATCAAAATCAAAGATGGAGAGATCCAGCGACTGAATGCCTTGGTCCTCAGCCTGAGGGACGGCTCCATGGACAAGGTGATCCGCTCTATCCGTGTCTGACTATCCGCACGCCACGTCGGGCTTCGATGCGGCCGCTACCGTATTGTGTAGCTTGTCCCCAGTAAGCGTCGCGGCGCTCCGTTGCGGTCTCAACGGCCCGGTGTGGCGCAATGTCTGCTCAGGTGAGGAGGGGGGGCGCTTTGCTGGCGGAGGTGGAGGAGACGCGGCGGTGTCGGGAGACCGAGCGGTGTCGCCTCCACCAGGAGCGCGGAAGAAGCCCTGGCAGCGGCCCAGCAGGCCTGGCAGTCCCGAGCGGCCGAGCTCCGATCGGCTCATCACCAGCATCGGGAGGAGCTGAGCCGAACCAAGAGAGACTGCGAGAGGGAGATCCGCCGACTGGTAGGACTGATCAGATGCGCGGTGCGTGGCTATGTTCCCAATTTCGTTGTATACCTGCAGTGCAATGACACCTAAGGCATTCTATTCTATTCTATTTCACAAGAAGAAAATGTCCGGTTGCTCGCTTCGCTTTTGTCACAGCAAAGGTGTTCTAGTCGATTCCAGAAAAAAATTGGCCGGTTGCTCTCTTTGTTTTTGTCACAATTCTGGCAAATGAGTTTGCCCGCCTGCCTGAGCGCTCCCCGTTTGTACATCCAGACGGATGAGATCAAGCTGAAAGACAGAGCGGTTAGTGTTTTGGATGAAGCCCTGGGGCCGGCCACGTCCACCGCCTTCAGCTGCAGACTCAGGCTGCCGAGCAGCAGATCGCTGCCCTGAGGGATTCCCAAAGGGCGGGCCTAAACTACCCTGGAAGTGGGGTCAACGCCGCTACTAGCAATCCTCTTCATTGCGTAAGCCACCTCATCACACACTTGCAGTACGCATGACTTAGTTCGTTGCTGGAGGAAGGTAGCACAAAAACAGTTTTGAACTTTGAACGAGTGCTTGTGTGTGTGTGTTGCGGGGCGTTTTCAGTCTCAGGAGGATCGGGACACGCGACGGTTTCATCTGAAAATCGCTGAGCTCAGCGCAGTCATCAGGAAACTGGAGGATCGAAACGCCCTGCTTTCTGAAGAGCGCAATGAACTGGTAATTTATTGACGGCACGCTTGAAGGTTTGCGCTACGTTTGATGCGCGCCATCCAGCGAGGCACCCATTGCGCTTGCTTATTAGTTGAGCGGCGCGGCGAGTCGGTTGCCTGGTAGATGTCTTTTATTGGGAGCCAAAGCCACGATTCCGTTCAAACCGATGCAAAAGGAATGGATACGTTCTGGCCCGCGTGTTGTGCGTCTTTCACATCCCGCACTTCATGCTTGCAGCTAAAGCGACTGAGAGAAACAGAAAGCCAGTTTCTGCCACTCCTGTACAAAAACAAACGCCTGAGCAGGAAGAATGAAGAACTCTCGCTGGTGCTGTGTCGCCTTGAAAACAAAGTGCGCTTTGTCACCCAGGAGAACGAGGAGATGGCAAGCTTGGTAAGTCGACGCGGACAACGGCGGCGTGCCAACAGAGTCCACTGCATTTGTGTTCCACAGAGAAGGCCTAGTTCGCTCAATGACCTGGACCGCGGTTGCGGCCAGCAGGACGGTGAAATGGAGTTCCTTCAAGTTGTGGAGCAGCGGCACATCATCGACGACTTGTCCAAGGTCTTCAGGCAGGCGACTCGGTGCACGTACGGCAGCGCCGCGCTCGCTCGCTGTCGCCAGGAAACCTTTTCCGTCCAAAGCTTGGCCGGCGGCCGCCATCCAAAAAATTGGCCCCTTAAATTCCGACCTTTCAAGCAGGAGCATTGTGCGCACGCGTTTGAACACGCTTTAGACTTGTTTTGCCGTTTTCAGCAGCTCAAAGCTCCCGTTTTGTCAGCGCCTTTGCCACTCGCTGTGCGCTGAAAACGACGGACTTGCCCGGCTGCTCAGCCCGTCAACCATGAGCCGCGAGCGCGACGTCATTGTCCGTAGGCAGCTAGTGGCAAAATGCACCCTGTTAGAGTTGCGCTCGCTCCAACTTATTTTGCAAGAACCACACGGGAGACAAGTAAGTTCTTTTGGACACCTGCAGGTGGAGAGTCCATCCGTTGTACGAATGAAGTCTGACTCTCGGCTCCTGCACGAGCATTTTAGTTAAGAGAAACAGGGTGGGTGTAAGAGTGGATTGAATAGAGGAAGCCCTTGACCTCTAGTCAAAACATAGCAAGGGGTGTTTTACGACTTTGTGTAGGAAGGGATAAGCGATAGGGATAAATAAGGGATAAATAATATTATTTATTACAGGTCGCAGTCAAAGTCAAAGCAACACAATGATACGATAAAGATAATCTGGAAAACCCTGACACACCCTGTAGTTGTCACTTTTGGAAAAGACGAGCGTCCCTCCAATCATCGCCGGTGACGTGTTTTTCAGGCTCTGGAGACAGGAGCTCATGTCAGAAATGTCATTGTGAGTCGCGTTTGTTTCTGCGCCGGAGCCGTTCGTTCCCTTTGCATCCAAAGAATCTCAAAGGCGGATTATTTGTGTCGACAGGAGAGAGATTTGCTGCTACGATACCGACGTCGAGAATCTCTGAGGAGGAACAAAGCGTGAGGTCCTGCAAGGTGAGTCTGTTTGTTTGCGGCTGCTTGGTGTTGCGCAAGATGAAATGGCCTTTTTATCGCTATCGTTCCTCTCGTCGATTCATCGTGAGGTGTCGCTTCAGTTTGTTCAGAGAGATGTTTGCTTCCGCGCCCGCAGGTCATCGAAACATTTTACGGCTACGACGAAGACGTGTTGGTGGACTCGGACGGATCGTCCTTGTCTTTTCACACCGACAGAACCCCCGACACGGAACCCGAAGAGGTAGCCCGCCATTTCTGCCAGCGTATTGGCACCAAACATTCCTCTTCAGCCTGGAATCGGACTCGTCTTTGCGTCGCGGGTGCTTTGTCGCCGGTCTGACTGATTCTGGTACTAGTGCTGTGTTGCATTGGTGTGTGCATGAAGAGGCGGAGCTTCGCTACCGCCAGCTGACGCAAGAATATCAAGCGCTGCAACGAGCCTACGCTCTGCTAGCCCAGACCAGCGAAAGGGGACTACGACGCCGAGAAGGAGATCAAGGTGGCGCCCCTTCCCGCAACCCCCGGCCGGGTCGCAGCCTCCCCGTTCTCACCCAGCCTCGGGTGTTCTCTGGTCTGAAAGGAGGAGGAGGAGCCTCCCTCCTCCTCCTTTCAGACCAGAGAAAAGCTGATGGTAGAAATGGGTCACTATCAAAGCAGAGTAGCAGATCTGGAGTCAGCGCTGAAGCAACAAGGACAGGTAAGCTCATCAATGAGCACACCTTTTTCTCAGACAAAATAGCTACATTCTTCAGTCACTCATCCGTCTGGCATTACTGGACCAAGCCCCCCCCCCCCCCGAACGTGGCTGGGAAAATGCGGAGAAAAGCAAATGTCATTTTCCAGTCAACCAAAGAATTTGTGGATGAAAATGACACAACATTCCAAAGCTGTCCACGCGTTTGTCTCTTCTAGAATGTCAAGTGGGTGGAGGAGAAGCAGCTGCTGCGTCAGAGCAATCAGCAGTTGGCCGAAAAGGTGACGGAAAGAAAGGCGCTGGGCGGAGTCGCTTGGCGTCACACCTGTCGGGAAGCCCCGCAGATGAGGTCTGACTGTCTTTTCAGGTCAGGCGGATGGAGGCGGAAGAAGCGCGTCTGAAAGAGCACATCCAGGATATCCGAGACCAAAACGAACTGCTTGAGTTCCGCATCCTGGAGCTGGAGGTGGGAAGACTCGCACAAGCGTGTTGAGGCCAGAGATGTGACGGACGGACGGACGGACGGACGGATGCATGCCTCTGCCTTTCAGGAGAGGGAGTGGCGCTCCCCCGTCTTGAAGTTTCTGCAAGTCCGTTTCCCAGACGGCCTCAGCCCTTTGCAGATCTACTGCGAGGCCGAGGGCGTGAGCGTACGTAAGGCGTCCCTCGCAACCCTAACCTTAACCCGAGGTCCCAGAACACCTTACATTGCTCCTTGCGCCTTTCCCCCGGACATCGTCATCAGTGATCTGATGAAGAAGCTGGACATCCTGGGCTATAACGCCGTAAGTGTATGTCGAACTCCTTATGTTCGCACTCCACGAGACTCGGCGGCTCAAATGTGACTTTTGGAAGGCTTTGCGCTGAAAGAAGCTTGTTGACGCTGTGCCTTTGGGCTCTTGCAGAATCTCACCAACGAGGAGCAGGTGGTCGTGATTCACGCCAGGACCCTTCTCACCCTAGCCGAGAAGGTAACGCGCACGTCCACGCACGCTCTCGCATTCTGCTTATGTGACAGCAGCCTTTCCTCAGTGGTTAGAATACATCAAAGTGACCAAGTCAGCACTTCAACAGAAGATGTTGGACATTGAAAGTGAGAAGGTAGACAGACACGCGACATCAGCCAAGGGGAACTCCGGCAATGTGCCCCAACAATTCTGACCTTGAGCTGTGCTAGGATATGTTCTGCAAGCAGAAGGGCTACCTGGATGAAGAGTTGGACTTCAGGAAGTGTTCCATGGACCAGGCTCATAAGGTAAGCCGCCCTCAAATCTCCCGCCGGACCACTGATGGACGAGGATTGCGGCCCAGAGGATCCTGGAGCTGGAGGCCATGTTGTACGAGGCGCTACCGCAGCGGGACTGCCCCGCCACGGACGGCGAAAAAGCCAGCCACGCTGGCGTGAATGACGTGCTGACGGCGGATCAGAGAGAAGAGCTTAGGAGCGCCGTGGACCAATGGAAGCGAGCCCTGATGTGCGAGTTGAGGGAGCGCGACGCTTGCATCCTCCAAGAGAGAATGGATCTGCTGCACAGCGCGCAACAGGTAAGGGCCCAAAGCCAGCCCGGCACTTACTTGCACGCTTACTGGCTTTTGAATGCCACTTTCCATTTGTCCGTCCTAGAGGAACAAAGAGCTGAAAGAATTCATCGAAGCTCAGAAGAGACAAATCAAACAATTGGAGGAGAAGTTTCTGTTTCTCTTTCTATTCTTCTCCTTGGCCTTCATTCTGTGGCCCTAACACCAGCTGGTGAGTGAGCTCCAGCGGCACCGCACTCGACACCTCCGATACACTGCCAGCCGGTCTCAGACGTTGGCAGACGCTCCGATGCCAACGTATACCCCCCGCCACGGTGACAGAGGCACCGCGTCACACCGGCGCTCATCCAATCAGAAGGCAGGAAAAGCAAATTCACATGCAGGGCACTTTTGAACCAGAAGAGAGCGCCACAAAAAACGGTTGTTGCCCCAAACGCGCACTAAAAAGGGTCAGAATAACAAGAGTCCCACTGGCCAGCCGGGGCCACCCGTCCAGCTGTTTCTTCAGGGGGGAAAAAAATTGGAGTCACCGGTGAGTACATTTTGCATTTAGCTCTGCTTTTCTGCTTCTGTCTTCAAGTGTGTGGCATCCTGCGATCAAAGATTCAGCCAACCCCAAAGCGGTTGACCTCAACGTCCCACCACCATGCCTACCAGAGCAGGTGACGTGATGCTTTGGACATCCTTCCGTCTCAGATGCCCAAAAGTACTCTTTGCCACATCTGCGGCAATACGGTGTCTTTTCAAAGGTGCAAATAAATCCAGCGTGGGCGGAACACGCACGTCTTCGGTTTTTCCCGCTTTGTTTGTGTGACAGCTGTTGTGAAAATTTTATACAAATAAAGTTGTATAGTACAGGTTTGGCCAAGCCGCAACTCCCGAACCGCATGCGGCTCTTTTATGTTCATATCAACATTTGTGTGTGTGTGTGTGTGTGGGGGGGGGGGGGGGGGGGGGTTGTGCGTGTTGGCTTCACTTGAGTTCAATTTGGTATTTTGGTCAAAAGCGCATGTGGTGAAATTCCACAAAGTAGGATGGGCAAACACATTTCTTTAAACTATGAGTGTCAATTGGGCTCTCGAAATGGCAGGGAAAAGATGCACAGCAAAACGAAAATACGTAGATGAACACAGGACGTTTTAATCAGAGTGGGAAAGTTTCTATTTTTTGTTGAACGTGATGGCAAACCATTCTGCCTGATATGTCAGACCTCAGCGCATTTCAAAGATTCAAATCTTCAGCGCCATGCACTTCAGCTCACTCCATGCTAACATTGATCAGGCGTCGAACCCGCATCATCATGCTTAAGAGGTGGCCATGCTAACCAGTGCGCCATTATGTCAACGCATAATAACTAAGTCTACTGGTCAAAACAGCGGTTACTATATGACGTCGCTACGTCGTGGTCACGTGACGCAGACAAGACGTCAATGGACGTGGGCAGAGTTAACTTGTTTAAAAGGGAGTAGGCAGAAGAAATATTTAATTTATTTAAATCTATTTTGAGTGCACACCATTATGCCAATGCATAACAACTGTAAATCTACTAAACAAAACAGCGGTTGCTATATGACATCTGCCACGTCGTGGTCACGTGACATACGTGACGTCGATGGGCGTAACTTTCGCCGGAATTCAAATCCGCGGGGAGAGTTAACTTGTTTAAAAGAGAGTGGGCAGAAGAATTATTTAATTTATTTAAATCTATTTGGTGTGTGCGCCATTATGTCAATGCATAACAACTGTAAGTCTACTAAACAAAACAGCGGTTGCTATATGACGTCTGCCACGTCGTGGTCACGTGACGCGGACGTGACGTCGACGCCTACTTTACATCCCACCGATCACAGGACCCCTCGGCTGCATAACCGTGCCCCCTTCCCAACCAATCGGATTTGCTATACGCGAAAACGACGCCAATGGAAAGAGCTTCCGCCCAAATTTAAATCCGTGGGCGTGGCTCGCAGCAGGAAGTAGGAAAATGGCGGCGATGTTGACAAAGACACAGCGGATGGTAACATACGACTAACAAGAGAAATATTTTTATTTTCTGCTTGCAACTGGACCGTCCAGAGCGTACACGGTAAGTACAACTCATCGTTTTTAAAAAGAAGTACTTTTGTTGCCCTGAAAAGCGAGTGAGCGTGGCGTTTGTGGGGGACGTCGAATTTCGACGATTCTTTCTGGTCAACGGTTGTAAATGATTGTGTTGATTAAAAAAGAAAACTTGATGTAACTCTACTTTTAACTGCCGTTTCAGATAGATTTGGAATTGCATCACATCCAATTTTGCCTAGAGCGTACACGGTAAGTAACACTCGTTGTGTTTAAGGAGATTTACGTTTGTAATAGCAGAAGTGTAGCCGCGTTGCGTTGTACGTGTGAATGTTGGTCCGGGCGAAATGTTAATGTTTAATTTCATTCCTTTAGGTTCCACGGTGTTTGTTGGCTGCAAGTTTTCCACTGCAAGAAGAGGCTCATATCATTGACCAGGAGCGAGCTACAATGGTGAGTAGCCATAACATTTATGTTAAACACTTCCTATTTCATGTCTAACAGTACTTGATTTAACAAATAACCATAAATAAATACAGTGTGGGCACTGAAGTTAGCATATGTGATTATACTGCCTAATCTGTCACCGAGTAGATTGTTGCAAAGTAATATAAGATCCAAAGTTGTAATTCAGAATAGTTTTCAAAAGAAGGCCATTAGAATTATATACAAGTCTGATTACCCTGAACAAGCTATTAATTAAATCACAAATTCTTCAATTCAAAGATTTGGTAGATTATCAGACAAATAATGTCTAACAGTAATTGATTTAACACATCACGATAAGTAGATTGAGTGTGGGCACTCTCAAGTTAACATATGTGATTATACTGCCTAATCTGTTACAGAGTATGTTGTTGCCAAGTAATGTAGAATAGATCCAAAGTAGTAATCCAGAATAGTTTTGAAGAGGCCATTAGAATAATAAACAAATCTGATTACCTTGAACATAATAACAAGCTAAGTGTTTAATATGTCCTATGAAGTCAAAATTGGGCACCATCATGTGGTGAAATTTGGAATTGCATCACATCCAATTTTGCCTGGGAACAAACAGATTACATAAATCTTAGTTTTGAATAAGCCACTCCTTCTCAAACAAGTAAACTCTGCCCATTTTGCGCAGTAGATGTTCTGTTAATATCTAGTATTTATACAAAGTCATAATTTAAATTGCTTTCAACCTTCATTCATCGGTTCAACCAACATTACTCGCTCTTATTACCAACTTATATTGATTTAACTAAGCGTTTAATACTTCCTATCAGGTCTCAAATCGAGATTTGGCAAAATACAATTTCAGCAAATCCAATTTTGCCAGGGAACAAAAATAGATTAAATAAACTAAATAAGTCCTCTTCCCATTAAATAAATCAGAAAAGTCTGTCTTGTAACCAGTCCTCTTCAAACAAGTAAAGTCTGCCCATTTTGTGCCGTAGATTTTGTGTCTATGCCTAGTATTTAAACAAAATCATAATTTAAACGACTTCTTTCCTTCATTCACTTTGGAAATTTGGAATTGCAGCAAATCGAATTTTGGCAGGGAACAAAAATAGATCAATTAAACTAAATAAGTCTTCTTCCCATTAAATAAATTAAAAAAGTCTGTCTTGTAACCAGTCCTTTTCAAACAAGTAAAGTCTGCCCATTTTGTGCCATCGATTTTGTGTTAATGCCTAGTATTTATACAAAATCATAATTTAAAGGACTTCATTCCTTCATTCACTTTGGAAATTTGGAATTGCAGCACATCAAATTTTGCCTGGGAAGAAAAGTAGATTAAATAAATTTAATAAGTCTTACTACTTCCCATTAAATAAATTAAATACGTCTTACTTGTTCCCACTCCTTTTCAAAACAGTAGTTTAAAACGAGGGCCCTTCACTCAATCTTTAACCCCAACCCCGCACGTTGTGTTGTATCTGTGAATGTTGGTTGTGGCCAAATGATAGTTTTCTTTCATTCGTTTAGGTTCCAAGAAAACTTGATGTAACTCTACTTTTAACTGCCGTTTCAGATAAGCGGGTATTACGTCGCAGTCATGTGCCGTGGATATGACGTAATTGCCCGAACCTCCGCCAAAATTCAAATCTGTTGGCGCGATGGCCGTGAGCCACTGAGCAGCGACGATTATCAACAGAAATATCTTTATTTTCTGCTTGCAACTGGACCGTCTAGAGCGTACACGGTAAGTAACACTCATTGTGTTTAAGGAGATTTACGTTTGTAATAGCAGAAGTGTAGCCGCGTTGCGTTGTACGTGTGAAAATTGGTCGAGGCGAAATGTTAATGTTTAATTTCATTCCTTTAGGTTCCACGGTGTTTGTTGGCTGCAAGTTTTCCACTGCAAGAAGAGGCTCGTATCATTGACCAGGAGCGAGCTACAATGGTGAGTAGCCATAACATTTATGTTAAACACTTCCTATTTCATGTCTAACAGTACTTGATTTAACAAATAACCATAAATAAATACAGTGTGGGCACTGAAGTTAACATATGTGATTATACTGCCTAATCTGTCACGGAGTAGATTGTTGCAAAGTAATATAAGATCCAAAGTTGTAATTCAGAATAGTTTTCAAAAGAAGGCCATTAGAATTATATACAAGTCTGATTACCCTTAACATAACAACAAGCTATTAATTAAATCACAAATTCTTCAATTCAAAGATTTGGTAGATTATCAGACAAATAATGTCTAACAGTAATTGATTTAACACATCACGATAAGTAGATTGAGTGTGGGCACTCTCAAGTTAACAGATATGATTATACTGCCTAATCTGTTACAGAGTATGTTGTTGCCAAGTAATGTAGAATAGATCCAAAGTAGTAATCCAGAATAGTTTTGAAGAGGCCATTAGAATAATAAACAAATCTGATTACCTTGAACATAATAACAAGCTAAGTGTTTAATATGTCCTATGAAGTCAAAATTGGGCACCATCATGTGGTGAAATTTGGAATTGCATCACATCCAATTTTGCCTGGGAACAAACAGATTAAATAAATCTTAGTTTTGAATAAGCCACTCCTTCTCAAACAAGTAAACTCTGCCCATTTCGCGCAGTAGATGTTCTGTTAATATCTAGTATTTATACAAAGTCATAATTTAAATTGCTTTCAACCTTCATTCATCGGTTCAACCAACATTACTCGCTCTTATTACCAACTTGTATTGATTTAACTAAGCGTTTAATACTTCCTATCAGGTCTCAAGGCAAGATTTGGCAAAATACAATTTCAGCAAATCCAATTTTGCCAGGGAACAAAAATAGATTAAATAAACTAAATAAGTCTTCTTCCCATTAAATAAATCAGAAAAGTCTGTCTTGTAACCAGTCCTCTTCAAACAAGTAAAGTCTGCCCATTTTGTGCCGTAGATTTTGTGTCTATGCCTAGTATTTAAACAAAATCATAATTTAAACGACTTCTTTCCTTCATTCACTTTGGAAATTTGGAATTGCAGCAAATCGAATTTTGCCAGGGAACAAAAATAGATCAATTAAACTAAATAAGTCTTCTTCCCATTAAATAAATTAAAAAAGTCTGTCTTGTAACCAGTCCTTTTCAAACAAGTAAAGTCTGCCCATTTTGTGCCGTCGATTTTGTGTTAATGCCTAGTATTTATACAAAATCATAATTTAAAGGACTTCATTCCTTCATTCACTTTGGAAATTTGGAATTGCAGCACATCAAATTTTGCCTGGGAAGAAAAGTAGATTAAATAAATTTAATAAGTCTTACTACTTCCCATTAAATAAATTAAATACGTCTTACTTGTTCCCACTCCTTTACAAAAAAGTAGTTTAAAACGAGGTCCCTTCACTCAACCTTTAACCCTATTTATTCACCTTCTAGGCTAAGTGTTAAAGGCTAAGTGTTAAAGGCTAAGTGTTAAAGGCTAAGTGTTAGAGGCTAAGTGCCAGAGGCTAGGCGCCAGAGGCGAGTTATTGTGGGCTGAAGTTTTAGTGGGGTTAGTGTGAATACAATCCAAAAGAATACAACAGAATACAATACAATAGAATATAATACATAGATTAAATTCAATAGCTCTTACTACTTCCCATTAAATAAATTAAATACGTCTTACTTGTTCCCAATCCTTTTCAAAAAAGTAGTTTAAAACGAGGGCCCTTCACTCAACCTTTAACCTCAACCCCGCACGTCACATTGTGTTGTATCTGTGAATGTTGGTTGTGGCCAAATGATAGTTTTCTTTCATTCGTTTAGGTTCCACGGTGTTTGTTGGCTATGTTTTCCACTGTCAGAAGGATGAAAATACAAAGTACAACGCTTGGACGTGGGCGAAGACGTCACCGGTGAGTTCTTCCTTCCTATTTATTTACCTTCTAGATGCTAGAGGCTAAGTGTTAGAGGCTAAGTGTTAGAGGCTAAGTGTTAAACACAATACGAACAACACAACGATACTGCACTGAACAACACGATACCGCACTGAGAAACACGATACCGCACTGAACAACACGATACCGCACTGAACAACACCATGCCGCACTGAACACCATGCCACACTGAACAACACCATCCCGCACTGAACAACACCATGCCGCACTAAATAACACCATGCCGCACTGAACAACACCATGCCTCACTGAACGACACCATGCCGCACTGAAAGACACCATGCCGCACTGAACGACACCATGCCGCACTGAAAGACACCATCCCGCACTGAACACCATGCCGCACTGAACAACACCATCCTGCACTGAACAACACCATCCCGCACTGAACAACACCATGCCGCACTGAACATTATGCCGCACTGAACAACACCATGCCGCACTGAACAACACCATGCCGCACTGAACAACACCATGCCGCACTGAACAACATTATGCCGCACTGAACAACATTATGTCGCACTGAACAACACCATGCCGCACTGAACAACACCATGCCGCACTGAACAACATTATGCCGCACTGAAAAACACCATGCCGCACTGAACAACACCATCCCGCACTGAACAACACCATGCCGCATTGAACAACACCATGCCGCACTGAACAACACCATGCTGCACTGAACAACATTATGCTGCACTGAACAACACGATCCTGCATTGAACAACACCATGCCGCACTGAACAACACCATCCTGCACTGAACAACACCATCCTGCACTGAACAACACCACCCCGCACTGAACAACACGATCCCGCATTGAACACCATCCCGCACTGAACAACACCATGCCGCACTGAACAACACCATTCCGCACTGAACAACACCATGCCGCACTGAACAACACCATGCCGCACTGAACAACACCATGCCGCACTGAACAACACCATGCCGCACTGAACAACATTATGCCGCACTGAACAACACCATGCCGCACTGAACAACACCATCCCGCACTGAACAACACCATGCCGCATTGAACAACACCATGCCGCACTGAACAACACCATCCTGCACTGAACAACACCATCCCGCACTGAACAACACCATGCCGCACTGAACAACATTATGGCGCACTGAACAACACCATGCCGCACTGAACAACACCATGCCGCACTGAACAACACCATGCCGCACTGAACAACACTATGCCGCAATGAACAACACCATCCCGCACTGAACAACAGCATGCCGCACTGAGCAACACCATGCCGCACTGAACAACACCATCCTGCACTGAACAACACCATGCCGCACTGAACAACACCATTCCGCACTGAACAACACCATGCCGCACTGAACAACATTACGCTGCACTGAACAACACCATGCCGCACTGAACAACACCATGCCGCACTGAACAACACCATGCCGCATTGAACAACACCATGCCGCATTGAACAACACCATGCCGCACTGAAC
The DNA here is from genome assembly GCF_059516105.1 of Syngnathus floridae. Lineage (NCBI taxonomy): Eukaryota > Metazoa > Chordata > Actinopteri > Syngnathiformes > Syngnathidae > Syngnathus > Syngnathus floridae. The sequence goes on along the minus strand of NC_142421.1, from coordinate 15,919,279 downwards.
AACACCATCCTGCACTGAACAACACCATGCCGCATTGAACAACACCATGCCGCACTGAACAACACCATCCTGCACTGAACAACACCATCCCGCACTGAACAACACCATCCCGCATTGAACAACACCATCCTGCACTGAACAACACCATGCCGCACTGAACAACACCATGCCGCACTGAACAACACCATTCCGCACTGAACAACACCATGCCGCACTGAACAACACCATCCTGCACTGAACAACACCATCCCGCACTGAACAACACCATGCCGCATTGAACAACACCATCCTGCACTGAACAACACCATCCTGCACTGAACAACACCATGCCGCACTGAACAACACCATGCCGCACTGAACAACACCATGCCGCACTGAACAACACCATGCCGCACTGAACAACATTATGCCGCACTGAACAACATTATGTCGCACTGAACAACACCATGCCGCACTGAACAACACCATGCCGCACTGAACAACATTATGCCGCACTGAAAAACACCATGCCGCACTGAACAACACCATCCCGCACTGAACAACACCATGCCGCATTGAACAACACCATGCCGCACTGAACAACACCATGCTGCACTGAACAACATTATGCTGCACTGAACAACACGATCCTGCATTGAACAACACCATGCCGCACTGAACAACACCATCCTGCACTGAACAACACCATCCTGCACTGAACAACACCACCCCGCACTGAACAACACGATCCCGCATTGAACACCATCCCGCACTGAACAACACCATGCCGCACTGAACAACACCATTCCGCACTGAACAACACCATGCCGCACTGAACAACACCATGCCGCACTGAACAACACCATGCCGCACTGAACAACACCATGCCGCACTGAACAACATTATGCCGCACTGAACAACACCATGCCGCACTGAACAACACCATCCCGCACTGAACAACACCATGCCGCATTGAACAACACCATGCCGCACTGAACAACACCATCCTGCACTGAACAACACCATCCCGCACTAAACAACACCATGCCGCACTGAACAACATTATGGCGCACTGGACAACATTATGCCGCACTGGACAACACCAAGCCGCACTGAACAACACCATGCCGCACTGAACAACACCATCCTGCACTGAACAACACCATGCCGCATTGAACAACACCATGCCGCACTGAACAACACCATCCTGCACTGAACAACACCATCCCGCACTGAACAACACCATCCCGCATTGAACAACACCATCCTGCACTGAACAACACCATGCCGCACTGAACAACACCATGCCGCACTGAACAACACCATTCCGCACTGAACAACACCATGCCGCACTGAACAACACCATCCTGCACTGAACAACACCATCCCGCACTGAAGAACACCATGCCGCATTGAACAACACCATCCTGCACTGAACAACACCATCCTGCACTGAACAACACCATGCCGCACTGAACAACACCATGCCGCACTGAACAACACCATGCCGCACTGAACAACACCATGCCGCACTGAACAACATTATGCCGCACTGAACAACATTATGTCGCACTGAACAACACCATGCCGCACTGAACAACACCATGCCGCACTGAACAACATTATGCCGCACTGAAAAACACCATGCCGCACTGAACAACACCATCCCGCACTGAACAACACCATGCCGCATTGAACAACACCATGCCGCACTGAACAACACCATGCTGCACTGAACAACATTATGCTGCACTGAACAACACGATCCTGCATTGAACAACACCATGCCGCACTGAACAACACCATCCTGCACTGAACAACACCATCCTGCACTGAACAACACCACCCCGCACTGAACAACACGATCCCGCATTGAACACCATCCCGCACTGAACAACACCATGCCGCACTGAACAACACCATTCCGCACTGAACAACACCATGCCGCACTGAACAACACCATGCCGCACTGAACAACACCATGCCGCACTGAACAACACCATGTCGCACTGAACAACATTATGCCGCACTGAACAACACCATGCCGCACTGAACAACACCATCCCGCACTGAACAACACCATGCCGCATTGAACAACACCATGCCGCACTGAACAACACCATCCTGCACTGAACAACACCATCCCGCACTAAACAACACCATGCCGCACTGAACAACATTATGGCGCACTGGACAACATTATGCCGCACTGAACAACACCATGCCGCACTGAACAACACCATGCCGCACTGAACAACACCATGCCGCACTGAACAACACCATGCCGCACTGAACAACACGATCCCGCATTGAACAACACCATCCTGCACTGAACAACACCATGCCGCACTGAACAACACCATGCCGCACTGAACAACACCATTCCGCACTGAACAACACCATGCCGCACTGAACGACACCATCCTGCACTGAACAACACCATCCCGCACTGAACAACACCATGCCGCATTAAACAACACCATGCCGCACTGAACAACACCATCCTGCACTGAACAACACCATGCCGCACTGAACAACACCATGCCGCACTGAACAACACCATGCCGCACTGAACAACATTATGCCGCACTGAACAACATTATGCCGCACTAAACAACATTATGTCGCACTGAACAACACCATGCCGCACTGAACAACACCATGCTGCACTGAACAACATTATGCCGCACTGAACAACACGATCCCGCATTGAACAACACCATCCCGCAGTGAACAACACCATGCCGCATTGAACAACACCATGCCGCACTGAACAACACCATGCTGCACTGAACAACATTATGCTGCACTGAACAACACGATCCTGCATTGAACAACACCATGCCGCACTGAACACCATCCTGCACTGAACAACACCATGCCGCACTGAACAACACCATGCCGCACTGAACAACATTATGCCGCACTGAAAAACACCATGCCGCACTGAACAACACCATCCCGCACTGAACAACACCATGCCGCATTGAACAACACCATGCCGCACTGAACAACACCATGCTGCACTGAACAACATTATGCTGCACTGAACAACACGATCCTGCATTGAACAACACCATGCCGCACTGAACAACACCATCCTGCACTGAACAACACCATCCTGCACTGAACAACACCACCCCGCACTGAACAACACGATCCCGCATTGAACAACACCATCCCGCACTGAACAACACCATGCCGCACTGAACAACACCATTCCGCACTGAACAACACCATGCCGCACTGAACAACACCATGCCGCACTGAACAACACCATGCCGCACTGAACAACACCATGCCGCACTGAACAACATTATGCCACACTGAACAACACCATGCCGCACTGAACAACACCATCCCGCACTGAACAACACCATGCCGCATTGAACAACACCATGCCGCACTGAACAACACCATCCTGCACTGAACAACACCATCCCGCACTAAACAACACCATGCCGCACTGAACAACATTATGGCGCACTGGACAACATTATGCCGCACTGAACAACACCATGCCGCACTGAACAACACCATGCCGCACTGAACAACACCATGCCGCACTGAACAACATTATGCCGCACTGAACAACACCATGCCGCACTGAACAACACCATGCCGCACTGAACAACACGATCCCGCATTGAACAACACCATCCTGCACTGAACAACACCATGCCGCACTGAACAACACCATGCCGCACTGAACAACACCATTCCGCACTGAACAACACCATGCCGCACTGAACAACACCATCCTGCACTGAACAACACCATCCCGCACTGAACAACACCATGCCGCATTGAACAACACCATGCCGCACTGAACAACACCATCCTGCACTGAACAACACCATGCCGCACTGAACAACACCATGCCGCACTGAACAACACCATGCCGCACTGAACAACATTATGCCGCACTGAACAACATTATGCCGCACTAAACAACATTATGTCGCACTGAACAACACCATGCCGCACTGAACAACACCATGCTGCACTGAACAACATTATGCCGCACTGAACAACACGATCCCGCATTGAACAACACCATCCCGCAGTGAACAACACCATGCCGCATTGAACAACACCATGCCGCACTGAACAACACCATGCTGCACTGAACAACATTATGCTGCACTGAACAACACGATCCTGCATTGAACAACACCATGCCGCACTGAACAACACCATCCTGCACTGAACAACACCTTTCCACACTGAACAACACCATGCCGCACTGAACAACATTATGCCGCACTGAACAACACCATGCCGCACTGAACAACACCATGCCGCACTGAACAACACCATGCCGCACTGAACAACACCATGCCGCAATGAACAACACCATCCCGCACTGAACAACACCATGCCGCATTGAACAACACCATGCCGCACTGAACAACACCATCCCGCACTGAACAACACCACCCCGCACTGAACAACACGATCCCGCATTGAACAACACCATCCCGGACTGAACAACACCATGCCGCACTGAACAACACCATTCCGCACTGAACAACACCATGCCGCACTGAACAACACCATGCCGCACTGAACAACACCATGCCGCACTGAACAACACCATGCCGCACTGAACAACATTATGCCGCACTGAACAACACCATGCCGCACTGAACAACACCATCCCGCACTGAACAACACCATGCCGCATTGAACAACACCATGCCGCACTGAACAACACCATCCTGCACTGATCAACACCATCCCGCACTGAACAACACCATGCCGCACTGAACAACATTATGGCGCACTGAACAACATTATGCCGCACTGAACAACACCATGCCGCACTGAACAACACCATGCCGCACTGAACAACACCATGCCGCACTGAGCAACATTATGGCGCACTGAACAACATTATGCCGCACTGAACAACACCATGCCGCACTGAACAACACCATGCCGCACTGAACAACACCATGCCGCACTGAACAACACGACGTCGCACTGAACAACACGACGCCGCACAGAACAACACGACGCCGCACAGAATAACACAATACCGCACAGAACAACACAATACCGCACAAACAGTTTTAGATAATATTACGTCGCAGTCATGTGACGCGGACATGACGTCAATAGGCGGAACTCACGGCAAAATTATAATCCGTGGGCGTGGCTTGCAACAGGAAGTAGGAAAGCGGCAGTTCTGGCAAACAAGACACAGCTGTTAGTAACACGATGACTAACAAGGCAAATATTTTTGTTTTCAGCTTGCAACTTGACCGTCTAGAGCGTACAAGGTAATTACAACTGTTTTTTTTTAGCCCTGAAAAGCAAGGGAGTGTGGCGTTTGGGAGGAATGTCGAACTCGGCGTCTGCTTCCAGCCACAGACGCCAAATTTCGACGATTATTTCGACTGGTCAACGGTTGTAAATTATTGCGTTGACTAAAAACTTTATTTAACTCTACTCTTAACTTTGCCGTTTCAGATATGCGGGTATTACACCGCGGAAATGACGTCAATAGGCTGAACTCTCGCCAAAATTCAAATCTGTGGGCGCAATGGCCTTGAGCGAGACACCGGATACAAACACGACGATTATCAACAGAAATATCTTTATTTTCCGCTTGCAAGTGGACCGTCTAGAGCGTACACGGTAAGTACAACTCATTGTGTTTAAAAAGATTTACGTTTGTGTAGTTTGCGTTGCGTTGTATCTGTGAATGTTGGTTGAGGCTAAATGTTAATGTTTAATTTCATTCCTTTAGGTTCCACGGTGTTTGTTGGCTGTATGTTTTCCACTGCAAGAAGAGGCTCGTATCATTGACCAGCAGGAGCTACAATGGTGAGTACCCCTTTCGTCTTCCATTTATGTTAAACACTTCCTATTTCATGTCTAACAGTACTCGATTTAACAAATAACCATAAATAAATACAGTGTGGGCAGTCACGTTAACATATGTGATTATCCTGCCTAATATGTTTATCACAAATATGTCACTAATCACTAATATGTTTATTTGTTTATCACAACACCTTTGGACCTTCAGCAATCGATTATTTACCTTCATCTACATAGAGACAGAACGATGGTGTCTTAAACATCTCATTCATTTCACCAAATAACTTCACGCAGGTGGATAACGGCCGTCTCGGTCACGCTATGTTGCGTGATGCAGTTTTGAAGAACCAAATGCATTTATTCAATGAATAAGTCAAGCTAGTTCTATGTTTATGATGTTGTAAGTTACGGTACCGATTGAAGTTGAGTTCGAAGCCAGTGGAAAACAGCGCTGCGTTTGTGCTCTCCAGGTACAAATGTTGTGATCTCTGACTGACGACCGGGCGAGACTCGAGTAAGAGATGTCCAAACGAGCTCCGGCAGGGCGGGCCAAGGCGGAGCGAACGGACGCCCTTCAGGCCGCCAATGACGAGCTGAGAACCAAACTGATGGACGTCCAGTTAGAACTTCAGCAGGAGAAGAACAAGGTGAAAACCTCAACAGACAGACACTGCCTGCCTCCCTGCCTGCCTCCCTGCCTGCCTCCCTGCCTGCCTCCCTCCCTCCCAGTTTTCCCGATGTAGATTAGACATGCGTGTGCCATGACTGCGTCAGCCTACATCAACAAATGCACCGAGGACGTCAGCACCACTAAGAATATCATCACCCGGGGCAACCAACGACCCTGGATGACTGAGGAGGTACGTCAAACGCTACGAGCGCGGAACTCTGCCTTCAAGTCTGGCGACAAGGAGACACTGAGGACAGCGAGAGCCAACTTGAACCGTGCCATCAGGATAGCGAAGCGAGACCGCAGTCGAAAATTTCAGGATCGTTTCCACGACGTCAAAAACATCAGGAGTATGTGGCAAGGCATACGGGCGATTACAGACTACAACTCACCCTCCCCCCCCCCCCGGTGGGTGTAGTTGATGCTGACTTTCTAAATGGTCTAAATAACTTCTTTGGGAGGTTCGAGGCACTAAACGGCACTCCAGCAGTTAAAACTGTCCCCCATCAGGAAGAGGAGGTACTCTGCCTTGACTCCGCCGATGTGTTGAAGACCCTGAGGAGAGTCAACCCCTGTAAGGCCCCTGGCCCCGACAACATTCCTGGGCGTGTGTTCAGGGAATGTGCAAGTCATCTGGCTGGGGTCATCACAGACATTTTTAACACCTCGCTGGGCCAAGCCACAGTGCCGGCGTGCTTTAAGACTGCCTCCATCATTCCGGTGCCGAAGAAACCTCAAATCACCTCATTTAATGATTACCGGCCTGTTGCACTGACTCCGGTTATGATGAAGTGCTTCGAAAGGCTGCTTAAAGGTCACATCGTTTCCAGACTCCCCCTATTATTTGACCCGTTCCAGTTTGCCGACCGGCAAAACCGCTCCACTCAGGACGCCATCTCCTCCGTTCTTCACCTGAGCCTGGCTCACCTGGAGGAGAAGAACACCCATGTGCGGAGGCTGTTCCTGGACTTCAGCTCAGCGTTTAACACCATCATCCCACAGCATCTGGTAGGAAAATTGGAACACCTGGGCTTCAACACCCCCCTTCGCAACTGGCTGCTAGACTTCCTCACCAACAGACCTCAGTCAGTCCGGGTCGGACAGAACACCTCTGATGTCATCACCCTCAGCACAGGCTCCCTTCAGGGCTGCGTCCTGAGCCCCCTGCTGTGCACCCTGATGACACACGACTGCGTCCTCAGGTTCACCACCAATCACATCGTGAAGTCAGCAGACGACACAACGGTGGTGGGGCTCATCAGAGACAACAACGACCTGGACTACAGAGAGGAGGTGGAGCAGCTGGTGGGCTGGTGCAGAGAAAACAGCCTGATCCTGAATGAGGAGAAGATGAAGGAGATCATCGTCGACTTCAGGAAAAAACAGCCTCACCACGCTCCACTGATCATCAACAGCTCAGCTGTGGAGGTGGTCAGCACCACCAAATTCCTGGGGGTCCACATCACAGAAGACCTCACCTGGACTATGAACACTACGGCACTGGTCAAGAGGGCACAGAAGCGCTTGTACTTCCTGCGGAGGATGAGGAGAGCCCACCTGCCCCCACCCATCATGAGGACGTTCTACAGGAGCACCATAGAGAGCATTCTGACAAGCTGTCTCTCTGTGTGGTGTGGAGGCTGCACCGCCTCCGATTGGAAGAACGTGAGGAGAGTGGTGAGGACAGCAGAGAGGATCATAGGGGCTCCTCTTCCCTCCATTCAGGACATTTCATCTCAGCGCTGCATGTCCCGTGCCCGTAACATCATCAATGACCCATCACACCCCCACCATGGACTGTTCTCCCTGCTGCCCTCTGGGAAGAGGTTTGCAGCATCCGCTGCAGGTCCACCAGGTTCTGCAACAGCTTTTTCCCTGCTGTCATCAGACTGTTGAACACTAGAACTGTTGAGCTCTAAACTGAACTCTGCATCACACATTCACAGAACTGTACTTTATGACACTACGGACCTCTATCTTGCACTATCTCGCACTACCAACTTTACTGAACTTGTATAAACCCTTTAAATAGAAGTTTAATACATGGTTTAGCATTCCTCTGCACACTCTTGAATACTGTTTTGCCTACTTGCACTATTGCATAATTATCACTGCTGCACTTTATACTTATTTTTAATATATATATATATATATATATAGTATATATGTATATATATATATTTTCATAGGATATGTTACTTCTATTCAACTGCAATATCACTACTTTGTTGTAAGACGTATGCAACGGAATTTCGTTTTGTATGCACCATGTGCAGACAAGATGACAATAAAGTTTGTCTAAGTCTAAGTCATGTCAGGTCAGCTGTCTGGAGAGAGAGAGAAGTCAGGACCTGCGGGCGGAGCACCACCGTGCCACCGCCGCCATGACGGAACTCAAAAGCAAACTCCATGAGGAGAAGCAGAAAGAGTTAGCCATTACCAGGGAGACATTACTGCGGCAGCATGAAATGGAGCTGATGAGAGTGATCAAAATCAAAGATGGAGAGATCCAGCGACTGAATGCCTTGGTCCTCAGCCTGAGGGACGGCTCCATGGACAAGGTGATCCGCTCTATCCGTGTCTGACTATCCGCACGCCACGTCGGGCTTCGATGCGGCCGCTACCGTATTGTGTAGCTTGTCCCCAGTAAGCGTCGCGGCGCTCCGTTGCGGTCTCAACGGCCCGGTGTGGCGCAATGTCTGCTCAGGTGAGGAGGGGGGGCGCTTTGCTGGCGGAGGTGGAGGAGACGCGGCGGTGTCGGGAGACCGAGCGGTGTCGCCTCCACCAGGAGCGCGGAAGAAGCCCTGGCAGCGGCCCAGCAGGCCTGGCAGTCCCGAGCGGCCGAGCTCCGATCGGCTCATCACCAGCATCGGGAGGAGCTGAGCCGAACCAAGAGAGACTGCGAGAGGGAGATCCGCCGACTGGTAGGACTGATCAGATGCGCGGTGCGTGGCTATGTTCCCAATTTCGTTGTATACCTGCAGTGCAATGACACCTAAGGCATTCTATTCTATTCTATTTCACAAGAAGAAAATGTCCGGTTGCTCGCTTCGCTTTTGTCACAGCAAAGGTGTTCTAGTCGATTCCAGAAAAAAATTGGCCGGTTGCTCTCTTTGTTTTTGTCACAATTCTGGCAAATGAGTTTGCCCGCCTGCCTGAGCGCTCCCCGTTTGTACATCCAGACGGATGAGATCAAGCTGAAAGACAGAGCGGTTAGTGTTTTGGATGAAGCCCTGGGGCCGGCCACGTCCACCGCCTTCAGCTGCAGACTCAGGCTGCCGAGCAGCAGATCGCTGCCCTGAGGGATTCCCAAAGGGCGGGCCTAAACTACCCTGGAAGTGGGGTCAACGCCGCTACTAGCAATCCTCTTCATTGCGTAAGCCACCTCATCACACACTTGCAGTACGCATGACTTAGTTCGTTGCTGGAGGAAGGTAGCACAAAAACAGTTTTGAACTTTGAACGAGTGCTTGTGTGTGTGTGTTGCGGGGCGTTTTCAGTCTCAGGAGGATCGGGACACGCGACGGTTTCATCTGAAAATCGCTGAGCTCAGCGCAGTCATCAGGAAACTGGAGGATCGAAACGCCCTGCTTTCTGAAGAGCGCAATGAACTGGTAATTTATTGACGGCACGCTTGAAGGTTTGCGCTACGTTTGATGCGCGCCATCCAGCGAGGCACCCATTGCGCTTGCTTATTAGTTGAGCGGCGCGGCGAGTCGGTTGCCTGGTAGATGTCTTTTATTGGGAGCCAAAGCCACGATTCCGTTCAAACCGATGCAAAAGGAATGGATACGTTCTGGCCCGCGTGTTGTGCGTCTTTCACATCCCGCACTTCATGCTTGCAGCTAAAGCGACTGAGAGAAACAGAAAGCCAGTTTCTGCCACTCCTGTACAAAAACAAACGCCTGAGCAGGAAGAATGAAGAACTCTCGCTGGTGCTGTGTCGCCTTGAAAACAAAGTGCGCTTTGTCACCCAGGAGAACGAGGAGATGGCAAGCTTGGTAAGTCGACGCGGACAACGGCGGCGTGCCAACAGAGTCCACTGCATTTGTGTTCCACAGAGAAGGCCTAGTTCGCTCAATGACCTGGACCGCGGTTGCGGCCAGCAGGACGGTGAAATGGAGTTCCTTCAAGTTGTGGAGCAGCGGCACATCATCGACGACTTGTCCAAGGTCTTCAGGCAGGCGACTCGGTGCACGTACGGCAGCGCCGCGCTCGCTCGCTGTCGCCAGGAAACCTTTTCCGTCCAAAGCTTGGCCGGCGGCCGCCATCCAAAAAATTGGCCCCTTAAATTCCGACCTTTCAAGCAGGAGCATTGTGCGCACGCGTTTGAACACGCTTTAGACTTGTTTTGCCGTTTTCAGCAGCTCAAAGCTCCCGTTTTGTCAGCGCCTTTGCCACTCGCTGTGCGCTGAAAACGACGGACTTGCCCGGCTGCTCAGCCCGTCAACCATGAGCCGCGAGCGCGACGTCATTGTCCGTAGGCAGCTAGTGGCAAAATGCACCCTGTTAGAGTTGCGCTCGCTCCAACTTATTTTGCAAGAACCACACGGGAGACAAGTAAGTTCTTTTGGACACCTGCAGGTGGAGAGTCCATCCGTTGTACGAATGAAGTCTGACTCTCGGCTCCTGCACGAGCATTTTAATTAAGAGAAACAGGGTGGGTGTAAGAGTGGATTGAATAGAGGAAGCCCTTGACCTCTAGTCAAAACATAGCAAGGGGTGTTTTACGACTTTGTGTAGGAAGGGATAAGCGATAGGGATAAATAAGGGATAAATAATATTATTTATTACAGGTCGCAGTCAAAGTCAAAGCAACACAATGATACGATAAAGATAATCTGGAAAACCCTGACACACCCTGTAGTTGTCACTTTTGGAAAAGACGAGCGTCCCTCCAATCATCGCCGGTGACGTGTTTTTCAGGCTCTGGAGACAGGAGCTCATGTCAGAAATGTCATTGTGAGTCGCGTTTGTTTCTGCGCCGGAGCCGTTCGTTCCCTTTGCATCCAAAGAATCTCAAAGGCGGATTATTTGTGTCGACAGGAGAGAGATTTGCTGCTACGATACCGACGTCGAGAATCTCTGAGGAGGAACAAAGCGTGAGGTCCTGCAAGGTGAGTCTGTTTGTTTGCGGCTGCTTGGTGTTGCGCAAGATGAAATGGCCTTTTTCTCGCTATCGTTCCTCTCGTCGATTCATCGTGAGGTGTCGCTTCAGTTTGTTCAGAGAGATGTTTGCTTCCGCGCCCGCAGGTCATCGAAACATTTTACGGCTACGACGAAGACGTGTTGGTGGACTCGGACGGATCGTCCTTGTCTTTTCACACCGACAGAACCCCCGACACGGAACCCGAAGAGGTAGCCCGCCATTTCTGCCAGCGTATTGGCACCAAACATTCCTCTTCAGCCTGGAATCGGACTCGTCTTTGCGTCGCGGGTGCTTTGTCGCCGGTCTGACTGATTCTGGTACTAGTGCTGTGTTGCATTGGTGTGTGCATGAAGAGGCGGAGCTTCGCTACCGCCAGCTGACGCAAGAATATCAAGCGCTGCAACGAGCCTACGCTCTGCTAGCCCAGACCAGCGAAAGGGGACTACGACGCCGAGAAGGAGATCAAGGTGGCGCCCCTTCCCGCAACCCCCGGCCGGGTCGCAGCCTCCCCGTTCTCACCCAGCCTCGGGTGTTCTCTGGTCTGAAAGGAGGAGGAGGAGCCTCCCTCCTCCTCCTTTCAGACCAGAGAAAAGCTGATGGTAGAAATGGGTCACTATCAAAGCAGAGTAGCAGATCTGGAGTCAGCGCTGAAGCAACAAGGACAGGTAAGCTCATCAATGAGCACACCTTTTTCTCAGACAAAATAGCTACATTCTTCAGTCACTCATCCGTCTGGCATTACTGGACCAACCCCCCCCCCCCCCCGAACGTGGCTGGGAAAATGCGGAGAAAAGCAAATGTCATTTTCCAGTCAACCAAAGAATTTGTGGATGAAAATGACACAACATTCCAAAGCTGTCCACGCGTTTGTCTCTTCTAGAATGTCAAGTGGGTGGAGGAGAAGCAGCTGCTGCGTCAGAGCAATCAGCAGTTGGCCGAAAAGGTGACGGAAAGAAAGGCGCTGGGCGGAGTCGCTTGGCGTCACACCTGTCGGGAAGCCCCGCAGATGAGGTCTGACTGTCTTTTCAGGTCAGGCGGATGGAGGCGGAAGAAGCGCGTCTGAAAGAGCACATCCAGGATATCCGAGACCAAAACGAACTGCTTGAGTTCCGCATCCTGGAGCTGGAGGTGGGAAGACTCGCACAAGCGTGTTGAGGCCAGAGATGTGACGGACGGACGGACGGACGGACGGACGGATGCATGCCTCTGCCTTTCAGGAGAGGGAGTGGCGCTCCCCCGTCTTGAAGTTTCTGCAAGTCCGTTTCCCAGACGGCCTCAGCCCTTTGCAGATCTACTGCGAGGCCGAGGGCGTGAGCGTACGTAAGGCGTCCCTCGCAACCCTAACCTTAACCCGAGGTCCCAGAACACCTTACATTGCTCCTTGCGCCTTTCCCCCGGACATCGTCATCAGTGATCTGATGAAGAAGCTGGACATCCTGGGCTATAACGCCGTAAGTGTATGTCGAACTCCTTATGTTCGCACTCCACGAGACTCGGCGGCTCAAATGTGACTTTTGGAAGGCTTTGCGCTGAAAGAAGCTTGTTGACGCTGTGCCTTTGGGCTCTTGCAGAATCTCACCAACGAGGAGCAGGTGGTCGTGATTCACGCCAGGACCCTTCTCACCCTAGCCGAGAAGGTAACGCGCACGTCCACGCACGCTCTCGCATTCTGCTTATGTGACAGCAGCCTTTCCTCAGTGGTTAGAATACATCAAAGTGACCAAGTCAGCACTTCAACAGAAGATGTTGGACATTGAAAGTGAGAAGGTAGACAGACACGCGACATCAGCCAAGGGGAACTCCGGCAATGTGCCCCAACAATTCTGACCTTGAGCTGTGCTAGGATATGTTCTGCAAGCAGAAGGGCTACCTGGATGAAGAGTTGGACTTCAGGAAGTGTTCCATGGACCAGGCTCATAAGGTAAGCCGCCCTCAAATCTCCCGCCGGACCACTGATGGACGAGGATTGCGGCCCAGAGGATCCTGGAGCTGGAGGCCATGTTGTACGAGGCGCTACCGCAGCGGGACTGCCCCGCCACGGACGGCGAAAAAGCCAGCCACGCTGGCGTGAATGACGTGCTGACGGCGGATCAGAGAGAAGAGCTTAGGAGCGCCGTGGACCAATGGAAGCGAGCCCTGATGTGCGAGTTGAGGGAGCGCGACGCTTGCATCCTCCAAGAGAGAATGGATCTGCTGCACAGCGCGCAACAGGTAAGGGCCCAAAGCCAGCCCGGCACTTACTTGCACGCTTACTGGCTTTTGAATGCCACTTTCCATTTGTCCGTCCTAGAGGAACAAAGAGCTGAAAGAATTCATCGAAGCTCAGAAGAGACAAATCAAACAATTGGAGGAGAAGTTTCTGTTTCTCTTTCTATTCTTCTCCTTGGCCTTCATTCTGTGGCCCTAACACCAGCTGGTGAGTGAGCTCCAGCGGCACCGCACTCGACACCTCCGATACACTGCCAGCCGGTCTCAGACGTTGGCAGATGCTCCGATGCCAACGTATACCCCCCGCCACGGTGACAGAGGCACCGCGTCACACCGGCGCTCATCCAATCAGAAGGCAGGAAAAGCAAATTCACATGCAGGGCACTTTTGAACCAGAAGAGAGCGCCACAAAAAACGGTTGTTGCCCCAAACGCGCACTAAAAAGGGTCAGAATAACAAGAGTCCCACTGGCCAGCCGGGGCCACCCGTCCAGCTGTTTCTTCAGGGGGGAAAAAAATTGGAGTCACCGGTGAGTACATTTTGCATTTAGCTCTGCTTTTCTGCTTCTGTCTTCAAGTGTGTGGCATCCTGCGATCAAAGAGTCAGCCAACCCCAAAGCGGTTGACCTCAACGTCCCACCACCATGCCTACCAGAGCAGGTGACGTGATGCTTTGGACATCCTTCCGTCTCAGATGCCCAAAAGTACTCTTTGCCACATCTGCGGCAATACGGTGTCTTTTCAAAGGTGCAAATAAATCCAGCGTGGGCGGAACACGCACGTCTTCGGTTTTTCCCGCTTTGTTTGTGTGACAGCTGTTGTGAAAATTTTATACAAATAAAGTTGTATAGTACAGGTTTGGCCAAGCCGCAACTCCCGAACCGCATGCGGCTCTTTTATGTTCATATCAACATTTGTGTGTGTGTGTGTGGGGGGGGGGGTTGTGCGTGTTGGCTTCACTTGAGTTCAATTTGGTATTTTGGTCAAAAGCGCATGTGGTGAAATTCCACAAAGTAGGATGGGCAAACACATTTCTTTAAACTATGAGTGTCAATTGGGCTCTCGAAATGGCAGGGAAAAGATGCACAGCAAAACGAAAATACGTAGATGAACACAGGACGTTTTAATCAGAGTGGGAAAGTTTCTATTTTTTGTTGAACGTGATGGCAAACCATTCTGCCTGATATGTCAGACCTCAGCGCATTTCAAAGATTCAAATCTTCAGCGCCATGCACTTCAGCTCACTCCATGCTAACATTGATCAGGCGTCGAACCCGCATCATCATGCTTAAGAGGTGGCCATGCTAACCAGTGCGCCATTATGTCAACGCATAATAACTAAGTCTACTGGTCAAAACAGCGGTTACTATATGACGTCGCTACGTCGTGGTCACGTGACGCAGACAAGACGTCAATGGACGTGGGCAGAGTTAACTTGTTTAAAAGGGAGTAGGCAGAAGAAATATTTAATTTATTTAAATCTATTTTGAGTGCACACCATTATGCCAATGCATAACAACTGTAACTCTACTAAACAAAACAGCGGTTGCTATATGACATCTGCCACGTCGTGGTCACGTGACATACGTGACGTCGATGGGCGTAACTTTCGCCGGAATTCAAATCCGCGGGGAGAGTTAACTTGTTTAAAAGAGAGTGGGCAGAAGAATTATTTAATTTATTTAAATCTATTTGGTGTGTGCGCCATTATGTCAATGCATAACAACTGTAAGTCTACTAAACAAAACAGCGGTTGCTATTTGACGTCTGCCACGTCGTGGTCACGTGACGCGGACGTGACGTCGACGCCTACTTTACATCCCACCGATCACAGGACTCCTCGGCTGCATAACCGTGCCCCCTTCCCAACCAATCGGATTTGCTATACGCGAAAACGACGCCAATGGAAAGAGCTTCCGCCCAAATTTAAATCCGTGGGCGTGGCTCGCAGCAGGAAGTAGGAAAATGGCGGCGATGTTGACAAAGACACAGCGGATGGTAACATACGACTAACAAGAGAAATATTTTTATTTTCTGCTTGCAACTGGACCGTCCAGAGCGTACACGGTAAGTACAACTCATCGTTTTTAAAAAGAAGTACTTTTGTTGCCCTGAAAAGCGAGTGAGCGTGGCGTTTGTGGGGGACGTCGAATTTCGACGATTCTTTCTGGTCAACGGTTGTAAATGATTGTGTTGATTAAAAAAGAAAACTTGATGTAACTCTACTTTTAACTGCCGTTTCAGATAGATTTGGAATTGCATCACATCCAATTTTGCCTAGAGCGTACACGGTAAGTAACACTCGTTGTGTTTAAGGAGATTTACGTTTGTAATAGCAGAAGTGTAGCCGCGTTGCGTTGTACGTGTGAATGTTGGTCCGGGCGAAATGTTAATGTTTAATTTCATTCCTTTAGGTTCCACGGTGTTTGTTGGCTGCAAGTTTTCCACTGCAAGAAGAGGCTCATATCATTGACCAGGAGCGAGCTACAATGGTGAGTAGCCATAACATTTATGTTAAACACTTCCTATTTCATGTCTAACAGTACTTGATTTAACAAATAACCATAAATAAATACAGTGTGGGCACTGAAGTTAACATATGTGATTATACTGCCTAATCTGTCACCGAGTAGATTGTTGCAAAGTAATATAAGATCCAAAGTTGTAATTCAGAATAGTTTTCAAAAGAAGGCCATTAGAATTATATACAAGTCTGATTACCCTGAACAAGCTATTAATTAAATCACAAATTCTTCAATTCAAAGATTTGGTAGATTATCAGACAAATAATGTCTAACAGTAATTGATTTAACACATCACGATAAGTAGATTGAGTGTGGGCACTCTCAAGTTAACATATGTGATTATACTGCCTAATCTGTTACAGAGTATGTTGTTGCCAAGTAATGTAGAATAGATCCAAAGTAGTAATCCAGAATAGTTTTGAAGAGGCCATTAGAATGATAAACAAATCTGATTACCTTGAACATAATAACAAGCTAAGTGTTTAATATGTCCTATGAAGTCAAAATTGGGCACCATCATGTGGTGAAATTTGGAATTGCATCACATCCAATTTTGCCTGGGAACAAACAGATTACATAAATCTTAGTTTTGAATAAGCCACTCCTTCTCAAACAAGTAAACTCTGCCCATTTTGCGCAGTAGATGTTCTGTTAATATCTAGTATTTATACAAAGTCATAATTTAAATTGCTTTCAACCTTCATTCATCGGTTCAACCAACATTACTCGCTCTTCTTACCAACTTGTATTGATTTAACTAAGCGTTTAATACTTCCTATCAGGTCTCAAATCGAGATTTGGCAAAATACAATTTCAGCAAATCCAATTTTGCCAGGGAACAAAAATAGATTAAATAAACTAAATAAGTCCTCTTCCCATTAAATAAATCAGAAAAGTCTGTCTTGTAACCAGTCCTCTTCAAACAAGTAAAGTCTGCCCATTTTGTGCCGTAGATTTTGTGTCTATGCCTAGTATTTAAACAAAATCATAATTTAAACGACTTCTTTCCTTCATTCACTTTGGAAATTTGGAATTGCAGCAAATCGAATTTTGCCAGGGAACAAAAATAGATCAATTAAACTAAATAAGTCTTCTTCCCATTAAATAAATTAAAAAAGTCTGTCTTGTAACCAGTCCTTTTCAAACAAGTAAAGTCTGCCCATTTTGTGCCGTCGATTTTGTGTTAATGCCTAGTATTTATACAAAATCATAATTTAAAGGACTTCATTCCTTCATTCACTTTGGAAATTTGGAATTGCAGCACATCAAATTTTGCCTGGGAAGAAAAGTAGATTAAATAAATTTAATAAGTCTTACTACTTCCCATTAAATAAATTAAATACGTCTTACTTGTTCCCACTCCTTTTCAAAACAGTAGTTTAAAACGAGGGCCCTTCACTCAATCTTTAACCTCAACCCCGCACGTTGTGTTGTATCTGTGAATGTTGGTTGTGGCCAAATGATAGTTTTCTTTCATTCGTTTAGGTTCCAAGAAAACTTGATGTAACTCTACTTTTAACTGCCGTTTCAGATAAGCGGGTATTACGTCGCAGTCAAATGCCGCGGATATGACGTAATTGCCCGAACCTCCGCCAAAATTCAAATCTGTTGGCGCGATGGCCGTGAGCCACTGAGCAGCGACGATTATCAACAGAAATATCTTTATTTTCTGCTTGCAACTGGACCGTCTAGAGCGTACACGGTAAGTAACACTCATTGTGTTTAAGGAGATTTACGTTTGTAATAGCAGAAGTGTAGCCGCGTTGCGTTGTACGTGTGAAAATTGGTCGAGGCGAAATGTTAATGTTTAATTTCATTCCTTTAGGTTCCACGGTGTTTGTTGGCTGCAAGTTTTCCACTGCAAGAAGAGGCTCGTATCATTGACCAGGAGCGAGCTACAATGGTGAGTAGCCATAACATTTATGTTAAACACTTCCTATTTCATGTCTAACAGTACTTGATTTAACAAATAACCATAAATAAATACAGTGTGGGCACTGAAGTTAACATATGTGATTATACTGCCTAATCTGTCACGGAGTAGATTGTTGCAAAGTAATATAAGATCCAAAGTTGTAATTCAGAATAGTTTTCAAAAGAAGGCCATTAGAATTATATACAAGTCTGATTACCCTGAACAAGCTATTAATTAAATCACAAATTCTTCAATTCAAAGATTTGGTAGATTATCAGACAAATAATGTCTAACAGTAATTGATTTAACACATCACGATAAGTAGATTGAGTGTGGGCACTCTCAAGTTAACATATGTGATTATACTGCCTAATCTGTTACAGAGTATGTTGTTGCCAAGTAATGTAGAATAGATCCAAAGTAGTAATCCAGAATAGTTTTGAAGAGGCCATTAGAATGATAAACAAATCTGATTACCTTGAACATAATAACAAGCTAAGTGTTTAATATGTCCTATGAAGTCAAAATTGGGCACCATCATGTGGTGAAATTTGGAATTGCATCACATCCAATTTTGCCTGGGAACAAACAGATTACATAAATCTTAGTTTTGAATAAGCCACTCCTTCTCAAACAAGTAAACTCTGCCCATTTTGCGCAGTAGATGTTCTGTTAATATCTAGTATTTATACAAAGTCATAATTTAAATTGCTTTCAACCTTCATTCATCGGTTCAACCAACATTACTCGCTCTTATTACCAACTTGTATTGATTTAACTAAGCGTTTAATACTTCCTATCAGGTCTCAAATCGAGATTTGGCAAAATACAATTTCAGCAAATCCAATTTTGCCAGGGAACAAAAATAGATTAAATAAACTAAATAAGTCCTCTTCCCATTAAATAAATCAGAAAAGTCTGTCTTGTAACCAGTCCTCTTCAAACAAGTAAAGTCTGCCCATTTTGTGCCGTAGATTTTGTGTCTATGCCTAGTATTTAAACAAAATCATAATTTAAACGACTTCTTTCCTTCATTCACTTTGGAAATTTGGAATTGCAGCAAATCGAATTTTGGCAGGGAACAAAAATAGATCAATTAAACTAAATAAGTCTTCTTCCCATTAAATAAATTAAAAAAAGTCTGTCTTGTAACCAGTCCTTTTCAAACAAGTAAAGTCTGCCCATTTTGTGCCGTCGATTTTGTGTTAATGCCTAGTATTTATACAAAATCATAATTTAAAGGACTTCATTCCTTCATTCACTTTGGAAATTTGGAATTGCAGCACATCAAATTTTGCCTGGGAAGAAAAGTAGATTAAATAAATTTAATAAGTCTTACTACTTCCCATTAAATAAATTAAATACGTCTTACTTGTTCCCACTCCTTTTCAAAACAGTAGTTTAAAACGAGGGCCCTTCACTCAATCTTTAACCCCAACCCCGCACGTTGTGTTGTATCTGTGAATGTTGGTTGTGGCCAAATGATAGTTTTCTTTCATTCGTTTAGGTTCCAAGAAAACTTGATGTAACTCTACTTTTAACTGCCGTTTCAGATAAGCGGGTATTACGTCGCAGTCATGTGCCGTGGATATGACGTAATTGCCCGAACCTCCGCCAAAATTCAAATCTGTTGGCGCGATGGCCGTGAGCCACTGAGCAGCGACGATTATCAACAGAAATATCTTTATTTTCTGCTTGCAACTGGACCGTCTAGAGCGTACACGGTAAGTAACACTCATTGTGTTTAAGGAGATTTACGTTTGTAATAGCAGAAGTGTAGCCGCGTTGCGTTGTACGTGTGAAAATTGGTCGAGGCGAAATGTTAATGTTTAATTTCATTCCTTTAGGTTCCACGGTGTTTGTTGGCTGCAAGTTTTCCACTGCAAGAAGAGGCTCGTATCATTGACCAGGAGCGAGCTACAATGGTGAGTAGCCATAACATTTATGTTAAACACTTCCTATTTCATGTCTAACAGTACTTGATTTAACAAATAACCATAAATAAATACAGTGTGGGCACTGAAGTTAACATATGTGATTATACTGCCTAATCTGTCACGGAGTAGATTGTTGCAAAGTAATATAAGATCCAAAGTTGTAATTCAGAATAGTTTTCAAAAGAAGGCCATTAGAATTATATACAAGTCTGATTACCCTTAACATAACAACAAGCTATTAATTAAATCACAAATTCTTCAATTCAAAGATTTGGTAGATTATCAGACAAATAATGTCTAACAGTAATTGATTTAACACATCACGATAAGTAGATTGAGTGTGGGCACTCTCAAGTTAACAGATATGATTATACTGCCTAATCTGTTACAGAGTATGTTGTTGCCAAGTAATGTAGAATAGATCCAAAGTAGTAATCCAGAATAGTTTTGAAGAGGCCATTAGAATAATAAACAAATCTGATTACCTTGAACATAATAACAAGCTAAGTGTTTAATATGTCCTATGAAGTCAAAATTGGGCACCATCATGTGGTGAAATTTGGAATTGCATCACATCCAATTTTGCCTGGGAACAAACAGATTAAATAAATCTTAGTTTTGAATAAGCCACTCCTTCTCAAACAAGTAAACTCTGCCCATTTCGCGCAGTAGATGTTCTGTTAATATCTAGTATTTATACAAAGTCATAATTTAAATTGCTTTCAACCTTCATTCATCGGTTCAACCAACATTACTCGCTCTTATTACCAACTTGTATTGATTTAACTAAGCGTTTAATACTTCCTATCAGGTCTCAAGGCAAGATTTGGCAAAATACAATTTCAGCAAATCCAATTTTGCCAGGGAACAAAAATAGATTAAATAAACTAAATAAGTCTTCTTCCCATTAAATAAATCAGAAAAGTCTGTCTTGTAACCAGTCCTCTTCAAACAAGTAAAGTCTGCCCATTTTGTGCCGTAGATTTTGTGTCTATGCCTAGTATTTAAACAAAATCATAATTTAAACGACTTCTTTCCTTCATTCACTTTGGAAATTTGGAATTGCAGCAAATCGAATTTTGCCAGGGAACAAAAATAGATCAATTAAACTAAATAAGTCTTCTTCCCATTAAATAAATTAAAAAAGTCTGTCTTGTAACCAGTCCTTTTCAAACAAGTAAAGTCTGCCCATTTTGTGCCGTCGATTTTGTGTTAATGCCTAGTATTTATACAAAATCATAATTTAAAGGACTTCATTCCTTCATTCACTTTGGAAATTTGGAATTGCAGCACATCAAATTTTGCCTGGGAAGAAAAGTAGATTAAATAAATTTAATAAGTCTTACTACTTCCCATTAAATAAATTAAATACGTCTTACTTGTTCCCACTCCTTTACAAAAAAGTAGTTTAAAACGAGGTCCCTTCACTCAACCTTTAACCCTATTTATTCACCTTCTAGGCTAAGTGTTAAAGGCTAAGTGTTAAAGGCTAAGTGTTAAAGGCTAAGTGTTAGAGGCTAAGTGCCAGAGGCTAGGCGCCAGAGGCGAGTTTTTGTGGGCTGAAATTTTAGTGGGGTTAGTGTGAATACAATCCAAAAGAATACAACAGAATACAATACAATAGAATATAATACATAGATTAAATTCAATAGCTCTTACTACTTCCCATTAAATAAATTAAATACGTCTTACTTGTTCCCAATCCTTTTCAAAAAAGTAGTTTAAAACGAGGGCCCTTCACTCAACCTTTAACCTCAACCCCGCACGTCACATTGTGTTGTATCTGTGAATGTTGGTTGTGGCCAAATGATAGTTTTCTTTCATTCGTTTAGGTTCCACGGTGTTTGTTGGCTATGTTTTCCACTGTCAGAAGGATGAAAATACAAAGTACAACGCTTGGACATGGGCGAAGACGTCACCGGTGAGTCCTTCCTTCCTATTTATTTACCTTCTAGATGCTAGAGGCTAAGTGTTAGAGGCTAAGTGTTAGAGGCTAAGTGTTAAACACAATACGAACAACACAACGATACTGCACTGAACAACACGATACCGCACTGAGAAACACGATACCGCACTGAACAACACGATACCGCACTGAACAACACCATGCCGCACTGAACACCATGCCACACTGAACAACACCATCCCGCACTGAACAACACCATGCCGCACTAAACAACACCATGCCGCACTGAACAACACCATGCCTCACTGAACGACACCATGCCGCACTGAAAGACACCATGCCGCACTGAACGACACCATGCCGCACTGAAAGACACCATCCCGCACTGAACACCATGCCGCACTGAACAACACCATCCTGCACTGAACAACACCATCCCGCACTGAACAACACCATGCCGCACTGAACAACATTATGCCGCACTGAACATTATGCCGCACTGAACAACACCATGCCGCACTGAACAACACCATGCCGCACTGAACAACATTATGCCGCACTGAACAACACCATGCCGCACTGAACAACACCATGCCGCACTGAACAACACCATGCTGCACTGAACAACATTATGCCGCACTGAACAACACCATGCCGCACTGAACAACACCATCCTGCACTGAACAACACCATTCCGCATTGAACACCATGCCGCACTGAACAACACCATCCCGCACTGAACAACACCATCCCGCACTGAACAACACCATGCCGCACTGAACAACATTATGCCGCACTGAACAACATTTTGCCGCACTGAACAACACCATGCCGCACTGAACAACACCATGCCGCACTGAACAACACCATGCCGCACTGAACAACATTATAACGCACTGAACAACACCATCCCGCACTGAACAACACCATGCCGCACTAAACAACATTATGCCGCACTGAACAACATTATGCCGAAATGAACAACACCATGCCGCACTGAACAACACCATGCCGCACTGAACAACACCATCCTGCACTGAACAACACCATCCCGCACTGAACAACACCATGCCGCACTGAACAACACCATGCCGCACTGAACAACACCATGCCGCAATGAACAACACCATCCCGCACTGAACAACATTATGCCGCACTGAACAACATTATGCCGCACTGAACAACATTATGCCGCACTGAACAACACCATGCCGCACTGAACAACACCATCCTGCACTGAACAACACCATCCCGCACTGAACAACACCATGCCGCACTGAACAACATTATGGCGCACTGAACAACATTATGCCGCACTGAACAACACCATGCCGCACTGAACAACACCATGCCGCACTGAACAACACCATGCCGCAATGAACAACACCATCCCGCACTGAACAACACCATGCCGCACTGAGCAACACCATGCCGCACTGAACAACACCATCCTGCACTGAACAACACCATGCCGCACTGAACAACACCATTCCGCACTGAACAACACCATGCCGCACTGAACAACATTACGCTGCACTGAACAACACCATGCCGCACTGAACAACACCATCCCGCACTGAACAACACCATCCCGCATTGAACAACACCATCCTGCACTGAACAACACCATGCCGCACTGAACAACACCATGCCGCACTGAACAACACCATTCCGCACTGAACAACACCATGCCGCACTGAACAACACCATCCTGCACTGAACAACACCATCCCGCACTGAACAACACCATGCCGCATTGAACAACACCATCCTGCACTGAACAACACCATCCTGCACTGAACAACACCATGCCGCACTGAACAACACCATGCCGCACTGAACAACACCATGCCGCACTGAACAACACCATGCCGCACTGAACAACATTATGCCGCACTGAACAACATTATGTCGCACTGAACAACACCATGCCGCACTGAACAACACCATGCCGCACTGAACAACATTATGCCGCACTGAAAAACACCATGCCGCACTGAACAACACCATCCCGCACTGAACAACACCATGCCGCATTGAACAACACCATGCCGCACTGAACAACACCATGCTGCACTGAACAACATTATGCTGCACTGAACAACACGATCCTGCATTGAACAACACCATGCCGCACTGAACAACACCATCCTGCACTGAACAACACCATCCTGCACTGAACAACACCACCCCGCACTGAACAACACGATCCCGCATTGAACACCATCCCGCACTGAACAACACCATGCCGCACTGAACAACACCATTCCGCACTGAACAACACCATGCCGCACTGAACAACACCATGCCGCACTGAACAACACCATGCCGCACTGAACAACACCATGCCGCACTGAACAACATTATGCCGCACTGAACAACACCATGCCGCACTGAACAACACCATCCCGCACTGAACAACACCATGCCGCATTGAACAACACCATGCCGCACTGAACAACACCATCCTGCACTGAACAACACCATCCCGCACTAAACAACACCATGCCGCACTGAACAACATTATGGCGCACTGGACAACATTATGCCGCACTGAACAACACCATGCCGCACTGAACAACACCATGCCGCACTGAACAACACCATGCCGCACTGAACAACACCATGCCGCACTGAACAACATTATGCCGCACTGAACAACACCATGCCGCACTGAACAACACCATGCCGCACTGAACAACACGATCCCGCATTGAACAACACCATCCTGCACTGAACAACACCATGCCGCACTGAACAACACCATGCCGCACTGAACAACACCATTCCGCACTGAACAACACCATGCCGCACTGAACGACACCATCCTGCACTGAACAACACCATCCCGCACTGAACAACACCATGCCGCATTAAACAACACCATGCCGCACTGAACAACACCATCCTGCACTGAACAACACCATGCCGCACTGAACAACACCATGCCGCACTGAACAACACCATGCCGCACTGAACAACATTATGCCGCACTGAACAACATTATGCCGCACTAAACAACATTATGTCGCACTGAACAACACCATGCCGCACTGAACAACACCATGCTGCACTGAACAACATTATGCCGCACTGAACAACACGATCCCGCATTGAACAACACCATCCCGCAGTGAACAACACCATGCCGCATTGAACAACACCATGCCGCACTGAACAACACCATGCTGCACTGAACAACATTATGCTGCACTGAACAACACGATCCTGCATTGAACAACACCATGCCGCACTGAACAACACCATCCTGCACTGAACAACACCATGCCGCACTGAACAACACCATGCCGCACTGAACAACATTATGCCGCACTAAAAAACACCATGCCGCACTGAACAACACCATCCCGCACTGAACAACACCATGCCGCATTGAACAACACCATGCCGCACTGAACAACACCATGCTGCACTGAACAACATTATGCTGCACTGAACAACACGATCCTGCATTGAACAACACCATGCCGCACTGAACAACACCATCCTGCACTGAACAACACCATCCTGCACTGAACAACACCACCCCGCACTGAACAACACGATCCCGCATTGAACAACACCATCCCGCACTGAACAACACCATGCCGCACTGAACAACACCATTCCGCACTGAACAACACCATGCCGCACTGAACAACACCATGCCGCACTGAACAACACCATGCCGCACTGAACAACACCATGCCGCACTGAACAACATTATGCCGCACTGAACAACACCATGCCGCACTGAACAACACCATCCCGCACTGAACAACACCATGCCGCATTGAACAACACCATGCCGCACTGAACAACACCATCCTGCACTGAACAACACCATCCCGCACTAAACAACACCATGCCGCACTGAACAACATTATGGCGCACTGGACAACATTATGCCGCACTGAACAACACCATGCCGCACTGAACAACACCATGCCGCACTGAACAACACCATGCCGCACTGAACAACACCATGCCGCACTGAACAACATTATGCCGCACTGAACAACACCATGCCGCACTGAACAACACCATGCCGCACTGAACAACACGATCCCGCACTGAACAACACCATCCTGCACTGAACAACACCATGCCGCACTGAACAACACCATGCCGCACTGAACAACACCATTCCGCACTGAACAACACCATGCCGCACTGAACAACACCATCCTGCACTGAACAACACCATCCCGCACTGAACAACACCATGCCGCATTGAACAACACCATGCCGCACTGAACAACACCATCCTGCACTGAACAACACCATGCCGCACTGAACAACACCATGCCGCACTGAACAACACCATGCCGCACTGAACAACATTATGCCGCACTGAACAACATTATGCCGCACTAAACAACATTATGTCGCACTGAACAACACCATGCCGCACTGAACAACACCATGCCGCACTGAACAACATTATGCCGCACTGAACAACACGATCCCGCATTGAACAACACTATCCCGCAGTGAACAACACCATGCCGCATTGAACAACACCATGCCGCACTGAACAACACCATGCTGCACTGAACAACACGATCCTGCATTGAACAACACCATGCCGCACTGAACAACACCATCCTGCACTGAACAACACCTTTCCACACTGAACAACACCATGCCGCACTGAACAACATTATGCCGCACTGAACAACACCATGCCGCACTGAACAACACCATGCCGCACTGAACAACACCATGCCGCACTGAACAACACCATGCCGCAATGAACAACACCATCCCGCACTGAACAACACTATGCCGCATTGAACAACACCATGCCGCACTGAACAACACCATCCCGCACTGAACAACACCACCCCGCACTGAACAACACGATCCCGCATTGAACAACACCATCCCGGACTGAACAACACCATGCCGCACTGAACAACACCATTCCGCACTGAACAACACCATGCCGCACTGAACAACACCATGCCGCACTGAACAACACCATGCCGCACTGAACAACACCATGCCGCACTGAACAACATTATGCCGCACTGAACAACACCATGCCGCACTGAACAACACCATCCCGCACTGAACAACACCATGCCGCATTGAACAATACCATGCCGCACTGAACAACACCATCCTGCACTGAACAACACCATCCCGCACTGAACAACACCATCCCGCACTGAACAACATTATGGCGCACTGAACAACATTATGCCGCACTGAACAACACCATGCCGCACTGAACAACACCATGCCGCACTGAACAACACCATGCCGCACTGAACAACATTATGCCGCACTGAACAACATTATGCCGCACTGAACAACACCATGCCGCACTGAACAACACCATGCCGCACTGAACAACACCATGCCGCACTGAACAACACGACGTCGCACTGAACAACACGACGCCGCACAGAACAACACGACGCCGCACAGAATAACACAATACCGCACAGAACAACACAATACCGCACAAACAGTTTTAGATAATATTACGTCGCAGTCATGTGACGCGGACATGACGTCAATAGGCGGAACTCACGGCAAATTTATAATCCGTGGGCGTGGCTTGCAACAGGAAGTAGGAAAGCGGCAGTTCTGGCAAACAAGACACAGCTGTTAGTAACACGATGACTAACAAGGCAAATATTTTTGTTTTCAGCTTGCAACTTGACCGTCTAGAGCGTACAAGGTAATTACAACTGTTTTTTTTTAGCCCTGAAAAGCGAGGGAGTGTGGCGTTTGGGAGGAATGTCGAACTCGGCGTCTGCTTCCAGCCACAGACGCCAAATTTCGACGATTATTTCGACTGGTCAACGGTTGTAAATTATTGCGTTGACTAAAAACTTTATTTAACTCTACTCTTAACTTTGCCGTTTCAGATATGCGGGTATTACACCGCGGAAATGACGTCAATAGGCTGAACTCTCGCCAAAATTCAAATCTGTGGGCGCAATGGCCTTGAGCGAGACACCGGATACAAACACGACGATTATCAACAGAAATATCTTTATTTTCCGCTTGCAAGTGGACCGTCTAGAGCGTACACGGTAAGTACAACTCATTGTGTTTAAAAAGATTTACGTTTGTGTAGTTTGCGTTGCGTTGTATCTGTGAATGTTGGTTGAGGCTAAATGTTAATGTTTAATTTCATTCCTTTAGGTTCCACGGTGTTTGTTGGCTGTATGTTTTCCACTGCAAGAAGAGGCTCGTATCATTGACCAGCAGGAGCTACAATGGTGAGTACCCCTTTCGTCTTCCATTTATGTTAAACACTTCCTATTTCATGTCTAACAGTACTCGATTTAACAAATAACCATAAATAAATACAGTGTGGGCAGTCACGTTAACATATGTGATTATCCTGCCTAATATGTTTATCACAAATATGTCACTAATCACTAATATGTTTATTTGTTTATCACAACACCTTTGGACCTTCAGCAATCGATTATTTACCTTCATCTACATAGAGACAGAACGATGGTGTCTTAAACATCTCATTCATTTCACCAAATAACTTCACGCAGGTGGATAACGGCCGTCTCGGTCACGCTATGTTGCGTGATGCAGTTTTGAAGAACCAAATGCATTTATTCAATGAATAAGTCAAGCTAGTTCTATGTTTATGATGTTGTAAGTTACGGTACCGATTGAAGTTGAGTTCGAAGCCAGTGGAAAACAGCGCTGCGTTTGTGCTCTCCAGGTACAAATGTTGTGATCTCTGACTGACGACCGGGCGAGGCTCGAGTAAGAGATGTCCAAACGAGCTCCGGCAGGGCGGGCCAAGGCGGAGCGAACGGACGCCCTTCAGGCCGCCAATGACGAGCTGAGAACCAAACTGATGGACGTCCAGTTAGAACTTCAGCAGGAGAAGAACAAGGTGAAAACCTCAACAGACAGACACTGCCTGCCTCCCTGCCTGCCTCCCTGCCTGCCTCCCTGCCTGCCTCCCTCCCTCCCAGTTTTCCCGATGTAGATTAGACATGCGTGTGCCATGACTGTGTCAGCCTACATCAACAAATGCACCGAGGACGTCAGCACCACTAAGAATATCATCACCCGGGGCAACCAACGACCCTGGATGACTGAGGAGGTACGTCAAACGCTACGAGCGCGGAACTCTGCCTTCAAGTCTGGCGACAAGGAGACACTGAGGACAGCGAGAGCCAACTTGAACCGTGCCATCAGGATAGCGAAGCGAGACCGCAGTCGAAAATTTCAGGATCGTTTCCACGACGTCAAAAACATCAGGAGTATGTGGCAAGGCATACGGGCGATTACAGACTACAACTCACCCTCCCCCCCCCCCCGGTGGGTGTAGTTGATGCTGACTTTCTAAATGGTCTAAATAACTTCTTTGGGAGGTTCGAGGCACTAAACGGCACTCCAGCAGTTAAAACTGTCCCCCATCAGGAAGAGGAGGTACTCTGCCTTGACTCCGCCGATGTGTTGAAGACCCTGAGGAGAGTCAACCCCTGTAAGGCCCCTGGCCCCGACAACATTCCTGGGCGTGTGTTCAGGGAATGTGCAAGTCATCTGGCTGGGGTCATCACAGACATTTTTAACACCTCGCTGGGCCAAGCCACAGTGCCGGCGTGCTTTAAGACTGCCTCCATCATTCCGGTGCCGAAGAAACCTCAAATCACCTCATTTAATGATTACCGGCCTGTTGCACTGACTCCGGTTATGATGAAGTGCTTCGAAAGGCTGCTTAAAGGTCACATCGTTTCCAGACTCCCCCTATTATTTGACCCGTTCCAGTTTGCCGACCGGCAAAACCGCTCCACTCAGGACGCCATCTCCTCCGTTCTTCACCTGAGCCTGGCTCACCTGGAGGAGAAGAACACCCATGTGCGGAGGCTGTTCCTGGACTTCAGCTCAGCGTTTAACACCATCATCCCACAGCATCTGGTAGGAAAATTGGAACACCTGGGCTTCAACACCCCCCTTCGCAACTGGCTGCTAGACTTCCTCACCAACAGACCTCAGTCAGTCCGGGTCGGACAGAACACCTCTGATGTCATCACCCTCAGCACAGGCTCCCTTCAGGGCTGCGTCCTGAGCCCCCTGCTGTGCACCCTGATGACACACGACTGCGTCCTCAGGTTCACCACCAATCACATCGTGAAGTCAGCAGACGACACAACGGTGGTGGGGCTCATCAGAGACAACAACGACCTGGACTACAGAGAGGAGGTGGAGCAGCTGGTGGGCTGGTGCAGAGAAAACAGCCTGATCCTGAATGAGGAGAAGATGAAGGAGATCATCGTCGACTTCAGGAAAAAACAGCCTCACCACGCTCCACTGATCATCAACAGCTCAGCTGTGGAGGTGGTCAGCACCACCAAATTCCTGGGGGTCCACATCACAGAAGACCTCACCTGGACTATGAACACTACGGCACTGGTCAAGAGGGCACAGAAGCGCTTGTACTTCCTGCGGAGGATGAGGAGAGCCCACCTGCCCCCACCCATCATGAGGACGTTCTACAGGAGCACCATAGAGAGCATTCTGACAAGCTGTCTCTCTGTGTGGTGTGGAGGCTGCACCGCCTCCGATTGGAAGAACGTGAGGAGAGTGGTGAGGACAGCAGAGAGGATCATAGGGGCTCCTCTTCCCTCCATTCAGGACATTTCATCTCAGCGCTGCATGTCCCGTGCCCGTAACATCATCAATGACCCATCACACCCCCACCATGGACTGTTCTCCCTGCTGCCCTCTGGGAAGAGGTTTGCAGCATCCGCTGCAGGTCCACCAGGTTCTGCAACAGCTTTTTCCCTGCTGTCATCAGACTGTTGAACACTAGAACTGTTGAGCTCTAAACTGAACTCTGCATCACACATTCACAGAACTGTACTTTATGACACTACGGACCTCTATCTTGCACTATCTCGCACTACCAACTTTACTGAACTTGTATAAACCCTTTAAATAGAAGTTTAATACATGGTTTAGCATTCCTCTGCACACTCTTGAATACTGTTTTGCCTACTTGCACTATTGCATAATTATCACTGCTGCACTTTATACTTATTTTTAATATATATATATATATATATATATATAGTATATATGTATATATATATATTTTCATAGGATATGTTACTTCTATTCAACTGCAATATCACTACTTTGTTGTAAGACGTATGCAACGGAATTTCGTTTTGTATGCACCATGTGCAGACAAGATGACAATAAAGTTTGTCTAAGTCTAAGTCATGTCAGGTCAGCTGTCTGGAGAGAGAGAGAAGTCAGGACCTGCGGGCGGAGCACCACCGTGCCACCGCCGCCATGACGGAACTCAAAAGCAAACTCCATGAGGAGAAGCAGAAAGAGTTAGCCATTACCAGGGAGACATTACTGCGGCAGCATGAAATGGAGCTGATGAGAGTGATCAAAATCAAAGATGGAGAGATCCAGCGACTGAATGCCTTGGTCCTCAGCCTGAGGGACGGCTCCATGGACAAGGTGATCCGCTCTATCCGTGTCTGACTATCCGCACGCCACGTCGGGCTTCGATGCGGCCGCTAC
This sequence comes from Syngnathus floridae, assembly GCF_059516105.1. NCBI lineage: Eukaryota > Metazoa > Chordata > Actinopteri > Syngnathiformes > Syngnathidae > Syngnathus > Syngnathus floridae. The sequence continues at coordinate 15,887,628 of NC_142421.1, read as the reverse complement.
CGTATTGTGTAGCTTGTCCCCAGTAAGCGTCGCGGCGCTCCGTTGCGGTCTCAACGGCCCGGTGTGGCGCAATGTCTGCTCAGGTGAGGAGGGGGGGCGCTTTGCTGGCGGAGGTGGAGGAGACGCGGCGGTGTCGGGAGACCGAGCGGTGTCGCCTCCACCAGGAGCGCGGAAGAAGCCCTGGCAGCGGCCCAGCAGGCCTGGCAGTCCCGAGCGGCCGAGCTCCGATCGGCTCATCACCAGCATCGGGAGGAGCTGAGCCGAACCAAGAGAGACTGCGAGAGGGAGATCCGCCGACTGGTAGGACTGATCAGATGCGCGGTGCGTGGCTATGTTCCCAATTTCGTTGTATACCTGCAGTGCAATGACACCTAAGGCATTCTATTCTATTCTATTTCACAAGAAGAAAATGTCCGGTTGCTCGCTTCGCTTTTGTCACAGCAAAGGTGTTCTAGTCGATTCCAGAAAAAAATTGGCCGGTTGCTCTCTTTGTTTTTGTCACAATTCTGGCAAATGAGTTTGCCCGCCTGCCTGAGCGCTCCCCGTTTGTACATCCAGACGGATGAGATCAAGCTGAAAGACAGAGCGGTTAGTGTTTTGGATGAAGCCCTGGGGCCGGCCACGTCCACCGCCTTCAGCTGCAGACTCAGGCTGCCGAGCAGCAGATCGCTGCCCTGAGGGATTCCCAAAGGGCGGGCCTAAACTACCCTGGAAGTGGGGTCAACGCCGCTACTAGCAATCCTCTTCATTGCGTAAGCCACCTCATCACACACTTGCAGTACGCATGACTTAGTTCGTTGCTGGAGGAAGGTAGCACAAAAACAGTTTTGAACTTTGAACGAGTGCTTGTGTGTGTGTGTTGCGGGGCGTTTTCAGTCTCAGGAGGATCGGGACACGCGACGGTTTCATCTGAAAATCGCTGAGCTCAGCGCAGTCATCAGGAAACTGGAGGATCGAAACGCCCTGCTTTCTGAAGAGCGCAATGAACTGGTAATTTATTGACGGCACGCTTGAAGGTTTGCGCTACGTTTGATGCGCGCCATCCAGCGAGGCACCCATTGCGCTTGCTTATTAGTTGAGCGGCGCGGCGAGTCGGTTGCCTGGTAGATGTCTTTTATTGGGAGCCAAAGCCACGATTCCGTTCAAACCGATGCAAAAGGAATGGATACGTTCTGGCCCGCGTGTTGTGCGTCTTTCACATCCCGCACTTCATGCTTGCAGCTAAAGCGACTGAGAGAAACAGAAAGCCAGTTTCTGCCACTCCTGTACAAAAACAAACGCCTGAGCAGGAAGAATGAAGAACTCTCGCTGGTGCTGTGTCGCCTTGAAAACAAAGTGCGCTTTGTCACCCAGGAGAACGAGGAGATGGCAAGCTTGGTAAGTCGACGCGGACAACGGCGGCGTGCCAACAGAGTCCACTGCATTTGTGTTCCACAGAGAAGGCCTAGTTCGCTCAATGACCTGGACCGCGGTTGCGGCCAGCAGGACGGTGAAATGGAGTTCCTTCAAGTTGTGGAGCAGCGGCACATCATCGACGACTTGTCCAAGGTCTTCAGGCAGGCGACTCGGTGCACGTACGGCAGCGCCGCGCTCGCTCGCTGTCGCCAGGAAACCTTTTCCGTCCAAAGCTTGGCCGGCGGCCGCCATCCAAAAAATTGGCCCCTTAAATTCCGACCTTTCAAGCAGGAGCATTGTGCGCACGCGTTTGAACACGCTTTAGACTTGTTTTGCCGTTTTCAGCAGCTCAAAGCTCCCGTTTTGTCAGCGCCTTTGCCACTCGCTGTGCGCTGAAAACGACGGACTTGCCCGGCTGCTCAGCCCGTCAACCATGAGCCGCGAGCGCGACGTCATTGTCCGTAGGCAGCTAGTGGCAAAATGCACCCTGTTAGAGTTGCGCTCGCTCCAACTTATTTTGCAAGAACCACACGGGAGACAAGTAAGTTCTTTTGGACACCTGCAGGTGGAGAGTCCATCCGTTGTACGAATGAAGTCTGACTCTCGGCTCCTGCACGAGCATTTTAATTAAGAGAAACAGGGTGGGTGTAAGAGTGGATTGAATAGAGGAAGCCCTTGACCTCTAGTCAAAACATAGCAAGGGGTGTTTTACGACTTTGTGTAGGAAGGGATAAGCGATAGGGATAAATAAGGGATAAATAATATTATTTATTACAGGTCGCAGTCAAAGTCAAAGCAACACAATGATACGATAAAGATAATCTGGAAAACCCTGACACACCCTGTAGTTGTCACTTTTGGAAAAGACGAGCGTCCCTCCAATCATCGCCGGTGACGTGTTTTTCAGGCTCTGGAGACAGGAGCTCATGTCAGAAATGTCATTGTGAGTCGCGTTTGTTTCTGCGCCGGAGCCGTTCGTTCCCTTTGCATCCAAAGAATCTCAAAGGCGGATTATTTGTGTCGACAGGAGAGAGATTTGCTGCTACGATACCGACGTCGAGAATCTCTGAGGAGGAACAAAGCGTGAGGTCCTGCAAGGTGAGTCTGTTTGTTTGCGGCTGCTTGGTGTTGCGCAAGATGAAATGGCCTTTTTCTCGCTATCGTTCCTCTCGTCGATTCATCGTGAGGTGTCGCTTCAGTTTGTTCAGAGAGATGTTTGCTTCCGCGCCCGCAGGTCATCGAAACATTTTACGGCTACGACGAAGACGTGTTGGTGGACTCAGACGGATCGTCCTTGTCTTTTCACACCGACAGAACCCCCGACACGGAACCCGAAGAGGTAGCCCGCCATTTCTGCCAGCGTATTGGCACCAAACATTCCTCTTCAGCCTGGAATCGGACTCGTCTTTGCGTCGCGGGTGCTTTGTCGCCGGTCTGACTGATTCTGGTACTAGTGCTGTGTTGCATTGGTGTGTGCATGAAGAGGCGGAGCTTCGCTACCGCCAGCTGACGCAAGAATATCAAGCGCTGCAACGAGCCTACGCTCTGCTAGCCCAGACCAGCGAAAGGGGACTACGACGCCGAGAAGGAGATCAAGGTGGCGCCCCTTCCCGCAACCCCCGGCCGGGTCGCAGCCTCCCCGTTCTCACCCAGCCTCGGGTGTTCTCTGGTCTGAAAGGAGGAGGAGGAGCCTCCCTCCTCCTCCTTTCAGACCAGAGAAAAGCTGATGGTAGAAATGGGTCACTATCAAAGCAGAGTAGCAGATCTGGAGTCAGCGCTGAAGCAACAAGGACAGGTAAGCTCATCAATGAGCACACCTTTTTCTCAGACAAAATAGCTACATTCTTCAGTCACTCATCCGTCTGGCATTACTGGACCAACCCCCCCCCCCCCCGAACGTGGCTGGGAAAATGCGGAGAAAAGCAAATGTCATTTTCCAGTCAACCAAAGAATTTGTGGATGAAAATGACACAACATTCCAAAGCTGTCCACGCGTTTGTCTCTTCTAGAATGTCAAGTGGGTGGAGGAGAAGCAGCTGCTGCGTCAGAGCAATCAGCAGTTGGCCGAAAAGGTGACGGAAAGAAAGGCGCTGGGCGGAGTCGCTTGGCGTCACACCTGTCGGGAAGCCCCGCAGATGAGGTCTGACTGTCTTTTCAGGTCAGGCGGATGGAGGCGGAAGAAGCGCGTCTGAAAGAGCACATCCAGGATATCCGAGACCAAAACGAACTGCTTGAGTTCCGCATCCTGGAGCTGGAGGTGGGAAGACTCGCACAAGCGTGTTGAGGCCAGAGATGTGACGGACGGACGGACGGACGGACGGACGGATGCATGCCTCTGCCTTTCAGGAGAGGGAGTGGCGCTCCCCCGTCTTGAAGTTTCTGCAAGTCCGTTTCCCAGACGGCCTCAGCCCTTTGCAGATCTACTGCGAGGCCGAGGGCGTGAGCGTACGTAAGGCGTCCCTCGCAACCCTAACCTTAACCCGAGGTCCCAGAACACCTTACATTGCTCCTTGCGCCTTTCCCCCGGACATCGTCATCAGTGATCTGATGAAGAAGCTGGACATCCTGGGCTATAACGCCGTAAGTGTATGTCGAACTCCTTATGTTCGCACTCCACGAGACTCGGCGGCTCAAATGTGACTTTTGGAAGGCTTTGCGCTGAAAGAAGCTTGTTGACGCTGTGCCTTTGGGCTCTTGCAGAATCTCACCAACGAGGAGCAGGTGGTCGTGATTCACGCCAGGACCCTTCTCACCCTAGCCGAGAAGGTAACGCGCACGTCCACGCACGCTCTCGCATTCTGCTTATGTGACAGCAGCCTTTCCTCAGTGGTTAGAATACATCAAAGTGACCAAGTCAGCACTTCAACAGAAGATGTTGGACATTGAAAGTGAGAAGGTAGACAGACACGCGACATCAGCCAAGGGGAACTCCGGCAATGTGCCCCAACAATTCTGACCTTGAGCTGTGCTAGGATATGTTCTGCAAGCAGAAGGGCTACCTGGATGAAGAGTTGGACTTCAGGAAGTGTTCCATGGACCAGGCTCATAAGGTAAGCCGCCCTCAAATCTCCCGCCGGACCACTGATGGACGAGGATTGCGGCCCAGAGGATCCTGGAGCTGGAGGCCATGTTGTACGAGGCGCTACCGCAGCGGGACTGCCCCGCCACGGACGGCGAAAAAGCCAGCCACGCTGGCGTGAATGACGTGCTGACGGCGGATCAGAGAGAAGAGCTTAGGAGCGCCGTGGACCAATGGAAGCGAGCCCTGATGTGCGAGTTGAGGGAGCGCGACGCTTGCATCCTCCAAGAGAGAATGGATCTGCTGCACAGCGCGCAACAGGTAAGGGCCCAAAGCCAGCCCGGCACTTACTTGCACGCTTACTGGCTTTTGAATGCCACTTTCCATTTGTCCGTCCTAGAGGAACAAAGAGCTGAAAGAATTCATCGAAGCTCAGAAGAGACAAATCAAACAATTGGAGGAGAAGTTTCTGTTTCTCTTTCTATTCTTCTCCTTGGCCTTCATTCTGTGGCCCTAACACCAGCTGGTGAGTGAGCTCCAGCGGCACCGCACTCGACACCTCCGATACACTGCCAGCCGGTCTCAGACGTTGGCAGATGCTCCGATGCCAACGTATACCCCCCGCCACGGTGACAGAGGCACCGCGTCACACCGGCGCTCATCCAATCAGAAGGCAGGAAAAGCAAATTCACATGCAGGGCACTTTTGAACCAGAAGAGAGCGCCACAAAAAACGGTTGTTGCCCCAAACGCGCACTAAAAAGGGTCAGAATAACAAGAGTCCCACTGGCCAGCCGGGGCCACCCGTCCAGCTGTTTCTTCAGGGGGGAAAAAAATTGGAGTCACCGGTGAGTACATTTTGCATTTAGCTCTGCTTTTCTGCTTCTGTCTTCAAGTGTGTGGCATCCTGCGATCAAAGAGTCAGCCAACCCCAAAGCGGTTGACCTCAACGTCCCACCACCATGCCTACCAGAGCAGGTGACGTGATGCTTTGGACATCCTTCCGTCTCAGATGCCCAAAAGTACTCTTTGCCACATCTGCGGCAATACGGTGTCTTTTCAAAGGTGCAAATAAATCCAGCGTGGGCGGAACACGCACGTCTTCGGTTTTTCCCGCTTTGTTTGTGTGACAGCTGTTGTGAAAATTTTATACAAATAAAGTTGTATAGTACAGGTTTGGCCAAGCCGCAACTCCCGAACCGCATGCGGCTCTTTTATGTTCATATCAACATTTGTGTGTGTGTGTGTGTGGGGGGGGGTTGTGCGTGTTGGCTTCACTTGAGTTCAATTTGGTATTTTGGTCAAAAGCGCATGTGGTGAAATTCCACAAAGTAGGATGGGCAAACACATTTCTTTAAACTATGAGTGTCAATTGGGCTCTCGAAATGGCAGGGAAAAGATGCACAGCAAAACGAAAACACGTAGATGAACACAGGACGTTTTAATCAGAGTGGGAAAGTTTCTATTTTTTGTTGAACGTGATGGCAAACCATTCTGCCTGATATGTCAGACCTCAGCGCATTTCAAAGATTCAAATCTTCAGCGCCATGCACTTCAGCTCACTCCATGCTAACATTGATCAGGCGTCGAACCCGCATCATCATGCTTAAGAGGTGGCCATGCTAACCAGTGCGCCATTATGTCAACGCATAATAACTAAGTCTACTGGTCAAAACAGCGGTTACTATATGACGTCGCTACGTCGTGGTCACGTGACGCAGACAAGACGTCAATGGACGTGGGCAGAGTTAACTTGTTTAAAAGGGAGTAGGCAGAAGAAATATTTAATTTATTTAAATCTATTTTGAGTGCACACCATTATGCCAATGCATAACAACTGTAACTCTACTAAACAAAACAGCGGTTGCTATATGACATCTGCCACGTCGTGGTCACGTGACATACGTGACGTCGATGGGCGTAACTTTCGCCGGAATTCAAATCCGCGGGGAGAGTTAACTTGTTTAAAAGAGAGTGGGCAGAAGAATTATTTAATTTATTTAAATCTATTTGGTGTGTGCGCCATTATGTCAATGCATAACAACTGTAAGTCTACTAAACAAAACAGCGGTTGCTATTTGACGTCTGCCACGTCGTGGTCACGTGACGCGGACGTGACGTCGACGCCTACTTTACATCCCACCGATCACAGGACTCCTCGGCTGCATAACCGTGCCCCCTTCCCAACCAATCGGATTTGCTATACGCGAAAACGACGCCAATGGAAAGAGCTTCCGCCCAAATTTAAATCCGTGGGCGTGGCTCGCAGCAGGAAGTAGGAAAATGGCGGCGATGTTGACAAAGACACAGCGGATGGTAACATACGACTAACAAGAGAAATATTTTTATTTTCTGCTTGCAACTGGACCGTCCAGAGCGTACACGGTAAGTACAACTCATCGTTTTTAAAAAGAAGTACTTTTGTTGCCCTGAAAAGCGAGTGAGCGTGGCGTTTGTGGGGGACGTCGAATTTCGACGATTCTTTCTGGTCAACGGTTGTAAATGATTGTGTTGATTAAAAAAGAAAACTTGATGTAACTCTACTTTTAACTGCCGTTTCAGATAGATTTGGAATTGCATCACATCCAATTTTGCCTAGAGCGTACACGGTAAGTAACACTCGTTGTGTTTAAGGAGATTTACGTTTGTAATAGCAGAAGTGTAGCCGCGTTGCGTTGTACGTGTGAATGTTGGTCCGGGCGAAATGTTAATGTTTAATTTCATTCCTTTAGGTTCCACGGTGTTTGTTGGCTGCAAGTTTTCCACTGCAAGAAGAGGCTCATATCATTGACCAGGAGCGAGCTACAATGGTGAGTAGCCATAACATTTATGTTAAACACTTCCTATTTCATGTCTAACAGTACTTGATTTAACAAATAACCATAAATAAATACAGTGTGGGCACTGAAGTTAACATATGTGATTATACTGCCTAATCTGTCACCGAGTAGATTGTTGCAAAGTAATATAAGATCCAAAGTTGTAATTCAGAATAGTTTTCAAAAGAAGGCCATTAGAATTATATACAAGTCTGATTACCCTGAACAAGCTATTAATTAAATCACAAATTCTTCAATTCAAAGATTTGGTAGATTATCAGACAAATAATGTCTAACAGTAATTGATTTAACACATCACGATAAGTAGATTGAGTGTGGGCACTCTCAAGTTAACATATGTGATTATACTGCCTAATCTGTTACAGAGTATGTTGTTGCCAAGTAATGTAGAATAGATCCAAAGTAGTAATCCAGAATAGTTTTGAAGAGGCCATTAGAATGATAAACAAATCTGATTACCTTGAACATAATAACAAGCTAAGTGTTTAATATGTCCTATGAAGTCAAAATTGGGCACCATCATGTGGTGAAATTTGGAATTGCATCACATCCAATTTTGCCTGGGAACAAACAGATTACATAAATCTTAGTTTTGAATAAGCCACTCCTTCTCAAACAAGTAAACTCTGCCCATTTTGCGCAGTAGATGTTCTGTTAATATCTAGTATTTATACAAAGTCATAATTTAAATTGCTTTCAACCTTCATTCATCGGTTCAACCAACATTACTCGCTCTTCTTACCAACTTGTATTGATTTAACTAAGCGTTTAATACTTCCTATCAGGTCTCAAATCGAGATTTGGCAAAATACAATTTCAGCAAATCCAATTTTGCCAGGGAACAAAAATAGATTAAATAAACTAAATAAGTCCTCTTCCCATTAAATAAATCAGAAAAGTCTGTCTTGTAACCAGTCCTCTTCAAACAAGTAAAGTCTGCCCATTTTGTGCCGTAGATTTTGTGTCTATGCCTAGTATTTAAACAAAATCATAATTTAAACGACTTCTTTCCTTCATTCACTTTGGAAATTTGGAATTGCAGCAAATCGAATTTTGCCAGGGAACAAAAATAGATCAATTAAACTAAATAAGTCTTCTTCCCATTAAATAAATTAAAAAAGTCTGTCTTGTAACCAGTCCTTTTCAAACAAGTAAAGTCTGCCCATTTTGTGCCGTCGATTTTGTGTTAATGCCTAGTATTTATACAAAATCATAATTTAAAGGACTTCATTCCTTCATTCACTTTGGAAATTTGGAATTGCAGCACATCAAATTTTGCCTGGGAAGAAAAGTAGATTAAATAAATTTAATAAGTCTTACTACTTCCCATTAAATAAATTAAATACGTCTTACTTGTTCCCACTCCTTTTCAAAACAGTAGTTTAAAACGAGGGCCCTTCACTCAATCTTTAACCTCAACCCCGCACGTTGTGTTGTATCTGTGAATGTTGGTTGTGGCCAAATGATAGTTTTCTTTCATTCGTTTAGGTTCCAAGAAAACTTGATGTAACTCTACTTTTAACTGCCGTTTCAGATAAGCGGGTATTACGTCGCAGTCAAATGCCGCGGATATGACGTAATTGCCCGAACCTCCGCCAAAATTCAAATCTGTTGGCGCGATGGCCGTGAGCCACTGAGCAGCGACGATTATCAACAGAAATATCTTTATTTTCTGCTTGCAACTGGACCGTCTAGAGCGTACACGGTAAGTAACACTCATTGTGTTTAAGGAGATTTACGTTTGTAATAGCAGAAGTGTAGCCGCGTTGCGTTGTACGTGTGAAAATTGGTCGAGGCGAAATGTTAATGTTTAATTTCATTCCTTTAGGTTCCACGGTGTTTGTTGGCTGCAAGTTTTCCACTGCAAGAAGAGGCTCGTATCATTGACCAGGAGCGAGCTACAATGGTGAGTAGCCATAACATTTATGTTAAACACTTCCTATTTCATGTCTAACAGTACTTGATTTAACAAATAACCATAAATAAATACAGTGTGGGCACTGAAGTTAACATATGTGATTATACTGCCTAATCTGTCACGGAGTAGATTGTTGCAAAGTAATATAAGATCCAAAGTTGTAATTCAGAATAGTTTTCAAAAGAAGGCCATTAGAATTATATACAAGTCTGATTACCCTGAACAAGCTATTAATTAAATCACAAATTCTTCAATTCAAAGATTTGGTAGATTATCAGACAAATAATGTCTAACAGTAATTGATTTAACACATCACGATAAGTAGATTGAGTGTGGGCACTCTCAAGTTAACATATGTGATTATACTGCCTAATCTGTTACAGAGTATGTTGTTGCCAAGTAATGTAGAATAGATCCAAAGTAGTAATCCAGAATAGTTTTGAAGAGGCCATTAGAATGATAAACAAATCTGATTACCTTGAACATAATAACAAGCTAAGTGTTTAATATGTCCTATGAAGTCAAAATTGGGCACCATCATGTGGTGAAATTTGGAATTGCATCACATCCAATTTTGCCTGGGAACAAACAGATTACATAAATCTTAGTTTTGAATAAGCCACTCCTTCTCAAACAAGTAAACTCTGCCCATTTTGCGCAGTAGATGTTCTGTTAATATCTAGTATTTATACAAAGTCATAATTTAAATTGCTTTCAACCTTCATTCATCGGTTCAACCAACATTACTCGCTCTTATTACCAACTTGTATTGATTTAACTAAGCGTTTAATACTTCCTATCAGGTCTCAAATCGAGATTTGGCAAAATACAATTTCAGCAAATCCAATTTTGCCAGGGAACAAAAATAGATTAAATAAACTAAATAAGTCCTCTTCCCATTAAATAAATCAGAAAAGTCTGTCTTGTAACCAGTCCTCTTCAAACAAGTAAAGTCTGCCCATTTTGTGCCGTAGATTTTGTGTCTATGCCTAGTATTTAAACAAAATCATAATTTAAACGACTTCTTTCCTTCATTCACTTTGGAAATTTGGAATTGCAGCAAATCGAATTTTGGCAGGGAACAAAAATAGATCAATTAAACTAAATAAGTCTTCTTCCCATTAAATAAATTAAAAAAAGTCTGTCTTGTAACCAGTCCTTTTCAAACAAGTAAAGTCTGCCCATTTTGTGCCGTCGATTTTGTGTTAATGCCTAGTATTTATACAAAATCATAATTTAAAGGACTTCATTCCTTCATTCACTTTGGAAATTTGGAATTGCAGCACATCAAATTTTGCCTGGGAAGAAAAGTAGATTAAATAAATTTAATAAGTCTTACTACTTCCCATTAAATAAATTAAATACGTCTTACTTGTTCCCACTCCTTTTCAAAACAGTAGTTTAAAACGAGGGCCCTTCACTCAATCTTTAACCCCAACCCCGCACGTTGTGTTGTATCTGTGAATGTTGGTTGTGGCCAAATGATAGTTTTCTTTCATTCGTTTAGGTTCCAAGAAAACTTGATGTAACTCTACTTTTAACTGCCGTTTCAGATAAGCGGGTATTACGTCGCAGTCATGTGCCGTGGATATGACGTAATTGCCCGAACCTCCGCCAAAATTCAAATCTGTTGGCGCGATGGCCGTGAGCCACTGAGCAGCGACGATTATCAACAGAAATATCTTTATTTTCTGCTTGCAACTGGACCGTCTAGAGCGTACACGGTAAGTAACACTCATTGTGTTTAAGGAGATTTACGTTTGTAATAGCAGAAGTGTAGCCGCGTTGCGTTGTACGTGTGAAAATTGGTCGAGGCGAAATGTTAATGTTTAATTTCATTCCTTTAGGTTCCACGGTGTTTGTTGGCTGCAAGTTTTCCACTGCAAGAAGAGGCTCGTATCATTGACCAGGAGCGAGCTACAATGGTGAGTAGCCATAACATTTATGTTAAACACTTCCTATTTCATGTCTAACAGTACTTGATTTAACAAATAACCATAAATAAATACAGTGTGGGCACTGAAGTTAACATATGTGATTATACTGCCTAATCTGTCACGGAGTAGATTGTTGCAAAGTAATATAAGATCCAAAGTTGTAATTCAGAATAGTTTTCAAAAGAAGGCCATTAGAATTATATACAAGTCTGATTACCCTTAACATAACAACAAGCTATTAATTAAATCACAAATTCTTCAATTCAAAGATTTGGTAGATTATCAGACAAATAATGTCTAACAGTAATTGATTTAACACATCACGATAAGTAGATTGAGTGTGGGCACTCTCAAGTTAACAGATATGATTATACTGCCTAATCTGTTACAGAGTATGTTGTTGCCAAGTAATGTAGAATAGATCCAAAGTAGTAATCCAGAATAGTTTTGAAGAGGCCATTAGAATAATAAACAAATCTGATTACCTTGAACATAATAACAAGCTAAGTGTTTAATATGTCCTATGAAGTCAAAATTGGGCACCATCATGTGGTGAAATTTGGAATTGCATCACATCCAATTTTGCCTGGGAACAAACAGATTAAATAAATCTTAGTTTTGAATAAGCCACTCCTTCTCAAACAAGTAAACTCTGCCCATTTCGCGCAGTAGATGTTCTGTTAATATCTAGTATTTATACAAAGTCATAATTTAAATTGCTTTCAACCTTCATTCATCGGTTCAACCAACATTACTCGCTCTTATTACCAACTTGTATTGATTTAACTAAGCGTTTAATACTTCCTATCAGGTCTCAAGGCAAGATTTGGCAAAATACAATTTCAGCAAATCCAATTTTGCCAGGGAACAAAAATAGATTAAATAAACTAAATAAGTCTTCTTCCCATTAAATAAATCAGAAAAGTCTGTCTTGTAACCAGTCCTCTTCAAACAAGTAAAGTCTGCCCATTTTGTGCCGTAGATTTTGTGTCTATGCCTAGTATTTAAACAAAATCATAATTTAAACGACTTCTTTCCTTCATTCACTTTGGAAATTTGGAATTGCAGCAAATCGAATTTTGCCAGGGAACAAAAATAGATCAATTAAACTAAATAAGTCTTCTTCCCATTAAATAAATTAAAAAAGTCTGTCTTGTAACCAGTCCTTTTCAAACAAGTAAAGTCTGCCCATTTTGTGCCGTCGATTTTGTGTTAATGCCTAGTATTTATACAAAATCATAATTTAAAGGACTTCATTCCTTCATTCACTTTGGAAATTTGGAATTGCAGCACATCAAATTTTGCCTGGGAAGAAAAGTAGATTAAATAAATTTAATAAGTCTTACTACTTCCCATTAAATAAATTAAATACGTCTTACTTGTTCCCACTCCTTTACAAAAAAGTAGTTTAAAACGAGGTCCCTTCACTCAACCTTTAACCCTATTTATTCACCTTCTAGGCTAAGTGTTAAAGGCTAAGTGTTAAAGGCTAAGTGTTAAAGGCTAAGTGTTAGAGGCTAAGTGCCAGAGGCTAGGCGCCAGAGGCGAGTTTTTGTGGGCTGAAATTTTAGTGGGGTTAGTGTGAATACAATCCAAAAGAATACAACAGAATACAATACAATAGAATATAATACATAGATTAAATTCAATAGCTCTTACTACTTCCCATTAAATAAATTAAATACGTCTTACTTGTTCCCAATCCTTTTCAAAAAAGTAGTTTAAAACGAGGGCCCTTCACTCAACCTTTAACCTCAACCCCGCACGTCACATTGTGTTGTATCTGTGAATGTTGGTTGTGGCCAAATGATAGTTTTCTTTCATTCGTTTAGGTTCCACGGTGTTTGTTGGCTATGTTTTCCACTGTCAGAAGGATGAAAATACAAAGTACAACGCTTGGACGTGGGCGAAGACGTCACCGGTGAGTCCTTCCTTCCTATTTATTTACCTTCTAGATGCTAGAGGCTAAGTGTTAGAGGCTAAGTGTTAGAGGCTAAGTGTTAAACACAATACGAACAACACAACGATACTGCACTGAACAACACGATACCGCACTGAGAAACACGATACCGCACTGAACAACACGATACCGCACTGAACAACACCATGCCGCACTGAACACCATGCCACACTGAACAACACCATCCCGCACTGAACAACACCATGCCGCACTAAACAACACCATGCCGCACTGAACAACACCATGCCTCACTGAACGACACCATGCCGCACTGAAAGACACCATGCCGCACTGAACGACACCATGCCGCACTGAAAGACACCATCCCGCACTGAACACCATGCCGCACTGAACAACACCATCCTGCACTGAACAACACCATCCCGCACTGAACAACACCATGCCGCACTGAACAACATTATGCCGCACTGAACATTATGCCGCACTGAACAACACCATGCCGCACTGAACAACACCATGCCGCACTGAACAACATTATGCCGCACTGAACAACACCATGCCGCACTGAACAACACCATGCCGCACTGAACAACACCATGCTGCACTGAACAACATTATGCCGCACTGAACAACACCATGCCGCACTGAACAACACCATCCTGCACTGAACAACACCATTCCGCATTGAACACCATGCCGCACTGAACAACACCATCCCGCACTGAACAACACCATCCCGCACTGAACAACACCATGCCGCACTGAACAACATTATGCTGCACTGAACAACATTTTGCCGCACTGAACAACACCATGCCGCACTGAACAACACCATGCCGCACTGAACAACACCATGCCGCACTGAACAACATTATAACGCACTGAACAACACCATCCCGCACTGAACAACACCATGCCGCACTAAACAACATTATGCCGCACTGAACAACATTATGCCGAAATGAACAACACCATGCCGCACTGAACAACACCATGCCGCACTGAACAACACCATCCTGCACTGAACAACACCATCCCGCACTGAACAACACCATGCCGCACTGAACAACACCATGCCGCACTGAACAACACCATGCCGCAATGAACAACACCATCCCGCACTGAACAACATTATGCCGCACTGAACAACATTATGCCGCACTGAACAACATTATGCCGCACTGAACAACACCATGCCGCACTGAACAACACCATCCTGCACTGAACAACACCATCCCGCACTGAACAACACCATGCCGCACTGAACAACATTATGGCGCACTGAACAACATTATGCCGCACTGAACAACACCATGCCGCACTGAACAACACCATGCCGCACTGAACAACACCATGCCGCAATGAACAACACCATCCCGCACTGAACAACACCATGCCGCACTGAGCAACACCATGCCGCACTGAACAACACCATCCTGCACTGAACAACACCATGCCGCACTGAACAACACCATTCCGCACTGAACAACACCATGCCGCACTGAACAACATTACGCTGCACTGAACAACACCATGCCGCACTGAACAACACCATGCCGCACTGAACAACACCATGCCGCATTGAACAACACCATGCCGCATTGAACAACACCATGCCGCACTGAACAACACCATCCTGCACTGAACAACACCATGCCGCATTGAACAACACCATGCCGCACTGAACAACACCATCCTGCACTGAACAACACCATCCCGCACTGAACAACACCATCCCGCATTGAACAACACCATCCTGCACTGAACAACACCATGCCGCACTGAACAACACCATGCCGCACTGAACAACACCATTCCGCACTGAACAACACCATGCCGCACTGAACAACACCATCCTGCACTGAACAACACCATCCCGCACTGAACAACACCATGCCGCATTGAACAACACCATCCTGCACTGAACAACACCATCCTGCACTGAACAACACCATGCCGCACTGAACAACACCATGCCGCACTGAACAACACCATGCCGCACTGAACAACACCATGCCGCACTGAACAACATTATGCCGCACTGAACAACATTATGTCGCACTGAACAACACCATGCCGCACTGAACAACACCATGCCGCACTGAACAACATTATGCCGCACTGAAAAACACCATGCCGCACTGAACAACACCATCCCGCACTGAACAACACCATGCCGCATTGAACAACACCATGCCGCACTGAACAACACCATGCTGCACTGAACAACATTATGCTGCACTGAACAACACGATCCTGCATTGAACAACACCATGCCGCACTGAACAACACCATCCTGCACTGAACAACACCATCCTGCACTGAACAACACCACCCCGCACTGAACAACACGATCCCGCATTGAACACCATCCCGCACTGAACAACACCATGCCGCACTGAACAACACCATTCCGCACTGAACAACACCATGCCGCACTGAACAACACCATGCCGCACTGAACAACACCATGCCGCACTGAACAACACCATGCCGCACTGAACAACATTATGCCGCACTGAACAACACCATGCCGCACTGAACAACACCATCCCGCACTGAACAACACCATGCCGCATTGAACAACACCATGCCGCACTGAACAACACCATCCTGCACTGAACAACACCATCCCGCACTAAACAACACCATGCCGCACTGAACAACATTATGGCGCACTGGACAACATTATGCCGCACTGAACAACACCATGCCGCACTGAACAACACCATGCCGCACTGAACAACACCATGCCGCACTGAACAACACCATGCCGCACTGAACAACATTATGCCGCACTGAACAACACCATGCCGCACTGAACAACACCATGCCGCACTGAACAACACGATCCCGCACTGAACAACACCATCCTGCACTGAACAACACCATGCCGCACTGAACAACACCATGCCGCACTGAACAACACCATTCCGCACTGAACAACACCATGCCGCACTGAACAACACCATCCTGCACTGAACAACACCATCCCGCACTGAACAACACCATGCCGCATTGAACAACACCATGCCGCACTGAACAACACCATCCTGCACTGAACAACACCATGCCGCACTGAACAACACCATGCCGCACTGAACAACACCATGCCGCACTGAACAACATTATGCCGCACTGAACAACATTATGCCGCACTAAACAACATTATGTCGCACTGAACAACACCATGCCGCACTGAACAACACCATGCCGCACTGAACAACATTATGCCGCACTGAACAACACGATCCCGCATTGAACAACACTATCCCGCAGTGAACAACACCATGCCGCATTGAACAACACCATGCCGCACTGAACA
This sequence comes from Syngnathus floridae, assembly GCF_059516105.1. Classification (NCBI taxonomy): domain Eukaryota; kingdom Metazoa; phylum Chordata; class Actinopteri; order Syngnathiformes; family Syngnathidae; genus Syngnathus; species Syngnathus floridae. Next base: position 15,871,274 of record NC_142421.1, on the reverse strand, counting down.
ACACCATGCTGCACTGAACAACACGATCCTGCATTGAACAACACCATGCCGCACTGAACAACACCATCCTGCACTGAACAACACCTTTCCACACTGAACAACACCATGCCGCACTGAACAACATTATGCCGCACTGAACAACACCATGCCGCACTGAACAACACCATGCCGCACTGAACAACACCATGCCGCACTGAACAACACCATGCCGCAATGAACAACACCATCCCGCACTGAACAACACTATGCCGCATTGAACAACACCATGCCGCACTGAACAACACCATCCCGCACTGAACAACACCACCCCGCACTGAACAACACGATCCCGCATTGAACAACACCATCCCGGACTGAACAACACCATGCCGCACTGAACAACACCATTCCGCACTGAACAACACCATGCCGCACTGAACAACACCATGCCGCACTGAACAACACCATGCCGCACTGAACAACACCATGCCGCACTGAACAACATTATGCCGCACTGAACAACACCATGCCGCACTGAACAACACCATCCCGCACTGAACAACACCATTTCGCATTGAACAATACCATGCCGCACTGAACAACACCATCCTGCACTGAACAACACCATCCCGCACTGAACAACACCATGCCGCACTGAACAACATTATGGCGCACTGAACAACATTATGCCGCACTGAACAACACCATGCCGCACTGAACAACACCATGCCGCACTGAACAACACCATGCCGCACTGAACAACATTATGCCGCACTGAACAACATTATGCCGCACTGAACAACACCATGCCGCACTGAACAACACCATGCCGCACTGAACAACACCATGCCGCACTGAACAACACGACGTCGCACTGAACAACACGACGCCGCACAGAACAACACGACGCCGCACAGAATAACACAATACCGCACAGAACAACACAATACCGCACAAACAGTTTTAGATAATATTACGTCGCAGTCATGTGACGCGGACATGACGTCAATAGGCGGAACTCACGGCAAATTTATAATCCGTGGGCGTGGCTTGCAACAGGAAGTAGGAAAGCGGCAGTTCTGGCAAACAAGACACAGCTGTTAGTAACACGATGACTAACAAGGCAAATATTTTTGTTTTCAGCTTGCAACTTGACCGTCTAGAGCGTACAAGGTAATTACAACTGTTTTTTTTTAGCCCTGAAAAGCGAGGGAGTGTGGCGTTTGGGAGGAATGTTGAACTCGGCGTCTGCTTCCAGCCACAGACGCCAAATTTCGACGATTATTTCGACTGGTCAACGGTTGTAAATTATTGCGTTGACTAAAAACTTTATTTAACTCTACTCTTAACTTTGCCGTTTCAGATATGCGGGTATTACACCGCGGAAATGACGTCAATAGGCTGAACTCTCGCCAAAATTCAAATCTGTGGGCGCAATGGCCTTGAGCGAGACACCGGATACAAACACGACGATTATCAACAGAAATATCTTTATTTTCCGCTTGCAAGTGGACCGTCTAGAGCGTACACGGTAAGTACAACTCATTGTGTTTAAAAAGATTTACGTTTGTGTAGTTTGCGTTGCGTTGTATCTGTGAATGTTGGTTGAGGCTAAATGTTAATGTTTAATTTCATTCCTTTAGGTTCCACGGTGTTTGTTGGCTGTATGTTTTCCACTGCAAGAAGAGGCTCGTATCATTGACCAGCAGGAGCTACAATGGTGAGTACCCCTTTCGTCTTCCATTTATGTTAAACACTTCCTATTTCATGTCTAACAGTACTCGATTTAACAAATAACCATAAATAAATACAGTGTGGGCAGTCACGTTAACATATGTGATTATCCTGCCTAATATGTTTATCACAAATATGTCACTAATCACTAATATGTTTATTTGTTTATCACAACACCTTTGGACCTTCAGCAATCGATTATTTACCTTCATCTACATAGAGACAGAACGATGGTGTCTTAAACATCTCATTCATTTCACCAAATAACTTCACGCAGGTGGATAACGGCCGTCTCGGTCACGCTATGTTGCGTGATGCAGTTTTGAAGAACCAAATGCATTTATTCAATGAATAAGTCAAGCTAGTTCTATGTTTATGATGTTGTAAGTTACGGTACCGATTGAAGTTGAGTTCGAAGCCAGTGGAAAACAGCGCTGCGTTTGTGCTCTCCAGGTACAAATGTTGTGATCTCTGACTGACGACCGGGCGAGGCTCGAGTAAGAGATGTCCAAACGAGCTCCGGCAGGGCGGGCCAAGGCGGAGCGAACGGACGCCCTTCAGGCCGCCAATGACGAGCTGAGAACCAAACTGATGGACGTCCAGTTAGAACTTCAGCAGGAGAAGAACAAGGTGAAAACCTCAACAGACAGACACTGCCTGCCTCCCTGCCTGCCTCCCTGCCTGCCTCCCTGCCTGCCTCCCTCCCTCCCAGTTTTCCCGATGTAGATTAGACATGCGTGTGCCATGACTGTGTCAGCCTACATCAACAAATGCACCGAGGACGTCAGCACCACTAAGAATATCATCACCCGGGGCAACCAACGACCCTGGATGACTGAGGAGGTACGTCAAACGCTACGAGCGCGGAACTCTGCCTTCAAGTCTGGCGACAAGGAGACACTGAGGACAGCGAGAGCCAACTTGAACCGTGCCATCAGGATAGCGAAGCGAGACCGCAGTCGAAAATTTCAGGATCGTTTCCACGACGTCAAAAACATCAGGAGTATGTGGCAAGGCATACGGGCGATTACAGACTACAACTCACCCTCCCCCCCCCCCCGGTGGGTGTAGTTGATGCTGACTTTCTAAATGGTCTAAATAACTTCTTTGGGAGGTTCGAGGCACTAAACGGCACTCCAGCAGTTAAAACTGTCCCCCATCAGGAAGAGGAGGTACTCTGCCTTGACTCCGCCGATGTGTTGAAGACCCTGAGGAGAGTCAACCCCTGTAAGGCCCCTGGCCCCGACAACATTCCTGGGCGTGTGTTCAGGGAATGTGCAAGTCATCTGGCTGGGGTCATCACAGACATTTTTAACACCTCGCTGGGCCAAGCCACAGTGCCGGCGTGCTTTAAGACTGCCTCCATCATTCCGGTGCCGAAGAAACCTCAAATCACCTCATTTAATGATTACCGGCCTGTTGCACTGACTCCGGTTATGATGAAGTGCTTCGAAAGGCTGCTTAAAGGTCACATCGTTTCCAGACTCCCCCTATTATTTGACCCGTTCCAGTTTGCCGACCGGCAAAACCGCTCCACTCAGGACGCCATCTCCTCCGTTCTTCACCTGAGCCTGGCTCACCTGGAGGAGAAGAACACCCATGTGCGGAGGCTGTTCCTGGACTTCAGCTCAGCGTTTAACACCATCATCCCACAGCATCTGGTAGGAAAATTGGAACACCTGGGCTTCAACACCCCCCTTCGCAACTGGCTGCTAGACTTCCTCACCAACAGACCTCAGTCAGTCCGGGTCGGACAGAACACCTCTGATGTCATCACCCTCAGCACAGGCTCCCTTCAGGGCTGCGTCCTGAGCCCCCTGCTGTGCACCCTGATGACACACGACTGCGTCCTCAGGTTCACCACCAATCACATCGTGAAGTCAGCAGACGACACAACGGTGGTGGGGCTCATCAGAGACAACAACGACCTGGACTACAGAGAGGAGGTGGAGCAGCTGGTGGGCTGGTGCAGAGAAAACAGCCTGATCCTGAATGAGGAGAAGATGAAGGAGATCATCGTCGACTTCAGGAAAAAACAGCCTCACCACGCTCCACTGATCATCAACAGCTCAGCTGTGGAGGTGGTCAGCACCACCAAATTCCTGGGGGTCCACATCACAGAAGACCTCACCTGGACTATGAACACTACGGCACTGGTCAAGAGGGCACAGAAGCGCTTGTACTTCCTGCGGAGGATGAGGAGAGCCCACCTGCCCCCACCCATCATGAGGACGTTCTACAGGAGCACCATAGAGAGCATTCTGACAAGCTGTCTCTCTGTGTGGTGTGGAGGCTGCACCGCCTCCGATTGGAAGAACGTGAGGAGAGTGGTGAGGACAGCAGAGAGGATCATAGGGGCTCCTCTTCCCTCCATTCAGGACATTTCATCTCAGCGCTGCATGTCCCGTGCCCGTAACATCATCAATGACCCATCACACCCCCACCATGGACTGTTCTCCCTGCTGCCCTCTGGGAAGAGGTTTGCAGCATCCGCTGCAGGTCCACCAGGTTCTGCAACAGCTTTTTCCCTGCTGTCATCAGACTGTTGAACACTAGAACTGTTGAGCTCTAAACTGAACTCTGCATCACACATTCACAGAACTGTACTTTATGACACTACGGACCTCTATCTTGCACTATCTCGCACTACCAACTTTACTGAACTTGTATAAACCCTTTAAATAGAAGTTTAATACATGGTTTAGCATTCCTCTGCACACTCTTGAATACTGTTTTGCCTACTTGCACTATTGCATAATTATCACTGCTGCACTTTATACTTATTTTTAATATATATATATATATATATATATATAGTATATATGTATATATATATATTTTCATAGGATATGTTACTTCTATTCAACTGCAATATCACTACTTTGTTGTAAGACGTATGCAACGGAATTTCGTTTTGTATGCACCATGTGCAGACAAGATGACAATAAAGTTTGTCTAAGTCTAAGTCATGTCAGGTCAGCTGTCTGGAGAGAGAGAGAAGTCAGGACCTGCGGGCGGAGCACCACCGTGCCACCGCCGCCATGACGGAACTCAAAAGCAAACTCCATGAGGAGAAGCAGAAAGAGTTAGCCATTACCAGGGAGACATTACTGCGGCAGCATGAAATGGAGCTGATGAGAGTGATCAAAATCAAAGATGGAGAGATCCAGCGACTGAATGCCTTGGTCCTCAGCCTGAGGGACGGCTCCATGGACAAGGTGATCCGCTCTATCCGTGTCTGACTATCCGCACGCCACGTCGGGCTTCGATGCGGCCGCTACCGTATTGTGTAGCTTGTCCCCAGTAAGCGTCGCGGCGCTCCGTTGCGGTCTCAACGGCCCGGTGTGGCGCAATGTCTGCTCAGGTGAGGAGGGGGGGCGCTTTGCTGGCGGAGGTGGAGGAGACGCGGCGGTGTCGGGAGACCGAGCGGTGTCGCCTCCACCAGGAGCGCGGAAGAAGCCCTGGCAGCGGCCCAGCAGGCCTGGCAGTCCCGAGCGGCCGAGCTCCGATCGGCTCATCACCAGCATCGGGAGGAGCTGAGCCGAACCAAGAGAGACTGCGAGAGGGAGATCCGCCGACTGGTAGGACTGATCAGATGCGCGGTGCGTGGCTATGTTCCCAATTTCGTTGTATACCTGCAGTGCAATGACACCTAAGGCATTCTATTCTATTCTATTTCACAAGAAGAAAATGTCCGGTTGCTCGCTTCGCTTTTGTCACAGCAAAGGTGTTCTAGTCGATTCCAGAAAAAAATTGGCCGGTTGCTCTCTTTGTTTTTGTCACAATTCTGGCAAATGAGTTTGCCCGCCTGCCTGAGCGCTCCCCGTTTGTACATCCAGACGGATGAGATCAAGCTGAAAGACAGAGCGGTTAGTGTTTTGGATGAAGCCCTGGGGCCGGCCACGTCCACCGCCTTCAGCTGCAGACTCAGGCTGCCGAGCAGCAGATCGCTGCCCTGAGGGATTCCCAAAGGGCGGGCCTAAACTACCCTGGAAGTGGGGTCAACGCCGCTACTAGCAATCCTCTTCATTGCGTAAGCCACCTCATCACACACTTGCAGTACGCATGACTTAGTTCGTTGCTGGAGGAAGGTAGCACAAAAACAGTTTTGAACTTTGAACGAGTGCTTGTGTGTGTGTGTTGCGGGGCGTTTTCAGTCTCAGGAGGATCGGGACACGCGACGGTTTCATCTGAAAATCGCTGAGCTCAGCGCAGTCATCAGGAAACTGGAGGATCGAAACGCCCTGCTTTCTGAAGAGCGCAATGAACTGGTAATTTATTGACGGCACGCTTGAAGGTTTGCGCTACGTTTGATGCGCGCCATCCAGCGAGGCACCCATTGCGCTTGCTTATTAGTTGAGCGGCGCGGCGAGTCGGTTGCCTGGTAGATGTCTTTTATTGGGAGCCAAAGCCACGATTCCGTTCAAACCGATGCAAAAGGAATGGATACGTTCTGGCCCGCGTGTTGTGCGTCTTTCACATCCCGCACTTCATGCTTGCAGCTAAAGCGACTGAGAGAAACAGAAAGCCAGTTTCTGCCACTCCTGTACAAAAACAAACGCCTGAGCAGGAAGAATGAAGAACTCTCGCTGGTGCTGTGTCGCCTTGAAAACAAAGTGCGCTTTGTCACCCAGGAGAACGAGGAGATGGCAAGCTTGGTAAGTCGACGCGGACAACGGCGGCGTGCCAACAGAGTCCACTGCATTTGTGTTCCACAGAGAAGGCCTAGTTCGCTCAATGACCTGGACCGCGGTTGCGGCCAGCAGGACGGTGAAATGGAGTTCCTTCAAGTTGTGGAGCAGCGGCACATCATCGACGACTTGTCCAAGGTCTTCAGGCAGGCGACTCGGTGCACGTACGGCAGCGCCGCGCTCGCTCGCTGTCGCCAGGAAACCTTTTCCGTCCAAAGCTTGGCCGGCGGCCGCCATCCAAAAAATTGGCCCCTTAAATTCCGACCTTTCAAGCAGGAGCATTGTGCGCACGCGTTTGAACACGCTTTAGACTTGTTTTGCCGTTTTCAGCAGCTCAAAGCTCCCGTTTTGTCAGCGCCTTTGCCACTCGCTGTGCGCTGAAAACGACGGACTTGCCCGGCTGCTCAGCCCGTCAACCATGAGCCGCGAGCGCGACGTCATTGTCCGTAGGCAGCTAGTGGCAAAATGCACCCTGTTAGAGTTGCGCTCGCTCCAACTTATTTTGCAAGAACCACACGGGAGACAAGTAAGTTCTTTTGGACACCTGCAGGTGGAGAGTCCATCCGTTGTACGAATGAAGTCTGACTCTCGGCTCCTGCACGAGCATTTTAATTAAGAGAAACAGGGTGGGTGTAAGAGTGGATTGAATAGAGGAAGCCCTTGACCTCTAGTCAAAACATAGCAAGGGGTGTTTTACGACTTTGTGTAGGAAGGGATAAGCGATAGGGATAAATAAGGGATAAATAATATTATTTATTACAGGTCGCAGTCAAAGTCAAAGCAACACAATGATACGATAAAGATAATCTGGAAAACCCTGACACACCCTGTAGTTGTCACTTTTGGAAAAGACGAGCGTCCCTCCAATCATCGCCGGTGACGTGTTTTTCAGGCTCTGGAGACAGGAGCTCATGTCAGAAATGTCATTGTGAGTCGCGTTTGTTTCTGCGCCGGAGCCGTTCGTTCCCTTTGCATCCAAAGAATCTCAAAGGCGGATTATTTGTGTCGACAGGAGAGAGATTTGCTGCTACGATACCGACGTCGAGAATCTCTGAGGAGGAACAAAGCGTGAGGTCCTGCAAGGTGAGTCTGTTTGTTTGCGGCTGCTTGGTGTTGCGCAAGATGAAATGGCCTTTTTCTCGCTATCGTTCCTCTCGTCGATTCATCGTGAGGTGTCGCTTCAGTTTGTTCAGAGAGATGTTTGCTTCCGCGCCCGCAGGTCATCGAAACATTTTACGGCTACGACGAAGACGTGTTGGTGGACTCAGACGGATCGTCCTTGTCTTTTCACACCGACAGAACCCCCGACACGGAACCCGAAGAGGTAGCCCGCCATTTCTGCCAGCGTATTGGCACCAAACATTCCTCTTCAGCCTGGAATCGGACTCGTCTTTGCGTCGCGGGTGCTTTGTCGCCGGTCTGACTGATTCTGGTACTAGTGCTGTGTTGCATTGGTGTGTGCATGAAGAGGCGGAGCTTCGCTACCGCCAGCTGACGCAAGAATATCAAGCGCTGCAACGAGCCTACGCTCTGCTAGCCCAGACCAGCGAAAGGGGACTACGACGCCGAGAAGGAGATCAAGGTGGCGCCCCTTCCCGCAACCCCCGGCCGGGTCGCAGCCTCCCCGTTCTCACCCAGCCTCGGGTGTTCTCTGGTCTGAAAGGAGGAGGAGGAGCCTCCCTCCTCCTCCTTTCAGACCAGAGAAAAGCTGATGGTAGAAATGGGTCACTATCAAAGCAGAGTAGCAGATCTGGAGTCAGCGCTGAAGCAACAAGGACAGGTAAGCTCATCAATGAGCACACCTTTTTCTCAGACAAAATAGCTACATTCTTCAGTCACTCATCCGTCTGGCATTACTGGACCAACCCCCCCCCCCCCCGAACGTGGCTGGGAAAATGCGGAGAAAAGCAAATGTCATTTTCCAGTCAACCAAAGAATTTGTGGATGAAAATGACACAACATTCCAAAGCTGTCCACGCGTTTGTCTCTTCTAGAATGTCAAGTGGGTGGAGGAGAAGCAGCTGCTGCGTCAGAGCAATCAGCAGTTGGCCGAAAAGGTGACGGAAAGAAAGGCGCTGGGCGGAGTCGCTTGGCGTCACACCTGTCGGGAAGCCCCGCAGATGAGGTCTGACTGTCTTTTCAGGTCAGGCGGATGGAGGCGGAAGAAGCGCGTCTGAAAGAGCACATCCAGGATATCCGAGACCAAAACGAACTGCTTGAGTTCCGCATCCTGGAGCTGGAGGTGGGAAGACTCGCACAAGCGTGTTGAGGCCAGAGATGTGACGGACGGACGGACGGACGGACGGACGGATGCATGCCTCTGCCTTTCAGGAGAGGGAGTGGCGCTCCCCCGTCTTGAAGTTTCTGCAAGTCCGTTTCCCAGACGGCCTCAGCCCTTTGCAGATCTACTGCGAGGCCGAGGGCGTGAGCGTACGTAAGGCGTCCCTCGCAACCCTAACCTTAACCCGAGGTCCCAGAACACCTTACATTGCTCCTTGCGCCTTTCCCCCGGACATCGTCATCAGTGATCTGATGAAGAAGCTGGACATCCTGGGCTATAACGCCGTAAGTGTATGTCGAACTCCTTATGTTCGCACTCCACGAGACTCGGCGGCTCAAATGTGACTTTTGGAAGGCTTTGCGCTGAAAGAAGCTTGTTGACGCTGTGCCTTTGGGCTCTTGCAGAATCTCACCAACGAGGAGCAGGTGGTCGTGATTCACGCCAGGACCCTTCTCACCCTAGCCGAGAAGGTAACGCGCACGTCCACGCACGCTCTCGCATTCTGCTTATGTGACAGCAGCCTTTCCTCAGTGGTTAGAATACATCAAAGTGACCAAGTCAGCACTTCAACAGAAGATGTTGGACATTGAAAGTGAGAAGGTAGACAGACACGCGACATCAGCCAAGGGGAACTCCGGCAATGTGCCCCAACAATTCTGACCTTGAGCTGTGCTAGGATATGTTCTGCAAGCAGAAGGGCTACCTGGATGAAGAGTTGGACTTCAGGAAGTGTTCCATGGACCAGGCTCATAAGGTAAGCCGCCCTCAAATCTCCCGCCGGACCACTGATGGACGAGGATTGCGGCCCAGAGGATCCTGGAGCTGGAGGCCATGTTGTACGAGGCGCTACCGCAGCGGGACTGCCCCGCCACGGACGGCGAAAAAGCCAGCCACGCTGGCGTGAATGACGTGCTGACGGCGGATCAGAGAGAAGAGCTTAGGAGCGCCGTGGACCAATGGAAGCGAGCCCTGATGTGCGAGTTGAGGGAGCGCGACGCTTGCATCCTCCAAGAGAGAATGGATCTGCTGCACAGCGCGCAACAGGTAAGGGCCCAAAGCCAGCCCGGCACTTACTTGCACGCTTACTGGCTTTTGAATGCCACTTTCCATTTGTCCGTCCTAGAGGAACAAAGAGCTGAAAGAATTCATCGAAGCTCAGAAGAGACAAATCAAACAATTGGAGGAGAAGTTTCTGTTTCTCTTTCTATTCTTCTCCTTGGCCTTCATTCTGTGGCCCTAACACCAGCTGGTGAGTGAGCTCCAGCGGCACCGCACTCGACACCTCCGATACACTGCCAGCCGGTCTCAGACGTTGGCAGATGCTCCGATGCCAACGTATACCCCCCGCCACGGTGACAGAGGCACCGCGTCACACCGGCGCTCATCCAATCAGAAGGCAGGAAAAGCAAATTCACATGCAGGGCACTTTTGAACCAGAAGAGAGCGCCACAAAAAACGGTTGTTGCCCCAAACGCGCACTAAAAAGGGTCAGAATAACAAGAGTCCCACTGGCCAGCCGGGGCCACCCGTCCAGCTGTTTCTTCAGGGGGGAAAAAAATTGGAGTCACCGGTGAGTACATTTTGCATTTAGCTCTGCTTTTCTGCTTCTGTCTTCAAGTGTGTGGCATCCTGCGATCAAAGAGTCAGCCAACCCCAAAGCGGTTGACCTCAACGTCCCACCACCATGCCTACCAGAGCAGGTGACGTGATGCTTTGGACATCCTTCCGTCTCAGATGCCCAAAAGTACTCTTTGCCACATCTGCGGCAATACGGTGTCTTTTCAAAGGTGCAAATAAATCCAGCGTGGGCGGAACACGCACGTCTTCGGTTTTTCCCGCTTTGTTTGTGTGACAGCTGTTGTGAAAATTTTATACAAATAAAGTTGTATAGTACAGGTTTGGCCAAGCCGCAACTCCCGAACCGCATGCGGCTCTTTTATGTTCATATCAACATTTGTGTGTGTGTGTGTGTGGGGGGGGGTTGTGCGTGTTGGCTTCACTTGAGTTCAATTTGGTATTTTGGTCAAAAGCGCATGTGGTGAAATTCCACAAAGTAGGATGGGCAAACACATTTCTTTAAACTATGAGTGTCAATTGGGCTCTCGAAATGGCAGGGAAAAGATGCACAGCAAAACGAAAACACGTAGATGAACACAGGACGTTTTAATCAGAGTGGGAAAGTTTCTATTTTTTGTTGAACGTGATGGCAAACCATTCTGCCTGATATGTCAGACCTCAGCGCATTTCAAAGATTCAAATCTTCAGCGCCATGCACTTCAGCTCACTCCATGCTAACATTGATCAGGCGTCGAACCCGCATCATCATGCTTAAGAGGTGGCCATGCTAACCAGTGCGCCATTATGTCAACGCATAATAACTAAGTCTACTGGTCAAAACAGCGGTTACTATATGACGTCGCTACGTCGTGGTCACGTGACGCAGACAAGACGTCAATGGACGTGGGCAGAGTTAACTTGTTTAAAAGGGAGTAGGCAGAAGAAATATTTAATTTATTTAAATCTATTTTGAGTGCACACCATTATGCCAATGCATAACAACTGTAACTCTACTAAACAAAACAGCGGTTGCTATATGACATCTGCCACGTCGTGGTCACGTGACATACGTGACGTCGATGGGCGTAACTTTCGCCGGAATTCAAATCCGCGGGGAGAGTTAACTTGTTTAAAAGAGAGTGGGCAGAAGAATTATTTAATTTATTTAAATCTATTTGGTGTGTGCGCCATTATGTCAATGCATAACAACTGTAAGTCTACTAAACAAAACAGCGGTTGCTATTTGACGTCTGCCACGTCGTGGTCACGTGACGCGGACGTGACGTCGACGCCTACTTTACATCCCACCGATCACAGGACTCCTCGGCTGCATAACCGTGCCCCCTTCCCAACCAATCGGATTTGCTATACGCGAAAACGACGCCAATGGAAAGAGCTTCCGCCCAAATTTAAATCCGTGGGCGTGGCTCGCAGCAGGAAGTAGGAAAATGGCGGCGATGTTGACAAAGACACAGCGGATGGTAACATACGACTAACAAGAGAAATATTTTTATTTTCTGCTTGCAACTGGACCGTCCAGAGCGTACACGGTAAGTACAACTCATCGTTTTTAAAAAGAAGTACTTTTGTTGCCCTGAAAAGCGAGTGAGCGTGGCGTTTGTGGGGGACGTCGAATTTCGACGATTCTTTCTGGTCAACGGTTGTAAATGATTGTGTTGATTAAAAAAGAAAACTTGATGTAACTCTACTTTTAACTGCCGTTTCAGATAGATTTGGAATTGCATCACATCCAATTTTGCCTAGAGCGTACACGGTAAGTAACACTCGTTGTGTTTAAGGAGATTTACGTTTGTAATAGCAGAAGTGTAGCCGCGTTGCGTTGTACGTGTGAATGTTGGTCCGGGCGAAATGTTAATGTTTAATTTCATTCCTTTAGGTTCCACGGTGTTTGTTGGCTGCAAGTTTTCCACTGCAAGAAGAGGCTCATATCATTGACCAGGAGCGAGCTACAATGGTGAGTAGCCATAACATTTATGTTAAACACTTCCTATTTCATGTCTAACAGTACTTGATTTAACAAATAACCATAAATAAATACAGTGTGGGCACTGAAGTTAACATATGTGATTATACTGCCTAATCTGTCACGGAGTAGATTGTTGCAAAGTAATATAAGATCCAAAGTTGTAATTCAGAATAGTTTTCAAAAGAAGGCCATTAGAATTATATACAAGTCTGATTACCCTGAACAAGCTATTAATTAAATCACAAATTCTTCAATTCAAAGATTTGGTAGATTATCAGACAAATAATGTCTAACAGTAATTGATTTAACACATCACGATAAGTAGATTGAGTGTGGGCACTCTCAAGTTAACATATGTGATTATACTGCCTAATCTGTTACAGAGTATGTTGTTGCCAAGTAATGTAGAATAGATCCAAAGTAGTAATCCAGAATAGTTTTGAAGAGGCCATTAGAATGATAAACAAATCTGATTACCTTGAACATAATAACAAGCTAAGTGTTTAATATGTCCTATGAAGTCAAAATTGGGCACCATCATGTGGTGAAATTTGGAATTGCATCACATCCAATTTTGCCTGGGAACAAACAGATTACATAAATCTTAGTTTTGAATAAGCCACTCCTTCTCAAACAAGTAAACTCTGCCCATTTTGCGCAGTAGATGTTCTGTTAATATCTAGTATTTATACAAAGTCATAATTTAAATTGCTTTCAACCTTCATTCATCGGTTCAACCAACATTACTCGCTCTTATTACCAACTTGTATTGATTTAACTAAGCGTTTAATACTTCCTATCAGGTCTCAAATCGAGATTTGGCAAAATACAATTTCAGCAAATCCAATTTTGCCAGGGAACAAAAATAGATTAAATAAACTAAATAAGTCCTCTTCCCATTAAATAAATCAGAAAAGTCTGTCTTGTAACCAGTCCTCTTCAAACAAGTAAAGTCTGCCCATTTTGTGCCGTAGATTTTGTGTCTATGCCTAGTATTTAAACAAAATCATAATTTAAACGACTTCTTTCCTTCATTCACTTTGGAAATTTGGAATTGCAGCAAATCGAATTTTGCCAGGGAACAAAAATAGATCAATTAAACTAAATAAGTCTTCTTCCCATTAAATAAATTAAAAAAGTCTGTCTTGTAACCAGTCCTTTTCAAACAAGTAAAGTCTGCCCATTTTGTGCCGTCGATTTTGTGTTAATGCCTAGTATTTATACAAAATCATAATTTAAAGGACTTCATTCCTTCATTCACTTTGGAAATTTGGAATTGCAGCACATCAAATTTTGCCTGGGAAGAAAAGTAGATTAAATAAATTTAATAAGTCTTACTACTTCCCATTAAATAAATTAAATACGTCTTACTTGTTCCCACTCCTTTTCAAAACAGTAGTTTAAAACGAGGGCCCTTCACTCAATCTTTAACCTCAACCCCGCACGTTGTGTTGTATCTGTGAATGTTGGTTGTGGCCAAATGATAGTTTTCTTTCATTCGTTTAGGTTCCAAGAAAACTTGATGTAACTCTACTTTTAACTGCCGTTTCAGATAAGCGGGTATTACGTCGCAGTCAAATGCCGCGGATATGACGTAATTGCCCGAACCTCCGCCAAAATTCAAATCTGTTGGCGCGATGGCCGTGAGCCACTGAGCAGCGACGATTATCAACAGAAATATCTTTATTTTCTGCTTGCAACTGGACCGTCTAGAGCGTACACGGTAAGTAACACTCATTGTGTTTAAGGAGATTTACGTTTGTAATAGCAGAAGTGTAGCCGCGTTGCGTTGTACGTGTGAAAATTGGTCGAGGCGAAATGTTAATGTTTAATTTCATTCCTTTAGGTTCCACGGTGTTTGTTGGCTGCAAGTTTTCCACTGCAAGAAGAGGCTCGTATCATTGACCAGGAGCGAGCTACAATGGTGAGTAGCCATAACATTTATGTTAAACACTTCCTATTTCATGTCTAACAGTACTTGATTTAACAAATAACCATAAATAAATACAGTGTGGGCACTGAAGTTAACATATGTGATTATACTGCCTAATCTGTCACGGAGTAGATTGTTGCAAAGTAATATAAGATCCAAAGTTGTAATTCAGAATAGTTTTCAAAAGAAGGCCATTAGAATTATATACAAGTCTGATTACCCTGAACAAGCTATTAATTAAATCACAAATTCTTCAATTCAAAGATTTGGTAGATTATCAGACAAATAATGTCTAACAGTAATTGATTTAACACATCACGATAAGTAGATTGAGTGTGGGCACTCTCAAGTTAACATATGTGATTATACTGCCTAATCTGTTACAGAGTATGTTGTTGCCAAGTAATGTAGAATAGATCCAAAGTAGTAATCCAGAATAGTTTTGAAGAGGCCATTAGAATGATAAACAAATCTGATTACCTTGAACATAATAACAAGCTAAGTGTTTAATATGTCCTATGAAGTCAAAATTGGGCACCATCATGTGGTGAAATTTGGAATTGCATCACATCCAATTTTGCCTGGGAACAAACAGATTACATAAATCTTAGTTTTGAATAAGCCACTCCTTCTCAAACAAGTAAACTCTGCCCATTTTGCGCAGTAGATGTTCTGTTAATATCTAGTATTTATACAAAGTCATAATTTAAATTGCTTTCAACCTTCATTCATCGGTTCAACCAACATTACTCGCTCTTATTACCAACTTGTATTGATTTAACTAAGCGTTTAATACTTCCTATCAGGTCTCAAATCGAGATTTGGCAAAATACAATTTCAGCAAATCCAATTTTGCCAGGGAACAAAAATAGATTAAATAAACTAAATAAGTCCTCTTCCCATTAAATAAATCAGAAAAGTCTGTCTTGTAACCAGTCCTCTTCAAACAAGTAAAGTCTGCCCATTTTGTGCCGTAGATTTTGTGTCTATGCCTAGTATTTAAACAAAATCATAATTTAAACGACTTCTTTCCTTCATTCACTTTGGAAATTTGGAATTGCAGCAAATCGAATTTTGGCAGGGAACAAAAATAGATCAATTAAACTAAATAAGTCTTCTTCCCATTAAATAAATTAAAAAAAGTCTGTCTTGTAACCAGTCCTTTTCAAACAAGTAAAGTCTGCCCATTTTGTGCCGTCGATTTTGTGTTAATGCCTAGTATTTATACAAAATCATAATTTAAAGGACTTCATTCCTTCATTCACTTTGGAAATTTGGAATTGCAGCACATCAAATTTTGCCTGGGAAGAAAAGTAGATTAAATAAATTTAATAAGTCTTACTACTTCCCATTAAATAAATTAAATACGTCTTACTTGTTCCCACTCCTTTTCAAAACAGTAGTTTAAAACGAGGGCCCTTCACTCAATCTTTAACCCCAACCCCGCACGTTGTGTTGTATCTGTGAATGTTGGTTGTGGCCAAATGATAGTTTTCTTTCATTCGTTTAGGTTCCAAGAAAACTTGATGTAACTCTACTTTTAACTGCCGTTTCAGATAAGCGGGTATTACGTCGCAGTCATGTGCCGTGGATATGACGTAATTGCCCGAACCTCCGCCAAAATTCAAATCTGTTGGCGCGATGGCCGTGAGCCACTGAGCAGCGACGATTATCAACAGAAATATCTTTATTTTCTGCTTGCAACTGGACCGTCTAGAGCGTACACGGTAAGTAACACTCATTGTGTTTAAGGAGATTTACGTTTGTAATAGCAGAAGTGTAGCCGCGTTGCGTTGTACGTGTGAAAATTGGTCGAGGCGAAATGTTAATGTTTAATTTCATTCCTTTAGGTTCCACGGTGTTTGTTGGCTGCAAGTTTTCCACTGCAAGAAGAGGCTCGTATCATTGACCAGGAGCGAGCTACAATGGTGAGTAGCCATAACATTTATGTTAAACACTTCCTATTTCATGTCTAACAGTACTTGATTTAACAAATAACCATAAATAAATACAGTGTGGGCACTGAAGTTAACATATGTGATTATACTGCCTAATCTGTCACGGAGTAGATTGTTGCAAAGTAATATAAGATCCAAAGTTGTAATTCAGAATAGTTTTCAAAAGAAGGCCATTAGAATTATATACAAGTCTGATTACCCTTAACATAACAACAAGCTATTAATTAAATCACAAATTCTTCAATTCAAAGATTTGGTAGATTATCAGACAAATAATGTCTAACAGTAATTGATTTAACACATCACGATAAGTAGATTGAGTGTGGGCACTCTCAAGTTAACAGATATGATTATACTGCCTAATCTGTTACAGAGTATGTTGTTGCCAAGTAATGTAGAATAGATCCAAAGTAGTAATCCAGAATAGTTTTGAAGAGGCCATTAGAATAATAAACAAATCTGATTACCTTGAACATAATAACAAGCTAAGTGTTTAATATGTCCTATGAAGTCAAAATTGGGCACCATCATGTGGTGAAATTTGGAATTGCATCACATCCAATTTTGCCTGGGAACAAACAGATTAAATAAATCTTAGTTTTGAATAAGCCACTCCTTCTCAAACAAGTAAACTCTGCCCATTTCGCGCAGTAGATGTTCTGTTAATATCTAGTATTTATACAAAGTCATAATTTAAATTGCTTTCAACCTTCATTCATCGGTTCAACCAACATTACTCGCTCTTATTACCAACTTGTATTGATTTAACTAAGCGTTTAATACTTCCTATCAGGTCTCAAGGCAAGATTTGGCAAAATACAATTTCAGCAAATCCAATTTTGCCAGGGAACAAAAATAGATTAAATAAACTAAATAAGTCTTCTTCCCATTAAATAAATCAGAAAAGTCTGTCTTGTAACCAGTCCTCTTCAAACAAGTAAAGTCTGCCCATTTTGTGCCGTAGATTTTGTGTCTATGCCTAGTATTTAAACAAAATCATAATTTAAACGACTTCTTTCCTTCATTCACTTTGGAAATTTGGAATTGCAGCAAATCGAATTTTGCCAGGGAACAAAAATAGATCAATTAAACTAAATAAGTCTTCTTCCCATTAAATAAATTAAAAAAGTCTGTCTTGTAACCAGTCCTTTTCAAACAAGTAAAGTCTGCCCATTTTGTGCCGTCGATTTTGTGTTAATGCCTAGTATTTATACAAAATCATAATTTAAAGGACTTCATTCCTTCATTCACTTTGGAAATTTGGAATTGCAGCACATCAAATTTTGCCTGGGAAGAAAAGTAGATTAAATAAATTTAATAAGTCTTACTACTTCCCATTAAATAAATTAAATACGTCTTACTTGTTCCCACTCCTTTACAAAAAAGTAGTTTAAAACGAGGTCCCTTCACTCAACCTTTAACCCTATTTATTCACCTTCTAGGCTAAGTGTTAAAGGCTAAGTGTTAAAGGCTAAGTGTTAAAGGCTAAGTGTTAGAGGCTAAGTGCCAGAGGCTAGGCGCCAGAGGCGAGTTTTTGTGGGCTGAAGTTTTAGTGGGGTTAGTGTGAATACAATCCAAAAGAATACAACAGAATACAATACAATAGAATATAATACATAGATTAAATTCAATAGCTCTTACTACTTCCCATTAAATAAATTAAATACGTCTTACTTGTTCCCAATCCTTTTCAAAAAAGTAGTTTAAAACGAGGGCCCTTCACTCAACCTTTAACCTCAACCCCGCACGTCACATTGTGTTGTATCTGTGAATGTTGGTTGTGGCCAAATGATAGTTTTCTTTCATTCGTTTAGGTTCCACGGTGTTTGTTGGCTATGTTTTCCACTGTCAGAAGGATGAAAATACAAAGTACAACGCTTGGACGTGGGCGAAGACGTCACCGGTGAGTCCTTCCTTCCTATTTATTTACCTTCTAGATGCTAGAGGCTAAGTGTTAGAGGCTAAGTGTTAGAGGCTAAGTGTTAAACACAATACGAACAACACAACGATACTGCACTGAACAACACGATACCGCACTGAGAAACACGATACCGCACTGAACAACACGATACCGCACTGAACAACACCATGCCGCACTGAACACCATGCCACACTGAACAACACCATCCCGCACTGAACAACACCATGCCGCACTAAACAACACCATGCCGCACTGAACAACACCATGCCTCACTGAACGACACCATGCCGCACTGAAAGACACCATGCCGCACTGAACGACACCATGCCGCACTGAAAGACACCATCCCGCACTGAACACCATGCCGCACTGAACAACACCATCCTGCACTGAACAACACCATCCCGCACTGAACAACACCATGCCGCACTGAACAACATTATGCCGCACTGAACATTATGCCGCACTGAACAACACCATGCCGCACTGAACAACACCATGCCGCACTGAACAACATTATGCCGCACTGAACAACACCATGCCGCACTGAACAACACCATGCCGCACTGAACAACACCATGCTGCACTGAACAACATTATGCCGCACTGAACAACACCATGCCGCACTGAACAACACCATCCTGCACTGAACAACACCATTCCGCATTGAACACCATGCCGCACTGAACAACACCATCCCGCACTGAACAACACCATCCCGCACTGAACAACACCATGCCGCACTGAACAACATTATGCCGCACTGAACAACATTTTGCCGCACTGAACAACACCATGCCGCACTGAACAACACCATGCCGCACTGAACAACACCATGCCGCACTGAACAACATTATAACGCACTGAACAACACCATCCCGCACTGAACAACACCATGCCGCACTAAACAACATTATGCCGCACTGAACAACATTATGCCGAAATGAACAACACCATGCCGCACTGAACAACACCATGCCGCACTGAACAACACCATCCTGCACTGAACAACACCATCCCGCACTGAACAACACCATGCCGCACTGAACAACACCATGCCGCACTGAACAACACCATGCCGCAATGAACAACACCATCCCGTACTGAACAACATTATGCCGCACTGAACAACATTATGCCGCACTGAACAACATTATGCCGCACTGAACAACACCATGCCGCACTGAACAACACCATCCTGCACTGAACAACACCATCCCGCACTGAACAACACCATGCCGCACTGAACAACATTATGGCGCACTGAACAACATTATGCCGCACTGAACAACACCATGCCGCACTGAACAACACCATGCCGCACTGAACAACACCATGCCGCAATGAACAACACCATCCCGCACTGAACAACACCATGCCGCACTGAGCAACACCATGCCGCACTGAACAACACCATCCTGCACTGAACAACACCATGCCGCACTGAACAACACCATTCCGCACTGAACAACACCATGCCGCACTGAACAACATTACGCTGCACTGAACAACACCATGCCGCACTGAACAACACCATGCCGCACTGAACAACACCATGCCGCATTGAACAACACCATGCCGCATTGAACAACACCATGCCGCACTGAACAACACCATCCTGCACTGAACAACACCATGCCGCATTGAACAACACCATGCCGCACTGAACAACACCATCCTGCACTGAACAACACCATCCCGCACTGAACAACACCATCCCGCATTGAACAACACCATCCTGCACTGAACAACACCATGCCGCACTGAACAACACCATGCCGCACTGAACAACACCATTCCGCACTGAACAACACCATGCCGCACTGAACAACACCATCCTGCACTGAACAACACCATCCCGCACTGAACAACACCATGCCGCATTGAACAACACCATCCTGCACTGAACAACACCATCCTGCACTGAACAACACCATGCCGCACTGAACAACACCATGCCGCACTGAACAACACCATGCCGCACTGAACAACACCATGCCGCACTGAACAACATTATGCCGCACTGAACATTATGTCGCACTGAACAACACCATGCCGCACTGAACAACACCATGCCGCACTGAACAACATTATGCCGCACTGAAAAACACCATGCCGCACTGAACAACACCATCCCGCACTGAACAACACCATGCCGCATTGAACAACACCATGCCGCACTGAACAACACCATGCTGCACTGAACAACATTATGCTGCACTGAACAACACGATCCTGCATTGAACAACACCATGCCGCACTGAACAACACCATCCTGCACTGAACAACACCATCCTGCACTGAACAACACCACCCCGCACTGAACAACACGATCCCGCATTGAACACCATCCCGCACTGAACAACACCATGCCGCACTGAACAACACCATTCCGCACTGAACAACACCATGCCGCACTGAACAACACCATGCCACACTGAACAACACCATGCCGCACTGAACAACACCATGCCGCACTGAACAACATTATGCCGCACTGAACAACACCATGCCGCACTGAACAACACCATCCCGCACTGAACAACACCATGCCGCATTGAACAACACCATGCCGCACTGAACAACACCATCCTGCACTGAACAACACCATCCCGCACTAAACAACACCATGCCGCACTGAACAACATTATGGCGCACTGGACAACATTATGCCGCACTGAACAACACCATGCCGCACTGAACAACACCATGCCGCACTGAACAACACCATGCCGCACTGAACAACACCATGCCGCACTGAACAACATTATGCCGCACTGAACAACACCATGCCGCACTGAACAACACCATGCCGCACTGAACAACACGATCCCGCATTGAACAACACCATCCTGCACTGAACAACACCATGCCGCACTGAACAACACCATGCCGCACTGAACAACACCATTCCGCACTGAACAACACCATGCCGCACTGAACGACACCATCCTGCACTGAACAACACCATCCCGCACTGAACAACACCATGCCGCATTAAACAACACCATGCCGCACTGAACAACACCATCCTGCACTGAACAACACCATGCCGCACTGAACAACACCATGCCGCACTGAACAACACCATGCCGCACTGAACAACATTATGCCGCACTGAACAACATTATGCCGCACTAAACAACATTATGTCGCACTGAACAACACCATGCCGCACTGAACAACACCATGCTGCACTGAACAACATTATGCCGCACTGAACAACACGATCCCGCATTGAACAACACCATCCCGCAGTGAACAACACCATGCCGCATTGAACAACACCATGCCGCACTGAACAACACCATGCTGCACTGAACAACATTATGCTGCACTGAACAACACGATCCTGCATTGAACAACACCATGCCGCACTGAACAACACCATCCTGCACTGAACAACACCATGCCGCACTGAACAACACCATGCCGCACTGAACAACATTA
The DNA here is from genome assembly GCF_059516105.1 of Syngnathus floridae. Lineage (NCBI taxonomy): Eukaryota > Metazoa > Chordata > Actinopteri > Syngnathiformes > Syngnathidae > Syngnathus > Syngnathus floridae. Next base: position 15,849,783 of record NC_142421.1, on the reverse strand, counting down.
TGCCGCACTAAAAAACACCATGCCGCACTGAACAACACCATCCCGCACTGAACAACACCATGCCGCATTGAACAACACCATGCCGCACTGAACAACACCATGCTGCACTGAACAACATTATGCTGCACTGAACAACACGATCCTGCATTGAACAACACCATGCCGCACTGAACAACACCATCCTGCACTGAACAACACCATCCTGCACTGAACAACACCACCCCGCACTGAACAACACGATCCCGCATTGAACAACACCATCCCGCACTGAACAACACCATGCCGCACTGAACAACACCATTCCGCACTGAACAACACCATGCCGCACTGAACAACACCATGCCGCACTGAACAACACCATGCCGCACTGAACAACACCATGCCGCACTGAACAACATTATGCCGCACTGAACAACACCATGCCGCACTGAACAACACCATCCCGCACTGAACAACACCATGCCGCATTGAACAACACCATGCCGCACTGAACAACACCATCCTGCACTGAACAACACCATCCCGCACTAAACAACACCATGCCGCACTGAACAACATTATGGCGCACTGGACAACATTATGCCGCACTGAACAACACCATGCCGCACTGAACAACACCATGCCGCACTGAACAACACCATGCCGCACTGAACAACACCATGCCGCACTGAACAACATTATGCCGCACTGAACAACACCATGCCGCACTGAACAACACCATGCCGCACTGAACAACACGATCCCGCACTGAACAACACCATCCTGCACTGAACAACACCATGCCGCACTGAACAACACCATGCCGCACTGAACAACACCATTCCGCACTGAACAACACCATGCCGCACTGAACAACACCATCCTGCACTGAACAACACCATCCCGCACTGAACAACACCATGCCGCATTGAACAACACCATGCCGCACTGAACAACACCATCCTGCACTGAACAACACCATGCCGCACTGAACAACACCATGCCGCACTGAACAACACCATGCCGCACTGAACAACATTATGCCGCACTGAACAACATTATGCCGCACTAAACAACATTATGTCGCACTGAACAACACCATGCCGCACTGAACAACACCATGCCGCACTGAACAACATTATGCCGCACTGAACAACACGATCCCGCATTGAACAACACTATCCCGCAGTGAACAACACCATGCCGCATTGAACAACACCATGCCGCACTGAACAACACCATGCTGCACTGAACAACACGATCCTGCATTGAACAACACCATGCCGCACTGAACAACACCATCCTGCACTGAACAACACCTTTCCACACTGAACAACACCATGCCGCACTGAACAACATTATGCCGCACTGAACAACACCATGCCGCACTGAACAACACCATGCCGCACTGAACAACACCATGCCGCACTGAACAACACCATGCCGCAATGAACAACACCATCCCGCACTGAACAACACTATGCCGCATTGAACAACACCATGCCGCACTGAACAACACCATCCCGCACTGAACAACACCACCCCGCACTGAACAACACGATCCCGCATTGAACAACACCATCCCGGACTGAACAACACCATGCCGCACTGAACAACACCATTCCGCACTGAACAACACCATGCCGCACTGAACAACACCATGCCGCACTGAACAACACCATGCCGCACTGAACAACACCATGCCGCACTGAACAACATTATGCCGCACTGAACAACACCATGCCGCACTGAACAACACCATCCCGCACTGAACAACACCATGCCGCATTGAACAATACCATGCCGCACTGAACAACACCATCCTGCACTGAACAACACCATCCCGCACTGAACAACACCATGCCGCACTGAACAACATTATGGCGCACTGAACAACATTATGCCGCACTGAACAACACCATGCCGCACTGAACAACACCATGCCGCACTGAACAACACCATGCCGCACTGAACAACATTATGCCGCACTGAACAACATTATGCCGCACTGAACAACACCATGCCGCACTGAACAACACCATGCCGCACTGAACAACACCATGCCGCACTGAACAACACGACGTCGCACTGAACAACACGACGCCGCACAGAACAACACGACGCCGCACAGAATAACACAATACCGCACAGAACAACACAATACCGCACAAACAGTTTTAGATAATATTACGTCGCAGTCATGTGACGCGGACATGACGTCAATAGGCGGAACTCACGGCAAATTTATAATCCGTGGGCGTGGCTTGCAACAGGAAGTAGGAAAGCGGCAGTTCTGGCAAACAAGACACAGCTGTTAGTAACACGATGACTAACAAGGCAAATATTTTTGTTTTCAGCTTGCAACTTGACCGTCTAGAGCGTACAAGGTAATTACAACTGTTTTTTTTTAGCCCTGAAAAGCGAGGGAGTGTGGCGTTTGGGAGGAATGTCGAACTCGGCGTCTGCTTCCAGCCACAGACGCCAAATTTCGACGATTATTTCGACTGGTCAACGGTTGTAAATTATTGCGTTGACTAAAAACTTTATTTAACTCTACTCTTAACTTTGCCGTTTCAGATATGCGGGTATTACACCGCGGAAATGACGTCAATAGGCTGAACTCTCGCCAAAATTCAAATCTGTGGGCGCAATGGCCTTGAGCGAGACACCGGATACAAACACGACGATTATCAACAGAAATATCTTTATTTTCCGCTTGCAAGTGGACCGTCTAGAGCGTACACGGTAAGTACAACTCATTGTGTTTAAAAAGATTTACGTTTGTGTAGTTTGCGTTGCGTTGTATCTGTGAATGTTGGTTGAGGCTAAATGTTAATGTTTAATTTCATTCCTTTAGGTTCCACGGTGTTTGTTGGCTGTATGTTTTCCACTGCAAGAAGAGGCTCGTATCATTGACCAGCAGGAGCTACAATGGTGAGTACCCCTTTCGTCTTCCATTTATGTTAAACACTTCCTATTTCATGTCTAACAGTACTCGATTTAACAAATAACCATAAATAAATACAGTGTGGGCAGTCACGTTAACATATGTGATTATCCTGCCTAATATGTTTATCACAAATATGTCACTAATCACTAATATGTTTATTTGTTTATCACAACACCTTTGGACCTTCAGCAATCGATTATTTACCTTCATCTACATAGAGACAGAACGATGGTGTCTTAAACATCTCATTCATTTCACCAAATAACTTCACGCAGGTGGATAACGGCCGTCTCGGTCACGCTATGTTGCGTGATGCAGTTTTGAAGAACCAAATGCATTTATTCAATGAATAAGTCAAGCTAGTTCTATGTTTATGATGTTGTAAGTTACGGTACCGATTGAAGTTGAGTTCGAAGCCAGTGGAAAACAGCGCTGCGTTTGTGCTCTCCAGGTACAAATGTTGTGATCTCTGACTGACGACCGGGCGAGACTCGAGTAAGAGATGTCCAAACGAGCTCCGGCAGGGCGGGCCAAGGCGGAGCGAACGGACGCCCTTCAGGCCGCCAATGACGAGCTGAGAACCAAACTGATGGACGTCCAGTTAGAACTTCAGCAGGAGAAGAACAAGGTGAAAACCTCAACAGACAGACACTGCCTGCCTCCCTGCCTGCCTCCCTGCCTGCCTCCCTGCCTGCCTCCCTCCCTCCCAGTTTTCCCGATGTAGATTAGACATGCGTGTGCCATGACTGTGTCAGCCTACATCAACAAATGCACCGAGGACGTCAGCACCACTAAGAATATCATCACCCGGGGCAACCAACGACCCTGGATGACTGAGGAGGTACGTCAAACGCTACGAGCGCGGAACTCTGCCTTCAAGTCTGGCGACAAGGAGACACTGAGGACAGCGAGAGCCAACTTGAACCGTGCCATCAGGATAGCGAAGCGAGACCGCAGTCGAAAATTTCAGGATCGTTTCCACGACGTCAAAAACATCAGGAGTATGTGGCAAGGCATACGGGCGATTACAGACTACAACTCACCCTCCCCCCCCCCCCCGGTGGGTGTAGTTGATGCTGACTTTCTAAATGGTCTAAATAACTTCTTTGGGAGGTTCGAGGCACTAAACGGCACTCCAGCAGTTAAAACTGTCCCCCATCAGGAAGAGGAGGTACTCTGCCTTGACTCCGCCGATGTGTTGAAGACCCTGAGGAGAGTCAACCCCTGTAAGGCCCCTGGCCCCGACAACATTCCTGGGCGTGTGTTCAGGGAATGTGCAAGTCATCTGGCTGGGGTCATCACAGACATTTTTAACACCTCGCTGGGCCAAGCCACAGTGCCGGCGTGCTTTAAGACTGCCTCCATCATTCCGGTGCCGAAGAAACCTCAAATCACCTCATTTAATGATTACCGGCCTGTTGCACTGACTCCGGTTATGATGAAGTGCTTCGAAAGGCTGCTTAAAGGTCACATCGTTTCCAGACTCCCCCTATTATTTGACCCGTTCCAGTTTGCCGACCGGCAAAACCGCTCCACTCAGGACGCCATCTCCTCCGTTCTTCACCTGAGCCTGGCTCACCTGGAGGAGAAGAACACCCATGTGCGGAGGCTGTTCCTGGACTTCAGCTCAGCGTTTAACACCATCATCCCACAGCATCTGGTAGGAAAATTGGAACACCTGGGCTTCAACACCCCCCTTCGCAACTGGCTGCTAGACTTCCTCACCAACAGACCTCAGTCAGTCCGGGTCGGACAGAACACCTCTGATGTCATCACCCTCAGCACAGGCTCCCTTCAGGGCTGCGTCCTGAGCCCCCTGCTGTGCACCCTGATGACACACGACTGCGTCCTCAGGTTCACCACCAATCACATCGTGAAGTCAGCAGACGACACAACGGTGGTGGGGCTCATCAGAGACAACAACGACCTGGACTACAGAGAGGAGGTGGAGCAGCTGGTGGGCTGGTGCAGAGAAAACAGCCTGATCCTGAATGAGGAGAAGATGAAGGAGATCATCGTCGACTTCAGGAAAAAACAGCCTCACCACGCTCCACTGATCATCAACAGCTCAGCTGTGGAGGTGGTCAGCACCACCAAATTCCTGGGGGTCCACATCACAGAAGACCTCACCTGGACTATGAACACTACGGCACTGGTCAAGAGGGCACAGAAGCGCTTGTACTTCCTGCGGAGGATGAGGAGAGCCCACCTGCCCCCACCCATCATGAGGACGTTCTACAGGAGCACCATAGAGAGCATTCTGACAAGCTGTCTCTCTGTGTGGTGTGGAGGCTGCACCGCCTCCGATTGGAAGAACGTGAGGAGAGTGGTGAGGACAGCAGAGAGGATCATAGGGGCTCCTCTTCCCTCCATTCAGGACATTTCATCTCAGCGCTGCATGTCCCGTGCCCGTAACATCATCAATGACCCATCACACCCCCACCATGGACTGTTCTCCCTGCTGCCCTCTGGGAAGAGGTTTGCAGCATCCGCTGCAGGTCCACCAGGTTCTGCAACAGCTTTTTCCCTGCTGTCATCAGACTGTTGAACACTAGAACTGTTGAGCTCTAAACTGAACTCTGCATCACACATTCACAGAACTGTACTTTATGACACTACGGACCTCTATCTTGCACTATCTCGCACTACCAACTTTACTGAACTTGTATAAACCCTTTAAATAGAAGTTTAATACATGGTTTAGCATTCCTCTGCACACTCTTGAATACTGTTTTGCCTACTTGCACTATTGCATAATTATCACTGCTGCACTTTATACTTATTTTTAATATATATATATATATATATATATATAGTATATATGTATATATATATATTTTCATAGGATATGTTACTTCTATTCAACTGCAATATCACTACTTTGTTGTAAGACGTATGCAACGGAATTTCGTTTTGTATGCACCATGTGCAGACAAGATGACAATAAAGTTTGTCTAAGTCTAAGTCATGTCAGGTCAGCTGTCTGGAGAGAGAGAGAAGTCAGGACCTGCGGGCGGAGCACCACCGTGCCACCGCCGCCATGACGGAACTCAAAAGCAAACTCCATGAGGACAAGCAGAAAGAGTTAGCCATTACCAGGGAGACATTACTGCGGCAGCATGAAATGGAGCTGATGAGAGTGATCAAAATCAAAGATGGAGAGATCCAGCGACTGAATGCCTTGGTCCTCAGCCTGAGGGACGGCTCCATGGACAAGGTGATCCGCTCTATCCGTGTCTGACTATCCGCACGCCACGTCGGGCTTCGATGCGGCCGCTACCGTATTGTGTAGCTTGTCCCCAGTAAGCGTCGCGGCGCTCCGTTGCGGTCTCAACGGCCCGGTGTGGCGCAATGTCTGCTCAGGTGAGGAGGGGGGGCGCTTTGCTGGCGGAGGTGGAGGAGACGCGGCGGTGTCGGGAGACCGAGCGGTGTCGCCTCCACCAGGAGCGCGGAAGAAGCCCTGGCAGCGGCCCAGCAGGCCTGGCAGTCCCGAGCGGCCGAGCTCCGATCGGCTCATCACCAGCATCGGGAGGAGCTGAGCCGAACCAAGAGAGACTGCGAGAGGGAGATCCGCCGACTGGTAGGACTGATCAGATGCGCGGTGCGTGGCTATGTTCCCAATTTCGTTGTATACCTGCAGTGCAATGACACCTAAGGCATTCTATTCTATTCTATTTCACAAGAAGAAAATGTCCGGTTGCTCGCTTCGCTTTTGTCACAGCAAAGGTGTTCTAGTCGATTCCAGAAAAAAATTGGCCGGTTGCTCTCTTTGTTTTTGTCACAATTCTGGCAAATGAGTTTGCCCGCCTGCCTGAGCGCTCCCCGTTTGTACATCCAGACGGATGAGATCAAGCTGAAAGACAGAGCGGTTAGTGTTTTGGATGAAGCCCTGGGGCCGGCCACGTCCACCGCCTTCAGCTGCAGACTCAGGCTGCCGAGCAGCAGATCGCTGCCCTGAGGGATTCCCAAAGGGCGGGCCTAAACTACCCTGGAAGTGGGGTCAACGCCGCTACTAGCAATCCTCTTCATTGCGTAAGCCACCTCATCACACACTTGCAGTACGCATGACTTAGTTCGTTGCTGGAGGAAGGTAGCACAAAAACAGTTTTGAACTTTGAACGAGTGCTTGTGTGTGTGTGTTGCGGGGCGTTTTCAGTCTCAGGAGGATCGGGACACGCGACGGTTTCATCTGAAAATCGCTGAGCTCAGCGCAGTCATCAGGAAACTGGAGGATCGAAACGCCCTGCTTTCTGAAGAGCGCAATGAACTGGTAATTTATTGACGGCACGCTTGAAGGTTTGCGCTACGTTTGATGCGCGCCATCCAGCGAGGCACCCATTGCGCTTGCTTATTAGTTGAGCGGCGCGGCGAGTCGGTTGCCTGGTAGATGTCTTTTATTGGGAGCCAAAGCCACGATTCCGTTCAAACCGATGCAAAAGGAATGGATACGTTCTGGCCCGCGTGTTGTGCGTCTTTCACATCCCGCACTTCATGCTTGCAGCTAAAGCGACTGAGAGAAACAGAAAGCCAGTTTCTGCCACTCCTGTACAAAAACAAACGCCTGAGCAGGAAGAATGAAGAACTCTCGCTGGTGCTGTGTCGCCTTGAAAACAAAGTGCGCTTTGTCACCCAGGAGAACGAGGAGATGGCAAGCTTGGTAAGTCGACGCGGACAACGGCGGCGTGCCAACAGAGTCCACTGCATTTGTGTTCCACAGAGAAGGCCTAGTTCGCTCAATGACCTGGACCGCGGTTGCGGCCAGCAGGACGGTGAAATGGAGTTCCTTCAAGTTGTGGAGCAGCGGCACATCATCGACGACTTGTCCAAGGTCTTCAGGCAGGCGACTCGGTGCACGTACGGCAGCGCCGCGCTCGCTCGCTGTCGCCAGGAAACCTTTTCCGTCCAAAGCTTGGCCGGCGGCCGCCATCCAAAAAATTGGCCCCTTAAATTCCGACCTTTCAAGCAGGAGCATTGTGCGCACGCGTTTGAACACGCTTTAGACTTGTTTTGCCGTTTTCAGCAGCTCAAAGCTCCCGTTTTGTCAGCGCCTTTGCCACTCGCTGTGCGCTGAAAACGACGGACTTGCCCGGCTGCTCAGCCCGTCAACCATGAGCCGCGAGCGCGACGTCATTGTCCGTAGGCAGCTAGTGGCAAAATGCACCCTGTTAGAGTTGCGCTCGCTCCAACTTATTTTGCAAGAACCACACGGGAGACAAGTAAGTTCTTTTGGACACCTGCAGGTGGAGAGTCCATCCGTTGTACGAATGAAGTCTGACTCTCGGCTCCTGCACGAGCATTTTAATTAAGAGAAACAGGGTGGGTGTAAGAGTGGATTGAATAGAGGAAGCCCTTGACCTCTAGTCAAAACATAGCAAGGGGTGTTTTACGACTTTGTGTAGGAAGGGATAAGCGATAGGGATAAATAAGGGATAAATAATATTATTTATTACAGGTCGCAGTCAAAGTCAAAGCAACACAATGATACGATAAAGATAATCTGGAAAACCCTGACACACCCTGTAGTTGTCACTTTTGGAAAAGACGAGCGTCCCTCCAATCATCGCCGGTGACGTGTTTTTCAGGCTCTGGAGACAGGAGCTCATGTCAGAAATGTCATTGTGAGTCGCGTTTGTTTCTGCGCCGGAGCCGTTCGTTCCCTTTGCATCCAAAGAATCTCAAAGGCGGATTATTTGTGTCGACAGGAGAGAGATTTGCTGCTACGATACCGACGTCGAGAATCTCTGAGGAGGAACAAAGCGTGAGGTCCTGCAAGGTGAGTCTGTTTGTTTGCGGCTGCTTGGTGTTGCGCAAGATGAAATGGCCTTTTTCTCGCTATCGTTCCTCTCGTCGATTCATCGTGAGGTGTCGCTTCAGTTTGTTCAGAGAGATGTTTGCTTCCGCGCCCGCAGGTCATCGAAACATTTTACGGCTACGACGAAGACGTGTTGGTGGACTCAGACGGATCGTCCTTGTCTTTTCACACCGACAGAACCCCCGACACGGAACCCGAAGAGGTAGCCCGCCATTTCTGCCAGCGTATTGGCACCAAACATTCCTCTTCAGCCTGGAATCGGACTCGTCTTTGCGTCGCGGGTGCTTTGTCGCCGGTCTGACTGATTCTGGTACTAGTGCTGTGTTGCATTGGTGTGTGCATGAAGAGGCGGAGCTTCGCTACCGCCAGCTGACGCAAGAATATCAAGCGCTGCAACGAGCCTACGCTCTGCTAGCCCAGACCAGCGAAAGGGGACTACGACGCCGAGAAGGAGATCAAGGTGGCGCCCCTTCCCGCAACCCCCGGCCGGGTCGCAGCCTCCCCGTTCTCACCCAGCCTCGGGTGTTCTCTGGTCTGAAAGGAGGAGGAGGAGCCTCCCTCCTCCTCCTTTCAGACCAGAGAAAAGCTGATGGTAGAAATGGGTCACTATCAAAGCAGAGTAGCAGATCTGGAGTCAGCGCTGAAGCAACAAGGACAGGTAAGCTCATCAATGAGCACACCTTTTTCTCAGACAAAATAGCTACATTCTTCAGTCACTCATCCGTCTGGCATTACTGGACCAACCCCCCCCCCCCCCGAACGTGGCTGGGAAAATGCGGAGAAAAGCAAATGTCATTTTCCAGTCAACCAAAGAATTTGTGGATGAAAATGACACAACATTCCAAAGCTGTCCACGCGTTTGTCTCTTCTAGAATGTCAAGTGGGTGGAGGAGAAGCAGCTGCTGCGTCAGAGCAATCAGCAGTTGGCCGAAAAGGTGACGGAAAGAAAGGCGCTGGGCGGAGTCGCTTGGCGTCACACCTGTCGGGAAGCCCCGCAGATGAGGTCTGACTGTCTTTTCAGGTCAGGCGGATGGAGGCGGAAGAAGCGCGTCTGAAAGAGCACATCCAGGATATCCGAGACCAAAACGAACTGCTTGAGTTCCGCATCCTGGAGCTGGAGGTGGGAAGACTCGCACAAGCGTGTTGAGGCCAGAGATGTGACGGACGGACGGACGGACGGACGGACGGATGCATGCCTCTGCCTTTCAGGAGAGGGAGTGGCGCTCCCCCGTCTTGAAGTTTCTGCAAGTCCGTTTCCCAGACGGCCTCAGCCCTTTGCAGATCTACTGCGAGGCCGAGGGCGTGAGCGTACGTAAGGCGTCCCTCGCAACCCTAACCTTAACCCGAGGTCCCAGAACACCTTACATTGCTCCTTGCGCCTTTCCCCCGGACATCGTCATCAGTGATCTGATGAAGAAGCTGGACATCCTGGGCTATAACGCCGTAAGTGTATGTCGAACTCCTTATGTTCGCACTCCACGAGACTCGGCGGCTCAAATGTGACTTTTGGAAGGCTTTGCGCTGAAAGAAGCTTGTTGACGCTGTGCCTTTGGGCTCTTGCAGAATCTCACCAACGAGGAGCAGGTGGTCGTGATTCACGCCAGGACCCTTCTCACCCTAGCCGAGAAGGTAACGCGCACGTCCACGCACGCTCTCGCATTCTGCTTATGTGACAGCAGCCTTTCCTCAGTGGTTAGAATACATCAAAGTGACCAAGTCAGCACTTCAACAGAAGATGTTGGACATTGAAAGTGAGAAGGTAGACAGACACGCGACATCAGCCAAGGGGAACTCCGGCAATGTGCCCCAACAATTCTGACCTTGAGCTGTGCTAGGATATGTTCTGCAAGCAGAAGGGCTACCTGGATGAAGAGTTGGACTTCAGGAAGTGTTCCATGGACCAGGCTCATAAGGTAAGCCGCCCTCAAATCTCCCGCCGGACCACTGATGGACGAGGATTGCGGCCCAGAGGATCCTGGAGCTGGAGGCCATGTTGTACGAGGCGCTACCGCAGCGGGACTGCCCCGCCACGGACGGCGAAAAAGCCAGCCACGCTGGCGTGAATGACGTGCTGACGGCGGATCAGAGAGAAGAGCTTAGGAGCGCCGTGGACCAATGGAAGCGAGCCCTGATGTGCGAGTTGAGGGAGCGCGACGCTTGCATCCTCCAAGAGAGAATGGATCTGCTGCACAGCGCGCAACAGGTAAGGGCCCAAAGCCAGCCCGGCACTTACTTGCACGCTTACTGGCTTTTGAATGCCACTTTCCATTTGTCCGTCCTAGAGGAACAAAGAGCTGAAAGAATTCATCGAAGCTCAGAAGAGACAAATCAAACAATTGGAGGAGAAGTTTCTGTTTCTCTTTCTATTCTTCTCCTTGGCCTTCATTCTGTGGCCCTAACACCAGCTGGTGAGTGAGCTCCAGCGGCACCGCACTCGACACCTCCGATACACTGCCAGCCGGTCTCAGACGTTGGCAGATGCTCCGATGCCAACGTATACCCCCCGCCACGGTGACAGAGGCACCGCGTCACACCGGCGCTCATCCAATCAGAAGGCAGGAAAAGCAAATTCACATGCAGGGCACTTTTGAACCAGAAGAGAGCGCCACAAAAAACGGTTGTTGCCCCAAACGCGCACTAAAAAGGGTCAGAATAACAAGAGTCCCACTGGCCAGCCGGGGCCACCCGTCCAGCTGTTTCTTCAGGGGGGAAAAAAATTGGAGTCACCGGTGAGTACATTTTGCATTTAGCTCTGCTTTTCTGCTTCTGTCTTCAAGTGTGTGGCATCCTGCGATCAAAGAGTCAGCCAACCCCAAAGCGGTTGACCTCAACGTCCCACCACCATGCCTACCAGAGCAGGTGACGTGATGCTTTGGACATCCTTCCGTCTCAGATGCCCAAAAGTACTCTTTGCCACATCTGCGGCAATACGGTGTCTTTTCAAAGGTGCAAATAAATCCAGCGTGGGCGGAACACGCACGTCTTCGGTTTTTCCCGCTTTGTTTGTGTGACAGCTGTTGTGAAAATTTTATACAAATAAAGTTGTATAGTACAGGTTTGGCCAAGCCGCAACTCCCGAACCGCATGCGGCTCTTTTATGTTCATATCAACATTTGTGTGTGTGTGTGTGTGGGGGGGGGTTGTGCGTGTTGGCTTCACTTGAGTTCAATTTGGTATTTTGGTCAAAAGCGCATGTGGTGAAATTCCACAAAGTAGGATGGGCAAACACATTTCTTTAAACTATGAGTGTCAATTGGGCTCTCGAAATGGCAGGGAAAAGATGCACAGCAAAACGAAAACACGTAGATGAACACAGGACGTTTTAATCAGAGTGGGAAAGTTTCTATTTTTTGTTGAACGTGATGGCAAACCATTCTGCCTGATATGTCAGACCTCAGCGCATTTCAAAGATTCAAATCTTCAGCGCCATGCACTTCAGCTCACTCCATGCTAACATTGATCAGGCGTCGAACCCGCATCATCATGCTTAAGAGGTGGCCATGCTAACCAGTGCGCCATTATGTCAACGCATAATAACTAAGTCTACTGGTCAAAACAGCGGTTACTATATGACGTCGCTACGTCGTGGTCACGTGACGCAGACAAGACGTCAATGGACGTGGGCAGAGTTAACTTGTTTAAAAGGGAGTAGGCAGAAGAAATATTTAATTTATTTAAATCTATTTTGAGTGCACACCATTATGCCAATGCATAACAACTGTAACTCTACTAAACAAAACAGCGGTTGCTATATGACATCTGCCACGTCGTGGTCACGTGACATACGTGACGTCGATGGGCGTAACTTTCGCCGGAATTCAAATCCGCGGGGAGAGTTAACTTGTTTAAAAGAGAGTGGGCAGAAGAATTATTTAATTTATTTAAATCTATTTGGTGTGTGCGCCATTATGTCAATGCATAACAACTGTAAGTCTACTAAACAAAACAGCGGTTGCTATTTGACGTCTGCCACGTCGTGGTCACGTGACGCGGACGTGACGTCGACGCCTACTTTACATCCCACCGATCACAGGACTCCTCGGCTGCATAACCGTGCCCCCTTCCCAACCAATCGGATTTGCTATACGCGAAAACGACGCCAATGGAAAGAGCTTCCGCCCAAATTTAAATCCGTGGGCGTGGCTCGCAGCAGGAAGTAGGAAAATGGCGGCGATGTTGACAAAGACACAGCGGATGGTAACATACGACTAACAAGAGAAATATTTTTATTTTCTGCTTGCAACTGGACCGTCCAGAGCGTACACGGTAAGTACAACTCATCGTTTTTAAAAAGAAGTACTTTTGTTGCCCTGAAAAGCGAGTGAGCGTGGCGTTTGTGGGGGACGTCGAATTTCGACGATTCTTTCTGGTCAACGGTTGTAAATGATTGTGTTGATTAAAAAAGAAAACTTGATGTAACTCTACTTTTAACTGCCGTTTCAGATAGATTTGGAATTGCATCACATCCAATTTTGCCTAGAGCGTACACGGTAAGTAACACTCGTTGTGTTTAAGGAGATTTACGTTTGTAATAGCAGAAGTGTAGCCGCGTTGCGTTGTACGTGTGAATGTTGGTCCGGGCGAAATGTTAATGTTTAATTTCATTCCTTTAGGTTCCACGGTGTTTGTTGGCTGCAAGTTTTCCACTGCAAGAAGAGGCTCATATCATTGACCAGGAGCGAGCTACAATGGTGAGTAGCCATAACATTTATGTTAAACACTTCCTATTTCATGTCTAACAGTACTTGATTTAACAAATAACCATAAATAAATACAGTGTGGGCACTGAAGTTAACATATGTGATTATACTGCCTAATCTGTCACGGAGTAGATTGTTGCAAAGTAATATAAGATCCAAAGTTGTAATTCAGAATAGTTTTCAAAAGAAGGCCATTAGAATTATATACAAGTCTGATTACCCTGAACAAGCTATTAATTAAATCACAAATTCTTCAATTCAAAGATTTGGTAGATTATCAGACAAATAATGTCTAACAGTAATTGATTTAACACATCACGATAAGTAGATTGAGTGTGGGCACTCTCAAGTTAACATATGTGATTATACTGCCTAATCTGTTACAGAGTATGTTGTTGCCAAGTAATGTAGAATAGATCCAAAGTAGTAATCCAGAATAGTTTTGAAGAGGCCATTAGAATGATAAACAAATCTGATTACCTTGAACATAATAACAAGCTAAGTGTTTAATATGTCCTATGAAGTCAAAATTGGGCACCATCATGTGGTGAAATTTGGAATTGCATCACATCCAATTTTGCCTGGGAACAAACAGATTACATAAATCTTAGTTTTGAATAAGCCACTCCTTCTCAAACAAGTAAACTCTGCCCATTTTGCGCAGTAGATGTTCTGTTAATATCTAGTATTTATACAAAGTCATAATTTAAATTGCTTTCAACCTTCATTCATCGGTTCAACCAACATTACTCGCTCTTATTACCAACTTGTATTGATTTAACTAAGCGTTTAATACTTCCTATCAGGTCTCAAATCGAGATTTGGCAAAATACAATTTCAGCAAATCCAATTTTGCCAGGGAACAAAAATAGATTAAATAAACTAAATAAGTCCTCTTCCCATTAAATAAATCAGAAAAGTCTGTCTTGTAACCAGTCCTCTTCAAACAAGTAAAGTCTGCCCATTTTGTGCCGTAGATTTTGTGTCTATGCCTAGTATTTAAACAAAATCATAATTTAAACGACTTCTTTCCTTCATTCACTTTGGAAATTTGGAATTGCAGCAAATCGAATTTTGCCAGGGAACAAAAATAGATCAATTAAACTAAATAAGTCTTCTTCCCATTAAATAAATTAAAAAAGTCTGTCTTGTAACCAGTCCTTTTCAAACAAGTAAAGTCTGCCCATTTTGTGCCGTCGATTTTGTGTTAATGCCTAGTATTTATACAAAATCATAATTTAAAGGACTTCATTCCTTCATTCACTTTGGAAATTTGGAATTGCAGCACATCAAATTTTGCCTGGGAAGAAAAGTAGATTAAATAAATTTAATAAGTCTTACTACTTCCCATTAAATAAATTAAATACGTCTTACTTGTTCCCACTCCTTTTCAAAACAGTAGTTTAAAACGAGGGCCCTTCACTCAATCTTTAACCTCAACCCCGCACGTTGTGTTGTATCTGTGAATGTTGGTTGTGGCCAAATGATAGTTTTCTTTCATTCGTTTAGGTTCCAAGAAAACTTGATGTAACTCTACTTTTAACTGCCGTTTCAGATAAGCGGGTATTACGTCGCAGTCAAATGCCGCGGATATGACGTAATTGCCCGAACCTCCGCCAAAATTCAAATCTGTTGGCGCGATGGCCGTGAGCCACTGAGCAGCGACGATTATCAACAGAAATATCTTTATTTTCTGCTTGCAACTGGACCGTCTAGAGCGTACACGGTAAGTAACACTCATTGTGTTTAAGGAGATTTACGTTTGTAATAGCAGAAGTGTAGCCGCGTTGCGTTGTACGTGTGAAAATTGGTCGAGGCGAAATGTTAATGTTTAATTTCATTCCTTTAGGTTCCACGGTGTTTGTTGGCTGCAAGTTTTCCACTGCAAGAAGAGGCTCGTATCATTGACCAGGAGCGAGCTACAATGGTGAGTAGCCATAACATTTATGTTAAACACTTCCTATTTCATGTCTAACAGTACTTGATTTAACAAATAACCATAAATAAATACAGTGTGGGCACTGAAGTTAACATATGTGATTATACTGCCTAATCTGTCACGGAGTAGATTGTTGCAAAGTAATATAAGATCCAAAGTTGTAATTCAGAATAGTTTTCAAAAGAAGGCCATTAGAATTATATACAAGTCTGATTACCCTGAACAAGCTATTAATTAAATCACAAATTCTTCAATTCAAAGATTTGGTAGATTATCAGACAAATAATGTCTAACAGTAATTGATTTAACACATCACGATAAGTAGATTGAGTGTGGGCACTCTCAAGTTAACATATGTGATTATACTGCCTAATCTGTTACAGAGTATGTTGTTGCCAAGTAATGTAGAATAGATCCAAAGTAGTAATCCAGAATAGTTTTGAAGAGGCCATTAGAATGATAAACAAATCTGATTACCTTGAACATAATAACAAGCTAAGTGTTTAATATGTCCTATGAAGTCAAAATTGGGCACCATCATGTGGTGAAATTTGGAATTGCATCACATCCAATTTTGCCTGGGAACAAACAGATTACATAAATCTTAGTTTTGAATAAGCCACTCCTTCTCAAACAAGTAAACTCTGCCCATTTTGCGCAGTAGATGTTCTGTTAATATCTAGTATTTATACAAAGTCATAATTTAAATTGCTTTCAACCTTCATTCATCGGTTCAACCAACATTACTCGCTCTTATTACCAACTTGTATTGATTTAACTAAGCGTTTAATACTTCCTATCAGGTCTCAAATCGAGATTTGGCAAAATACAATTTCAGCAAATCCAATTTTGCCAGGGAACAAAAATAGATTAAATAAACTAAATAAGTCCTCTTCCCATTAAATAAATCAGAAAAGTCTGTCTTGTAACCAGTCCTCTTCAAACAAGTAAAGTCTGCCCATTTTGTGCCGTAGATTTTGTGTCTATGCCTAGTATTTAAACAAAATCATAATTTAAACGACTTCTTTCCTTCATTCACTTTGGAAATTTGGAATTGCAGCAAATCGAATTTTGGCAGGGAACAAAAATAGATCAATTAAACTAAATAAGTCTTCTTCCCATTAAATAAATTAAAAAAAGTCTGTCTTGTAACCAGTCCTTTTCAAACAAGTAAAGTCTGCCCATTTTGTGCCGTCGATTTTGTGTTAATGCCTAGTATTT
Source organism: Syngnathus floridae (assembly GCF_059516105.1). Lineage (NCBI taxonomy): Eukaryota > Metazoa > Chordata > Actinopteri > Syngnathiformes > Syngnathidae > Syngnathus > Syngnathus floridae. Next base: position 15,833,182 of record NC_142421.1, on the reverse strand, counting down.
ATACAAAATCATAATTTAAAGGACTTCATTCCTTCATTCACTTTGGAAATTTGGAATTGCAGCACATCAAATTTTGCCTGGGAAGAAAAGTAGATTAAATAAATTTAATAAGTCTTACTACTTCCCATTAAATAAATTAAATACGTCTTACTTGTTCCCACTCCTTTTCAAAACAGTAGTTTAAAACGAGGGCCCTTCACTCAATCTTTAACCCCAACCCCGCACGTTGTGTTGTATCTGTGAATGTTGGTTGTGGCCAAATGATAGTTTTCTTTCATTCGTTTAGGTTCCAAGAAAACTTGATGTAACTCTACTTTTAACTGCCGTTTCAGATAAGCGGGTATTACGTCGCAGTCATGTGCCGTGGATATGACGTAATTGCCCGAACCTCCGCCAAAATTCAAATCTGTTGGCGCGATGGCCGTGAGCCACTGAGCAGCGACGATTATCAACAGAAATATCTTTATTTTCTGCTTGCAACTGGACCGTCTAGAGCGTACACGGTAAGTAACACTCATTGTGTTTAAGGAGATTTACGTTTGTAATAGCAGAAGTGTAGCCGCGTTGCGTTGTACGTGTGAAAATTGGTCGAGGCGAAATGTTAATGTTTAATTTCATTCCTTTAGGTTCCACGGTGTTTGTTGGCTGCAAGTTTTCCACTGCAAGAAGAGGCTCGTATCATTGACCAGGAGCGAGCTACAATGGTGAGTAGCCATAACATTTATGTTAAACACTTCCTATTTCATGTCTAACAGTACTTGATTTAACAAATAACCATAAATAAATACAGTGTGGGCACTGAAGTTAACATATGTGATTATACTGCCTAATCTGTCACGGAGTAGATTGTTGCAAAGTAATATAAGATCCAAAGTTGTAATTCAGAATAGTTTTCAAAAGAAGGCCATTAGAATTATATACAAGTCTGATTACCCTTAACATAACAACAAGCTATTAATTAAATCACAAATTCTTCAATTCAAAGATTTGGTAGATTATCAGACAAATAATGTCTAACAGTAATTGATTTAACACATCACGATAAGTAGATTGAGTGTGGGCACTCTCAAGTTAACAGATATGATTATACTGCCTAATCTGTTACAGAGTATGTTGTTGCCAAGTAATGTAGAATAGATCCAAAGTAGTAATCCAGAATAGTTTTGAAGAGGCCATTAGAATAATAAACAAATCTGATTACCTTGAACATAATAACAAGCTAAGTGTTTAATATGTCCTATGAAGTCAAAATTGGGCACCATCATGTGGTGAAATTTGGAATTGCATCACATCCAATTTTGCCTGGGAACAAACAGATTAAATAAATCTTAGTTTTGAATAAGCCACTCCTTCTCAAACAAGTAAACTCTGCCCATTTCGCGCAGTAGATGTTCTGTTAATATCTAGTATTTATACAAAGTCATAATTTAAATTGCTTTCAACCTTCATTCATCGGTTCAACCAACATTACTCGCTCTTATTACCAACTTGTATTGATTTAACTAAGCGTTTAATACTTCCTATCAGGTCTCAAGGCAAGATTTGGCAAAATACAATTTCAGCAAATCCAATTTTGCCAGGGAACAAAAATAGATTAAATAAACTAAATAAGTCTTCTTCCCATTAAATAAATCAGAAAAGTCTGTCTTGTAACCAGTCCTCTTCAAACAAGTAAAGTCTGCCCATTTTGTGCCGTAGATTTTGTGTCTATGCCTAGTATTTAAACAAAATCATAATTTAAACGACTTCTTTCCTTCATTCACTTTGGAAATTTGGAATTGCAGCAAATCGAATTTTGCCAGGGAACAAAAATAGATCAATTAAACTAAATAAGTCTTCTTCCCATTAAATAAATTAAAAAAGTCTGTCTTGTAACCAGTCCTTTTCAAACAAGTAAAGTCTGCCCATTTTGTGCCGTCGATTTTGTGTTAATGCCTAGTATTTATACAAAATCATAATTTAAAGGACTTCATTCCTTCATTCACTTTGGAAATTTGGAATTGCAGCACATCAAATTTTGCCTGGGAAGAAAAGTAGATTAAATAAATTTAATAAGTCTTACTACTTCCCATTAAATAAATTAAATACGTCTTACTTGTTCCCACTCCTTTACAAAAAAGTAGTTTAAAACGAGGTCCCTTCACTCAACCTTTAACCCTATTTATTCACCTTCTAGGCTAAGTGTTAAAGGCTAAGTGTTAAAGGCTAAGTGTTAAAGGCTAAGTGTTAGAGGCTAAGTGCCAGAGGCTAGGCGCCAGAGGCGAGTTTTTGTGGGCTGAAGTTTTAGTGGGGTTAGTGTGAATACAATCCAAAAGAATACAACAGAATACAATACAATAGAATATAATACATAGATTAAATTCAATAGCTCTTACTACTTCCCATTAAATAAATTAAATACGTCTTACTTGTTCCCAATCCTTTTCAAAAAAGTAGTTTAAAACGAGGGCCCTTCACTCAACCTTTAACCTCAACCCCGCACGTCACATTGTGTTGTATCTGTGAATGTTGGTTGTGGCCAAATGATAGTTTTCTTTCATTCGTTTAGGTTCCACGGTGTTTGTTGGCTATGTTTTCCACTGTCAGAAGGATGAAAATACAAAGTACAACGCTTGGACGTGGGCGAAGACGTCACCGGTGAGTCCTTCCTTCCTATTTATTTACCTTCTAGATGCTAGAGGCTAAGTGTTAGAGGCTAAGTGTTAGAGGCTAAGTGTTAAACACAATACGAACAACACAACGATACTGCACTGAACAACACGATACCGCACTGAGAAACACGATACCGCACTGAACAACACGATACCGCACTGAACAACACCATGCCGCACTGAACACCATGCCACACTGAACAACACCATCCCGCACTGAACAACACCATGCCGCACTAAACAACACCATGCCGCACTGAACAACACCATGCCTCACTGAACGACACCATGCCGCACTGAAAGACACCATGCCGCACTGAACGACACCATGCCGCACTGAAAGACACCATCCCGCACTGAACACCATGCCGCACTGAACAACACCATCCTGCACTGAACAACACCATCCCGCACTGAACAACACCATGCCGCACTGAACAACATTATGCCGCACTGAACATTATGCCGCACTGAACAACACCATGCCGCACTGAACAACACCATGCCGCACTGAACAACATTATGCCGCACTGAACAACACCATGCCGCACTGAACAACACCATGCCGCACTGAACAACACCATGCTGCACTGAACAACATTATGCCGCACTGAACAACACCATGCCGCACTGAACAACACCATCCTGCACTGAACAACACCATTCCGCATTGAACACCATGCCGCACTGAACAACACCATCCCGCACTGAACAACACCATCCCGCACTGAACAACACCATGCCGCACTGAACAACATTATGCCGCACTGAACAACATTTTGCCGCACTGAACAACACCATGCCGCACTGAACAACACCATGCCGCACTGAACAACACCATGCCGCACTGAACAACATTATAACGCACTGAACAACACCATCCCGCACTGAACAACACCATGCCGCACTAAACAACATTATGCCGCACTGAACAACATTATGCCGAAATGAACAACACCATGCCGCACTGAACAACACCATGCCGCACTGAACAACACCATCCTGCACTGAACAACACCATCCCGCACTGAACAACACCATGCCGCACTGAACAACACCATGCCGCACTGAACAACACCATGCCGCAATGAACAACACCATCCCGTACTGAACAACATTATGCCGCACTGAACAACATTATGCCGCACTGAACAACATTATGCCGCACTGAACAACACCATGCCGCACTGAACAACACCATCCTGCACTGAACAACACCATCCCGCACTGAACAACACCATGCCGCACTGAACAACATTATGGCGCACTGAACAACATTATGCCGCACTGAACAACACCATGCCGCACTGAACAACACCATGCCGCACTGAACAACACCATGCCGCAATGAACAACACCATCCCGCACTGAACAACACCATGCCGCACTGAGCAACACCATGCCGCACTGAACAACACCATCCTGCACTGAACAACACCATGCCGCACTGAACAACACCATTCCGCACTGAACAACACCATGCCGCACTGAACAACATTACGCTGCACTGAACAACACCATGCCGCACTGAACAACACCATGCCGCACTGAACAACACCATGCCGCATTGAACAACACCATGCCGCATTGAACAACACCATGCCGCACTGAACAACACCATCCTGCACTGAACAACACCATGCCGCATTGAACAACACCATGCCGCACTGAACAACACCATCCTGCACTGAACAACACCATCCCGCACTGAACAACACCATCCCGCATTGAACAACACCATCCTGCACTGAACAACACCATGCCGCACTGAACAACACCATGCCGCACTGAACAACACCATTCCGCACTGAACAACACCATGCCGCACTGAACAACACCATCCTGCACTGAACAACACCATCCCGCACTGAACAACACCATGCCGCATTGAACAACACCATCCTGCACTGAACAACACCATCCTGCACTGAACAACACCATGCCGCACTGAACAACACCATGCCGCACTGAACAACACCATGCCGCACTGAACAACACCATGCCGCACTGAACAACATTATGCCGCACTGAACATTATGTCGCACTGAACAACACCATGCCGCACTGAACAACACCATGCCGCACTGAACAACATTATGCCGCACTGAAAAACACCATGCCGCACTGAACAACACCATCCCGCACTGAACAACACCATGCCGCATTGAACAACACCATGCCGCACTGAACAACACCATGCTGCACTGAACAACATTATGCTGCACTGAACAACACGATCCTGCATTGAACAACACCATGCCGCACTGAACAACACCATCCTGCACTGAACAACACCATCCTGCACTGAACAACACCACCCCGCACTGAACAACACGATCCCGCATTGAACACCATCCCGCACTGAACAACACCATGCCGCACTGAACAACACCATTCCGCACTGAACAACACCATGCCGCACTGAACAACACCATGCCACACTGAACAACACCATGCCGCACTGAACAACACCATGCCGCACTGAACAACATTATGCCGCACTGAACAACACCATGCCGCACTGAACAACACCATCCCGCACTGAACAACACCATGCCGCATTGAACAACACCATGCCGCACTGAACAACACCATCCTGCACTGAACAACACCATCCCGCACTAAACAACACCATGCCGCACTGAACAACATTATGGCGCACTGGACAACATTATGCCGCACTGAACAACACCATGCCGCACTGAACAACACCATGCCGCACTGAACAACACCATGCCGCACTGAACAACACCATGCCGCACTGAACAACATTATGCCGCACTGAACAACACCATGCCGCACTGAACAACACCATGCCGCACTGAACAACACGATCCCGCATTGAACAACACCATCCTGCACTGAACAACACCATGCCGCACTGAACAACACCATGCCGCACTGAACAACACCATTCCGCACTGAACAACACCATGCCGCACTGAACGACACCATCCTGCACTGAACAACACCATCCCGCACTGAACAACACCATGCCGCATTAAACAACACCATGCCGCACTGAACAACACCATCCTGCACTGAACAACACCATGCCGCACTGAACAACACCATGCCGCACTGAACAACACCATGCCGCACTGAACAACATTATGCCGCACTGAACAACATTATGCCGCACTAAACAACATTATGTCGCACTGAACAACACCATGCCGCACTGAACAACACCATGCTGCACTGAACAACATTATGCCGCACTGAACAACACGATCCCGCATTGAACAACACCATCCCGCAGTGAACAACACCATGCCGCATTGAACAACACCATGCCGCACTGAACAACACCATGCTGCACTGAACAACATTATGCTGCACTGAACAACACGATCCTGCATTGAACAACACCATGCCGCACTGAACAACACCATCCTGCACTGAACAACACCATGCCGCACTGAACAACACCATGCCGCACTGAACAACATTATGCCGCACTAAAAAACACCATGCCGCACTGAACAACACCATCCCGCACTGAACAACACCATGCCGCATTGAACAACACCATGCCGCACTGAACAACACCATGCTGCACTGAACAACATTATGCTGCACTGAACAACACGATCCTGCATTGAACAACACCATGCCGCACTGAACAACACCATCCTGCACTGAACAACACCATCCTGCACTGAACAACACCACCCCGCACTGAACAACACGATCCCGCATTGAACAACACCATCCCGCACTGAACAACACCATGCCGCACTGAACAACACCATTCCGCACTGAACAACACCATGCCGCACTGAACAACACCATGCCGCACTGAACAACACCATGCCGCACTGAACAACACCATGCCGCACTGAACAACATTATGCCGCACTGAACAACACCATGCCGCACTGAACAACACCATCCCGCACTGAACAACACCATGCCGCATTGAACAACACCATGCCGCACTGAACAACACCATCCTGCACTGAACAACACCATCCCGCACTAAACAACACCATGCCGCACTGAACAACATTATGGCGCACTGGACAACATTATGCCGCACTGAACAACACCATGCCGCACTGAACAACACCATGCCGCACTGAACAACACCATGCCGCACTGAACAACACCATGCCGCACTGAACAACATTATGCCGCACTGAACAACACCATGCCGCACTGAACAACACCATGCCGCACTGAACAACACGATCCCGCACTGAACAACACCATCCTGCACTGAACAACACCATGCCGCACTGAACAACACCATGCCGCACTGAACAACACCATTCCGCACTGAACAACACCATGCCGCACTGAACAACACCATCCTGCACTGAACAACACCATCCCGCACTGAACAACACCATGCCGCATTGAACAACACCATGCCGCACTGAACAACACCATCCTGCACTGAACAACACCATGCCGCACTGAACAACACCATGCCGCACTGAACAACACCATGCCGCACTGAACAACATTATGCCGCACTGAACAACATTATGCCGCACTAAACAACATTATGTCGCACTGAACAACACCATGCCGCACTGAACAACACCATGCCGCACTGAACAACATTATGCCGCACTGAACAACACGATCCCGCATTGAACAACACTATCCCGCAGTGAACAACACCATGCCGCATTGAACAACACCATGCCGCACTGAACAACACCATGCTGCACTGAACAACACGATCCTGCATTGAACAACACCATGCCGCACTGAACAACACCATCCTGCACTGAACAACACCTTTCCACACTGAACAACACCATGCCGCACTGAACAACATTATGCCGCACTGAACAACACCATGCCGCACTGAACAACACCATGCCGCACTGAACAACACCATGCCGCACTGAACAACACCATGCCGCAATGAACAACACCATCCCGCACTGAACAACACTATGCCGCATTGAACAACACCATGCCGCACTGAACAACACCATCCCGCACTGAACAACACCACCCCGCACTGAACAACACGATCCCGCATTGAACAACACCATCCCGGACTGAACAACACCATGCCGCACTGAACAACACCATTCCGCACTGAACAACACCATGCCGCACTGAACAACACCATGCCGCACTGAACAACACCATGCCGCACTGAACAACACCATGCCGCACTGAACAACATTATGCCGCACTGAACAACACCATGCCGCACTGAACAACACCATCCCGCACTGAACAACACCATGCCGCATTGAACAATACCATGCCGCACTGAACAACACCATCCTGCACTGAACAACACCATCCCGCACTGAACAACACCATGCCGCACTGAACAACATTATGGCGCACTGAACAACATTATGCCGCACTGAACAACACCATGCCGCACTGAACAACACCATGCCGCACTGAACAACACCATGCCGCACTGAACAACATTATGCCGCACTGAACAACATTATGCCGCACTGAACAACACCATGCCGCACTGAACAACACCATGCCGCACTGAACAACACCATGCCGCACTGAACAACACGACGTCGCACTGAACAACACGACGCCGCACAGAACAACACGACGCCGCACAGAATAACACAATACCGCACAGAACAACACAATACCGCACAAACAGTTTTAGATAATATTACGTCGCAGTCATGTGACGCGGACATGACGTCAATAGGCGGAACTCACGGCAAATTTATAATCCGTGGGCGTGGCTTGCAACAGGAAGTAGGAAAGCGGCAGTTCTGGCAAACAAGACACAGCTGTTAGTAACACGATGACTAACAAGGCAAATATTTTTGTTTTCAGCTTGCAACTTGACCGTCTAGAGCGTACAAGGTAATTACAACTGTTTTTTTTTAGCCCTGAAAAGCGAGGGAGTGTGGCGTTTGGGAGGAATGTCGAACTCGGCGTCTGCTTCCAGCCACAGACGCCAAATTTCGACGATTATTTCGACTGGTCAACGGTTGTAAATTATTGCGTTGACTAAAAACTTTATTTAACTCTACTCTTAACTTTGCCGTTTCAGATATGCGGGTATTACACCGCGGAAATGACGTCAATAGGCTGAACTCTCGCCAAAATTCAAATCTGTGGGCGCAATGGCCTTGAGCGAGACACCGGATACAAACACGACGATTATCAACAGAAATATCTTTATTTTCCGCTTGCAAGTGGACCGTCTAGAGCGTACACGGTAAGTACAACTCATTGTGTTTAAAAAGATTTACGTTTGTGTAGTTTGCGTTGCGTTGTATCTGTGAATGTTGGTTGAGGCTAAATGTTAATGTTTAATTTCATTCCTTTAGGTTCCACGGTGTTTGTTGGCTGTATGTTTTCCACTGCAAGAAGAGGCTCGTATCATTGACCAGCAGGAGCTACAATGGTGAGTACCCCTTTCGTCTTCCATTTATGTTAAACACTTCCTATTTCATGTCTAACAGTACTCGATTTAACAAATAACCATAAATAAATACAGTGTGGGCAGTCACGTTAACATATGTGATTATCCTGCCTAATATGTTTATCACAAATATGTCACTAATCACTAATATGTTTATTTGTTTATCACAACACCTTTGGACCTTCAGCAATCGATTATTTACCTTCATCTACATAGAGACAGAACGATGGTGTCTTAAACATCTCATTCATTTCACCAAATAACTTCACGCAGGTGGATAACGGCCGTCTCGGTCACGCTATGTTGCGTGATGCAGTTTTGAAGAACCAAATGCATTTATTCAATGAATAAGTCAAGCTAGTTCTATGTTTATGATGTTGTAAGTTACGGTACCGATTGAAGTTGAGTTCGAAGCCAGTGGAAAACAGCGCTGCGTTTGTGCTCTCCAGGTACAAATGTTGTGATCTCTGACTGACGACCGGGCGAGACTCGAGTAAGAGATGTCCAAACGAGCTCCGGCAGGGCGGGCCAAGGCGGAGCGAACGGACGCCCTTCAGGCCGCCAATGACGAGCTGAGAACCAAACTGATGGACGTCCAGTTAGAACTTCAGCAGGAGAAGAACAAGGTGAAAACCTCAACAGACAGACACTGCCTGCCTCCCTGCCTGCCTCCCTGCCTGCCTCCCTGCCTGCCTCCCTCCCTCCCAGTTTTCCCGATGTAGATTAGACATGCGTGTGCCATGACTGTGTCAGCCTACATCAACAAATGCACCGAGGACGTCAGCACCACTAAGAATATCATCACCCGGGGCAACCAACGACCCTGGATGACTGAGGAGGTACGTCAAACGCTACGAGCGCGGAACTCTGCCTTCAAGTCTGGCGACAAGGAGACACTGAGGACAGCGAGAGCCAACTTGAACCGTGCCATCAGGATAGCGAAGCGAGACCGCAGTCGAAAATTTCAGGATCGTTTCCACGACGTCAAAAACATCAGGAGTATGTGGCAAGGCATACGGGCGATTACAGACTACAACTCACCCTCCCCCCCCCCCCGGTGGGTGTAGTTGATGCTGACTTTCTAAATGGTCTAAATAACTTCTTTGGGAGGTTCGAGGCACTAAACGGCACTCCAGCAGTTAAAACTGTCCCCCATCAGGAAGAGGAGGTACTCTGCCTTGACTCCGCCGATGTGTTGAAGACCCTGAGGAGAGTCAACCCCTGTAAGGCCCCTGGCCCCGACAACATTCCTGGGCGTGTGTTCAGGGAATGTGCAAGTCATCTGGCTGGGGTCATCACAGACATTTTTAACACCTCGCTGGGCCAAGCCACAGTGCCGGCGTGCTTTAAGACTGCCTCCATCATTCCGGTGCCGAAGAAACCTCAAATCACCTCATTTAATGATTACCGGCCTGTTGCACTGACTCCGGTTATGATGAAGTGCTTCGAAAGGCTGCTTAAAGGTCACATCGTTTCCAGACTCCCCCTATTATTTGACCCGTTCCAGTTTGCCGACCGGCAAAACCGCTCCACTCAGGACGCCATCTCCTCCGTTCTTCACCTGAGCCTGGCTCACCTGGAGGAGAAGAACACCCATGTGCGGAGGCTGTTCCTGGACTTCAGCTCAGCGTTTAACACCATCATCCCACAGCATCTGGTAGGAAAATTGGAACACCTGGGCTTCAACACCCCCCTTCGCAACTGGCTGCTAGACTTCCTCACCAACAGACCTCAGTCAGTCCGGGTCGGACAGAACACCTCTGATGTCATCACCCTCAGCACAGGCTCCCTTCAGGGCTGCGTCCTGAGCCCCCTGCTGTGCACCCTGATGACACACGACTGCGTCCTCAGGTTCACCACCAATCACATCGTGAAGTCAGCAGACGACACAACGGTGGTGGGGCTCATCAGAGACAACAACGACCTGGACTACAGAGAGGAGGTGGAGCAGCTGGTGGGCTGGTGCAGAGAAAACAGCCTGATCCTGAATGAGGAGAAGATGAAGGAGATCATCGTCGACTTCAGGAAAAAACAGCCTCACCACGCTCCACTGATCATCAACAGCTCAGCTGTGGAGGTGGTCAGCACCACCAAATTCCTGGGGGTCCACATCACAGAAGACCTCACCTGGACTATGAACACTACGGCACTGGTCAAGAGGGCACAGAAGCGCTTGTACTTCCTGCGGAGGATGAGGAGAGCCCACCTGCCCCCACCCATCATGAGGACGTTCTACAGGAGCACCATAGAGAGCATTCTGACAAGCTGTCTCTCTGTGTGGTGTGGAGGCTGCACCGCCTCCGATTGGAAGAACGTGAGGAGAGTGGTGAGGACAGCAGAGAGGATCATAGGGGCTCCTCTTCCCTCCATTCAGGACATTTCATCTCAGCGCTGCATGTCCCGTGCCCGTAACATCATCAATGACCCATCACACCCCCACCATGGACTGTTCTCCCTGCTGCCCTCTGGGAAGAGGTTTGCAGCATCCGCTGCAGGTCCACCAGGTTCTGCAACAGCTTTTTCCCTGCTGTCATCAGACTGTTGAACACTAGAACTGTTGAGCTCTAAACTGAACTCTGCATCACACATTCACAGAACTGTACTTTATGACACTACGGACCTCTATCTTGCACTATCTCGCACTACCAACTTTACTGAACTTGTATAAACCCTTTAAATAGAAGTTTAATACATGGTTTAGCATTCCTCTGCACACTCTTGAATACTGTTTTGCCTACTTGCACTATTGCATAATTATCACTGCTGCACTTTATACTTATTTTTAATATATATATATATATATATATATATAGTATATATGTATATATATATATTTTCATAGGATATGTTACTTCTATTCAACTGCAATATCACTACTTTGTTGTAAGACGTATGCAACGGAATTTCGTTTTGTATGCACCATGTGCAGACAAGATGACAATAAAGTTTGTCTAAGTCTAAGTCATGTCAGGTCAGCTGTCTGGAGAGAGAGAGAAGTCAGGACCTGCGGGCGGAGCACCACCGTGCCACCGCCGCCATGACGGAACTCAAAAGCAAACTCCATGAGGAGAAGCAGAAAGAGTTAGCCATTACCAGGGAGACATTACTGCGGCAGCATGAAATGGAGCTGATGAGAGTGATCAAAATCAAAGATGGAGAGATCCAGCGACTGAATGCCTTGGTCCTCAGCCTGAGGGACGGCTCCATGGACAAGGTGATCCGCTCTATCCGTGTCTGACTATCCGCACGCCACGTCGGGCTTCGATGCGGCCGCTACCGTATTGTGTAGCTTGTCCCCAGTAAGCGTCGCGGCGCTCCGTTGCGGTCTCAACGGCCCGGTGTGGCGCAATGTCTGCTCAGGTGAGGAGGGGGGGCGCTTTGCTGGCGGAGGTGGAGGAGACGCGGCGGTGTCGGGAGACCGAGCGGTGTCGCCTCCACCAGGAGCGCGGAAGAAGCCCTGGCAGCGGCCCAGCAGGCCTGGCAGTCCCGAGCGGCCGAGCTCCGATCGGCTCATCACCAGCATCGGGAGGAGCTGAGCCGAACCAAGAGAGACTGCGAGAGGGAGATCCGCCGACTGGTAGGACTGATCAGATGCGCGGTGCGTGGCTATGTTCCCAATTTCGTTGTATACCTGCAGTGCAATGACACCTAAGGCATTCTATTCTATTCTATTTCACAAGAAGAAAATGTCCGGTTGCTCGCTTCGCTTTTGTCACAGCAAAGGTGTTCTAGTCGATTCCAGAAAAAAATTGGCCGGTTGCTCTCTTTGTTTTTGTCACAATTCTGGCAAATGAGTTTGCCCGCCTGCCTGAGCGCTCCCCGTTTGTACATCCAGACGGATGAGATCAAGCTGAAAGACAGAGCGGTTAGTGTTTTGGATGAAGCCCTGGGGCCGGCCACGTCCACCGCCTTCAGCTGCAGACTCAGGCTGCCGAGCAGCAGATCGCTGCCCTGAGGGATTCCCAAAGGGCGGGCCTAAACTACCCTGGAAGTGGGGTCAACGCCGCTACTAGCAATCCTCTTCATTGCGTAAGCCACCTCATCACACACTTGCAGTACGCATGACTTAGTTCGTTGCTGGAGGAAGGTAGCACAAAAACAGTTTTGAACTTTGAACGAGTGCTTGTGTGTGTGTGTTGCGGGGCGTTTTCAGTCTCAGGAGGATCGGGACACGCGACGGTTTCATCTGAAAATCGCTGAGCTCAGCGCAGTCATCAGGAAACTGGAGGATCGAAACGCCCTGCTTTCTGAAGAGCGCAATGAACTGGTAATTTATTGACGGCACGCTTGAAGGTTTGCGCTACGTTTGATGCGCGCCATCCAGCGAGGCACCCATTGCGCTTGCTTATTAGTTGAGCGGCGCGGCGAGTCGGTTGCCTGGTAGATGTCTTTTATTGGGAGCCAAAGCCACGATTCCGTTCAAACCGATGCAAAAGGAATGGATACGTTCTGGCCCGCGTGTTGTGCGTCTTTCACATCCCGCACTTCATGCTTGCAGCTAAAGCGACTGAGAGAAACAGAAAGCCAGTTTCTGCCACTCCTGTACAAAAACAAACGCCTGAGCAGGAAGAATGAAGAACTCTCGCTGGTGCTGTGTCGCCTTGAAAACAAAGTGCGCTTTGTCACCCAGGAGAACGAGGAGATGGCAAGCTTGGTAAGTCGACGCGGACAACGGCGGCGTGCCAACAGAGTCCACTGCATTTGTGTTCCACAGAGAAGGCCTAGTTCGCTCAATGACCTGGACCGCGGTTGCGGCCAGCAGGACGGTGAAATGGAGTTCCTTCAAGTTGTGGAGCAGCGGCACATCATCGACGACTTGTCCAAGGTCTTCAGGCAGGCGACTCGGTGCACGTACGGCAGCGCCGCGCTCGCTCGCTGTCGCCAGGAAACCTTTTCCGTCCAAAGCTTGGCCGGCGGCCGCCATCCAAAAAATTGGCCCCTTAAATTCCGACCTTTCAAGCAGGAGCATTGTGCGCACGCGTTTGAACACGCTTTAGACTTGTTTTGCCGTTTTCAGCAGCTCAAAGCTCCCGTTTTGTCAGCGCCTTTGCCACTCGCTGTGCGCTGAAAACGACGGACTTGCCCGGCTGCTCAGCCCGTCAACCATGAGCCGCGAGCGCGACGTCATTGTCCGTAGGCAGCTAGTGGCAAAATGCACCCTGTTAGAGTTGCGCTCGCTCCAACTTATTTTGCAAGAACCACACGGGAGACAAGTAAGTTCTTTTGGACACCTGCAGGTGGAGAGTCCATCCGTTGTACGAATGAAGTCTGACTCTCGGCTCCTGCACGAGCATTTTAATTAAGAGAAACAGGGTGGGTGTAAGAGTGGATTGAATAGAGGAAGCCCTTGACCTCTAGTCAAAACATAGCAAGGGGTGTTTTACGACTTTGTGTAGGAAGGGATAAGCGATAGGGATAAATAAGGGATAAATAATATTATTTATTACAGGTCGCAGTCAAAGTCAAAGCAACACAATGATACGATAAAGATAATCTGGAAAACCCTGACACACCCTGTAGTTGTCACTTTTGGAAAAGACGAGCGTCCCTCCAATCATCGCCGGTGACGTGTTTTTCAGGCTCTGGAGACAGGAGCTCATGTCAGAAATGTCATTGTGAGTCGCGTTTGTTTCTGCGCCGGAGCCGTTCGTTCCCTTTGCATCCAAAGAATCTCAAAGGCGGATTATTTGTGTCGACAGGAGAGAGATTTGCTGCTACGATACCGACGTCGAGAATCTCTGAGGAGGAACAAAGCGTGAGGTCCTGCAAGGTGAGTCTGTTTGTTTGCGGCTGCTTGGTGTTGCGCAAGATGAAATGGCCTTTTTCTCGCTATCGTTCCTCTCGTCGATTCATCGTGAGGTGTCGCTTCAGTTTGTTCAGAGAGATGTTTGCTTCCGCGCCCGCAGGTCATCGAAACATTTTACGGCTACGACGAAGACGTGTTGGTGGACTCAGACGGATCGTCCTTGTCTTTTCACACCGACAGAACCCCCGACACGGAACCCGAAGAGGTAGCCCGCCATTTCTGCCAGCGTATTGGCACCAAACATTCCTCTTCAGCCTGGAATCGGACTCGTCTTTGCGTCGCGGGTGCTTTGTCGCCGGTCTGACTGATTCTGGTACTAGTGCTGTGTTGCATTGGTGTGTGCATGAAGAGGCGGAGCTTCGCTACCGCCAGCTGACGCAAGAATATCAAGCGCTGCAACGAGCCTACGCTCTGCTAGCCCAGACCAGCGAAAGGGGACTACGACGCCGAGAAGGAGATCAAGGTGGCGCCCCTTCCCGCAACCCCCGGCCGGGTCGCAGCCTCCCCGTTCTCACCCAGCCTCGGGTGTTCTCTGGTCTGAAAGGAGGAGGAGGAGCCTCCCTCCTCCTCCTTTCAGACCAGAGAAAAGCTGATGGTAGAAATGGGTCACTATCAAAGCAGAGTAGCAGATCTGGAGTCAGCGCTGAAGCAACAAGGACAGGTAAGCTCATCAATGAGCACACCTTTTTCTCAGACAAAATAGCTACATTCTTCAGTCACTCATCCGTCTGGCATTACTGGACCAACCCCCCCCCCCCCCGAACGTGGCTGGGAAAATGCGGAGAAAAGCAAATGTCATTTTCCAGTCAACCAAAGAATTTGTGGATGAAAATGACACAACATTCCAAAGCTGTCCACGCGTTTGTCTCTTCTAGAATGTCAAGTGGGTGGAGGAGAAGCAGCTGCTGCGTCAGAGCAATCAGCAGTTGGCCGAAAAGGTGACGGAAAGAAAGGCGCTGGGCGGAGTCGCTTGGCGTCACACCTGTCGGGAAGCCCCGCAGATGAGGTCTGACTGTCTTTTCAGGTCAGGCGGATGGAGGCGGAAGAAGCGCGTCTGAAAGAGCACATCCAGGATATCCGAGACCAAAACGAACTGCTTGAGTTCCGCATCCTGGAGCTGGAGGTGGGAAGACTCGCACAAGCGTGTTGAGGCCAGAGATGTGACGGACGGACGGACGGACGGACGGACGGATGCATGCCTCTGCCTTTCAGGAGAGGGAGTGGCGCTCCCCCGTCTTGAAGTTTCTGCAAGTCCGTTTCCCAGACGGCCTCAGCCCTTTGCAGATCTACTGCGAGGCCGAGGGCGTGAGCGTACGTAAGGCGTCCCTCGCAACCCTAACCTTAACCCGAGGTCCCAGAACACCTTACATTGCTCCTTGCGCCTTTCCCCCGGACATCGTCATCAGTGATCTGATGAAGAAGCTGGACATCCTGGGCTATAACGCCGTAAGTGTATGTCGAACTCCTTATGTTCGCACTCCACGAGACTCGGCGGCTCAAATGTGACTTTTGGAAGGCTTTGCGCTGAAAGAAGCTTGTTGACGCTGTGCCTTTGGGCTCTTGCAGAATCTCACCAACGAGGAGCAGGTGGTCGTGATTCACGCCAGGACCCTTCTCACCCTAGCCGAGAAGGTAACGCGCACGTCCACGCACGCTCTCGCATTCTGCTTATGTGACAGCAGCCTTTCCTCAGTGGTTAGAATACATCAAAGTGACCAAGTCAGCACTTCAACAGAAGATGTTGGACATTGAAAGTGAGAAGGTAGACAGACACGCGACATCAGCCAAGGGGAACTCCGGCAATGTGCCCCAACAATTCTGACCTTGAGCTGTGCTAGGATATGTTCTGCAAGCAGAAGGGCTACCTGGATGAAGAGTTGGACTTCAGGAAGTGTTCCATGGACCAGGCTCATAAGGTAAGCCGCCCTCAAATCTCCCGCCGGACCACTGATGGACGAGGATTGCGGCCCAGAGGATCCTGGAGCTGGAGGCCATGTTGTACGAGGCGCTACCGCAGCGGGACTGCCCCGCCACGGACGGCGAAAAAGCCAGCCACGCTGGCGTGAATGACGTGCTGACGGCGGATCAGAGAGAAGAGCTTAGGAGCGCCATGGACCAATGGAAGCGAGCCCTGATGTGCGAGTTGAGGGAGCGCGACGCTTGCATCCTCCAAGAGAGAATGGATCTGCTGCACAGCGCGCAACAGGTAAGGGCCCAAAGCCAGCCCGGCACTTACTTGCACGCTTACTGGCTTTTGAATGCCACTTTCCATTTGTCCGTCCTAGAGGAACAAAGAGCTGAAAGAATTCATCGAAGCTCAGAAGAGACAAATCAAACAATTGGAGGAGAAGTTTCTGTTTCTCTTTCTATTCTTCTCCTTGGCCTTCATTCTGTGGCCCTAACACCAGCTGGTGAGTGAGCTCCAGCGGCACCGCACTCGACACCTCCGATACACTGCCAGCCGGTCTCAGACGTTGGCAGATGCTCCGATGCCAACGTATACCCCCCGCCACGGTGACAGAGGCACCGCGTCACACCGGCGCTCATCCAATCAGAAGGCAGGAAAAGCAAATTCACATGCAGGGCACTTTTGAACCAGAAGAGAGCGCCACAAAAAACGGTTGTTGCCCCAAACGCGCACTAAAAAGGGTCAGAATAACAAGAGTCCCACTGGCCAGCCGGGGCCACCCGTCCAGCTGTTTCTTCAGGGGGGAAAAAAATTGGAGTCACCGGTGAGTACATTTTGCATTTAGCTCTGCTTTTCTGCTTCTGTCTTCAAGTGTGTGGCATCCTGCGATCAAAGAGTCAGCCAACCCCAAAGCGGTTGACCTCAACGTCCCACCACCATGCCTACCAGAGCAGGTGACGTGATGCTTTGGACATCCTTCCGTCTCAGATGCCCAAAAGTACTCTTTGCCACATCTGCGGCAATACGGTGTCTTTTCAAAGGTGCAAATAAATCCAGCGTGGGCGGAACACGCACGTCTTCGGTTTTTCCCGCTTTGTTTGTGTGACAGCTGTTGTGAAAATTTTATACAAATAAAGTTGTATAGTACAGGTTTGGCCAAGCCGCAACTCCCGAACCGCATGCGGCTCTTTTATGTTCATATCAACATTTGTGTGTGTGTGTGTGTGTGGGGGGGTTGTGCGTGTTGGCTTCACTTGAGTTCAATTTGGTATTTTGGTCAAAAGCGCATGTGGTGAAATTCCACAAAGTAGGATGGGCAAACACATTTCTTTAAACTATGAGTGTCAATTGGGCTCTCGAAATGGCAGGGAAAAGATGCACAGCAAAACGAAAACACGTAGATGAACACAGGACGTTTTAATCAGAGTGGGAAAGTTTCTATTTTTTGTTGAACGTGATGGCAAACCATTCTGCCTGATATGTCAGACCTCAGCGCATTTCAAAGATTCAAATCTTCAGCGCCATGCACTTCAGCTCACTCCATGCTAACATTGATCAGGCGTCGAACCCGCATCATCATGCTTAAGAGGTGGCCATGCTAACCAGTGCGCCATTATGTCAACGCATAATAACTAAGTCTACTGGTCAAAACAGCGGTTACTATATGACGTCGCTACGTCGTGGTCACGTGACGCAGACAAGACGTCAATGGACGTGGGCAGAGTTAACTTGTTTAAAAGGGAGTAGGCAGAAGAAATATTTAATTTATTTAAATCTATTTTGAGTGCACACCATTATGCCAATGCATAACAACTGTAACTCTACTAAACAAAACAGCGGTTGCTATATGACATCTGCCACGTCGTGGTCACGTGACATACGTGACGTCGATGGGCGTAACTTTCGCCGGAATTCAAATCCGCGGGGAGAGTTAACTTGTTTAAAAGAGAGTGGGCAGAAGAATTATTTAATTTATTTAAATCTATTTGGTGTGTGCGCCATTATGTCAATGCATAACAACTGTAAGTCTACTAAACAAAACAGCGGTTGCTATTTGACGTCTGCCACGTCGTGGTCACGTGACGCGGACGTGACGTCGACGCCTACTTTACATCCCACCGATCACAGGACTCCTCGGCTGCATAACCGTGCCCCCTTCCCAACCAATCGGATTTGCTATACGCGAAAACGACGCCAATGGAAAGAGCTTCCGCCCAAATTTAAATCCGTGGGCGTGGCTCGCAGCAGGAAGTAGGAAAATGGCGGCGATGTTGACAAAGACACAGCGGATGGTAACATACGACTAACAAGAGAAATATTTTTATTTTCTGCTTGCAACTGGACCGTCCAGAGCGTACACGGTAAGTACAACTCATCGTTTTTAAAAAGAAGTACTTTTGTTGCCCTGAAAAGCGAGTGAGCGTGGCGTTTGTGGGGGACGTCGAATTTCGACGATTCTTTCTGGTCAACGGTTGTAAATGATTGTGTTGATTAAAAAAGAAAACTTGATGTAACTCTACTTTTAACTGCCGTTTCAGATAGATTTGGAATTGCATCACATCCAATTTTGCCTAGGGCGTACACGGTAAGTAACACTCGTTGTGTTTAAGGAGATTTACGTTTGTAATAGCAGAAGTGTAGCCGCGTTGCGTTGTACGTGTGAATGTTGGTCCGGGCGAAATGTTAATGTTTAATTTCATTCCTTTAGGTTCCACGGTGTTTGTTGGCTGCAAGTTTTCCACTGCAAGAAGAGGCTCATATCATTGACCAGGAGCGAGCTACAATGGTGAGTAGCCATAACATTTATGTTAAACACTTCCTATTTCATGTCTAACAGTACTTGATTTAACAAATAACCATAAATAAATACAGTGTGGGCACTGAAGTTAACATATGTGATTATACTGCCTAATCTGTCACGGAGTAGATTGTTGCAAAGTAATATAAGATCCAAAGTTGTAATTCAGAATAGTTTTCAAAAGAAGGCCATTAGAATTATATACAAGTCTGATTACCCTGAACAAGCTATTAATTAAATCACAAATTCTTCAATTCAAAGATTTGGTAGATTATCAGACAAATAATGTCTAACAGTAATTGATTTAACACATCACGATAAGTAGATTGAGTGTGGGCACTCTCAAGTTAACATATGTGATTATACTGCCTAATCTGTTACAGAGTATGTTGTTGCCAAGTAATGTAGAATAGATCCAAAGTAGTAATCCAGAATAGTTTTGAAGAGGCCATTAGAATGATAAACAAATCTGATTACCTTGAACATAATAACAAGCTAAGTGTTTAATATGTCCTATGAAGTCAAAATTGGGCACCATCATGTGGTGAAATTTGGAATTGCATCACATCCAATTTTGCCTGGGAACAAACAGATTACATAAATCTTAGTTTTGAATAAGCCACTCCTTCTCAAACAAGTAAACTCTGCCCATTTTGCGCAGTAGATGTTCTGTTAATATCTAGTATTTATACAAAGTCATAATTTAAATTGCTTTCAACCTTCATTCATCGGTTCAACCAACATTACTCGCTCTTCTTACCAACTTGTATTGATTTAACTAAGCGTTTAATACTTCCTATCAGGTCTCAAATCGAGATTTGGCAAAATACAATTTCAGCAAATCCAATTTTGCCAGGGAACAAAAATAGATTAAATAAACTAAATAAGTCCTCTTCCCATTAAATAAATCAGAAAAGTCTGTCTTGTAACCAGTCCTCTTCAAACAAGTAAAGTCTGCCCATTTTGTGCCGTAGATTTTGTGTCTATGCCTAGTATTTAAACAAAATCATAATTTAAACGACTTCTTTCCTTCATTCACTTTGGAAATTTGGAATTGCAGCAAATCGAATTTTGCCAGGGAACAAAAATAGATCAATTAAACTAAATAAGTCTTCTTCCCATTAAATAAATTAAAAAAGTCTGTCTTGTAACCAGTCCTTTTCAAACAAGTAAAGTCTGCCCATTTTGTGCCGTCGATTTTGTGTTAATGCCTAGTATTTATACAAAATCATAATTTAAAGGACTTCATTCCTTCATTCACTTTGGAAATTTGGAATTGCAGCACATCAAATTTTGCCTGGGAAGAAAAGTAGATTAAATAAATTTAATAAGTCTTACTACTTCCCATTAAATAAATTAAATACGTCTTACTTGTTCCCACTCCTTTTCAAAACAGTAGTTTAAAACGAGGGCCCTTCACTCAATCTTTAACCTCAACCCCGCACGTTGTGTTGTATCTGTGAATGTTGGTTGTGGCCAAATGATAGTTTTCTTTCATTCGTTTAGGTTCCAAGAAAACTTGATGTAACTCTACTTTTAACTGCCGTTTCAGATAAGCGGGTATTACGTCGCAGTCAAATGCCGCGGATATGACGTAATTGCCCGAACCTCCGCCAAAATTCAAATCTGTTGGCGCGATGGCCGTGAGCCACTGAGCAGCGACGATTATCAACAGAAATATCTTTATTTTCTGCTTGCAACTGGACCGTCTAGAGCGTACACGGTAAGTAACACTCATTGTGTTTAAGGAGATTTACGTTTGTAATAGCAGAAGTGTAGCCGCGTTGCGTTGTACGTGTGAAAATTGGTCGAGGCGAAATGTTAATGTTTAATTTCATTCCTTTAGGTTCCACGGTGTTTGTTGGCTGCAAGTTTTCCACTGCAAGAAGAGGCTCGTATCATTGACCAGGAGCGAGCTACAATGGTGAGTAGCCATAACATTTATGTTAAACACTTCCTATTTCATGTCTAACAGTACTTGATTTAACAAATAACCATAAATAAATACAGTGTGGGCACTGAAGTTAACATATGTGATTATACTGCCTAATCTGTCACGGAGTAGATTGTTGCAAAGTAATATAAGATCCAAAGTTGTAATTCAGAATAGTTTTCAAAAGAAGGCCATTAGAATTATATACAAGTCTGATTACCCTGAACAAGCTATTAATTAAATCACAAATTCTTCAATTCAAAGATTTGGTAGATTATCAGACAAATAATGTCTAACAGTAATTGATTTAACACATCACGATAAGTAGATTGAGTGTGGGCACTCTCAAGTTAACATATGTGATTATACTGCCTAATCTGTTACAGAGTATGTTGTTGCCAAGTAATGTAGAATAGATCCAAAGTAGTAATCCAGAATAGTTTTGAAGAGGCCATTAGAATGATAAACAAATCTGATTACCTTGAACATAATAACAAGCTAAGTGTTTAATATGTCCTATGAAGTCAAAATTGGGCACCATCATGTGGTGAAATTTGGAATTGCATCACATCCAATTTTGCCTGGGAACAAACAGATTACATAAATCTTAGTTTTGAATAAGCCACTCCTTCTCAAACAAGTAAACTCTGCCCATTTTGCGCAGTAGATGTTCTGTTAATATCTAGTATTTATACAAAGTCATAATTTAAATTGCTTTCAACCTTCATTCATCGGTTCAACCAACATTACTCGCTCTTATTACCAACTTGTATTGATTTAACTAAGCGTTTAATACTTCCTATCAGGTCTCAAATCGAGATTTGGCAAAATACAATTTCAGCAAATCCAATTTTGCCAGGGAACAAAAATAGATTAAATAAACTAAATAAGTCCTCTTCCCATTAAATAAATCAGAAAAGTCTGTCTTGTAACCAGTCCTCTTCAAACAAGTAAAGTCTGCCCATTTTGTGCCGTAGATTTTGTGTCTATGCCTAGTATTTAAACAAAATCATAATTTAAACGACTTCTTTCCTTCATTCACTTTGGAAATTTGGAATTGCAGCAAATCGAATTTTGGCAGGGAACAAAAATAGATCAATTAAACTAAATAAGTCTTCTTCCCATTAAATAAATTAAAAAAAGTCTGTCTTGTAACCAGTCCTTTTCAAACAAGTAAAGTCTGCCCATTTTGTGCCGTCGATTTTGTGTTAATGCCTAGTATTTATACAAAATCATAATTTAAAGGACTTCATTCCTTCATTCACTTTGGAAATTTGGAATTGCAGCACATCAAATTTTGCCTGGGAAGAAAAGTAGATTAAATAAATTTAATAAGTCTTACTACTTCCCATTAAATAAATTAAATACGTCTTACTTGTTCCCACTCCTTTTCAAAACAGTAGTTTAAAACGAGGGCCCTTCACTCAATCTTTAACCCCAACCCCGCACGTTGTGTTGTATCTGTGAATGTTGGTTGTGGCCAAATGATAGTTTTCTTTCATTCGTTTAGGTTCCAAGAAAACTTGATGTAACTCTACTTTTAACTGCCGTTTCAGATAAGCGGGTATTACGTCGCAGTCATGTGCCGTGGATATGACGTAATTGCCCGAACCTCCGCCAAAATTCAAATCTGTTGGCGCGATGGCCGTGAGCCACTGAGCAGCGACGATTATCAACAGAAATATCTTTATTTTCTGCTTGCAACTGGACCGTCTAGAGCGTACACGGTAAGTAACACTCATTGTGTTTAAGGAGATTTACGTTTGTAATAGCAGAAGTGTAGCCGCGTTGCGTTGTACGTGTGAAAATTGGTCGAGGCGAAATGTTAATGTTTAATTTCATTCCTTTAGGTTCCACGGTGTTTGTTGGCTGCAAGTTTTCCACTGCAAGAAGAGGCTCGTATCATTGACCAGGAGCGAGCTACAATGGTGAGTAGCCATAACATTTATGTTAAACACTTCCTATTTCATGTCTAACAGTACTTGATTTAACAAATAACCATAAATAAATACAGTGTGGGCACTGAAGTTAACATATGTGATTATACTGCCTAATCTGTCACGGAGTAGATTGTTGCAAAGTAATATAAGATCCAAAGTTGTAATTCAGAATAGTTTTCAAAAGAAGGCCATTAGAATTATATACAAGTCTGATTACCCTTAACATAACAACAAGCTATTAATTAAATCACAAATTCTTCAATTCAAAGATTTGGTAGATTATCAGACAAATAATGTCTAACAGTAATTGATTTAACACATCACGATAAGTAGATTGAGTGTGGGCACTCTCAAGTTAACAGATATGATTATACTGCCTAATCTGTTACAGAGTATGTTGTTGCCAAGTAATGTAGAATAGATCCAAAGTAGTAATCCAGAATAGTTTTGAAGAGGCCATTAGAATAATAAACAAATCTGATTACCTTGAACATAATAACAAGCTAAGTGTTTAATATGTCCTATGAAGTCAAAATTGGGCACCATCATGTGGTGAAATTTGGAATTGCATCACATCCAATTTTGCCTGGGAACAAACAGATTAAATAAATCTTAGTTTTGAATAAGCCACTCCTTCTCAAACAAGTAAACTCTGCCCATTTCGCGCAGTAGATGTTCTGTTAATATCTAGTATTTATACAAAGTCATAATTTAAATTGCTTTCAACCTTCATTCATCGGTTCAACCAACATTACTCGCTCTTATTACCAACTTGTATTGATTTAACTAAGCGTTTAATACTTCCTATCAGGTCTCAAGGCAAGATTTGGCAAAATACAATTTCAGCAAATCCAATTTTGCCAGGGAACAAAAATAGATTAAATAAACTAAATAAGTCTTCTTCCCATTAAATAAATCAGAAAAGTCTGTCTTGTAACCAGTCCTCTTCAAACAAGTAAAGTCTGCCCATTTTGTGCCGTAGATTTTGTGTCTATGCCTAGTATTTAAACAAAATCATAATTTAAACGACTTCTTTCCTTCATTCACTTTGGAAATTTGGAATTGCAGCAAATCGAATTTTGCCAGGGAACAAAAATAGATCAATTAAACTAAATAAGTCTTCTTCCCATTAAATAAATTAAAAAAGTCTGTCTTGTAACCAGTCCTTTTCAAACAAGTAAAGTCTGCCCATTTTGTGCCGTCGATTTTGTGTTAATGCCTAGTATTTATACAAAATCATAATTTAAAGGACTTCATTCCTTCATTCACTTTGGAAATTTGGAATTGCAGCACATCAAATTTTGCCTGGGAAGAAAAGTAGATTAAATAAATTTAATAAGTCTTACTACTTCCCATTAAATAAATTAAATACGTCTTACTTGTTCCCACTCCTTTACAAAAAAGTAGTTTAAAACGAGGTCCCTTCACTCAACCTTTAACCCTATTTATTCACCTTCTAGGCTAAGTGTTAAAGGCTAAGTGTTAAAGGCTAAGTGTTAAAGGCTAAGTGTTAGAGGCTAAGTGCCAGAGGCTAGGCGCCAGAGGCGAGTTTTTGTGGGCTGAAGTTTTATTGGGGTTAGTGTGAATACAATCCAAAAGAATACAACAGAATACAATACAATAGAATATAATACATAGATTAAATTCAATAGCTCTTACTACTTCCCATTAAATAAATTAAATACGTCTTACTTGTTCCCAATCCTTTTCAAAAAAGTAGTTTAAAACGAGGGCCCTTCACTCAACCTTTAACCTCAACCCCGCACGTCACATTGTGTTGTATCTGTGAATGTTGGTTGTGGCCAAATGATAGTTTTCTTTCATTCGTTTAGGTTCCACGGTGTTTGTTGGCTATGTTTTCCACTGTCAGAAGGATGAAAATACAAAGTACAACGCTTGGACGTGGGCGAAGACGTCACCGGTGAGTCCTTCCTTCCTATTTATTTACCTTCTAGATGCTAGAGGCTAAGTGTTAGAGGCTAAGTGTTAGAGGCTAAGTGTTAAACACAATACGAACAACACAACGATACTGCACTGAACAACACGATACCGCACTGAGAAACACGATACCGCACTGAACAACACGATACCGCACTGAACAACACCATGCCGCACTGAACACCATGCCACACTGAACAACACCATCCCGCACTGAACAACACCATGCCGCACTAAACAACACCATGCCGCACTGAACAACACCATGCCTCACTGAACGACACCATGCCGCACTGAAAGACACCATGCCGCACTGAACGACACCATGCCGCACTGAAAGACACCATCCCGCACTGAACACCATGCCGCACTGAACAACACCATCCTGCACTGAACAACACCATCCCGCACTGAACAACACCATGCCGCACTGAACAACATTATTCCGCACTGAACATTATGCCGCACTGAACAACACCATGCCGCACTGAACAACACCATGCCGCACTGAACAACATTATGCCGCACTGAACAACACCATGCCGCACTGAACAACACCATGCCGCACTGAACAACACCATGCTGCACTGAACAACATTATGCCGCACTGAACAACACCATGCCGCACTGAACAACACCATCCTGCACTGAACAACACCATTCCGCATTGAACACCATGCCGCACTGAACAACACCATCCCGCACTGAACAACACCATCCCGCACTGAACAACACCATGCCGCACTGAACAACATTATGCCGCACTGAACAACATTTTGCCGCACTGAACAACACCATGCCGCACTGAACAACACCATGCCGCACTGAACAACACCATGCCGCACTGAACAACATTATAACGCACTGAACAACACCATCCCGCACTGAACAACACCATGCCGCACTAAACAACATTATGCCGCACTGAACAACATTATGCCGAAATGAACAACACCATGCCGCACTGAACAACACCATGCCGCACTGAACAACACCATCCTGCACTGAACAACACCATCCCGCACTGAACAACACCATGCCGCACTGAACAACACCATGCCGCACTGAACAACACCATGCCGCAATGAACAACACCATCCCGTACTGAACAACATTATGCCGCACTGAACAACATTATGCCGCACTGAACAACATTATGCCGCACTGAACAACACCATGCCGCACTGAACAACACCATCCTGCACTGAACAACACCATCCCGCACTGAACAACACCATGCCGCACTGAACAACATTATGGCGCACTGAACAACATTATGCCGCACTGAACAACACCATGCCGCACTGAACAACACCATGCCGCACTGAACAACACCATGCCGCAATGAACAACACCATCCCGCACTGAACAACACCATGCCGCACTGAGCAACACCATGCCGCACTGAACAACACCATCCTGCACTGAACAACACCATGCCGCACTGAACAACACCATTCCGCACTGAACAACACCATGCCGCACTGAACAACATTACGCTGCACTGAACAACACCATGCCGCACTGAACAACACCATGCCGCACTGAACAACACCATGCCGCATTGAACAACACCATGCCGCATTGAACAACACCATGCCGCACTGAACAACACCATCCTGCACTGAACAACACCATGCCGCATTGAACAACACCATGCCGCACTGAACAACACCATCCTGCACTGAACAACACCATCCCGCACTGAACAACACCATCCCGCATTGAACAACACCATCCTGCACTGAACAACACCATGCCGCACTGAACAACACCATGCCGCACTGAACAACACCATTCCGCACTGAACAACACCATGCCGCACTGAACAACACCATCCTGCACTGAACAACACCATCCCGCACTGAACAACACCATGCCGCATTGAACAACACCATCCTGCACTGAACAACACCATCCTGCACTGAACAACACCATGCCGCACTGAACAACACCATGCCGCACTGAACAACACCATCCTGCACTGAACAACACCACCCCGCACTGAACAACACGATCCCGCATTGAACAACACCATCCCGCACTGAACAACACCATGCCGCACTGAACAACACCATTCCGCACTGAACAACACCATGCCGCACTGAACAACACCATGCCGCACTGAACAACACCATGCCGCACTGAACAACACCATGCCGCACTGAACAACATTATGCCGCACTGAACAACACCATGCCGCACTGAACAACACCATCCCGCACTGAACAACACCATGCCGCATTGAACAACACCATGCCGCACTGAACAACACCATCCTGCACTGAACAACACCATCCCGCACTAAACAACACCATGCCGCACTGAACAACATTATGGCGCACTGGACAACATTATGCCGCACTGAACAACACCATGCCGCACTGAACAACACCATGCCGCACTGAACAACACCATGCCGCACTGAACAACACCATGCCGCACTGAACAACATTATGCCGCACTGAACAACACCATGCCGCACTGAACAACACCATGCCGCACTGAACAACACGATCCCGCACTGAACAACACCATCCTGCACTGAACAACACCATGCCGCACTGAACAACACCATGCCGCACTGAACAACACCATTCCGCACTGAACAACACCATGCCGCACTGAACAACACCATCCTGCACTGAACAACACCATCCCGCACTGAACAACACCATGCCGCATTGAACAACACCATGCCGCACTGAACAACACCATCCTGCACTGAACAACACCATGCCGCACTGAACAACACCATGCCGCACTGAACAACACCATGCCGCACTGAACAACATTATGCCGCACTGAACAACATTATGCCGCACTAAACAACATTATGTCGCACTGAACAACACCATGCCGCACTGAACAACACCATGCCGCACTGAACAACATTATGCCGCACTGAACAACACGATCCCGCATTGAACAACACTATCCCGCAGTGAACAACACCATGCCGCATTGAACAACACCATGCCGCACTGAACAACACCATGCTGCACTGAACAACACGATCCTGCATTGAACAACACCATGCCGCACTGAACAACACCATCCTGCACTGAACAACACCTTTCCACACTGAACAACACCATGCCGCACTGAACAACATTATGCCGCACTGAACAACACCATGCCGCACTGAACAACACCATGCCGCACTGAACAACACCATGCCGCACTGAACAACACCATGCCGCAATGAACAACACCATCCCGCACTGAACAACACTATGCCGCATTGAACAACACCATGCCGCACTGAACAACACCATCCCGCACTGAACAACACCACCCCGCACTGAACAACACGATCCCGCATTGAACAACACCATCCCGGACTGAACAACACCATGCCGCACTGAACAACACCATTCCGCACTGAACAACACCATGCCGCACTGAACAACACCATGCCGCACTGAACAACACCATGCCGCACTGAACAACACCATGCCGCACTGAACAACATTATGCCGCACTGAACAACACCATGCCGCACTGAACAACACCATCCCGCACTGAACAACACCATGCCGCATTGAACAATACCATGCCGCACTGAACAACACCATCCTGCACTGAACAACACCATCCCGCACTGAACAACACCATGCCGCACTGAACAACATTATGGCGCACTGAACAACATTATGCCGCACTGAACAACACCATGCCGCACTGAACAACACCATGCCGCACTGAACAACACCATGCCGCACTGAACAACATTATGCCGCACTGAACAACATTATGCCGCACTGAACAACACCATGCCGCACTGAACAACACCATGCCGCACTGAACAACACCATGCCGCACTGAACAACACGACGTCGCACTGAACAACACGACGCCGCACAGAACAACACGACGCCGCACAGAATAACACAATACCGCACAGAACAACACAATACCGCACAAACAGTTTTAGATAATATTACGTCGCAGTCATGTGACGCGGACATGACGTCAATAGGCGGAACTCACGGCAAATTTATAATCCGTGGGCGTGGCTTGCAACAGGAAGTAGGAAAGCGGCAGTTCTGGCAAACAAGACACAGCTGTTAGTAACACGATGACTAACAAGGCAAATATTTTTGTTTTCAGCTTGCAACTTGACCGTCTAGAGCGTACAAGGTAATTACAACTGTTTTTTTTTAGCCCTGAAAAGCGAGGGAGTGTGGCGTTTGGGAGGAATGTCGAACTCGGCGTCTGCTTCCAGCCACAGACGCCAAATTTCGACGATTATTTCGACTGGTCAACGGTTGTAAATTATTGCGTTGACTAAAAACTTTATTTAACTCTACTCTTAACTTTGCCGTTTCAGATATGCGGGTATTACACCGCGGAAATGACGTCAATAGGCTGAACTCTCGCCAAAATTCAAATCTGTGGGCGCAATGGCCTTGAGCGAGACACCGGATACAAACACGACGATTATCAACAGAAATATCTTTATTTTCCGCTTGCAAGTGGACCGTCTAGAGCGTACACGGTAAGTACAACTCATTGTGTTTAAAAAGATTTACGTTTGTGTAGTTTGCGTTGCGTTGTATCTGTGAATGTTGGTTGAGGCTAAATGTTAATGTTTAATTTCATTCCTTTAGGTTCCACGGTGTTTGTTGGCTGTATGTTTTCCACTGCAAGAAGAGGCTCGTATCATTGACCAGCAGGAGCTACAATGGTGAGTACCCCTTTCGTCTTCCATTTATGTTAAACACTTCCTATTTCATGTCTAACAGTACTCGATTTAACAAATAACCATAAATAAATACAGTGTGGGCAGTCACGTTAACATATGTGATTATCCTGCCTAATATGTTTATCACAAATATGTCACTAATCACTAATATGTTTATTTGTTTATCACAACACCTTTGGACCTTCAGCAATCGATTATTTACCTTCATCTACATAGAGACAGAACGATGGTGTCTTAAACATCTCATTCATTTCACCAAATAACTTCACGCAGGTGGATAACGGCCGTCTCGGTCACGCTATGTTGCGTGATGCAGTTTTGAAGAACCAAATGCATTTATTCAATGAATAAGTCAAGCTAGTTCTATGTTTATGATGTTGTAAGTTACGGTACCGATTGAAGTTGAGTTCGAAGCCAGTGGAAAACAGCGCTGCGTTTGTGCTCTCCAGGTACAAATGTTGTGATCTCTGACTGACGACCGGGCGAGACTCGAGTAAGAGATGTCCAAACGAGCTCCGGCAGGGCGGGCCAAGGCGGAGCGAACGGACGCCCTTCAGGCCGCCAATGACGAGCTGAGAACCAAACTGATGGACGTCCAGTTAGAACTTCAGCAGGAGAAGAACAAGGTGAAAACCTCAACAGACAGACACTGCCTGCCTCCCTGCCTGCCTCCCTGCCTGCCTCCCTGCCTGCCTCCCTCCCTCCCAGTTTTCCCGATGTAGATTAGACATGCGTGTGCCATGACTGTGTCAGCCTACATCAACAAATGCACCGAGGACGTCAGCACCACTAAGAATATCATCACCCGGGGCAACCAACGACCCTGGATGACTGAGGAGGTACGTCAAACGCTACGAGCGCGGAACTCTGCCTTCAAGTCTGGCGACAAGGAGACACTGAGGACAGCGAGAGCCAACTTGAACCGTGCCATCAGGATAGCGAAGCGAGACCGCAGTCGAAAATTTCAGGATCGTTTCCACGACGTCAAAAACATCAGGAGTATGTGGCAAGGCATACGGGCGATTACAGACTACAACTCACCCTCCCCCCCCCCCCCGGTGGGTGTAGTTGATGCTGACTTTCTAAATGGTCTAAATAACTTCTTTGGGAGGTTCGAGGCACTAAACGGCACTCCAGCAGTTAAAACTGTCCCCCATCAGGAAGAGGAGGTACTCTGCCTTGACTCCGCCGATGTGTTGAAGACCCTGAGGAGAGTCAACCCCTGTAAGGCCCCTGGCCCCGACAACATTCCTGGGCGTGTGTTCAGGGAATGTGCAAGTCATCTGGCTGGGGTCATCACAGACATTTTTAACACCTCGCTGGGCCAAGCCACAGTGCCGGCGTGCTTTAAGACTGCCTCCATCATTCCGGTGCCGAAGAAACCTCAAATCACCTCATTTAATGATTACCGGCCTGTTGCACTGACTCCGGTTATGATGAAGTGCTTCGAAAGGCTGCTTAAAGGTCACATCGTTTCCAGACTCCCCCTATTATTTGACCCGTTCCAGTTTGCCGACCGGCAAAACCGCTCCACTCAGGACGCCATCTCCTCCGTTCTTCACCTGAGCCTGGCTCACCTGGAGGAGAAGAACACCCATGTGCGGAGGCTGTTCCTGGACTTCAGCTCAGCGTTTAACACCATCATCCCACAGCATCTGGTAGGAAAATTGGAACACCTGGGCTTCAACACCCCCCTTCGCAACTGGCTGCTAGACTTCCTCACCAACAGACCTCAGTCAGTCCGGGTCGGACAGAACACCTCTGATGTCATCACCCTCAGCACAGGCTCCCTTCAGGGCTGCGTCCTGAGCCCCCTGCTGTGCACCCTGATGACACACGACTGCGTCCTCAGGTTCACCACCAATCACATCGTGAAGTCAGCAGACGACACAACGGTGGTGGGGCTCATCAGAGACAACAACGACCTGGACTACAGAGAGGAGGTGGAGCAGCTGGTGGGCTGGTGCAGAGAAAACAGCCTGATCCTGAATGAGGAGAAGATGAAGGAGATCATCGTCGACTTCAGGAAAAAACAGCCTCACCACGCTCCACTGATCATCAACAGCTCAGCTGTGGAGGTGGTCAGCACCACCAAATTCCTGGGGGTCCACATCACAGAAGACCTCACCTGGACTATGAACACTACGGCACTGGTCAAGAGGGCACAGAAGCGCTTGTACTTCCTGCGGAGGATGAGGAGAGCCCACCTGCCCCCACCCATCATGAGGACGTTCTACAGGAGCACCATAGAGAGCATTCTGACAAGCTGTCTCTCTGTGTGGTGTGGAGGCTGCACCGCCTCCGATTGGAAGAACGTGAGGAGAGTGGTGAGGACAGCAGAGAGGATCATAGGGGCTCCTCTTCCCTCCATTCAGGACATTTCATCTCAGCGCTGCATGTCCCGTGCCCGTAACATCATCAATGACCCATCACACCCCCACCATGGACTGTTCTCCCTGCTGCCCTCTGGGAAGAGGTTTGCAGCATCCGCTGCAGGTCCACCAGGTTCTGCAACAGCTTTTTCCCTGCTGTCATCAGACTGTTGAACACTAGAACTGTTGAGCTCTAAACTGAACTCTGCATCACACATTCACAGAACTGTACTTTATGACACTACGGACCTCTATCTTGCACTATCTCGCACTACCAACTTTACTGAACTTGTATAAACCCTTTAAATAGAAGTTTAATACATGGTTTAGCATTCCTCTGCACACTCTTGAATACTGTTTTGCCTACTTGCACTATTGCATAATTATCACTGCTGCACTTTATACTTATTTTTAATATATATATATATATATATATATATATAGTATATATGTATATATATATATTTTCATAGGATATGTTACTTCTATTCAACTGCAATATCACTACTTTGTTGTAAGACGTATGCAACGGAATTTCGTTTTGTATGCACCATGTGCAGACAAGATGACAATAAAGTTTGTCTAAGTCTAAGTCATGTCAGGTCAGCTGTCTGGAGAGAGAGAGAAGTCAGGACCTGCGGGCGGAGCACCACCGTGCCACCGCCGCCATGACGGAACTCAAAAGCAAACTCCATGAGGAGAAGCAGAAAGAGTTAGCCATTACCAGGGAGACATTACTGCGGCAGCATGAAATGGAGCTGATGAGAGTGATCAAAATCAAAGATGGAGAGATCCAGCGACTGAATGCCTTGGTCCTCAGCCTGAGGGACGGCTCCATGGACAAGGTGATCCGCTCTATCCGTGTCTGACTATCCGCACGCCACGTCGGGCTTCGATGCGGCCGCTACCGTATTGTGTAGCTTGTCCCCAGTAAGCGTCGCGGCGCTCCGTTGCGGTCTCAACGGCCCGGTGTGGCGCAATGTCTGCTCAGGTGAGGAGGGGGGGCGCTTTGCTGGCGGAGGTGGAGGAGACGCGGCGGTGTCGGGAGACCGAGCGGTGTCGCCTCCACCAGGAGCGCGGAAGAAGCCCTGGCAGCGGCCCAGCAGGCCTGGCAGTCCCGAGCGGCCGAGCTCCGATCGGCTCATCACCAGCATCGGGAGGAGCTGAGCCGAACCAAGAGAGACTGCGAGAGGGAGATCCGCCGACTGGTAGGACTGATCAGATGCGCGGTGCGTGGCTATGTTCCCAATTTCGTTGTATACCTGCAGTGCAATGACACCTAAGGCATTCTATTCTATTCTATTTCACAAGAAGAAAATGTCCGGTTGCTCGCTTCGCTTTTGTCACAGCAAAGGTGTTCTAGTCGATTCCAGAAAAAAATTGGCCGGTTGCTCTCTTTGTTTTTGTCACAATTCTGGCAAATGAGTTTGCCCGCCTGCCTGAGCGCTCCCCGTTTGTACATCCAGACGGATGAGATCAAGCTGAAAGACAGAGCGGTTAGTGTTTTGGATGAAGCCCTGGGGCCGGCCACGTCCACCGCCTTCAGCTGCAGACTCAGGCTGCCGAGCAGCAGATCGCTGCCCTGAGGGATTCCCAAAGGGCGGGCCTAAACTACCCTGGAAGTGGGGTCAACGCCGCTACTAGCAATCCTCTTCATTGCGTAAGCCACCTCATCACACACTTGCAGTACGCATGACTTAGTTCGTTGCTGGAGGAAGGTAGCACAAAAACAGTTTTGAACTTTGAACGAGTGCTTGTGTGTGTGTGTTGCGGGGCGTTTTCAGTCTCAGGAGGATCGGGACACGCGACGGTTTCATCTGAAAATCGCTGAGCTCAGCGCAGTCATCAGGAAACTGGAGGATCGAAACGCCCTGCTTTCTGAAGAGCGCAATGAACTGGTAATTTATTGACGGCACGCTTGAAGGTTTGCGCTACGTTTGATGCGCGCCATCCAGCGAGGCACCCATTGCGCTTGCTTATTAGTTGAGCGGCGCGGCGAGTCGGTTGCCTGGTAGATGTCTTTTATTGGGAGCCAAAGCCACGATTCCGTTCAAACCGATGCAAAAGGAATGGATACGTTCTGGCCCGCGTGTTGTGCGTCTTTCACATCCCGCACTTCATGCTTGCAGCTAAAGCGACTGAGAGAAACAGAAAGCCAGTTTCTGCCACTCCTGTACAAAAACAAACGCCTGAGCAGGAAGAATGAAGAACTCTCGCTGGTGCTGTGTCGCCTTGAAAACAAAGTGCGCTTTGTCACCCAGGAGAACGAGGAGATGGCAAGCTTGGTAAGTCGACGCGGACAACGGCGGCGTGCCAACAGAGTCCACTGCATTTGTGTTCCACAGAGAAGGCCTAGTTCGCTCAATGACCTGGACCGCGGTTGCGGCCAGCAGGACGGTGAAATGGAGTTCCTTCAAGTTGTGGAGCAGCGGCACATCATCGACGACTTGTCCAAGGTCTTCAGGCAGGCGACTCGGTGCACGTACGGCAGCGCCGCGCTCGCTCGCTGTCGCCAGGAAACCTTTTCCGTCCAAAGCTTGGCCGGCGGCCGCCATCCAAAAAATTGGCCCCTTAAATTCCGACCTTTCAAGCAGGAGCATTGTGCGCACGCGTTTGAACACGCTTTAGACTTGTTTTGCCGTTTTCAGCAGCTCAAAGCTCCCGTTTTGTCAGCGCCTTTGCCACTCGCTGTGCGCTGAAAACGACGGACTTGCCCGGCTGCTCAGCCCGTCAACCATGAGCCGCGAGCGCGACGTCATTGTCCGTAGGCAGCTAGTGGCAAAATGCACCCTGTTAGAGTTGCGCTCGCTCCAACTTATTTTGCAAGAACCACACGGGAGACAAGTAAGTTCTTTTGGACACCTGCAGGTGGAGAGTCCATCCGTTGTACGAATGAAGTCTGACTCTCGGCTCCTGCACGAGCATTTTAATTAAGAGAAACAGGGTGGGTGTAAGAGTGGATTGAATAGAGGAAGCCCTTGACCTCTAGTCAAAACATAGCAAGGGGTGTTTTACGACTTTGTGTAGGAAGGGATAAGCGATAGGGATAAATAAGGGATAAATAATATTATTTATTACAGGTCGCAGTCAAAGTCAAAGCAACACAATGATACGATAAAGATAATCTGGAAAACCCTGACACACCCTGTAGTTGTCACTTTTGGAAAAGACGAGCGTCCCTCCAATCATCGCCGGTGACGTGTTTTTCAGGCTCTGGAGACAGGAGCTCATGTCAGAAATGTCATTGTGAGTCGCGTTTGTTTCTGCGCCGGAGCCGTTCGTTCCCTTTGCATCCAAAGAATCTCAAAGGCGGATTATTTGTGTCGACAGGAGAGAGATTTGCTGCTACGATACCGACGTCGAGAATCTCTGAGGAGGAA
This sequence comes from Syngnathus floridae, assembly GCF_059516105.1. NCBI lineage: Eukaryota > Metazoa > Chordata > Actinopteri > Syngnathiformes > Syngnathidae > Syngnathus > Syngnathus floridae. The sequence goes on along the minus strand of NC_142421.1, from coordinate 15,797,363 downwards.
CAAAGCGTGAGGTCCTGCAAGGTGAGTCTGTTTGTTTGCGGCTGCTTGGTGTTGCGCAAGATGAAATGGCCTTTTTATCGCTATCGTTCCTCTCGTCGATTCATCGTGAGGTGTCGCTTCAGTTTGTTCAGAGAGATGTTTGCTTCCGCGCCCGCAGGTCATCGAAACATTTTACGGCTACGACGAAGACGTGTTGGTGGACTCGGACGGATCGTCCTTGTCTTTTCACACCGACAGAACCCCCGACACGGAACCCGAAGAGGTAGCCCGCCATTTCTGCCAGCGTATTGGCACCAAACATTCCTCTTCAGCCTGGAATCGGACTCGTCTTTGCGTCGCGGGTGCTTTGTCGCCGGTCTGACTGATTCTGGTACTAGTGCTGTGTTGCATTGGTGTGTGCATGAAGAGGCGGAGCTTCGCTACCGCCAGCTGACGCAAGAATATCAAGCGCTGCAACGAGCCTACGCTCTGCTAGCCCAGACCAGCGAAAGGGGACTACGACGCCGAGAAGGAGATCAAGGTGGCGCCCCTTCCCGCAACCCCCGGCCGGGTCGCAGCCTCCCCGTTCTCACCCAGCCTCGGGTGTTCTCTGGTCTGAAAGGAGGAGGAGGAGCCTCCCTCCTCCTCCTTTCAGACCAGAGAAAAGCTGATGGTAGAAATGGGTCACTATCAAAGCAGAGTAGCAGATCTGGAGTCAGCGCTGAAGCAACAAGGACAGGTAAGCTCATCAATGAGCACACCTTTTTCTCAGACAAAATAGCTACATTCTTCAGTCACTCATCCGTCTGGCATTACTGGACCAACCCCCCCCCCCCCCCGAACGTGGCTGGGAAAATGCGGAGAAAAGCAAATGTCATTTTCCAGTCAACCAAAGAATTTGTGGATGAAAATGACACAACATTCCAAAGCTGTCCACGCGTTTGGCTCTTCTAGAATGTCAAGTGGGTGGAGGAGAAGCAGCTGCTGCGTCAGAGCAATCAGCAGTTGGCCGAAAAGGTGACGGAAAGAAAGGCGCTGGGCGGAGTCGCTTGGCGTCACACCTGTCGGGAAGCCCCGCAGATGAGGTCTGACTGTCTTTTCAGGTCAGGCGGATGGAGGCGGAAGAAGCGCGTCTGAAAGAGCACATCCAGGATATCCGAGACCAAAACGAACTGCTTGAGTTCCGCATCCTGGAGCTGGAGGTGGGAAGACTCGCACAAGCGTGTTGAGGCCAGAGATGTGACGGACGGACGGACGGACGGACGGACGGATGCATGCCTCTGCCTTTCAGGAGAGGGAGTGGCGCTCCCCCGTCTTGAAGTCCGTCCGTTTCCCAGACGGCCTCAGCCCTTTGCAGATCTACTGCGAGGCCGAGGGCGTGAGCGTACGTAAGGCGTCCCTCGCAACCCTAACCTTAACCCGAGGTCCCAGAACACCTTACATTGCTCCTTGCGCCTTTCCCCCGGACATCGTCATCAGTGATCTGATGAAGAAGCTGGACATCCTGGGCTATAACGCCGTAAGTGTATGTCGAACTCCTTATGTTCGCACTCCACGAGACTCGGCGGCTCAAATGTGACTTTTGGAAGGCTTTGCGCTGAAAGAAGCTTGTTGACGCTGTGCCTTTGGGCTCTTGCAGAATCTCACCAACGAGGAGCAGGTGGTCGTGATTCACGCCAGGACCGACCCTTCTCACCCTAGCCGAGAAGGTAACGCGCACGTCCACGCACGCTCTCGCATTCTGCTTATGTGACAGCAGCCTTTCCTCAGTGGTTAGAATACATCAAAGTGACCAAGTCAGCACTTCAACAGAAGATGTTGGACATTGAAAGTGAGAAGGTAGACAGACACGCGACATCAGCCAAGGGGAACTCCGGCAATGTGCCCCAACAATTCTGACCTTGAGCTGTGCTAGGATATGTTCTGCAAGCAGAAGGGCTACCTGGATGAAGAGTTGGACTTCAGGAAGTGTTCCATGGACCAGGCTCATAAGGTAAGCCGCCCTCAAATCTCCCGCCGGACCACTGATGGACGAGGATTGCGGCCCAGAGGATCCTGGAGCTGGAGGCCATGTTGTACGAGGCGCTACCGCAGCGGGACTGCCCCGCCACGGACGGCGAAAAAGCCAGCCACGCTGGCGTGAATGACGTGCTGACGGCGGATCAGAGAGAAGAGCTTAGGAGCGCCGTGGACCAATGGAAGCGAGCCCTGATGTGCGAGTTGAGGGAGCGCGACGCTTGCATCCTCCAAGAGAGAATGGATCTGCTGCACAGCGCGCAACAGGTAAGGGCCCAAAGCCAGCCCGGCACTTACTTGCACGCTTACTGGCTTTTGAATGCCACTTTCTCCATTTGTCCGTCCTAGAGGAACAAAGAGCTGAAAGAATTCATCGAAGCTCAGAAGAGACAAATCAAACAATTGGAGGAGAAGTTTCTGTTTCTCTTTCTATTCTTCTCCTTGGCCTTCATTCTGTGGCCCTAACACCAGCTGGTGAGTGAGCTCCAGCGGCACCGCACTCGACACCTCCGATACACTGCCAGCCGGTCTCAGACGTTGGCAGACGCTCCGATGCCAACGTATACCCCCCGCCACGGTGACAGAGGCACCGCGTCACACCGGCGCTCATCCAATCAGAAGGCAGGAAAAGCAAATTCACATGCAGGGCACTTTTGAACCAGAAGAGAGCGCCACAAAAAACGGTTGTTGCCCCAAACGCGCACTAAAAAGGGTCAGAATAACAAGAGTCCCACTGGCCAGCCGGGGCCACCCGTCCAGCTGTTTCTTCAGGGGGGAAAAAAATTGGAGTCACCGGTGAGTACATTTTGCATTTAGCTCTGCTTTTCTGCTTCTGTCTTCAAGTGTGTGGCATCCTGCGATCAAAGATTCAGCCAACCCCAAAGCGGTTGACCTCAACGTCCCACCACCATGCCTACCAGAGCAGGTGACGTGATGCTTTGGACATCCTTCCGTCTCAGATGCCCAAAAGTACTCTTTGCCACATCTGCGGCAATACGGTGTCTTTTCAAAGGTGCAAATAAATCCAGCGTGGGCGGAACACGCACGTCTTCGGTTTTTCCCGCTTTGTTTGTGTGACAGCTGTTGTGAAAATTTTATACAAATAAAGTTGTATAGTACAGGTTTGGCCAAGCCGCAACTCCCGAACCGCATGCGGCTCTTTTATGTTCATATCAACATTTGTGTGTGTGTGTGTGTGTGTGTGTGTGTGTGGGGGGGGGGGGTTGTGCGTGTTGGCTTCACTTGAGTTCAATTTGGTATTTTGGTCAAAAGCGCATGTGGTGAAATTCCACAAAGTAGGATGGGCAAACACATTTCTTTAAACTATGAGTGTCAATTGGGCTCTCGAAATGGCAGGGAAAAGATGCACAGCAAAACGAAAATACGTAGATGAACACAGGACGTTTTAATCAGAGTGGGAAAGTTTCTATTTTTTGTTGAACGTGATGGCAAACCATTCTGCCTGATATGTCAGACCTCAGCGCATTTCAAAGATTCAAATCTTCAGCGCCATGCACTTCAGCTCACTCCATGCTAACATTGATCAGGCGTCGAACCCGCATCATCATGCTTAAGAGGTGGCCATGCTAACCAGTGCGCCATTATGTCAACGCATAATAACTAAGTCTACTGGTCAAAACAGCGGTTACTATATGACGTCGCTACGTCGTGGTCACGTGACGCAGACAAGACGTCAATGGACGTGGGCAGAGTTAACTTGTTTAAAAGGGAGTAGGCAGAAGAAATATTTAATTTATTTAAATCTATTTTGAGTGCACACCATTATGCCAATGCATAACAACTGTAAATCTACTAAACAAAACAGCGGTTGCTATATGACATCTGCCACGTCGTGGTCACGTGACATACGTGACGTCGATGGGCGTAACTTTCGCCGGAATTCAAATCCGCGGGGAGAGTTAACTTGTTTAAAAGAGAGTGGGCAGAAGAATTATTTAATTTATTTAAATCTATTTGGTGTGTGCGCCATTATGTCAATGCATAACAACTGTAAGTCTACTAAACAAAACAGCGGTTGCTATTTGACGTCTGCCACGTCGTGGTCACGTGACGCGGACGTGACGTCGACGCCTACTTTACATCCCACCGATCACAGGACCCCTCGGCTGCATAACCGTGCCCCCTTCCCAACCAATCGGATTTGCTATACGCGAAAACGACGCCAATGGAAAGAGCTTCCGCCCAAATTTAAATCCGTGGGCGTGGCTCGCAGCAGGAAGTAGGAAAATGGCGGCGATGTTGACAAAGACACAGCGGATGGTAACATACGACTAACAAGAGAAATATTTTTATTTTCTGCTTGCAACTGGACCGTCCAGAGCGTACACGGTAAGTACAACTCATCGTTTTTAAAAAGAAGTACTTTTGTTGCCCTGAAAAGCGAGTGAGCGTGGCGTTTGTGGGGGACGTCGAATTTCGACGATTCTTTCTGGTCAACGGTTGTAAATGATTGTGTTGATTAAAAAAGAAAACTTGATGTAACTCTACTTTTAACTGCCGTTTCAGATAGATTTGGAATTGCATCACATCCAATTTTGCCTAGAGCGTACACGGTAAGTAACACTCGTTGTGTTTAAGGAGATTTACGTTTGTAATAGCAGAAGTGTAGCCGCGTTGCGTTGTACGTGTGAATGTTGGTCCGGGCGAAATGTTAATGTTTAATTTCATTCCTTTAGGTTCCACGGTGTTTGTTGGCTGCAAGTTTTCCACTGCAAGAAGAGGCTCATATCATTGACCAGGAGCGAGCTACAATGGTGAGTAGCCATAACATTTATGTTAAACACTTCCTATTTCATGTCTAACAGTACTTGATTTAACAAATAACCATAAATAAATACAGTGTGGGCACTGAAGTTAACATATGTGATTATACTGCCTAATCTGTCACCGAGTAGATTGTTGCAAAGTAATATAAGATCCAAAGTTGTAATTCAGAATAGTTTTCAAAAGAAGGCCATTAGAATTATATACAAGTCTGATTACCCTGAACAAGCTATTAATTAAATCACAAATTCTTCAATTCAAAGATTTGGTAGATTATCAGACAAATAATGTCTAACAGTAATTGATTTAACACATCACGATAAGTAGATTGAGTGTGGGCACTCTCAAGTTAACATATGTGATTATACTGCCTAATCTGTTACAGAGTATGTTGTTGCCAAGTAATGTAGAATAGATCCAAAGTAGTAATCCAGAATAGTTTTGAAGAGGCCATTAGAATAATAAACAAATCTGATTACCTTGAACATAATAACAAGCTAAGTGTTTAATATGTCCTATGAAGTCAAAATTGGGCACCATCATGTGGTGAAATTTGGAATTGCATCACATCCAATTTTGCCTGGGAACAAACAGATTACATAAATCTTAGTTTTGAATAAGCCACTCCTTCTCAAACAAGTAAACTCTGCCCATTTTGCGCAGTAGATGTTCTGTTAATATCTAGTATTTATACAAAGTCATAATTTAAATTGCTTTCAACCTTCATTCATCGGTTCAACCAACATTACTCGCTCTTATTACCAACTTGTATTGATTTAACTAAGCGTTTAATACTTCCTATCAGGTCTCAAATCGAGATTTGGCAAAATACAATTTCAGCAAATCCAATTTTGCCAGGGAACAAAAATAGATTAAATAAACTAAATAAGTCCTCTTCCCATTAAATAAATCAGAAAAGTCTGTCTTGTAACCAGTCCTCTTCAAACAAGTAAAGTCTGCCCATTTTGTGCCGTAGATTTTGTGTCTATGCCTAGTATTTAAACAAAATCATAATTTAAACGACTTCTTTCCTTCATTCACTTTGGAAATTTGGAATTGCAGCAAATCGAATTTTGGCAGGGAACAAAAATAGATCAATTAAACTAAATAAGTCTTCTTCCCATTAAATAAATTAAAAAAGTCTGTCTTGTAACCAGTCCTTTTCAAACAAGTAAAGTCTGCCCATTTTGTGCCGTCGATTTTGTGTTAATGCCTAGTATTTATACAAAATTTATACCAGCTCAGTGGCCTAGTGGTAGAGTGTCCGCCCTGAGACTGGAAGGTTGTGGGTTCAAACCCTGGCCGGGTCATACCAAAGACTATAAAAATGGGACCCATTGCCTCCCTGCTTGGCACTCAGCATTAAGGGTTGGAATTGGGGGGTTAGATCACCAAATGATTCCCGGGCGCGGCACCGCTGCTGCCCACTGCTCCCTTCGGGGATGGGTTAAATGCAGAAACAAATTTCACCGCACCCAGTTGTGTGTGTGACAATCATTGGGACTTCAAATCATAATTTAAAGGACTTCATTCCTTCATTCACTTTGGAAATTTGGAATTGCAGCACATCAAATTTTGCCTGGGAAGAAAAGTAGATTAAATAAATTTAATAAGTCTTACTACTTCCCATTAAATAAATTAAATACGTCTTACTTGTTCCCACTCCTTTTCAAAACAGTAGTTTAAAACGAGGGCCCTTCACTCAATCTTTAACCTCAACCCCGCACGTTGTGTTGTATCTGTGAATGTTGGTTGTGGCCAAATGATAGTTTTCTTTCATTCGTTTAGGTTCCAAGAAAACTTGATGTAACTCTACTTTTAACTGCCGTTTCAGATAAGCGGGTATTACGTCGCAGTCATGTGCCGCGGATATGACGTAATTGCCCGAACCTCCGATTCAAATCTGTTGGCGCGATGGCCGTGAGCCACTGAGCAGCGACGATTATCAACAGAAATATCTTTATTTTCTGCTTGCAACTGGACCGTCTAGAGCGTACACGGTAAGTAACACTCATTGTGTTTAAGGAGATTTACGTTTGTAATAGCAGAAGTGTAGCCGCGTTGCGTTGTACGTGTGAAAATTGGTCGAGGCGAAATGTTAATGTTTAATTTCATTCCTTTAGGTTCCACGGTGTTTGTTGGCTGCAAGTTTTCCACTGCAAGAAGAGGCTCGTATCATTGACCAGGAGCGAGCTACAATGGTGAGTAGCCATAACATTTATGTTAAACACTTCCTATTTCATGTCTAACAGTACTTGATTTAACAAATAACCATAAATAAATACAGTGTGGGCACTGAAGTTAACATATGTGATTATACTGCCTAATCTGTCACGGAGTAGATTGTTGCAAAGTAATATAAGATCCAAAGTTGTAATTCAGAATAGTTTTCAAAAGAAGGCCGTTAGAATTATATACAAGTCTGATTACCCTTAACATAACAACAAGCTATTAATTAAATCACAAATTTTTCAATTCAAAGATTTGGTAGATTATCAGACAAATAATGTCTAACAGTAATTGATTTAACACATCACGATAAGTAGATTGAGTGTGGGCACTCTCAAGTTAACAGATATGATTATACTGCCTAATCTGTTACAGAGTATGTTGTTGCCAAGTAATGTAGAATAGATCCAAAGTAGTAATCCAGAATAGTTTTGAAGAGGCCATTAGAATAATAAACAAATCTGATTACCTTGAACATAATAACAAGCTAAGTGTTTAATATGTCCTATGAAGTCAAAATTGGGCACCATCATGTGGTGAAATTTGGAATTGCATCACATCCAATTTTGCCTGGGAACAAACAGATTAAATAAATCTTAGTTTTGAATAAGCCACTCCTTCTCAAACAAGTAAACTCTGCCCATTTCGCGCAGTAGATGTTCTGTTAATATCTAGTATTTATACAAAGTCATAATTTAAATTGCTTTCAACCTTCATTCATCGGTTCAACCAACATTACTCGCTCTTATTACCAACTTGTATTGATTTAACTAAGCGTTTAATACTTCCTATCAGGTCTCAAGGCAAGATTTGGCAAAATACAATTTCAGCAAATCCAATTTTGCCAGGGAACAAAAATAGATTAAATAAACTAAATAAGTCTTCTTCCCATTAAATAAATCAGAAAAGTCTGTCTTGTAACCAGTCCTCTTCAAACAAGTAAAGTCTGCCCATTTTGTGCCGTAGATTTTGTGTCTATGCCTAGTATTTAAACAAAATCATAATTTAAACGACTTCTTTCCTTCATTCACTTTGGAAATTTGGAATTGCAGCAAATCGAATTTTGCCAGGGAACAAAAATAGATCAATTAAACTAAATAAGTCTTCTTCCCATTAAATAAATTAAAAAAGTCTGTCTTGTAACCAGTCCTTTTCAAACAAGTAAAGTCTGCCCATTTTGTGCCGTCGATTTTGTGTTAATGCCTAGTATTTATACAAAATCATAATTTAAAGGACTTCATTCCTTCATTCACTTTGGAAATTTGGAATTGCAGCACATCAAATTTTGCCTGGGAAGAAAAGTAGATTAAATAAATTTAATAAGTCTTACTACTTCCCATTAAATAAATTAAATACGTCTTACTTGTTCCCACTCCTTTTCAAAAAAGTAGTTTAAAACGAGGTCCCTTCACTCAACCTTTAACCCTATTTATTCACCTTCTAGGCTAAGTGTTAAAGGCTAAGTGTTGAAGGCTAAGTGTTAAAGGCTAAGTGTTAAAGGCTAAGTGTTAGAGGCTAAGTGCCAGAGGCTAGGCGCCAGAGGCGAGTTTTTGTGGGCTGAAGTTTTAGTGGGGTTAGTGTGAATACAATCCAAAAGAATACAACAGAATACAATACAATAGAATATAATACATAGATTAAATTATATAGCTCTTACTACTTCCCATTAAATAAATTAAATACGTCTTACTTGTTCCCAATCCTTTTCAAAAAAGTAGTTTAAAACGAGGGCCCTTCACTCAACCTTTAACCTCAACCCCGCACGTCTTATTGTGTTGTATCTGTGAATGTTGGTTGTGGCCAAATGATAGTTTTCTTTCATTCGTTTAGGTTCCACGGTGTTTGTTGGCTATGTTTTCCACTGTCAGAAGGATGAAAATACAAAGTACAACGCTTGGACGTGGGCGAAGGCGTCACCGGTGAGTCCTTCCTTCCTATTTATTTACCTTCTAGATGCTAGAGGCTAAGTGTTAGAGGCTAAGTGTTAGAGGCTAAGTGTTAAACACAATACGAACAACACAACGATACTGCACTGAACAACACGATACCGCACTGAGAAACACGATACCGCACTGAACAACACGATACCGCACTGAACAACACCATGCCGCACTGAACACCATGCCAAACTGAACAACACCATCCCGCACTGAACAACACCATGCCGCACTAAACAACACCATGCCGCACTGAACAACACCATGCCTCACTGAACGACACCATGCCGCACTGAAAGACACCATGCCGCACTGAACGACACCATGCCGCACTGAAAGACACCATCCCGCACTGAACACCATGCCGCACTGAACAACACCATCCCGCACTGAACAACACCATCCCGCACTGAACAACACCATCCCGCACTGAACAACACCATGCCGCACTGAACAACATTATGCCGCACTGAACAACATTATGCCGCACTGAACAACACCATGCCGCACTGAACAACACCATGCCGCACTGAACAACACCATGCCGCACTGAACAACACCATGCCGCACTGAACAACACCATGCCGCACTGAACAACACCATGCCGCACTGAACAACATTATGCCGCACTGAACAACACCATGCCGCACTGAACAACACCATCCTGCACTGAACAACACCATTCCGCATTGAACACCATGCCGCACTGAACAACACCATCCCGCACTGAACAACACCATCCCGCACTGAACAACACCATGCCGCACTGAACAACATTATGCCGCACTGAACAACATTATGCCGCACTGAACAACACCATGCCGCACTGAACAACACCATGCCGCACTGAACAACACCATGCCGCACTGAACAACATTATAACGCACTGAACAACACCATCCCGCACTGAACAACACCATGCCGCACTAAACAACATTATGCCGCACTGAACAACATTATGCCGAAATGAACAACACCATGCCGCACTGAACAACACCATGCCGCACTGAACAACACGATCCCGCATTGAACACCATCCCGCACTGAACAACACCATGCCGCACTGAACAACACCATGCCGCACTGAACAACACCATGCCGCACTGAACAACACCATGCCGCACTGAACAACACCATTCCGCACTGAACAACACCATGCCGCACTGAACAACATTATGCTGCACTGAACAACACCATGCCGCACTGAACAACACCATGCCGCACTGAACAACACCATGCCACACTGAACAACACCATGCCGCACTGAACAACACCATCCCGAACTGAACAACACCATGCCGCATTGAACAACACCATGCCGCACTGAACAACACCATCCTGCACTGAACAACACCATCCCGCACTGAACAACACCATGCCGCACTGAACAACACCATGCCGCACTGAACAACACCATGCCGCAATGAACAACACCATCCCGCACTGAACAACATTATGCCGCACTGAACAACATTATGCCGCACTGAACAACATTATGCCGCACTGAACAACATTATGCCGCACTGAACAACATTATGCCGCACTGAACAACACCATGCCGCACTGAACAACACCATGCCGCACTGAACAACACCATGCCGCACTGAACAACACCATGCCGCACTGAACAAAACGATCCCACATTGAACAACACCATGCCGCACTGAACAACACCTTCCCGCACTGAACAACACCATCCCACATTGAACAACACCATGCCGCACTGAACAACACCATCCTGCACTGAACAACACCATCCCGCACTGAACAACACCATGCCGCACTGAACAACATTATGGCGCACTGAACAACATTATGCCGCACTGAACAACACCATGCCGCACTGAACAACACCATGCCGCACTGAACAACACCATGCCGCAATGAACAACACCATCCCGCACTGAACAACACCATGCCGCACTGAGCAACACCATGCCGCACTGAACAACACCATCCCGCACTGAACAACACCATGCCGCACTGAACAACACCATGCCGCACTGAACAACACCATGCCGCACTGAACAACATTACGCTGCACTGAACAACACCATGCCGCACTGAACAACACCATGCCGCACTGAACAACACCATCCTGCACTGAACAACACCATGCCGCATTGAACAACACCATGCCGCACTGAACAACACCATCCTGCACTGAACAACACCATCCCGCACTGAACAACACCATCCCGCATTGAACAACACCATCCTGCACTGAACAACACCATGCCGCACTGAACAACACCATGCCGCACTGAACAACACCATTCCGCACTGAACAACACCATGCCGCACTGAACAACACCATCCTGCACTGAACAACACCATCCCGCACTGAACAACACCATGCCGCATTGAACAACACCATCCTGCACTGAACAACACCATCCTGCACTGAACAACACCATGCTGCACTGAACAACACCATGCCGCACTGAACAACACCATGCCGCACTGAACAACACCATGCCGCACTGAACAACATTATGCCGCACTGAACAACATTATGTCGCACTGAACAACACCATGCCGCACTGAACAACACCATGCCGCACTGAACAACATTATGCCGCACTGAAAAACACCATGCCGCACTGAACAACACCATCCCGCACTGAACAACACCATGCCGCATTGAACAACACCATGCCGCACTGAACAACACCATGCTGCACTGAACAACATTATGCTGCACTGAACAACACGATCCTGCATTGAACAACACCATGCCGCACTGAACAACACCATCCTGCACTGAACAACACCATCCTGCACTGAACAACACCACCCCGCACTGAACAACACGATCCCGCATTGAACAACACCATCCCGCACTGAACAACACCATGCCGCACTGAACAACACCATTCCGCACTGAACAACACCATGCCGCACTGAACAACACCATGCCGCACTGAACAACACCATGCCGCACTGAACAACACCATGCCGCACTGAACAACATTATGCCGCACTGAACAACACCATGCCGCACTGAACAACACCATCCCGCACTGAACAACACCATGCCGCATTGAACAACACCATGCCGCACTGAACAACACCATCCTGCACTGAACAACACCATCCCGCACTAAACAACACCATGCACTGAACAACACCATCCCGCACTAAACAACACCATCCCGCACTGAACAACACCATGCCGCACTGAACAACATTATGCCGCACTGGACAACATTATGCCGCACTGAAGAACACCATGCCGCACTGAAGAACACCATGCCGCAATGAACAACACCATCCCGCAATGAACAACATTATGCCGCACTGAACAACACCATGCCGCACTGAACAACACCATGCCGCACTGAACAACACGATCCCGCATTGAACAACACCATCCTGCACTGAACAACACCATGCCGCACTGAACAACACCATGCCGCACTGAACAACACCATGCCGCACTGAACAACACCATGCCGCACTGAACAACACCATCTTGCACTGAACAACACCATCCCGCACTGAACAACACCATCCCGCATTGAACAACACCATGCCGCACTGAACAACACCATCCTGCACTGAACAACACCATGCCGCACTGAACAACACCATGCCGCACTGAACAACACCATGCCGCACTGAACAACACCATCCTGCACTGAACAACACCATCCCGCACTGAACAACACCATGCCGCACTGAACAACATTATGGCGCACTGGACAACATTATGCCGCACTGAACAACACCATGCCGCACTGAACAACACCATGCCGCACTGAACAACACCATGCCGCACTGAACAACACCATGCCGCACTGAACAACATTATGCCGCAATGAACAACACCATGCCGCACTGAACAACACCATGCCGCACTGAACAACACGATCCCGCATTGAACAACACCATCCTGCACTGAACAACACCATGCCGCACTGAACAACACCATGCCGCACTGAACAACACCATGCTGCACTGAACAACATTATGCTGCACTGAACAACACGATCCTGCATTGAACAACACCATGCCGCACTGAACAACACCATCCTGCACTGAACAACACCTTTCCACACTGAACAACACCATGCCGCACTGAACAACATTATGCCGCACTGAACAACACCATGCCGCACTGAACAACACCATGCCGCACTGAACAACACCATGCCGCACTGAACAACACCATGCCGCAATGAACAACACCATCCCGCACTGAACAACACCATGCCGCATTGAACAACACCATGCCGCACTGAACAACACCATCCCGCACTGAACAACACCACCCCGCACTGAACAACACGATCCCGCATTGAACAACACCATCCCGGACTGAACAACACCATGCCGCACTGAACAACACCATTCCGCACTGAACAACACCATGCCGCACTGAACAACACCATGCCGCACTGAACAACACCATGCCGCACTGAACAACACCATGCCGCACTGAACAACATTATGCCGCACTGAACAACACCATGCCGCACTGAACAACACCATCCCGCACTGAACAACACCATGCCGCATTGAACAACACCATGCCGCACTGAACAACACCATCCTGCACTGAACAACACCATCCCGCACTGAACAACACCATGCCGCACTGAACAACATTATGGCGCACTGAACAACATTATGCCGCACTGAACAACACCATGCCGCACTGAACAACACCATGCCGCACTGAACAACACCATGCCGCACTGAACAACATTATGCCGCACTGAACAACATTATGCCGCACTGAACAACACCATGCCGCACTGAACAACACCATGCCGCACTGAACAACACCATGCCGCACTGAACAACACGACGTCGCACTGAACAACACGACGCCGCACAGAACAACACGACGCCGCACAGAATAACACAATACCGCACAGAACAACACAATACCGCACAAACAGTTTTAGATAATATTACGTCGCAGTCATGTGACGCGGACATGACGTCAATAGGCGGAACTCACGGCAAATTTATAATCCGTGGGCGTGGCTTGCAACAGGAAGTAGGAAAGCGGCAGTTCTGGCAAACAAGACACAGCTGTTAGTAACACGATGACTAACAAGGCAAATATTTTTGTTTTCAGCTTGCAACTTGACCGTCTAGAGCGTACAAGGTAATTACAACTGTTTTTTTTTAGCCCTGAAAAGCGAGGGAGTGTGGCGTTTGGGAGGAATGTCGAACTCGGCGTCTGCTTCCAGCCACAGACGCCAAATTTCGACGATTATTTCGACTGGTCAACGGTTGTAAATTATTGGGTTGACTAAAAACTTTATTTAACTCTACTCTTAACTTTGCCGTTTCAGATATGCGGGTATTACACCGCGGAAATGACGTCAATAGGCTGAACTCTCGCCAAAATTCAAATCTGTGGGCGCAATGGCCTTGAGCGAGACACCGGATACAAACACGACGATTATCAACAGAAATATCTTTATTTTCCGCTTGCAAGTGGACCGTCTAGAGCGTACACGGTAAGTACAACTCATTGTGTTTAAAAAGATTTACGTTTGTGTAGTTTGCGTTGCGTTGTATCTGTGAATGTTGGTTGAGGCTAAATGTTAATGTTTAATTTCATTCCTTTAGGTTCCACGGTGTTTGTTGGCTGTATGTTTTCCACTGCAAGAAGAGGCTCGTATCATTGACCAGCAGGAGCTACAATGGTGAGTACCCCTTTCGTCTTCCATTTATGTTAAACACTTCCTATTTCATGTCTAACAGTACTCGATTTAACAAATAACCATAAATAAATACAGTGTGGGCAGTCACGTTAACATATGTGATTATCCTGCCTAATATGTTTATCACAAATATGTCACTAATCACTAATATGTTTATTTGTTTATCACAACACCTTTGGACCTTCAGCAATCGATTATTTACCTTCATCTACATAGAGACAGAACGATGGTGTCTTAAACATCTCATTCATTTCACCAAATAACTTCACGCAGGTGGATAACGGCCGTCTCGGTCACGCTATGTTGCGTGATGCAGTTTTGAAGAACCAAATGCATTTATTCAATGAATAAGTCAAGCTAGTTCTATGTTTATGATGTTGTAAGTTACGGTACCGATTGAAGTTGAGTTCGAAGCCAGTGGAAAACAGCGCTGCGTTTGTGCTCTCCAGGTACAAATGTTGTGATCTCTGACTGACGACCGGGCGAGACTCGAGTAAGAGATGTCCAAACGAGCTCCGGCAGGGCGGGCCAAGGCGGAGCGAACGGACGCCCTTCAGGCCGCCAATGACGAGCTGAGAACCAAACTGATGGACGTCCAGTTAGAACTTCAGCAGGAGAAGAACAAGGTGAAAACCTCAACAGACAGACACTGCCTGCCTCCCTGCCTGCCTCCCTGCCTGCCTCCCTGCCTGCCTCCCTCCCTCCCAGTTTTCCCGATGTAGATTAGACATGCGTGTGCCATGACTGTGTCAGCCTACATCAACAAATGCACCGAGGACGTCAGCACCACTAAGAATATCATCACCCGGGGCAACCAACGACCCTGGATGACTGAGGAGGTACGTCAAACGCTACGAGCGCGGAACTCTGCCTTCAAGTCTGGCGACAAGGAGACACTGAGGACAGCGAGAGCCAACTTGAACCGTGCCATCAGGATAGCGAAGCGAGACCGCAGTCGAAAATTTCAGGATCGTTTCCACGACGTCAAAAACATCAGGAGTATGTGGCAAGGCATACGGGCGATTACAGACTACAACTCACCCTCCCCCCCCCCCCGGTGGGTGTAGTTGATGCTGACTTTCTAAATGGTCTAAATAACTTCTTTGGGAGGTTCGAGGCACTAAACGGCACTCCAGCAGTTAAAACTGTCCCCCATCAGGAAGAGGAGGTACTCTGCCTTGACTCCGCCGATGTGTTGAAGACCCTGAGGAGAGTCAACCCCTGTAAGGCCCCTGGCCCCGACAACATTCCTGGGCGTGTGTTCAGGGAATGTGCAAGTCATCTGGCTGGGGTCATCACAGACATTTTTAACACCTCGCTGGGCCAAGCCACAGTGCCGGCGTGCTTTAAGACTGCCTCCATCATTCCGGTGCCGAAGAAACCTCAAATCACCTCATTTAATGATTACCGGCCTGTTGCACTGACTCCGGTTATGATGAAGTGCTTCGAAAGGCTGCTTAAAGGTCACATCGTTTCCAGACTCCCCCTATTATTTGACCCGTTCCAGTTTGCCGACCGGCAAAACCGCTCCACTCAGGACGCCATCTCCTCCGTTCTTCACCTGAGCCTGGCTCACCTGGAGGAGAAGAACACCCATGTGCGGAGGCTGTTCCTGGACTTCAGCTCAGCGTTTAACACCATCATCCCACAGCATCTGGTAGGAAAATTGGAACACCTGGGCTTCAACACCCCCCTTCGCAACTGGCTGCTAGACTTCCTCACCAACAGACCTCAGTCAGTCCGGGTCGGACAGAACACCTCTGATGTCATCACCCTCAGCACAGGCTCCCTTCAGGGCTGCGTCCTGAGCCCCCTGCTGTGCACCCTGATGACACACGACTGCGTCCTCAGGTTCACCACCAATCACATCGTGAAGTCAGCAGACGACACAACGGTGGTGGGGCTCATCAGAGACAACAACGACCTGGACTACAGAGAGGAGGTGGAGCAGCTGGTGGGCTGGTGCAGAGAAAACAGCCTGATCCTGAATGAGGAGAAGATGAAGGAGATCATCGTCGACTTCAGGAAAAAACAGCCTCACCACGCTCCACTGATCATCAACAGCTCAGCTGTGGAGGTGGTCAGCACCACCAAATTCCTGGGGGTCCACATCACAGAAGACCTCACCTGGACTATGAACACTACGGCACTGGTCAAGAGGGCACAGAAGCGGTTGTACTTCCTGCGGAGGATGAGGAGAGCCCACCTGCCCCCACCCATCATGAGGACGTTCTACAGGAGCACCATAGAGAGCATTCTGACAAGCTGTCTCTCTGTGTGGTGTGGAGGCTGCACCGCCTCCGATTGGAAGAACGTGAGGAGAGTGGTGAGGACAGCAGAGAGGATCATAGGGGCTCCTCTTCCCTCCATTCAGGACATTTCATCTCAGCGCTGCATGTCCCGTGCCCGTAACATCATCAATGACCCATCACACCCCCACCATGGACTGTTCTCCCTGCTGCCCTCTGGGAAGAGGTTTGCAGCATCCGCTGCAGGTCCACCAGGTTCTGCAACAGCTTTTTCCCTGCTGTCATCAGACTGTTGAACACTAGAACTGTTGAGCTCTAAACTGAACTCTGCATCACACATTCACAGAACTGTACTTTATGACACTACGGACCTCTATCTTGCACTATCTCGCACTACCAACTTTACTGAACTTGTATAAACCCTTTAAATAGAAGTTTAATACATGGTTTAGCATTCCTCTGCACACTCTTGAATACTGTTTTGCCTACTTGCACTATTGCATAATTATCACTGCTGCACTTTATACTTATTTTTAATATATATATATATATATATATATATATATAGTATATATGTATATATATATATTTTCATAGGATATGTTACTTCTATTCAACTGCAATATCACTACTTTGTTGTAAGACGTATGCAACGGAATTTCGTTTTGTATGCACCATGTGCAGACAAGATGACAATAAAGTTTGTCTAAGTCTAAGTCATGTCAGGTCAGCTGTCTGGAGAGAGAGAGAAGTCAGGACCTGCGGGCGGAGCACCACCGTGCCACCGCCGCCATGACGGAACTCAAAAGCAAACTCCATGAGGAGAAGCAGAAAGAGTTAGCCATTACCAGGGAGACATTACTGCGGCAGCATGAAATGGAGCTGATGAGAGTGATCAAAATCAAAGATGGAGAGATCCAGCGACTGAATGCCTTGGTCCTCAGCCTGAGGGACGGCTCCATGGACAAGGTGATCCGCTCTATCCGTGTCTGACTATCCGCACGCCACGTCGGGCTTCGATGCGGCCGCTACCGTATTGTGTAGCTTGTCCCCAGTAAGCGTCGCGGCGCTCCGTTGCGGTCTCAACGGCCCGGTGTGGCGCAATGTCTGCTCAGGTGAGGAGGGGGGGCGCTTTGCTGGCGGAGGTGGAGGAGACGCGGCGGTGTCGGGAGACCGAGCGGTGTCGCCTCCACCAGGAGCGCGGAAGAAGCCCTGGCAGCGGCCCAGCAGGCCTGGCAGTCCCGAGCGGCCGAGCTCCGATCGGCTCATCACCAGCATCGGGAGGAGCTGAGCCGAACCAAGAGAGACTGCGAGAGGGAGATCCGCCGACTGGTAGGACTGATCAGATGCGCGGTGCGTGGCTATGTTCCCAATTTCGTTGTATACCTGCAGTGCAATGACACCTAAGGCATTCTATTCTATTCTATTTCACAAGAAGAAAATGTCCGGTTGCTCGCTTCGCTTTTGTCACAGCAAAGGTGTTCTAGTCGATTCCAGAAAAAAATTGGCCGGTTGCTCTCTTTGTTTTTGTCACAATTCTGGCAAATGAGTTTGCCCGCCTGCCTGAGCGCTCCCCGTTTGTACATCCAGACGGATGAGATCAAGCTGAAAGACAGAGCGGTTAGTGTTTTGGATGAAGCCCTGGGGCCGGCCACGTCCACCGCCTTCAGCTGCAGACTCAGGCTGCCGAGCAGCAGATCGCTGCCCTGAGGGATTCCCAAAGGGCGGGCCTAAACTACCCTGGAAGTGGGGTCAACGCCGCTACTAGCAATCCTCTTCATTGCGTAAGCCACCTCATCACACACTTGCAGTACGCATGACTTAGTTCGTTGCTGGAGGAAGGTAGCACAAAAACAGTTTTGAACTTTGAACGAGTGCTTGTGTGTGTGTGTTGCGGGGCGTTTTCAGTCTCAGGAGGATCGGGACACGCGACGGTTTCATCTGAAAATCGCTGAGCTCAGCGCAGTCATCAGGAAACTGGAGGATCGAAACGCCCTGCTTTCTGAAGAGCGCAATGAACTGGTAATTTATTGACGGCACGCTTGAAGGTTTGCGCTACGTTTGATGCGCGCCATCCAGCGAGGCACCCATTGCGCTTGCTTATTAGTTGAGCGGCGCGGCGAGTCGGTTGCCTGGTAGATGTCTTTTATTGGGAGCCAAAGCCACGATTCCGTTCAAACCGATGCAAAAGGAATGGATACGTTCTGGCCCGCGTGTTGTGCGTCTTTCACATCCCGCACTTCATGCTTGCAGCTAAAGCGACTGAGAGAAACAGAAAGCCAGTTTCTGCCACTCCTGTACAAAAACAAACGCCTGAGCAGGAAGAATGAAGAACTCTCGCTGGTGCTGTGTCGCCTTGAAAACAAAGTGCGCTTTGTCACCCAGGAGAACGAGGAGATGGCAAGCTTGGTAAGTCGACGCGGACAACGGCGGCGTGCCAACAGAGTCCACTGCATTTGTGTTCCACAGAGAAGGCCTAGTTCGCTCAATGACCTGGACCGCGGTTGCGGCCAGCAGGACGGTGAAATGGAGTTCCTTCAAGTTGTGGAGCAGCGGCACATCATCGACGACTTGTCCAAGGTCTTCAGGCAGGCGACTCGGTGCACGTACGGCAGCGCCGCGCTCGCTCGCTGTCGCCAGGAAACCTTTTCCGTCCAAAGCTTGGCCGGCGGCCGCCATCCAAAAAATTGGCCCCTTAAATTCCGACCTTTCAAGCAGGAGCATTGTGCGCACGCGTTTGAACACGCTTTAGACTTGTTTTGCCGTTTTCAGCAGCTCAAAGCTCCCGTTTTGTCAGCGCCTTTGCCACTCGCTGTGCGCTGAAAACGACGGACTTGCCCGGCTGCTCAGCCCGTCAACCATGAGCCGCGAGCGCGACGTCATTGTCCGTAGGCAGCTAGTGGCAAAATGCACCCTGTTAGAGTTGCGCTCGCTCCAACTTATTTTGCAAGAACCACACGGGAGACAAGTAAGTTCTTTTGGACACCTGCAGGTGGAGAGTCCATCCGTTGTACGAATGAAGTCTGACTCTCGGCTCCTGCACGAGCATTTTAATTAAGAGAAACAGGGTGGGTGTAAGAGTGGATTGAATAGAGGAAGCCCTTGACCTCTAGTCAAAACATAGCAAGGGGTGTTTTACGACTTTGTGTAGGAAGGGATAAGCGATAGGGATAAATAAGGGATAAATAATATTATTTATTACAGGTCGCAGTCAAAGTCAAAGCAACACAATGATATGATAAAGATAATCTGGAAAACCCTGACACACCCTGTAGTTGTCACTTTTGGAAAAGACGAGCGTCCCTCCAATCATCGCCGGTGACGTGTTTTTCAGGCTCTGGAGACAGGAGCTCATGTCAGAAATGTCATTGTGAGTCGCGTTTGTTTCTGCGCCGGAGCCGTTCGTTCCCTTTGCATCCAAAGAATCTCAAAGGCGGATTATTTGTGTCGACAGGAGAGAGATTTGCTGCTACGATACCGACGTCGAGAATCTCTGAGGAGGAACAAAGCGTGAGGTCCTGCAAGGTGAGTCTGTTTGTTTGCGGCTGCTTGGTGTTGCGCAAGATGAAATGGCCTTTTTATCGCTATCGTTCCTCTCGTCGATTCATCGTGAGGTGTCGCTTCAGTTTGTTCAGAGAGATGTTTGCTTCCGCGCCCGCAGGTCATCGAAACATTTTACGGCTACGACGAAGACGTGTTGGTGGACTCGGACGGATCGTCCTTGTCTTTTCACACCGACAGAACCCCCGACACGGAACCCGAAGAGGTAGCCCGCCATTTCTGCCAGCGTATTGGCACCAAACATTCCTCTTCAGCCTGGAATCGGACTCGTCTTTGCGTCGCGGGTGCTTTGTCGCCGGTCTGACTGATTCTGGTACTAGTGCTGTGTTGCATTGGTGTGTGCATGAAGAGGCGGAGCTTCGCTACCGCCAGCTGACGCAAGAATATCAAGCGCTGCAACGAGCCTACGCTCTGCTAGCCCAGACCAGCGAAAGGGGACTACGACGCCGAGAAGGAGATCAAGGTGGCGCCCCTTCCCGCAACCCCCGGCCGGGTCGCAGCCTCCCCGTTCTCACCCAGCCTCGGGTGTTCTCTGGTCTGAAAGGAGGAGGAGGAGCCTCCCTCCTCCTCCTTTCAGACCAGAGAAAAGCTGATGGTAGAAATGGGTCACTATCAAAGCAGAGTAGCAGATCTGGAGTCAGCGCTGAAGCAACAAGGACAGGTAAGCTCATCAATGAGCACACCTTTTTCTCAGACAAAATAGCTACATTCTTCAGTCACTCATCCGTCTGGCATTACTGGACCAACCCCCCCCCCCCCCCGAACGTGGCTGGGAAAATGCGGAGAAAAGCAAATGTCATTTTCCAGTCAACCAAAGAATTTGTGGATGAAAATGACACAACATTCCAAAGCTGTCCACGCGTTTGGCTCTTCTAGAATGTCAAGTGGGTGGAGGAGAAGCAGCTGCTGCGTCAGAGCAATCAGCAGTTGGCCGAAAAGGTGACGGAAAGAAAGGCGCTGGGCGGAGTCGCTTGGCGTCACACCTGTCGGGAAGCCCCGCAGATGAGGTCTGACTGTCTTTTCAGGTCAGGCGGATGGAGGCGGAAGAAGCGCGTCTGAAAGAGCACATCCAGGATATCCGAGACCAAAACGAACTGCTTGAGTTCCGCATCCTGGAGCTGGAGGTGGGAAGACTCGCACAAGCGTGTTGAGGCCAGAGATGTGACGGACGGACGGACGGACGGACGGACGGATGCATGCCTCTGCCTTTCAGGAGAGGGAGTGGCGCTCCCCCGTCTTGAAGTTTCTGCAAGTCCGTTTCCCAGACGGCCTCAGCCCTTTGCAGATCTACTGCGAGGCCGAGGGCGTGAGCGTACGTAAGGCGTCCCTCGCAACCCTAACCTTAACCCGAGGTCCCAGAACACCTTACATTGCTCCTTGCGCCTTTCCCCCGGACATCGTCATCAGTGATCTGATGAAGAAGCTGGACATCCTGGGCTATAACGCCGTAAGTGTATGTCGAACTCCTTATGTTCGCACTCCACGAGACTCGGCGGCTCAAATGTGACTTTTGGAAGGCTTTGCGCTGAAAGAAGCTTGTTGACGCTGTGCCTTTGGGCTCTTGCAGAATCTCACCAACGAGGAGCAGGTGGTCGTGATTCACGCCAGGACCCTTCTCACCCTAGCCGAGAAGGTAACGCGCACGTCCACGCACGCTCTCGCATTCTGCTTATGTGACAGCAGCCTTTCCTCAGTGGTTAGAATACATCAAAGTGACCAAGTCAGCACTTCAACAGAAGATGTTGGACATTGAAAGTGAGAAGGTAGACAGACACGCGACATCAGCCAAGGGGAACTCCGGCAATGTGCCCCAACAATTCTGACCTTGAGCTGTGCTAGGATATGTTCTGCAAGCAGAAGGGCTACCTGGATGAAGAGTTGGACTTCAGGAAGTGTTCCATGGACCAGGCTCATAAGGTAAGCCGCCCTCAAATCTCCCGCCGGACCACTGATGGACGAGGATTGCGGCCCAGAGGATCCTGGAGCTGGAGGCCATGTTGTACGAGGCGCTACCGCAGCGGGACTGCCCCGCCACGGACGGCGAAAAAGCCAGCCACGCTGGCGTGAATGACGTGCTGACGGCGGATCAGAGAGAAGAGCTTAGGAGCGCCGTGGACCAATGGAAGCGAGCCCTGATGTGCGAGTTGAGGGAGCGCGACGCTTGCATCCTCCAAGAGAGAATGGATCTGCTGCACAGCGCGCAACAGGTAAGGGCCCAAAGCCAGCCCGGCACTTACTTGCACGCTTACTGGCTTTTGAATGCCACTTTCCATTTGTCCGTCCTAGAGGAACAAAGAGCTGAAAGAATTCATCGAAGCTCAGAAGAGACAAATCAAACAATTGGAGGAGAAGTTTCTGTTTCTCTTTCTATTCTTCTCCTTGGCCTTCATTCTGTGGCCCTAACACCAGCTGGTGAGTGAGCTCCAGCGGCACCGCACTCGACACCTCCGATACACTGCCAGCCGGTCTCAGACGTTGGCAGACGCTCCGATGCCAACGTATACCCCCCGCCACGGTGACAGAGGCACCGCGTCACACCGGCGCTCATCCAATCAGAAGGCAGGAAAAGCAAATTCACATGCAGGGCACTTTTGAACCAGAAGAGAGCGCCACAAAAAACGGTTGTTGCCCCAAACGCGCACTAAAAAGGGTCAGAATAACAAGAGTCCCACTGGCCAGCCGGGGCCACCCGTCCAGCTGTTTCTTCAGGGGGGAAAAAAATTGGAGTCACCGGTGAGTACATTTTGCATTTAGCTCTGCTTTTCTGCTTCTGTCTTCAAGTGTGTGGCATCCTGCGATCAAAGATTCAGCCAACCCCAAAGCGGTTGACCTCAACGTCCCACCACCATGCCTACCAGAGCAGGTGACGTGATGCTTTGGACATCCTTCCGTCTCAGATGCCCAAAAGTACTCTTTGCCACATCTGCGGCAATACGGTGTCTTTTCAAAGGTGCAAATAAATCCAGCGTGGGCGGAACACGCACGTCTTCGGTTTTTCCCGCTTTGTTTGTGTGACAGCTGTTGTGAAAATTTTATACAAATAAAGTTGTATAGTACAGGTTTGGCCAAGCCGCAACTCCCGAACCGCATGCGGCTCTTTTATGTTCATATCAACATTTGTGTGTGTGTGTGTGTGTGGGGGGGGGGGGGGGGGGGGGGGTTGTGCGTGTTGGCTTCACTTGAGTTCAATTTGGTATTTTGGTCAAAAGCGCATGTGGTGAAATTCCACAAAGTAGGATGGGCAAACACATTTCTTTAAACTATGAGTGTCAATTGGGCTCTCGAAATGGCAGGGAAAAGATGCACAGCAAAACGAAAATACGTAGATGAACACAGGACGTTTTAATCAGAGTGGGAAAGTTTCTATTTTTTGTTGAACGTGATGGCAAACCATTCTGCCTGATATGTCAGACCTCAGCGCATTTCAAAGATTCAAATCTTCAGCGCCATGCACTTCAGCTCACTCCATGCTAACATTGATCAGGCGTCGAACCCGCATCATCATGCTTAAGAGGTGGCCATGCTAACCAGTGCGCCATTATGTCAACGCATAATAACTAAGTCTACTGGTCAAAACAGCGGTTACTATATGACGTCGCTACGTCGTGGTCACGTGACGCAGACAAGACGTCAATGGACGTGGGCAGAGTTAACTTGTTTAAAAGGGAGTAGGCAGAAGAAATATTTAATTTATTTAAATCTATTTTGAGTGCACACCATTATGCCAATGCATAACAACTGTAAATCTACTAAACAAAACAGCGGTTGCTATATGACATCTGCCACGTCGTGGTCACGTGACATACGTGACGTCGATGGGCGTAACTTTCGCCGGAATTCAAATCCGCGGGGAGAGTTAACTTGTTTAAAAGAGAG
The DNA here is from genome assembly GCF_059516105.1 of Syngnathus floridae. NCBI lineage: Eukaryota > Metazoa > Chordata > Actinopteri > Syngnathiformes > Syngnathidae > Syngnathus > Syngnathus floridae. The sequence goes on along the minus strand of NC_142421.1, from coordinate 15,773,048 downwards.
TGGGCAGAAGAATTATTTAATTTATTTAAATCTATTTGGTGTGTGCGCCATTATGTCAATGCATAACAACTGTAAGTCTACTAAACAAAACAGCGGTTGCTATATGACGTCTGCCACGTCGTGGTCACGTGACGCGGACGTGACGTCGACGCCTACTTTACATCCCACCGATCACAGGACCCCTCGGCTGCATAACCGTGCCCCCTTCCCAACCAATCGGATTTGCTATACGCGAAAACGACGCCAATGGAAAGAGCTTCCGCCCAAATTTAAATCCGTGGGCGTGGCTCGCAGCAGGAAGTAGGAAAATGGCGGCGATGTTGACAAAGACACAGCGGATGGTAACATACGACTAACAAGAGAAATATTTTTATTTTCTGCTTGCAACTGGACCGTCCAGAGCGTACACGGTAAGTACAACTCATCGTTTTTAAAAAGAAGTACTTTTGTTGCCCTGAAAAGCGAGTGAGCGTGGCGTTTGTGGGGGACGTCGAATTTCGACGATTCTTTCTGGTCAACGGTTGTAAATGATTGTGTTAATTAAAAAAGAAAACTTGATGTAACTCTACTTTTAACTGCCGTTTCAGATAGATTTGGAATTGCATCACATCCAATTTTGCCTAGAGCGTACACGGTAAGTAACACTCGTTGTGTTTAAGGAGATTTACGTTTGTAATAGCAGAAGTGTAGCCGCGTTGCGTTGTACGTGTGAATGTTGGTCCGGGCGAAATGTTAATGTTTAATTTCATTCCTTTAGGTTCCACGGTGTTTGTTGGCTGCAAGTTTTCCACTGCAAGAAGAGGCTCATATCATTGACCAGGAGCGAGCTACAATGGTGAGTAGCCATAACATTTATGTTAAACACTTCCTATTTCATGTCTAACAGTACTTGATTTAACAAATAACCATAAATAAATACAGTGTGGGCACTGAAGTTAACATATGTGATTATACTGCCTAATCTGTCACCGAGTAGATTGTTGCAAAATAATATAAGATCCAAAGTTGTAATTCAGAATAGTTTTCAAAAGAAGGCCATTAGAATTATATACAAGTCTGATTACCCTGAACAAGCTATTAATTAAATCACAAATTCTTCAATTCAAAGATTTGGTAGATTATCAGACAAATAATGTCTAACAGTAATTGATTTAACACATCACGATAAGTAGATTGAGTGTGGGCACTCTCAAGTTAACATATGTGATTATACTGCCTAATCTGTTACAGAGTATGTTGTTGCCAAGTAATGTAGAATAGATCCAAAGTAGTAATCCAGAATAGTTTTGAAGAGGCCATTAGAATAATAAACAAATCTGATTACCTTGAACATAATAACAAGCTAAGTGTTTAATATGTCCTATGAAGTCAAAATTGGGCACCATCATGTGGTGAAATTTGGAATTGCATCACATCCAATTTTGCCTGGGAACAAACAGATTACATAAATCTTAGTTTTGAATAAGCCACTCCTTCTCAAACAAGTAAACTCTGCCCATTTTGCGCAGTAGATGTTCTGTTAATATCTAGTATTTATACAAAGTCATAATTTAAATTGCTTTCAACCTTCATTCATCGGTTCAACCAACATTACTCGCTCTTATTACCAACTTGTATTGATTTAACTAAGCGTTTAATACTTCCTATCAGGTCTCAAATCGAGATTTGGCAAAATACAATTTCAGCAAATCCAATTTTGCCAGGGAACAAAAATAGATTAAATAAACTAAATAAGTCCTCTTCCCATTAAATAAATCAGAAAAGTCTGTCTTGTAACCAGTCCTCTTCAAACAAGTAAAGTCTGCCCATTTTGTGCCGTAGATTTTGTGTCTATGCCTAGTATTTAAACAAAATCATAATTTAAACGACTTCTTTCCTTCATTCACTTTGGAAATTTGGAATTGCAGCAAATCGAATTTTGGCAGGGAACAAAAATAGATCAATTAAACTAAATAAGTCTTCTTCCCATTAAATAAATTAAAAAAGTCTGTCTTGTAACCAGTCCTTTTCAAACAAGTAAAGTCTGCCCATTTTGTGCCGTCGATTTTGTGTTAATGCCTAGTATTTATACAAAATTTATACCAGCTCAGTGGCCTAGTGGTAGAGTGTCCGCCCTGAGACTGGAAGGTTGTGGGTTCAAACCCTGGCCGGGTCATACCAAAGACTATAAAAATGGGACCCATTGCCTCCCTGCTTGGCACTCAGCATTAAGGGTTGGAATTGGGGGGTTAGATCACCAAATGATTCCCGGGCGCGGCACCGCTGCTGCCCACTGCTCCCTTCGGGGATGGGTTAAATGCAGAAACAAATTTCACCGCACCCAGTTGTGTGTGTGACAATCATTGGGACTTCAAATCATAATTTAAAGGACTTCATTCCTTCATTCACTTTGGAAATTTGGAATTGCAGCACATCAAATTTTGCCTGGGAAGAAAAGTAGATTAAATAAATTTAATAAGTCTTACTACTTCCCATTAAATAAATTAAATACGTCTTACTTGTTCCCACTCCTTTTCAAAACAGTAGTTTAAAACGAGGGCCCTTCACTCAATCTTTAACCTCAACCCCGCACGTTGTGTTGTATCTGTGAATGTTGGTTGTGGCCAAATGATAGTTTTCTTTCATTCGTTTAGGTTCCAAGAAAACTTGATGTAACTCTACTTTTAACTGCCGTTTCAGATAAGCGGGTATTACGTCGCAGTCATGTGCCGCGGATATGACGTAATTGCCCGAACCTCCGATTCAAATCTGTTGGCGCGATGGCCGTGAGCCACTGAGCAGCGACGATTATCAACAGAAATATCTTTATTTTCTGCTTGCAACTGGACCGTCTAGAGCGTACACGGTAAGTAACACTCATTGTGTTTAAGGAGATTTACGTTTGTAATAGCAGAAGTGTAGCCGCGTTGCGTTGTACGTGTGAAAATTGGTCGAGGCGAAATGTTAATGTTTAATTTCATTCCTTTAGGTTCCACGGTGTTTGTTGGCTGCAAGTTTTCCACTGCAAGAAGAGGCTCGTATCATTGACCAGGAGCGAGCTACAATGGTGAGTAGCCATAACATTTATGTTAAACACTTCCTATTTCATGTCTAACAGTACTTGATTTAACAAATAACCATAAATAAATACAGTGTGGGCACTGAAGTTAACATATGTGATTATACTGCCTAATCTGTCACGGAGTAGATTGTTGCAAAGTAATATAAGATCCAAAGTTGTAATTCAGAATAGTTTTCAAAAGAAGGCCGTTAGAATTATATACAAGTCTGATTACCCTTAACATAACAACAAGCTATTAATTAAATCACAAATTTTTCAATTCAAAGATTTGGTAGATTATCAGACAAATAATGTCTAACAGTAATTGATTTAACACATCACGATAAGTAGATTGAGTGTGGGCACTCTCAAGTTAACAGATATGATTATACTGCCTAATCTGTTACAGAGTATGTTGTTGCCAAGTAATGTAGAATAGATCCAAAGTAGTAATCCAGAATAGTTTTGAAGAGGCCATTAGAATAATAAACAAATCTGATTACCTTGAACATAATAACAAGCTAAGTGTTTAATATGTCCTATGAAGTCAAAATTGGGCACCATCATGTGGTGAAATTTGGAATTGCATCACATCCAATTTTGCCTGGGAACAAACAGATTAAATAAATCTTAGTTTTGAATAAGCCACTCCTTCTCAAACAAGTAAACTCTGCCCATTTCGCGCAGTAGATGTTCTGTTAATATCTAGTATTTATACAAAGTCATAATTTAAATTGCTTTCAACCTTCATTCATCGGTTCAACCAACATTACTCGCTCTTATTACCAACTTGTATTGATTTAACTAAGCGTTTAATACTTCCTATCAGGTCTCAAGGCAAGATTTGGCAAAATACAATTTCAGCAAATCCAATTTTGCCAGGGAACAAAAATAGATTAAATAAACTAAATAAGTCTTCTTCCCATTAAATAAATCAGAAAAGTCTGTCTTGTAACCAGTCCTCTTCAAACAAGTAAAGTCTGCCCATTTTGTGCCGTAGATTTTGTGTCTATGCCTAGTATTTAAACAAAATCATAATTTAAACGACTTCTTTCCTTCATTCACTTTGGAAATTTGGAATTGCAGCAAATCGAATTTTGCCAGGGAACAAAAATAGATCAATTAAACTAAATAAGTCTTCTTCCCATTAAATAAATTAAAAAAGTCTGTCTTGTAACCAGTCCTTTTCAAACAAGTAAAGTCTGCCCATTTTGTGCCGTCGATTTTGTGTTAATGCCTAGTATTTATACAAAATCATAATTTAAAGGACTTCATTCCTTCATTCACTTTGGAAATTTGGAATTGCAGCACATCAAATTTTGCCTGGGAAGAAAAGTAGATTAAATAAATTTAATAAGTCTTACTACTTCCCATTAAATAAATTAAATACGTCTTACTTGTTCCCACTCCTTTTCAAAAAAGTAGTTTAAAACGAGGTCCCTTCACTCAACCTTTAACCCTATTTATTCACCTTCTAGGCTAAGTGTTAAAGGCTAAGTGTTGAAGGCTAAGTGTTAAAGGCTAAGTGTTAAAGGCTAAGTGTTAGAGGCTAAGTGCCAGAGGCTAGGCGCCAGAGGCGAGTTTTTGTGGGCTGAAGTTTTAGTGGGGTTAGTGTGAATACAATCCAAAAGAATACAACAGAATACAATACAATAGAATATAATACATAGATTAAATTATATAGCTCTTACTACTTCCCATTAAATAAATTAAATACGTCTTACTTGTTCCCAATCCTTTTCAAAAAAGTAGTTTAAAACGAGGGCCCTTCACTCAACCTTTAACCTCAACCCCGCACGTCTTATTGTGTTGTATCTGTGAATGTTGGTTGTGGCCAAATGATAGTTTTCTTTCATTCGTTTAGGTTCCACGGTGTTTGTTGGCTATGTTTTCCACTGTCAGAAGGATGAAAATACAAAGTACAACGCTTGGACGTGGGCGAAGGCGTCACCGGTGAGTCCTTCCTTCCTATTTATTTACCTTCTAGATGCTAGAGGCTAAGTGTTAGAGGCTAAGTGTTAGAGGCTAAGTGTTAAACACAATACGAACAACACAACGATACTGCACTGAACAACACGATACCGCACTGAGAAACACGATACCGCACTGAACAACACGATACCGCACTGAACAACACCATGCCGCACTGAACACCATGCCAAACTGAACAACACCATCCCGCACTGAACAACACCATGCCGCACTAAACAACACCATGCCGCACTGAACAACACCATGCCTCACTGAACGACACCATGCCGCACTGAAAGACACCATGCCGCACTGAACGACACCATGCCGCACTGAAAGACACCATCCCGCACTGAACACCATGCCGCACTGAACAACACCATCCCGCACTGAACAACACCATCCCGCACTGAACAACACCATCCCGCACTGAACAACACCATGCCGCACTGAACAACATTATGCCGCACTGAACAACATTATGCCGCACTGAACAACACCATGCCGCACTGAACAACACCATGCCGCACTGAACAACACCATGCCGCACTGAACAACACCATGCCGCACTGAACAACACCATGCCGCACTGAACAACATTATGCCGCACTGAACAACACCATGCCGCACTGAACAACACCATCCTGCACTGAACAACACCATTCCGCATTGAACACCATGCCGCACTGAACAACACCATCCCGCACTGAACAACACCATCCCGCACTGAACAACACCATGCCGCACTGAACAACATTATGCCGCACTGAACAACATTATGCCGCACTGAACAACACCATGCCGCACTGAACAACACCATGCCGCACTGAACAACACCATGCCGCACTGAACAACATTATAACGCACTGAACAACACCATCCCGCACTGAACAACACCATGCCGCACTAAACAACATTATGCCGCACTGAACAACATTATGCCGAAATGAACAACACCATGCCGCACTGAACAACACCATGCCGCACTGAACAACACGATCCCGCATTGAACACCATCCCGCACTGAACAACACCATGCCGCACTGAACAACACCATGCCGCACTGAACAACACCATGCCGCACTGAACAACACCATGCCGCACTGAACAACACCATTCCGCACTGAACAACACCATGCCGCACTGAACAACATTATGCTGCACTGAACAACACCATGCCGCACTGAACAACACCATGCCGCACTGAACAACACCATGCCACACTGAACAACACCATGCCGCACTGAACAACACCATCCCGAACTGAACAACACCATGCCGCATTGAACAACACCATGCCGCACTGAACAACACCATCCTGCACTGAACAACACCATCCCGCACTGAACAACACCATGCCGCACTGAACAACACCATGCCGCACTGAACAACACCATGCCGCAATGAACAACACCATCCCGCACTGAACAACATTATGCCGCACTGAACAACATTATGCCGCACTGAACAACATTATGCCGCACTGAACAACATTATGCCGCACTGAACAACATTATGCCGCACTGAACAACACCATGCCGCACTGAACAACACCATGCCGCACTGAACAACACCATGCCGCACTGAACAACACCATGCCGCACTGAACAAAACGATCCCACATTGAACAACACCATGCCGCACTGAACAACACCATCCCGCACTGAACAACACCATCCCACATTGAACAACACCATGCCGCACTGAACAACACCATCCTGCACTGAACAACACCATCCCGCACTGAACAACACCATGCCGCACTGAACAACATTATGGCGCACTGAACAACATTATGCCGCACTGAACAACACCATGCCGCACTGAACAACACCATGCCGCACTGAACAACACCATGCCGCAATGAACAACACCATCCCGCACTGAACAACACCATGCCGCACTGAGCAACACCATGCCGCACTGAACAACACCATCCCGCACTGAACAACACCATGCCGCACTGAACAACACCATGCCGCACTGAACAACACCATGCCGCACTGAACAACATTACGCTGCACTGAACAACACCATGCCGCACTGAACAACACCATGCCGCACTGAACAACACCATGCCGCATTGAACAACACCATGCCGCATTGAACAACACCATGCCGCACTGAACAACACCATCCTGCACTGAACAACACCATGCCGCATTGAACAACACCATGCCGCACTGAACAACACCATCCTGCACTGAACAACACCATCCCGCACTGAACAACACCATCCCGCATTGAACAACACCATCCTGCACTGAACAACACCATGCCGCACTGAACAACACCATGCCGCACTGAACAACACCATTCCGCACTGAACAACACCATGCCGCACTGAACAACACCATCCTGCACTGAACAACACCATCCCGCACTGAACAACACCATGCCGCATTGAACAACACCATCCTGCACTGAACAACACCATGCTGCACTGAACAACACCATGCCGCACTGAACAACACCATGCCGCACTGAACAACACCATGCCGCACTGAACAACATTATGCCGCACTGAACAACATTATGTCGCACTGAACAACACCATGCCGCACTGAACAACACCATGCCGCACTGAACAACATTATGCCGCACTGAAAAACACCATGCCGCACTGAACAACACCATCCCGCACTGAACAACACCATGCCGCATTGAACAACACCATGCCGCACTGAACAACACCATGCTGCACTGAACAACATTATGCTGCACTGAACAACACGATCCTGCATTGAACAACACCATGCCGCACTGAACAACACCATCCTGCACTGAACAACACCATCCTGCACTGAACAACACCACCCCGCACTGAACAACACGATCCCGCATTGAACAACACCATCCCGCACTGAACAACACCATGCCGCACTGAACAACACCATTCCGCACTGAACAACACCATGCCGCACTGAACAACACCATGCCGCACTGAACAACACCATGCCGCACTGAACAACACCATGCCGCACTGAACAACATTATGCCGCACTGAACAACACCATGCCGCACTGAACAACACCATCCCGCACTGAACAACACCATGCCGCATTGAACAACACCATGCCGCACTGAACAACACCATCCTGCACTGAACAACACCATCCCGCACTAAACAACACCATGCACTGAACAACACCATCCCGCACTAAACAACACCATCCCGCACTGAACAACACCATGCCGCACTGAACAACATTATGCCGCACTGGACAACATTATGCCGCACTGAAGAACACCATGCCGCACTGAAGAACACCATGCCGCAATGAACAACACCATCCCGCAATGAACAACATTATGCCGCACTGAACAACACCATGCCGCACTGAACAACACCATGCCGCACTGAACAACACGATCCCGCATTGAACAACACCATCCTGCACTGAACAACACCATGCCGCACTGAACAACACCATGCCGCACTGAACAACACCATGCCGCACTGAACAACACCATGCCGCACTGAACAACACCATCCTGCACTGAACAACACCATCCCGCACTGAACAACACCATCCCGCATTGAACAACACCATGCCGCACTGAACAACACCATCTTGCACTGAACAACACCATGCCGCACTGAACAACACCATGCCGCACTGAACAACACCATGCCGCACTGAACAACACCATCCTGCACTGAACAACACCATCCCGCACTGAACAACACCATGCCGCACTGAACAACATTATGGCGCACTGGACAACATTATGCCGCACTGAACAACACCATGCCGCACTGAACAACACCATGCCGCACTGAACAACACCATGCCGCACTGAACAACACCATGCCGCACTGAACAACATTATGCCGCAATGAACAACACCATGCCGCACTGAACAACACCATGCCGCACTGAACAACACGATCCCGCATTGAACAACACCATCCTGCACTGAACAACACCATGCCGCACTGAACAACACCATGCCGCACTGAACAACACCATGCTGCACTGAACAACATTATGCTGCACTGAACAACACGATCCTGCATTGAACAACACCATGCCGCACTGAACAACACCATCCTGCACTGAACAACACCTTTCCACACTGAACAACACCATGCCGCACTGAACAACATTATGCCGCACTGAACAACACCATGCCGCACTGAACAACACCATGCCGCACTGAACAACACCATGCCGCACTGAACAACACCATGCCGCAATGAACAACACCATCCCGCACTGAACAACACCATGCCGCATTGAACAACACCATGCCGCACTGAACAACACCATCCCGCACTGAACAACACCACCCCGCACTGAACAACACGATCCCGCATTGAACAACACCATCCCGGACTGAACAACACCATGCCGCACTGAACAACACCATTCCGCACTGAACAACACCATGCCGCACTGAACAACACCATGCCGCACTGAACAACACCATGCCGCACTGAACAACACCATGCCGCACTGAACAACATTATGCCGCACTGAACAACACCATGCCGCACTGAACAACACCATCCCGCACTGAACAACACCATGCCGCATTGAACAACACCATGCCGCACTGAACAACACCATCCTGCACTGAACAACACCATCCCGCACTGAACAACACCATGCCGCACTGAACAACATTATGGCGCACTGAACAACATTATGCCGCACTGAACAACACCATGCCGCACTGAACAACACCATGCCGCACTGAACAACACCATGCCGCACTGAACAACATTATGCCGCACTGAACAACATTATGCCGCACTGAACAACACCATGCCGCACTGAACAACACCATGCCGCACTGAACAACACCATGCCGCACTGAACAACACGACGTCGCACTGAACAACACGACGCCGCACAGAACAACACGACGCCGCACAGAATAACACAATACCGCACAGAACAACACAATACCGCACAAACAGTTTTAGATAATATTACGTCGCAGTCATGTGACGCGGACATGACGTCAATAGGCGGAACTCACGGCAAATTTATAATCCGTGGGCGTGGCTTGCAACAGGAAGTAGGAAAGCGGCAGTTCTGGCAAACAAGACACAGCTGTTAGTAACACGATGACTAACAAGGCAAATATTTTTGTTTTCAGCTTGCAACTTGACCGTCTAGAGCGTACAAGGTAATTACAACTGTTTTTTTTTAGCCCTGAAAAGCGAGGGAGTGTGGCGTTTGGGAGGAATGTCGAACTCGGCGTCTGCTTCCAGCCACAGACGCCAAATTTCGACGATTATTTCGACTGGTCAACGGTTGTAAATTATTGGGTTGACTAAAAACTTTATTTAACTCTACTCTTAACTTTGCCGTTTCAGATATGCGGGTATTACACCGCGGAAATGACGTCAATAGGCTGAACTCTCGCCAAAATTCAAATCTGTGGGCGCAATGGCCTTGAGCGAGACACCGGATACAAACACGACGATTATCAACAGAAATATCTTTATTTTCCGCTTGCAAGTGGACCGTCTAGAGCGTACACGGTAAGTACAACTCATTGTGTTTAAAAAGATTTACGTTTGTGTAGTTTGCGTTGCGTTGTATCTGTGAATGTTGGTTGAGGCTAAATGTTAATGTTTAATTTCATTCCTTTAGGTTCCACGGTGTTTGTTGGCTGTATGTTTTCCACTGCAAGAAGAGGCTCGTATCATTGACCAGCAGGAGCTACAATGGTGAGTACCCCTTTCGTCTTCCATTTATGTTAAACACTTCCTATTTCATGTCTAACAGTACTCGATTTAACAAATAACCATAAATAAATACAGTGTGGGCAGTCACGTTAACATATGTGATTATCCTGCCTAATATGTTTATCACAAATATGTCACTAATCACTAATATGTTTATTTGTTTATCACAACACCTTTGGACCTTCAGCAATCGATTATTTACCTTCATCTACATAGAGACAGAACGATGGTGTCTTAAACATCTCATTCATTTCACCAAATAACTTCACGCAGGTGGATAACGGCCGTCTCGGTCACGCTATGTTGCGTGATGCAGTTTTGAAGAACCAAATGCATTTATTCAATGAATAAGTCAAGCTAGTTCTATGTTTATGATGTTGTAAGTTACGGTACCGATTGAAGTTGAGTTCGAAGCCAGTGGAAAACAGCGCTGCGTTTGTGCTCTCCAGGTACAAATGTTGTGATCTCTGACTGACGACCGGGCGAGACTCGAGTAAGAGATGTCCAAACGAGCTCCGGCAGGGCGGGCCAAGGCGGAGCGAACGGACGCCCTTCAGGCCGCCAATGACGAGCTGAGAACCAAACTGATGGACGTCCAGTTAGAACTTCAGCAGGAGAAGAACAAGGTGAAAACCTCAACAGACAGACACTGCCTGCCTCCCTGCCTGCCTCCCTGCCTGCCTCCCTGCCTGCCTCCCTCCCTCCCAGTTTTCCCGATGTAGATTAGACATGCGTGTGCCATGACTGTGTCAGCCTACATCAACAAATGCACCGAGGACGTCAGCACCACTAAGAATATCATCACCCGGGGCAACCAACGACCCTGGATGACTGAGGAGGTACGTCAAACGCTACGAGCGCGGAACTCTGCCTTCAAGTCTGGCGACAAGGAGACACTGAGGACAGCGAGAGCCAACTTGAACCGTGCCATCAGGATAGCGAAGCGAGACCGCAGTCGAAAATTTCAGGATCGTTTCCACGACGTCGAAAACATCAGGAGTATGTGGCAAGGCATACGGGCGATTACAGACTACAACTCACCCTCCCCCCCCCCGGTGGGTGTAGTTGATGCTGACTTTCTAAATGGTCTAAATAACTTCTTTGGGAGGTTCGAGGCACTAAACGGCACTCCAGCAGTTAAAACTGTCCCCCATCAGGAAGAGGAGGTACTCTGCCTTGACTCCGCCGATGTGTTGAAGACCCTGAGGAGAGTCAACCCCTGTAAGGCCCCTGGCCCCGACAACATTCCTGGGCGTGTGTTCAGGGAATGTGCAAGTCATCTGGCTGGGGTCATCACAGACATTTTTAACACCTCGCTGGGCCAAGCCACAGTGCCGGCGTGCTTTAAGACTGCCTCCATCATTCCGGTGCCGAAGAAACCTCAAATCACCTCATTTAATGATTACCGGCCTGTTGCACTGACTCCGGTTATGATGAAGTGCTTCGAAAGGCTGCTTAAAGGTCACATCGTTTCCAGACTCCCCCTATTATTTGACCCGTTCCAGTTTGCCGACCGGCAAAACCGCTCCACTCAGGACGCCATCTCCTCCGTTCTTCACCTGAGCCTGGCTCACCTGGAGGAGAAGAACACCCATGTGCGGAGGCTGTTCCTGGACTTCAGCTCAGCGTTTAACACCATCATCCCACAGCATCTGGTAGGAAAATTGGAACACCTGGGCTTCAACACCCCCCTTCGCAACTGGCTGCTAGACTTCCTCACCAACAGACCTCAGTCAGTCCGGGTCGGACAGAACACCTCTGATGTCATCACCCTCAGCACAGGCTCCCTTCAGGGCTGCGTCCTGAGCCCCCTGCTGTGCACCCTGATGACACACGACTGCGTCCTCAGGTTCACCACCAATCACATCGTGAAGTCAGCAGACGACACAACGGTGGTGGGGCTCATCAGAGACAACAACGACCTGGACTACAGAGAGGAGGTGGAGCAGCTGGTGGGCTGGTGCAGAGAAAACAGCCTGATCCTGAATGAGGAGAAGATGAAGGAGATCATCGTCGACTTCAGGAAAAAACAGCCTCACCACGCTCCACTGATCATCAACAGCTCAGCTGTGGAGGTGGTCAGCACCACCAAATTCCTGGGGGTCCACATCACAGAAGACCTCACCTGGACTATGAACACTACGGCACTGGTCAAGAGGGCACAGAAGCGGTTGTACTTCCTGCGGAGGATGAGGAGAGCCCACCTGCCCCCACCCATCATGAGGACGTTCTACAGGAGCACCATAGAGAGCATTCTGACAAGCTGTCTCTCTGTGTGGTGTGGAGGCTGCACCGCCTCCGATTGGAAGAACGTGAGGAGAGTGGTGAGGACAGCAGAGAGGATCATAGGGGCTCCTCTTCCCTCCATTCAGGACATTTCATCTCAGCGCTGCATGTCCCGTGCCCGTAACATCATCAATGACCCATCACACCCCCACCATGGACTGTTCTCCCTGCTGCCCTCTGGGAAGAGGTTTGCAGCATCCGCTGCAGGTCCACCAGGTTCTGCAACAGCTTTTTCCCTGCTGTCATCAGACTGTTGAACACTAGAACTGTTGAGCTCTAAACTGAACTCTGCATCACACATTCACAGAACTGTACTTTATGACACTACGGACCTCTATCTTGCACTATCTCGCACTACCAACTTTACTGAACTTGTATAAACCCTTTAAATAGAAGTTTAATACATGGTTTAGCATTCCTCTGCACACTCTTGAATACTGTTTTGCCTACTTGCACTATTGCATAATTATCACTGCTGCACTTTATACTTATTTTTAATATATATATATATATATATATATATAGTATATATGTATATATATATATTTTCATAGGATATGTTACTTCTATTCAACTGCAATATCACTACTTTGTTGTAAGACGTATGCAACGGAATTTCGTTTTGTATGCACCATGTGCAGACAAGATGACAATAAAGTTTGTCTAAGTCTAAGTCATGTCAGGTCAGCTGTCTGGAGAGAGAGAGAAGTCAGGACCTGCGGGCGGAGCACCACCGTGCCACCGCCGCCATGACGGAACTCAAAAGCAAACTCCATGAGGAGAAGCAGAAAGAGTTAGCCATTACCAGGGAGACATTACTGCGGCAGCATGAAATGGAGCTGATGAGAGTGATCAAAATCAAAGATGGAGAGATCCAGCGACTGAATGCCTTGGTCCTCAGCCTGAGGGACGGCTCCATGGACAAGGTGATCCGCTCTATCCGTGTCTGACTATCCGCACGCCACGTCGGGCTTCGATGCGGCCGCTACCGTATTGTGTAGCTTGTCCCCAGTAAGCGTCGCGGCGCTCCGTTGCGGTCTCAACGGCCCGGTGTGGCGCAATGTCTGCTCAGGTGAGGAGGGGGGGCGCTTTGCTGGCGGAGGTGGAGGAGACGCGGCGGTGTCGGGAGACCGAGCGGTGTCGCCTCCACCAGGAGCGCGGAAGAAGCCCTGGCAGCGGCCCAGCAGGCCTGGCAGTCCCGAGCGGCCGAGCTCCGATCGGCTCATCACCAGCATCGGGAGGAGCTGAGCCGAACCAAGAGAGACTGCGAGAGGGAGATCCGCCGACTGGTAGGACTGATCAGATGCGCGGTGCGTGACTATGTTCCCAATTTCGTTGTATACCTGCAGTGCAATGACACCTAAGGCATTCTATTCTATTCTATTTCACAAGAAGAAAATGTCCGGTTGCTCGCTTCGCTTTTGTCACAGCAAAGGTGTTCTAGTCGATTCAAGAACAAAATTGGCCGGTTGCTCTCTTTGTTTTTGTCACAATTCTGGCAAATGAGTTTGCCCGCCTGCCTGAGCGCTCCCCGTTTGTACATCCAGACGGATGACATCAAGCTGAAAGACAGAGCGGTTAGTGTTTTGGATGAAGCCCTGGGGCCGGCCACGTCCACCGCCTTCAGCTGCAGACTCAGGCTGCCGAGCAGCAGATCGCTGCCCTGAGGGATTCCCAAAGGGCGGGCCTAAACTACCCTGGAAGTGGGGTCAACGCCGCTACTAGCAATCCTCTTCATTGCGTAAGCCACCTCATCACACACTTGCAGTACGCATGACTTAGTTCGTTGCTGGAGGAAGGTAGCACAAAAACAGTTTTGAACTTTGAACGAGTGCTTGTGTGTGTGCGTTGCGGGGCGTTTTCAGTCTCAGGAGGATCGGGACACGCGACGGTTTCATCTGAAAATCGCTGAGCTCAGCGCAGTCATCAGGAAACTGGAGGATCGAAACGCCCTGCTTTCTGAAGAGCGCAATGAACTGGTAATTTATTGACGGCACGCTTGAAGGTTTGCGCTACGTTTGATGCGCGCCATCCAGCGAGGCACCCATTGCGCTTGCTTATTAGTTGAGCGGCGCGGCGAGTCGGTTGCCTGGTAGATGTCTTTTATTGGGAGCCAAAGCCACGATTCCGTTCAAACCGATGCAAAAGGAATGGATACGTTCTGGCCCGCGTGTTGTGCGTCTTTCACATCCCGCACTTCATGCTTGCAGCTAAAGCGACTGAGAGAAACAGAAAGCCAGTTTCTGCCACTCCTGTACAAAAACAAACGCCTGAGCAGGAAGAATGAAGAACTCTCGCTGGTGCTGTGTCGCCTTGAAAACAAAGTGCGCTTTGTCACCCAGGAGAACGAGGAGATGGCAAGCTTGGTAAGTCGACGCGGACAACGGCGGCGTGCCAACAGAGTCCACTGCATTTGTGTTCCACAGAGAAGGCCTAGTTCGCTCAATGACCTGGACCGCGGTTGCGGCCAGCAGGACGGTGAAATGGAGTTCCTTCAAGTTGTGGAGCAGCGGCACATCATCGACGACTTGTCCAAGGTCTTCAGGCAGGCGACTCGGTGCACGTACGGCAGCGCCGCGCTCGCTCGCTGTCGCCAGGAAACCTTTTCCGTCCAAAGCTTGGCCGGCGGCCGCCATCCAAAAAATTGGCCCCTTAAATTCCGACCTTTCAAGCAGGAGCATTGTGCGCACGCGTTTGAACACGCTTTAGACTTGTTTTGCCGTTTTCAGCAGCTCAAAGCTCCCGTTTTGTCAGCGCCTTTGCCACTCGCTGTGCGCTGAAAACGACGGACTTGCCCGGCTGCTCAGCCCGTCAACCATGAGCCGCGAGCGCGACGTCATTGTCCGTAGGCAGCTAGTGGCAAAATGCACCCTGTTAGAGTTGCGCTCGCTCCAACTTATTTTGCAAGAACCACACGGGAGACAAGTAAGTTCTTTTGGACACCTGCAGGTGGAGAGTCCATCCGTTGTACGAATGAAGTCTGACTCTCGGCTCCTGCACGAGCATTTTAATTAAGAGAAACAGGGTGGGTGTAAGAGTGGATTGAATAGAGGAAGCCCTTGACCTCTAGTCAAAACATAGCAAGGGGTGTTTTACGACTTTGTGTAGGAAGGGATAAGCGATAGGGATAAATAAGGGATAAATAATATTATTTATTACAGGTCGCAGTCAAAGTCAAAGCAACACAATGATACGATAAAGATAATCTGGAAAACCCTGACACACCCTGTAGTTGTCACTTTTGGAAAAGACGAGCGTCCCTCCAATCATCGCCGGTGACGTGTTTTTCAGGCTCTGGAGACAGGAGCTCATGTCAGAAATGTCATTGTGAGTCGCGTTTGTTTCTGCGCCGGAGCCGTTCGTTCCCTTTGCATCCAAAGAATCTCAAAGGCGGATTATTTGTGTCGACAGGAGAGAGATTTGCTGCTACGATACCGACGTCGAGAATCTCTGAGGAGGAACAAAGCGTGAGGTCCTGCAAGGTGAGTCTGTTTGTTTGCGGCTGCTTGGTGTTGCGCAAGATGAAATGGCCTTTTTATCGCTATCGTTCCTCTCGTCGATTCATCGTGAGGTGTCGCTTCAGTTTGTTCAGAGAGATGTTTGCTTCCGCGCCCGCAGGTCATCGAAACATTTTACGGCTACGACGAAGACGTGTTGGTGGACTCGGACGGATCGTCCTTGTCTTTTCACACCGACAGAACCCCCGACACGGAACCCGAAGAGGTAGCCCGCCATTTCTGCCAGCGTATTGGCACCAAACATTCCTCTTCAGCCTGGAATCGGACTCGTCTTTGCGTCGCGGGTGCTTTGTCGCCGGTCTGACTGATTCTGGTACTAGTGCTGTGTTGCATTGGTGTGTGCATGAAGAGGCGGAGCTTCGCTACCGCCAGCTGACGCAAGAATATCAAGCGCTGCAACGAGCCTACGCTCTGCTAGCCCAGACCAGCGAAAGGGGACTACGACGCCGAGAAGGAGATCAAGGTGGCGCCCCTTCCCGCAACCCCCGGCCGGGTCGCAGCCTCCCCGTTCTCACCCAGCCTCGGGTGTTCTCTGGTCTGAAAGGAGGAGGAGGAGCCTCCCTCCTCCTCCTTTCAGACCAGAGAAAAGCTGATGGTAGAAATGGGTCACTATCAAAGCAGAGTAGCAGATCTGGAGTCAGCGCTGAAGCAACAAGGACAGGTAAGCTCATCAATGAGCACACCTTTTTCTCAGACAAAATAGCTACATTCTTCAGTCACTCATCCGTCTGGCATTACTGGACCAACCCCCCCCCCCCCCGAACGTGGCTGGGAAAATGCGGAGAAAAGCAAATGTCATTTTCCAGTCAACCAAAGAATTTGTGGATGAAAATGACACAACATTCCAAAGCTGTCCACGCGTTTGTCTCTTCTAGAATGTCAAGTGGGTGGAGGAGAAGCAGCTGCTGCGTCAGAGCAATCAGCAGTTGGCCGAAAAGGTGACGGAAAGAAAGGCGCTGGGCGGAGTCGCTTGGCGTCACACCTGTCGGGAAGCCCCGCAGATGAGGTCTGACTGTCTTTTCAGGTCAGGCGGATGGAGGCGGAAGAAGCGCGTCTGAAAGAGCACATCCAGGATATCCGAGACCAAAACGAACTGCTTGAGTTCCGCATCCTGGAGCTGGAGGTGGGAAGACTCGCACAAGCGTGTTGAGGCCAGAGATGTGACGGACGGACGGACGGACGGACGGACGGATGCATGCCTCTGCCTTTCAGGAGAGGGAGTGGCGCTCCCCCGTCTTGAAGTTTCTGCAAGTCCGTTTCCCAGACGGCCTCAGCCCTTTGCAGATCTACTGCGAGGCCGAGGGCGTGAGCGTACGTAAGGCGTCCCTCGCAACCCTAACCTTAACCCGAGGTCCCAGAACACCTTACATTGCTCCTTGCGCCTTTCCCCCGGACATCGTCATCAGTGATCTGATGAAGAAGCTGGACATCCTGGGCTATAACGCCGTAAGTGTATGTCGAACTCCTTATGTTCGCACTCCACGAGACTCGGCGGCTCAAATGTGACTTTTGGAAGGCTTTGCGCTGAAAGAAGCTTGTTGACGCTGTGCCTTTGGGCTCTTGCAGAATCTCACCAACGAGGAGCAGGTGGTCGTGATTCACGCCAGGACCCTTCTCACCCTAGCCGAGAAGGTAACGCGCACGTCCACGCACGCTCTCGCATTCTGCTTATGTGACAGCAGCCTTTCCTCAGTGGTTAGAATACATCAAAGTGACCAAGTCAGCACTTCAACAGAAGATGTTGGACATTGAAAGTGAGAAGGTAGACAGACACGCGACATCAGCCAAGGGGAACTCCGGCAATGTGCCCCAACAATTCTGACCTTGAGCTGTGCTAGGATATGTTCTGCAAGCAGAAGGGCTACCTGGATGAAGAGTTGGACTTCAGGAAGTGTTCCATGGACCAGGCTCATAAGGTAAGCCGCCCTCAAATCTCCCGCCGGACCACTGATGGACGAGGATTGCGGCCCAAAGGATCCTGGAGCTGGAGGCCATGTTGTACGAGGCGCTACCGCAGCGGGACTGCCCCGCCACGGACGGCGAAAAAGCCAGCCACGCTGGCGTGAATGACGTGCTGACGGCGGATCAGAGAGAAGAGCTTAGGAGCGCCGTGGACCAATGGAAGCGAGCCCTGATGTGCGAGTTGAGGGAGCGCGACGCTTGCATCCTCCAAGAGAGAATGGATCTGCTGCACAGCGCGCAACAGGTAAGGGCCCAAAGCCAGCCCGGCACTTACTTGCACGCTTACTGGCTTTTGAATGCCACTTTCCATTTGTCCGTCCTAGAGGAACAAAGAGCTGAAAGAATTCATCGAAGCTCAGAAGAGACAAATCAAACAATTGGAGGAGAAGTTTCTGTTTCTCTTTCTATTCTTCTCCTTGGCCTTCATTCTGTGGCCCTAACACCAGCTGGTGAGTGAGCTCCAGCGGCACCGCACTCGACACCTCCGATACACTGCCAGCCGGTCTCAGACGTTGGCAGACGCTCCGATGCCAACGTATACCCCCCGCCACGGTGACAGAGGCACCGCGTCACACCGGCGCTCATCCAATCAGAAGGCAGGAAAAGCAAATTCACATGCAGGGCACTTTTGAACCAGAAGAGAGCGCCACAAAAAACGGTTGTTGCCCCAAACGCGCACTAAAAAGGGTCAGAATAACAAGAGTCCCACTGGCCAGCCGGGGCCACCCGTCCAGCTGTTTCTTCAGGGGGGAAAAAAATTGGAGTCACCGGTGAGTACATTTTGCATTTAGCTCTGCTTTTCTGCTTCTGTCTTCAAGTGTGTGGCATCCTGCGATCAAAGATTCAGCCAACCCCAAAGCGGTTGACCTCAACGTCCCACCACCATGCCTACCAGAGCAGGTGACGTGATGCTTTGGACATCCTTCCGTCTCAGATGCCCAAAAGTACTCTTTGCCACATCTGCGGCAATACGGTGTCTTTTCAAAGGTGCAAATAAATCCAGCGTGGGCGGAACACGCACGTCTTCGGTTTTTCCCGCTTTGTTTGTGTGACAGCTGTTGTGAAAATTTTATACAAATAAAGTTGTATAGTACAGGTTTGGCCAAGCCGCAACTCCCGAACCGCATGCGGCTCTTTTATGTTCATATCAACATTTGTGTGTGTGTGTGTGTGTGTGTGTGTGTGTGTGTGGGGGGGGGGGGGGGGGGGGGGGGGGCGGGTTTGTGCGTGTTGGCTTCACTTGAGTTCAATTTGGTATTTTGGTCAAAAGCGCATGTGGTGAAATTCCACAAAGTAGGATGGGCAAACACATTTCTTTAAACTATGAGTGTCAATTGGGCTCTCGAAATGGCAGGGAAAAGATGCACAGCAAAACGAAAATACGTAGATGAACACAGGACGTTTTAATCAGAGTGGGAAAGTTTCTATTTTTTGAACGTGATGGCAAACCATTCTGCCTGATATGTCAGACCTCAGCGCATTTCAAAGATTCAAATCTTCAGCGCCATGCACTTCAGCTCACTCCATGCTAACATTGATCAGGCGTCGAACCCGCATCATCATGCTTAAGAGGTGGCCATGCTAACCAGTGCGCCATTATGTCAACGCATAATAACTAAGTCTACTGGTCAAAACAGCGGTTACTATATGACGTCGCTACGTCGTGGTCACGTGACGCAGACAAGACGTCAATGGACGTGGGCAGAGTTAACTTGTTTAAAAGGGAGTAGGCAGAAGAAATATTTAATTTATTTAAATCTATTTTGAGTGCACACCATTATGCCAATGCATAACAACTGTAAATCTACTAAACAAAACAGCGGTTGCTATATGACATCTGCCACGTCGTGGTCACGTGACATACGTGACGTCGATGGGCGTAACTTTCGCCGGAATTCAAATCCGCGGGGAGAGTTAACTTGTTTAAAAGAGAGTGGGCAGAAGAATTATTTAATTTATTTAAATCTATTTGGTGTGTGCGCCATTATGTCAATGCATAACAACTGTAAGTCTACTAAACAAAACAGCGGTTGCTATATGACGTCTGCCACGTCGTGGTCACGTGACGCGGACGTGACGTCGACGCCTACTTTACATCCCACCGATCACAGGACCCCTCGGCTGCATAACCGTGCCCCCTTCCCAACCAATCGGATTTGCTATACGCGAAAACGACGCCAATGGAAAGAGCTTCCGCCCAAATTTAAATCCGTGGGCGTGGCTCGCAGCAGGAAGTAGGAAAATGGCGGCGATGTTGACAAAGACACAGCGGATGGTAACATACGACTAACAAGAGAAATATTTTTATTTTCTGCTTGCAACTGGACCGTCCAGAGCGTACACGGTAAGTACAACTCATCGTTTTTAAAAAGAAGTACTTTTGTTGCCCTGAAAAGCGAGTGAGCGTGGCGTTTGTGGGGGACGTCGAATTTCGACGATTCTTTCTGGTCAACGGTTGTAAATGATTGTGTTGATTAAAAAAGAAAACTTGATGTAACTCTACTTTTAACTGCCGTTTCAGATAGATTTGGAATTGCATCACATCCAATTTTGCCTAGAGCGTACACGGTAAGTAACACTCGTTGTGTTTAAGGAGATTTACGTTTGTAATAGCAGAAGTGTAGCCGCGTTGCGTTGTACGTGTGAATGTTGGTCCGGGCGAAATGTTTAATTTCATTCCTTTAGGTTCCACGGTGTTTGTTGGCTGCAAGTTTTCCACTGCAAGAAGAGGCTCATATCATTGACCAGGAGCGAGCTACAATGGTGAGTAGCCATAACATTTATGTTAAACACTTCCTATTTCATGTCTAACAGTACTTGATTTAACAAATAACCATAAATAAATACAGTGTGGGCACTGAAGTTAACATATGTGATTATACTGCCTAATCTGTCACCGAGTAGATTGTTGCAAAGTAATATAAGATCCAAAGTTGTAATTCAGAATAGTTTTCAAAAGAAGGCCATTAGAATTATATACAAGTCTGATTACCCTGAACAAGCTATTAATTAAATCACAAATTCTTCAATTCAAAGATTTGGTAGATTATCAGACAAATAATGTCTAACAGTAATTGATTTAACACATCACGATAAGTAGATTGAGTGTGGGCACTCTCAAGTTAACATATGTGATTATACTGCCTAATCTGTTACAGAGTATGTTGTTGCCAAGTAATGTAGAATAGATCCAAAGTAGTAATCCAGAATAGTTTTGAAGAGGCCATTAGAATAATAAACAAATCTGATTACCTTGAACATAATAACAAGCTAAGTGTTTAATATGTCCTATGAAGTCAAAATTGGGCACCATCATGTGGTGAAATTTGGAATTGCATCACATCCAATTTTGCCTGGGAACAAACAGATTACATAAATCTTAGTTTTGAATAAGCCACTCCTTCTCAAACAAGTAAACTCTGCCCATTTTGCGCAGTAGATGTTCTGTTAATATCTAGTATTTATACAAAGTCATAATTTAAATTGCTTTCAACCTTCATTCATCGGTTCAACCAACATTACTCGCTCTTATTACCAACTTGTATTGATTTAACTAAGCGTTTAATACTTCCTATCAGGTCTCAAATCGAGATTTGGCAAAATACAATTTCAGCAAATCCAATTTTGCCAGGGAACAAAAATAGATTAAATAAACTAAATAAGTCCTCTTCCCATTAAATAAATCAGAAAAGTCTGTCTTGTAACCAGTCCTCTTCAAACAAGTAAAGTCTGCCCATTTTGTGCCGTAGATTTTGTGTCTATGCCTAGTATTTAAACAAAATCATAATTTAAACGACTTCTTTCCTTCATTCACTTTGGAAATTTGGAATTGCAGCAAATCGAATTTTGGCAGGGAACAAAAATAGATCAATTAAACTAAATAAGTCTTCTTCCCATTAAATAAATTAAAAAAGTCTGTCTTGTAACCAGTCCTTTTCAAACAAGTAAAGTCTGCCCATTTTGTGCCATCGATTTTGTGTTAATGCCTAGTATTTATACAAAATCATAATTTAAAGGACTTCATTCCTTCATTCACTTTGGAAATTTGGAATTGCAGCACATCAAATTTTGCCTGGGAAGAAAAGTAGATTAAATAAATTTAATAAGTCTTACTACTTCCCATTAAATAAATTAAATACGTCTTACTTGTTCCCACTCCTTTTCAAAACAGTAGTTTAAAACGAGGGCCCTTCACTCAATCTTTAACCCCAACCCCGCACGTTGTGTTGTATCTGTGAATGTTGGTTGTGGCCAAATGATAGTTTTCTTTCATTCGTTTAGGTTCCAAGAACTACTCTAACTCTACTTTTAACTGCCGTTTCAGATAAGCGGGTATTACGTCGCAGTCATGTGCCGTGGATATGACGTAATTGCCCGAACCTCCGCCAAAATTCAAATCTGTTGGCGCGATGGCCGTGAGCCACTGAGCAGCGACGATTATCAACAGAAATATCTTTATTTTCTGCTTGCAACTGGACCGTCTAGAGCGTACACGGTAAGTAACACTCATTGTGTTTAAAAAGATTTACGTTTGTGTAGTTTGCGTTGCGTTGTATCTGTGAATGTTGGTTGAGGCTAAATGTTAATGTTTAATTTCATTCCTTTAGGTTCCACGGTGTTTGTTGGCTGTATGTTTTCCACTGCAAGAAGAGGCTCGTATCATTGACCAGCAGGAGCTACAATGGTGAGTACCCCTTTCGTCTTCCATTTATGTTAAACACTTCCTATTTCATGTCTAACAGTACTCGATTTAACAAATAACCATAAATAAATACAGTGTGGGCAGTCACGTTAACATATGTGATTATCCTGCCTAAGATGTTTATCACAAATATGTCACTAATCACTAATATGTTTATTTGTTTATCACAACACCTTTGGACCTTCAGCAATCGATTATTTACCTTCATCTACATAGAGACAGAACGATGGTGTCTTAAACATCTCATTCATTTCACCAAATAACTTCACGCAGGTGGATAACGGCCGTCTCGGTCACGCTATGTTGCGTGATGCAGTTTTGAAGAACCAAATGCATTTATTCAATGAATAAGTCAAGCTAGTTCTATGTTTATGATGTTGTAAGTTACGGTACCGATTGAAGTTGAGTTCGAAGCCAGTGGAAAACAGCGCTGCGTTTGTGCTCTCCAGGTACAAATGTTGTGATCTCTGACTGACGACCGGGCGAGACTCGAGTAAGAGATGTCCAAACGAGCTCCGGCAGGGCGGGCCAAGGCGGAGCGAACGGACGCCCTTCAGGCCGCCAATGACGAGCTGAGAACCAAACTGATGGACGTCCAGTTAGAACTTCAGCAGGAGAAGAACAAGGTGAAAACCTCAACAGACAGACACTGCCTGCCTCCCTGCCTGCCTCCCTGCCTGCCTCCCTGCCTGCCTCCCTCCCTCCCAGTTTTCCCGATGTAGATTAGACATGCGTGTGCCATGACTGTGTCAGCCTACATCAACAAATGCACCGAGGACGTCAGCACCACTAAGAATATCATCACCCGGGGCAACCAACGACCCTGGATGACTGAGGAGGTATGTCAAACGCTACGAGCGCGGAACTCTGCCTTCAAGTCTGGCGACAAGGAGACACTGAGGACAGCGAGAGCCAACTTGAACCGTGCCATCAGGATAGCGAAGCGAGACCGCAGTCGAAAATTTCAGGATCGTTTCCACGACGTCAAAAACATCAGGAGTATGTGGCAAGGCATACGGGCGATTACAGACTACAACTCACCCTCCCCCCCCCCGGTGGGTGTAGTTGATGCTGACTTTCTAAATGGTCTAAATAACTTCTTTGGGAGGTTCGAGGCACTAAACGGCACTCCAGCAGTTAAAACTGTCCCCCATCAGGAAGAGGAGGTACTCTGCCTTGACTCCGCCGATGTGTTGAAGACCCTGAGGAGAGTCAACCCCTGTAAGGCCCCTGGCCCCGACAACATTCCTGGGCGTGTGTTCAGGGAATGTGCAAGTCATCTGGCTGGGGTCATCACAGACATTTTTAACACCTCGCTGGGCCAAGCCACAGTGCCGGCGTGCTTTAAGACTGCCTCCATCATTCCGGTGCCGAAGAAACCTCAAATCACCTCATTTAATGATTACCGGCCTGTTGCACTGACTCCGGTTATGATGAAGTGCTTCGAAAGGCTGCTTAAAGGTCACATCGTTTCCAGACTCCCCCTATTATTTGACCCGTTCCAGTTTGCCGACCGGCAAAACCGCTCCACTCAGGACGCCATCTCCTCCGTTCTTCACCTGAGCCTGGCTCACCTGGAGGAGAAGAACACCCATGTGCGGAGGCTGTTCCTGGACTTCAGCTCAGCGTTTAACACCATCATCCCACAGCATCTGGTAGGAAAATTGGAACACCTGGGCTTCAACACCCCCCTTCGCAACTGGCTGCTAGACTTCCTCACCAACAGACCTCAGTCAGTCCGGGTCGGACAGAACACCTCTGATGTCATCACCCTCAGCACAGGCTCCCTTCAGGGCTGCGTCCTGAGCCCCCTGCTGTGCACCCTGATGACACACGACTGCGTCCTCAGGTTCACCACCAATCACATCGTGAAGTCAGCAGACGACACAACGGTGGTGGGGCTCATCAGAGACAACAACGACCTGGACTACAGAGAGGAGGTGGAGCAGCTGGTGGGCTGGTGCAGAGAAAACAGCCTGATCCTGAATGAGGAGAAGATGAAGGAGATCATCGTCGACTTCAGGAAAAAACAGCCTCACCACGCTCCACTGATCATCAACAGCTCAGCTGTGGAGGTGGTCAGCACCACCAAATTCCTGGGGGTCCACATCACAGAAGACCTCACCTGGACTATGAACACTACGGCACTGGTCAAGAGGGCACAGAAGCGCTTGTACTTCCTGCGGAGGATGAGGAGAGCCCACCTGCCCCCACCCATCATGAGGACGTTCTACAGGAGCACCATAGAGAGCATTCTGACAAGCTGTCTCTCTGTGTGGTGTGGAGGCTGCACCGCCTCCGATTGGAAGAACGTGAGGAGAGTGGTGAGGACAGCAGAGAGGATCATAGGGGCTCCTCTTCCCTCCATTCAGGACATTTCATCTCAGCGCTGCATGTCCCGTGCCCGTAACATCATCAATGACCCATCACACCCCCACCATGGACTGTTCTCCCTGCTGCCCTCTGGGAAGAGGTTTGCAGCATCCGCTGCAGGTCCACCAGGTTCTGCAACAGCTTTTTCCCTGCTGTCATCAGACTGTTGAACACTAGAACTGTTGAGCTCTAAACTGAACTCTGCATCACACATTCACAGAACTGTACTTTATGACACTACGGACCTCTATCTTGCACTATCTCGCACTACCAACTTTACTGAACTTGTATAAACCCTTTAAATAGAAGTTTAATACATGGTTTAGCATTCCTCTGCACACTCTTGAATACTGTTTTGCCTACTTGCACTATTGCATAATTATCACTGCTGCACTTTATACTTATTTTTAATATATATATATATATATATATATATATATATATATATATATATATATAGTATATATGTATATATATATATTTTCATAGGATATGTTACTTCTATTCAACTGCAATATCACTACTTTGTTGTAAGACGTATGCAACGGAATTTCGTTTTGTATGCACCATGTGCAGACAAGATGACAATAAAGTTTGTCTAAGTCTAAGTCATGTCAGGTCAGCTGTCTGGAGAGAGAGAGAAGTCAGGACCTGCGGGCGGAGCACCACCGTGCCACCGCCGCCATGACGGAACTCAAAAGCAAACTCCATGAGGAGAAGCAGAAAGAGTTAGCCATTACCAGGGAGACATTACTGCGGCAGCATGAAATGGAGCTGATGAGAGTGATCAAAATCAAAGATGGAGAGATCCAGCGACTGAATGCCTTGGTCCTCAGCCTGAGGGACGGCTCCATGGACAAGGTGATCCGCTCTATCCGTGTCTGACTATCCGCACGCCACGTCGGGCTTCGATGCGGCCGCTACCGTATTGTGTAGCTTGTCCCCAGTAAGCGTCGCGGCGCTCCGTTGCGGTCTCAACGGCCCGGTGTGGCGCAATGTCTGCTCAGGTGAGGAGGGGGGGCGCTTTGCTGGCGGAGGTGGAGGAGACGCGGCGGTGTCGGGAGACCGAGCGGTGTCGCCTCCACCAGGAGCGCGGAAGAAGCCCTGGCAGCGGCCCAGCAGGCCTGGCAGTCCCGAGCGGCCGAGCTCCGATCGGCTCATCACCAGCATCGGGAGGAGCTGAGCCGAACCAAGAGAGACTGCGAGAGGGAGATCCGCCGACTGGTAGGACTGATCAGATGCGCGGTGCGTGACTATGTTCCCAATTTCGTTGTATACCTGCAGTGCAATGACACCTAAGGCATTCTATTCTATTCTATTTCACAAGAAGAAAATGTCCGGTTGCTCGCTTCGCTTTTGTCACAGCAAAGGTGTTCTAGTCGATTCAAGAACAAAATTGGCCGGTTGCTCTCTTTGTTTTTGTCACAATTCTGGCAAATGAGTTTGCCCGCCTGCCTGAGCGCTCCCCGTTTGTACATCCAGACGGATGACATCAAGCTGAAAGACAGAGCGGTTAGTGTTTTGGATGAAGCCCTGGGGCCGGCCACGTCCACCGCCTTCAGCTGCAGACTCAGGCTGCCGAGCAGCAGATCGCTGCCCTGAGGGATTCCCAAAGGGCGGGCCTAAACTACCCTGGAAGTGGGGTCAACGCCGCTACTAGCAATCCTCTTCATTGCGTAAGCCACCTCATCACACACTTGCAGTACGCATGACTTAGTTCGTTGCTGGAGGAAGGTAGCACAAAAACAGTTTTGAACTTTGAACGAGTGCTTGTGTGTGTGTGTTGCGGGGCGTTTTCAGTCTCAGGAGGATCGGGACACGCGACGGTTTCATCTGAAAATCGCTGAGCTCAGCGCAGTCATCAGGAAACTGGAGGATCGAAACGCCCTGCTTTCTGAAGAGCGCAATGAACTGGTAATTTATTGACGGCACGCTTGAAGGTTTGCGCTACGTTTGATGCGCGCCATCCAGCGAGGCACCCATTGCGCTTGCTTATTAGTTGAGCGGCGCGGCGAGTCGGTTGCCTGGTAGATGTCTTTTATTGGGAGCCAAAGCCACGATTCCGTTCAAACCGATGCAAAAGGAATGGATACGTTCTGGCCCGCGTGTTGTGCGTCTTTCACATCCCGCACTTCATGCTTGCAGCTAAAGCGACTGAGAGAAACAGAAAGCCAGTTTCTGCCACTCCTGTACAAAAACAAACGCCTGAGCAGGAAGAATGAAGAACTCTCGCTGGTGCTGTGTCGCCTTGAAAACAAAGTGCGCTTTGTCACCCAGGAGAACGAGGAGATGGCAAGCTTGGTAAGTCGACGCGGACAACGGCGGCGTGCCAACAGAGTCCACTGCATTTGTGTTCCACAGAGAAGGCCTAGTTCGCTCAATGACCTGGACCGCGGTTGCGGCCAGCAGGACGGTGAAATGGAGTTCCTTCAAGTTGTGGAGCAGCGGCACATCATCGACGACTTGTCCAAGGTCTTCAGGCAGGCGACTCGGTGCACGTACGGCAGCGCCGCGCTCGCTCGCTGTCGCCAGGAAACCTTTTCCGTCCAAAGCTTGGCCGGCGGCCGCCATCCAAAAAATTGGCCCCTTAAATTCCGACCTTTCAAGCAGGAGCATTGTGCGCACGCGTTTGAACACGCTTTAGACTTGTTTTGCCGTTTTCAGCAGCTCAAAGCTCCCGT
The DNA here is from genome assembly GCF_059516105.1 of Syngnathus floridae. Classification (NCBI taxonomy): domain Eukaryota; kingdom Metazoa; phylum Chordata; class Actinopteri; order Syngnathiformes; family Syngnathidae; genus Syngnathus; species Syngnathus floridae. Next base: position 15,744,811 of record NC_142421.1, on the reverse strand, counting down.
TTTGTCAGCGCCTTTGCCACTCGCTGTGCGCTGAAAACGACGGACTTGCCCGGCTGCTCAGCCCGTCAACCATGAGCCGCGAGCGCGACGTCATTGTCCGTAGGCAGCTAGTGGCAAAATGCACCCTGTTAGAGTTGCGCTCGCTCCAACTTATTTTGCAAGAACCACACGGGAGACAAGTAAGTTCTTTTGGACACCTGCAGGTGGAGAGTCCATCCGTTGTACGAATGAAGTCTGACTCTCGGCTCCTGCACGAGCATTTTAGTTAAGAGAAACAGGGTGGGTGTAAGAGTGGATTGAATAGAGGAAGCCCTTGACCTCTAGTCAAAACATAGCAAGGGGTGTTTTACGACTTTGTGTAGGAAGGGATAAGCTATAGGGATAAATAAGGGATAAATAATATTATTTATTACAGGTCGCAGTCAAAGTCAAAGCAACACAATGATACGATAAAGATAATCTGGAAAACCCTGACACACCCTGTAGTTGTCACTTTTGGAAAAGACGAGCGTCCCTCCAATCATCGCCGGTGACGTGTTTTTCAGGCTCTGGAGACAGGAGCTCATGTCAGAAATGTCATTGTGAGTCGCGTTTGTTTCTGCGCCGGAGCCGTTCGTTCCCTTTGCATCCAAAGAATCTCAAAGGCGGATTATTTGTGTCGACAGGAGAGAGATTTGCTGCTACGATACCGACGTCGAGAATCTCTGAGGAGGAACAAAGCGTGAGGTCCTGCAAGGTGAGTCTGTTTGTTTGCGGCTGCTTGGTGTTGCGCAAGATGAAATGGCCTTTTTATCGCTATCGTTCCTCTCGTCGATTCATCGTGAGGTGTCGCTTCAGTTTGTTCAGAGAGATGTTTGCTTCCGCGACCGCAGGTCATCGAAACATTTTACGGCTACGACGAAGACGTGTTGGTGGACTCGGACGGATCGTCCTTGTCTTTTCACACCGACAGAACCCCCGACACGGAACCCGAAGAGGTAGCCCGCCATTTCTGCCAGCGTATTGGCACCAAACATTCCTCTTCAGCCTGGAATCGGACTCGTCTTTGCGTCGCGGGTGCTTTGTCGCCGGTCTGACTGATTCTGGTACTAGTGCTGTGTTGCATTGGTGTGTGCATGAAGAGGCGGAGCTTCGCTACCGCCAGCTGACGCAAGAATATCAAGCGCTGCAACGAGCCTACGCTCTGCTAGCCCAGACCAGCGAAAGGGGACTACGACGCCGAGAAGGAGATCAAGGTGGCGCCCCTTCCCGCAACCCCCGGCCGGGTCGCAGCCTCCCCGTTCTCACCCAGCCTCGGGTGTTCTCTGGTCTGAAAGGAGGAGGAGGAGCCTCCCTCCTCCTCCTTTCAGACCAGAGAAAAGCTGATGGTAGAAATGGGTCACTATCAAAGCAGAGTAGCAGATCTGGAGTCAGCGCTGAAGCAACAAGGACAGGTAAGCTCATCAATGAGCACACCTTTTTCTCAGACAAAATAGCTACATTCTTCAGTCACTCATCCGTCTGGCATTACTGGACCAACCCCCCCCCCCCCCCCCGAACGTGGCTGGGAAAATGCGGAGAAAAGCAAATGTCATTTTCCAGTCAACCAAAGAATTTGTGGATGAAAATGACACAACATTCCAAAGCTGTTCACGCGTTTGTCTCTTCTAGAATGTCAAGTGGGTGGAGGAGAAGCAGCTGCTGCGTCAGAGCAATCAGCAGTTGGCCGAAAAGGTGACGGAAAGAAAGGCGCTGGGCGGAGTCGCTTGGCGTCACACCTGTCGGGAAGCCCCGCAGATGAGGTCTGACTGTCTTTTCAGGTCAGGCGGATGGAGGCGGAAGAAGCGCGTCTGAAAGAGCACATCCAGGATATCCGAGACCAAAACGAACTGCTTGAGTTCCGCATCCTGGAGCTGGAGGTGGGAAGACTCGCACAAGCGTGTTGAGGCCAGAGATGTGACGGACGGACGGACGGACGGACGGACGGATGCATGCCTCTGCCTTTCAGGAGAGGGAGTGGCGCTCCCCCGTCTTGAAGTTTCTGCAAGTCCGTTTCCCAGACGGCCTCAGCCCTTTGCAGATCTACTGCGAGGCCGAGGGCGTGAGCGTACGTAAGGCGTCCCTCGCAACCCTAACCTTAACCCGAGGTCCCAGAACACCTTACATTGCTCCTTGCGCCTTTCCCCCGGACATCGTCATCAGTGATCTGATGAAGAAGCTGGACATCCTGGGCTATAACGCCGTAAGTGTATGTCGAACTCCTTATGTTCGCACTCCACGAGACTCGGCGGCTCAAATGTGACTTTTGGAAGGCTTTGCGCTGAAAGAAGCTTGTTGACGCTGTGCCTTTGGGCTCTTGCAGAATCTCACCAACGAGGAGCAGGTGGTCGTGATTCACGCCAGGACCCTTCTCACCCTAGCCGAGAAGGTAACGCGCACGTCCACGCACGCTCTCGCATTCTGCTTATGTGACAGCAGCCTTTCCTCAGTGGTTAGAATACATCAAAGTGACCAAGTCAGCACTTCAACAGAAGATGTTGGACATTGAAAGTGAGAAGGTAGACAGACACGCGACATCAGCCAAGGGGAACTCCGGCAATGTGCCCCAACAATTCTGACCTTGAGCTGTGCTAGGATATGTTCTGCAAGCAGAAGGGCTACCTGGATGAAGAGTTGGACTTCAGGAAGTGTTCCATGGACCAGGCTCATAAGGTAAGCCGCCCTCAAATCTCCCGCCGGACCACTGATGGACGAGGATTGCGGCCCAGAGGATCCTGGAGCTGGAGGCCATGTTGTACGAGGCGCTACCGCAGCGGGACTGCCCCGCCACGGACGGCGAAAAAGCCAGCCACGCTGGCGTGAATGACGTGCTGACGGCGGATCAGAGAGAAGAGCTTAGGAGCGCCGTGGACCAATGGAAGCGAGCCCTGATGTGCGAGTTGAGGGAGCGCGACGCTTGCATCCTCCAAGAGAGAATGGATCTGCTGCACAGCGCGCAACAGGTAAGGGCCCAAAGCCAGCCCGGCACTTACTTGCACGCTTACTGGCTTTTGAATGCCACTTTCCATTTGTCCGTCCTAGAGGAACAAAGAGCTGAAAGAATTCATCGAAGCTCAGAAGAGACAAATCAAACAATTGGAGGAGAAGTTTCTGTTTCTCTTTCTATTCTTCTCCTTGGCCTTCATTCTGTGGCCCTAACACCAGCTGGTGAGTGAGCTCCAGCGGCACCGCACTCGACACCTCCGATACACTGCCAGCCGGTCTCAGACGTTGGCAGACGCTCCGATGCCAACGTATACCCCCCGCCACGGTGACAGAGGCACCGCGTCACACCGGCGCTCATCCAATCAGAAGGCAGGAAAAGCAAATTCACATGCAGGGCACTTTTGAACCAGAAGAGAGCGCCACAAAAAACGGTTGTTGCCCCAAACGCGCACTAAAAAGGGTCAGAATAACAAGAGTCCCACTGGCCAGCCGGGGCCACCCGTCCAGCTGTTTCTTCAGGGGGGAAAAAAATTGGAGTCACCGGTGAGTACATTTTGCATTTAGCTCTGCTTTTCTGCTTCTGTCTTCAAGTGTGTGGCATCCTGCGATCAAAGATTCAGCCAACCCCAAAGCGGTTGACCTCAACGTCCCACCACCATGCCTACCAGAGCAGGTGACGTGATGCTTTGGACATCCTTCCGTCTCAGATGCCCAAAAGTACTCTTTGCCACATCTGCGGCAATACGGTGTCTTTTCAAAGGTGCAAATAAATCCAGCGTGGGCGGAACACGCACGTCTTCGGTTTTTCCCGCTTTGTTTGTGTGACAGCTGTTGTGAAAATTTTATACAAATAAAGTTGTATAGTACAGGTTTGGCCAAGCCGCAACTCCCGAACCGCATGCGGCTCTTTTATGTTCATATCAACATTTGTGTGTGTGTGTGTGTGTGTGGGGGGGGGGGGGGGGGGGTTGTGCGTGTTGGCTTCACTTGAGTTCAATTTGGTATTTTGGTCAAAAGCGCATGTGGTGAAATTCCACAAAGTAGGATGGGCAAACACATTTCTTTAAACTATGAGTGTCAATTGGGCTCTCGAAATGGCAGGGAAAAGATGCACAGCAAAACGAAAATACGTAGATGAACACAGGACGTTTTAATCAGAGTGGGAAAGTTTCTAATTTTTGTTGAACGTGATGGCAAACCATTCTGCCTGATATGTCAGACCTCAGCGCATTTCAAAGATTCAAATCTTCAGCGCCATGCACTTCAGCTCACTCCATGCTAACATTGATCAGGCGTCGAACCCGCATCATCATGCTTAAGAGGTGGCCATGCTAACCAGTGCGCCATTATGTCAACGCATAATAACTAAGTCTACTGGTCAAAACAGCGGTTACTATATGACGTCGCTACGTCGTGGTCACGTGACGCAGACAAGACGTCAATGGACGTGGGCAGAGTTAACTTGTTTAAAAGGGAGTAGGCAGAAGAAATATTTAATTTATTTAAATCTATTTTGAGTGCACACCATTATGCCAATGCATAACAACTGTAAATCTACTAAACAAAACAGCGGTTGCTATATGACATCTGCCACGTCGTGGTCACGTGACATACGTGACGTCGATGGGCGTAACTTTCGCCGGAATTCAAATCCGCGGGGAGAGTTAACTTGTTTAAAAGAGAGTGGGCAGAAGAATTATTTAATTTATTTAAATCTATTTGGTGTGTGCGCCATTATGTCAATGCATAACAACTGTAAGTCTACTAAACAAAACAGCGGTTGCTATATGACGTCTGCCACGTCGTGGTCACGTGACGCGGACGTGACGTCGACGCCTACTTTACATCCCACCGATCACAGGACCCCTCGGCTGCATAACCGTGCCCCCTTCCCAACCAATCGGATTTGCTATACGCGAAAACGACGCCAATGGAAAGAGCTTCCGCCCAAATTTAAATCCGTGGGCGTGGCTCGCAGCAGGAAGTAGGAAAATGGCGGCGATGTTGACAAAGACACAGCGGATGGTAACATACGACTAACAAGAGAAATATTTTTATTTTCTGCTTGCAACTGGACCGTCCAGAGCGTACACGGTAAGTACAACTCATCGTTTTTAAAAAGAAGTACTTTTGTTGCCCTGAAAAGCGAGTGAGCGTGGCGTTTGTGGGGGACGTCGAATTTCGACGATTCTTTCTGGTCAACGGTTGTAAATGATTGTGTTGATTAAAAAATAAAACTTGATGTAACTCTACTTTTAACTGCCGTTTCAGATAGATTTGGAATTGCATCACATCCAATTTTGCCTAGAGCGTACACGGTAAGTAACACTCGTTGTGTTTAAGGAGATTTACGTTTGTAATAGCAGAAGTGTAGCCGCGTTGCGTTGTACGTGTGAATGTTGGTCCGGGCGAAATGTTAATGTTTAATTTCATTCCTTTAGGTTCCACGGTGTTTGTTGGCTGCAAGTTTTCCACTGCAAGAAGAGGCTCATATCATTGACCAGGAGCGAGCTACAATGGTGAGTAGCCATAACATTTATGTTAAACACTTCCTATTTCATGTCTAACAGTACTTGATTTAACAAATAACCATAAATAAATACAGTGTGGGCACTGAAGTTAACATATGTGATTATACTGCCTAATCTCTCACCGAGTAGATTGTTGCAAAGTAATATAAGATCCAAAGTTGTAATTCAGAATAGTTTTCAAAAGAAGGCCATTAGAATTATATACAAGTCTGATTACCCTGAACAAGCTATTAATTAAATCACAAATTCTTCAATTCAAAGATTTGGTAGATTATCAGACAAATAATGTCTAACAGTAATTGATTTAACACATCACGATAAGTAGATTGAGTGTGGGCACTCTCAAGTTAACATATGTGATTATACTGCCTAATCTGTTACAGAGTATGTTGTTGCCAAGTAATGTAGAATAGATCCAAAGTAGTAATCCAGAATAGTTTTGAAGAGGCCATTAGAATGATAAACAAATCTGATTACCTTGAACATAATAACAAGCTAAGTGTTTAATATGTCCTATGAAGTCAAAATTGGGCACCATCATGTGGTGAAATTTGGAATTGCATCACATCCAATTTTGCCTGGGAACAAACAGATTACATAAATCTTAGTTTTGAATAAGCCACTCCTTCTCAAACAAGTAAACTCTGCCCATTTTGCGCAGTAGATGTTCTGTTAATATCTAGTATTTATACAAAGTCATAATTTAAATTGCTTTCAACCTTCATTCATCGGTTCAACCAACATTACTCGCTCTTATTACCAACTTGTATTGATTTAACTAAGCGTTTAATACTTCCTATCAGGTCTCAAATCGAGATTTGGCAAAATACAATTTCAGCAAATCCAATTTTGCCAGGGAACAAAAATAGATTAAATAAACTAAATAAGTCCTCTTCCCATTAAATAAATCAGAAAAGTCTGTCTTGTAACCAGTCCTCTTCAAACAAGTAAAGTCTGCCCATTTTGTGCCGTAGATTTTGTGTCTATGCCTAGTATTTAAACAAAATCATAATTTAAACGACTTCTTTCCTTCATTCACTTTGGAAATTTGGAATTGCAGCAAATCGAATTTTGGCAGGGAACAAAAATAGATCAATTAAACTAAATAAGTCTTCTTCCCATTAAATAAATTAAAAAAAGTCTGTCTTGTAACCAGTCCTTTTCAAACAAGTAAAGTCTGCCCATTTTGTGCCGTCGATTTTGTGTTAATGCCTAGTATTTATACAAAATCATAATTTAAAGGACTTCATTCCTTCATTCACTTTGGAAATTTGGAATTGCAGCACATCAAATTTTGCCTGGGAAGAAAAGTAGATTAAATAAATTTAATAAGTCTTACTACTTCCCATTAAATAAATTAAATACGTCTTACTTGTTCCCACTCCTTTTCAAAACAGTAGTTTAAAACGAGGGCCCTTCACTCAATCTTTAACCTCAACCCCGCACGTTGTGTTGTATCTGTGAATGTTGGTTGTGGCCAAATGATAGTTTTCTTTCATTCGTTTAGGTTCCAAGAAAACTTGATGTAACTCTACTTTTAACTGCCGTTTCAGATAAGCGGGTATTACGTCGCAGTCATGTGCCGCGGATATGACGTAATTGCCCGAACCTCCGCCAAAATTCAAATCTGTTGGCGCGATGGCCGTGAGCCACTGAGCAGCGACGATTATCAACAGAAATATCTTTATTTTCTGCTTGCAACTGGACCGTCTAGAGCGTACACGGTAAGTAACACTCATTGTGTTTAAGGAGATTTACGTTTGTAATAGCAGAAGTGTAGCCGCGTTGCGTTGTACGTGTGAAAATTGGTCGGGGCGAAATGTTAATGTTTAATTTCATTCCTTTAGGTTCCACGGTGTTTGTTGGCTGCAAGTTTTCCACTGCAAGAAGAGGCTCGTATCATTGACCAGGAGCGAGCTACAATGGTGAGTAGCCATAACATTTATGTTAAACACTTCCTATTTCATGTCTAACAGTACTTGATTTAACAAATAACCATAAATAAATACAGTGTGGGCACTGAAGTTAACATATGTGATTATACTGCCTAATCTGTCACCGAGTAGATTGTTGCAAAGTAATATAAGATCCAAAGTTGTAATTCAGAATAGTTTTCAAAAGAAGGCCATTAGAATTATATACAAGTCTGATTACCCTTAACATAACAACAAGCTATTAATTAAATCACAAATTCTTCAATTCAAAGATTTGGTAGATTATCAGACAAATAATGTCTAACAGTAATTGATTTAACACATCACGATAAGTAGATTGAGTGTGGGCACTCTCAAGTTAACAGATATGATTATACTGCCTAATCTGTTACAGAGTATGTTGTTGCCAAGTAATGTAGAATAGATCCAAAGTAGTAATCCAGAATAGTTTTGAAGAGGCCATTAGAATAATAAACAAATCTGATTACCTTGAACATAATAACAAGCTAAGTGTTTAATATGTCCTATGAAGTCAAAATTGGGCACCATCATGTGGTGAAATTTGGAATTGCATCACATCCAATTTTGCCTGGGAACAAACAGATTAAATAAATCTTAGTTTTGAATAAGCCACTCCTTCTCAAACAAGTAAACTCTGCCCATTTCGCGCAGTAGATGTTCTGTTAATATCTAGTATTTATACAAAGTCATAATTTAAATTGCTTTCAACCTTCATTCATCGGTTCAACCAACATTACTCGCTCTTATTACCAACTTGTATTGATTTAACTAAGCGTTTAATACTTCCTATCAGGTCTCAAGGCAAGATTTGGCAAAATACAATTTCAGCAAATCCAATTTTGCCAGGGAACAAAAATAGATTAAATAAACTAAATAAGTCTTCTTCCCATTAAATAAATCAGAAAAGTCTGTCTTGTAACCAGTCCTCTTCAAACAAGTAAAGTCTGCCCATTTTGTGCCGTAGATTTTGTGTCTATGCCTAGTATTTAAACAAAATCATAATTTAAACGACTTCTTTCCTTCATTCACTTTGGAAATTTGGAATTGCAGCAAATCGAATTTTGCCAGGGAACAAAAATAGATCAATTAAACTAAATAAGTCTTCTTCCCATTAAATAAATTAAAAAAGTCTGTCTTGTAACCAGTCCTTTTCAAACAAGTAAAGTCTGCTCATTTTGTGCCGTCGATTTTGTGTTAATGCCTAGTATTTATACAAAATCATAATTTAAAGGACTTCATTCCTTCATTCACTTTGGAAATTTGGAATTGCAGCACATCAAATTTTGCCTGGGAAGAAAAGTAGATTAAATAAATTTAATAAGTCTTACTACTTCCCATTAAATAAATTAAATACGTCTTACTTGTTCCCACTCCTTTACAAAAAAGTAGTTTAAAACGAGGTCCCTTCACTCAACCTTTAACCCTATTTATTCACCTTCTAGGCTAAGTGTTAAAGGCTAAGTGTTAAAGGCTAAGTGTTAAAGGCTAAGTGTTAGAGGCTAAGTGCCAGAGGCTAGGCGCCAGAGGCGAGTTTTTGTGGGCTGAAGTTTTAGTGGGGTTAGTGTGAATACAATCCAAAAGAATACAACAGAATACAATACAATAGAATATAATACATAGATTAAATTCAATAGCTCTTACTACTTCCCATTAAATAAATTAAATACGTCTTACTTGTTCCCAATCCTTTTCAAAAAAGTAGTTTAAAACGAGGGCCCTGCACTCAACCTTTAACCTCAACCCCGCACGTCACATTGTGTTGTATCTGTGAATGTTGGTTGTGGCCAAATGATAGTTTTCTTTCATTCGTTTAGGTTCCACGGTGTTTGTTGGCTATGTTTTCCACTGTCAGAAGGATGAAAATACAAAGTACAACGCTTGGACGTGGGCGAAGACGTCACCGGTGAGTCCTTCCTTCCTATTTATTTACCTTCTAGATGCTAGAGGCTAAGTGTTAGAGGCTAAGTGTTAGAGGCTAAGTGTTAAACACAATACGAACAACACAACGATACTGCACTGAACAACACGATACCGCACTGAGAAACACGATACCGCACTGAACAACACGATACCGCACTGAACAACACCATGCCGCACTGAACACCATGCCACACTGAACAACACCATCCCGCACTGAACAACACCATGCCGCACTAAACAACACCATGCCGCACTGAACAACACCATGCCTCACTGAACGACACCATGCCGCACTGAAAGACACCATGCCGCACTGAAAGACACCATGCCGCACTGAACGACACCATGCCGCACTGAAAGACACCATCCCGCACTGAACTACATTATAACGCACTGAACAACACCATCCCGCACTGAACAGCACCATGCCGCACTAAACAACATTATGCCGCACTGAACAACATTATGCCGAAATGAACAACACCATGCCGCACTGAACAACACCATGCCGCACTGAACAACACCATCCCGCACTGAACAACACCATCCCGCACTGAACAACACCATGCCGCACTGAACAACACCATGCCGCACTGAACAACACCATGCCGCAATGAACAACATTATGCCGCACTGAACAACATTATGCCGCACTGAACAACATTATGCCGCACTGAACAACATTATGCCGCACTGAACAACACCATGCCGCACTGAACAACACCATGCCGCACTGAACAACACCATGCCGCACTGAACAACACCATGCCGCACTGAACAACACGATCCCGCATTGAACAACACCATGCCGCACTGAACAACACCATCCTGCACTGAACAACACCATCCCGCACTGAACAACACCATGCCGCACTGAACAACATTATGGCGCACTGAACAACATTATGCCGCACTGAACAACACCATGCCGCACTGAACAACACCATGCCGCACTGAACAACACCATGCCGCAATGAACAACACCATCCCGCACTGAACAACACCATGCCGCACTGAGCAACACCATGCCGCACTGAACAACACCATCCTGCACTGAACAACACCATGCCGCACTGAACAACACCATTCCGCACTGAACAACACCATGCCGCACTGAACAACATTACGCTGCACTGAACAACACCATGCCGCACTGAACAACACCATGCCGCACTGAACAACACCATGCCGCATTGAACAACACCATGCCGCATTGAACAACACCATGCCGCACTGAACAACACCATCCTGCACTGAACAACACCATGCCGCATTGAACAACACCATGCCGCACTGAACAACACCATCCTGCACTGAACAACACCATCCCGCACTGAACAACACCATCCCGCATTGAACAACACCATCCTGCACTGAACAACACCATGCCGCACTGAACAACACCATGCCGCACTGAACAACACCATTCCGCACTGAACAACACCATGCCGCACTGAACAACACCATCCTGCACTGAACAACACCATCCCGCACTGAACAACACCATGCCGCATTGAACAACACCATCCTGCACTGAACAACACCATCCTGCACTGAACAACACCATGCCGCACTGAACAACACCATGCCGCACTGAACAACACCATGCCGCACTGAACAACACCATGCCGCACTGAACAACATTATGCCGCACTGAACAACACCATGCCGCACTGAACAACACCATGCCGCACTGAACAACACCATGCCGCACTGAACAACATTATGCCGCACTGAACAACACCATGCCGCACTGAACAACACCATCCCGCACTGAACAACACCATGCCGCATTGAACAACACCATGCCGCACTGAACAACACCATCCTGCACTGAACAACACCATCCCGCACTAAACAACACCATGCTGCACTGAACAACATTATGGCGCACTGGACAACATTATGCCGCACTGAACAACACCATGCCGCACTGAACAACACCATGCCGCACTGAACAACACCATGCCGCACTGAACAACACCATGCCGCACTGAACAACATTATGCCGCACTGAACAACACCATGCCGCACTGAACAACACCATGCCGCACTGAACAACACGATCCCGCATCGAACAACACCATCCTGCACTGAACAACACCATGCCGCACTGAACAACACCATACCGCACTGAACAACACCATTCCGCACTGAACAACACCATGCCGCACTGAACAACACCATCCTGCACTGAACAACACCATCCCGCACTGAACAACACCATGCCGCATTGAACAACACCATGCCGCACTGAACAACACCATCCTGCACTGAACAACACCATGCCGCACTGAACAACACCATGCCGCACTGAACAACACCATGCCGCACTGAACAACATTATGCCGCACTGAACAACATTATGCCGCACTAAACAACATTATGTCGCAATGAACAACACCATGCCGCACTGAACAACACCATGCTGCACTGAACAACATTATGCCGCACTGAACAACACGATCCCGCATTGAACAACACCATCCCGCAGTGAACAACACCATGCCGCATTGAACAACACCATGCCGCACTGAACAACACCATGCTGCACTGAACAACATTATGCTGCACTGAACAACACGATCCTGCATTGAACAACACCATGCCGCACTGAACAACACCATCCTGCACTGAACAACACCTTTCCACACTGAACACCATGCCGCACTGAACAACATTATGCCGCACTGAAGAACACCATGCCGCACTGAACAACACCATGCCGCACTGAACAACACCATGCCGCACTGAACAACACCATGCCGCAATGAACAACACCATCCCGCACTGAACAACACCATGCCGCATTGAACAACACCATGCCGCACTGAACAACACCATCCCGCACTGAACAACACCACCCCGCACTGAACAACACGATCCCGCATTGAACAACACCATCCCGGACTGAACAACACCATGCCGCACTGAACAACACCATTCCGCACTGAACAACACCATGCCGCACTGAACAACACCATGCCGCACTGAACAACACCATGCCGCACTGAACAACACCATGCCGCACTGAACAACATTATGCCGCACTGAACAACACCATGCCGCACTGAACAACACCATCCCGCACTGAACAACACCATGCCGCATTGAACAACACCATGCCGCACTGAACAACACCATCCTGCACTGAACAACACCATCCCGCACTGAACAACACCATGCCGCACTGAACAACATTATGGCGCACTGAACAACATTATGCCGCACTGAACAACACCATGCCGCACTGAACAACACCATGCCGCACTGAACAACACCATGCCGCACTGAACAACATTATGCCGCACTGAACAACATTATGCCGCACTGAACAACACCATGCCGCACTGAACAACACCATGCCGCACTGAACAACACCATGCCGCACTGAACAACACGACGTCGCACTGAACAACACGACGCCGCACAGAACAACACGACGCCGCACAGAATAACACAATACCGCACAGAACAACACAATACCGCACAAACAGTTTTAGATAATATTACGTCGCAGTCATGTGACGCGGACATGACGTCAATAGGCGGAACTCACGGCAAAATTATAATCCGTGGGCGTGGCTTGCAACAGGAAGTAGGAAAGCGGCAGTTCTGGCAAACAAGACACAGCGGTTAGTAACACGATGACTAACAAGGCAAATATTTTTGTTTTCACCTTGCAACTTGACCGTTTAGAGCGTACAAGGTAATTACAACTGTTTTTTTTTAGCCCTGAAAAGCGAGGGAGTGTGGCGTTTGGGAGGAATGTCGAACTCGGCGTCTGCTTCCAGCCACAGACGCCAAATTTCGACGATTATTTCGACTGGTCAACGGTTGTAAATTATTGCGTTGACTAAAAACTTTATTTAACTCTACTCTTAACTTTGCCGTTTCAGATATGCGGGTATTACACCGCGGAAATGACGTCAATAGGCTGAACTCTCGCCAAAATTCAAATCTGTGGGCGCAATGGCCTTGAGCGAGACACCGGATACAAACACGACGATTATCAACAGAAATATCTTTATTTTCTGCTTGCAAGTGGACCGTCTAGAGCGTACACGGTAAGTACAACTCATTGTGTTTAAAAAGATTTACGTTTGTGTAGTTTGCGTTGCGTTGTATCTGTGAATGTTGGTTGAGGCTAAATGTTAATGTTTAATTTCATTCCTTTAGGTTCCACGGTGTTTGTTGGCTGTATGTTTTCCACTGCAAGAAGAGGCTCGTATCATTGACCAGCAGGAGCTACAATGGTGAGTACCCCTTTCGTCTTCCATTTATGTTAAACACTTCCTATTTCATGTCTAACAGTACTCGATTTAACAAATAACCATAAATAAATACAGTGTGGGCAGTCACGTTAACATATGTGATTATCCTGCCTAATATGTTTATCACAAATATGTCACTAATCACTAATATGTTTATTTGTTTATCACAACACCTTTGGACCTTCAGCAATCGATTATTTACCTTCATCTACATAGAGACAGAACGATGGTGTCTTAAACATCTCATTCATTTCACCAAATAACTTCACGCAGGTGGATAACGGCCGTCTCGGTCACGCTATGTTGCGTGATGCAGTTTTGAAGAACCAAATGCATTTATTCAATGAATAAGTCAAGCTAGTTCCATGTTTATGATGTTGTAAGTTACGGTACCGATTGAAGTTGAGTTCGAAGCCAGTGGAAAACAGCGCTGCGTTTGTGCTCTCCAGGTACAAATGTTGTGATCTCTGACTGACGACCGGGCGAGACTCGAGTAAGAGATGTCCAAACGAGCTCCGGCAGGGCAGGCCAAGGCGGAGCGAACGGACGCCCTTCAGGCCGCCAATGACGAGCTGAGAACCAAACTGATGGACGTCCAGTTAGAACTTCAGCAGGAGAAGAACAAGGTGAAAACCTCAACAGACAGACACTGCCTGCCTCCCTGCCTGCCTCCCTGCCTGCCTCCCTGCCTGCCTCCCTCCCTCCCAGTTTTCCCGATGTAGATTAGACATGCGTGTGCCATGACTGTGTCAGCCTACATCAACAAATGCACCGAGGACGTCAGCACCACTAAGAATATCATCACCCGAGGCAACCAACGACCCTGGATGACTGAGGAGGTACGTCAAACGCTACGAGCGCGGAACTCTGCCTTCAAGTCTGGCGACAAGGAGACACTGAGGACAGCGAGAGCCAACTTGAACCGTGCCATCAGGATAGCGAAGCGAGACCGCAGTCGAAAATTTCAGGATCGTTTCCACGACGTCAAAAACATCAGGAGTATGTGGCAAGGCATACGGGCGATTACAGACTACAACTCACCCTCCCCCCCCCCGGTGGGTGTAGTTGATGCTGACTTTCTAAATGGTCTAAATAACTTCTTTGGGAGGTTCGAGGCACTAAACGGCACTCCAGCAGTTAAAACTGTCCCCCATCAGGAAGAGGAGGTACTCTGCCTTGACTCCGCCGATGTGTTGAAGACCCTGAGGAGAGTCAACCCCTGTAAGGCCCCTGGCCCCGACAACATTCCTGGGCGTGTGTTCAGGGAATGTGCAAGTCATCTGGCTGGGGTCATCACAGACATTTTTAACACCTCGCTGGGCCAAGCCACAGTGCTGGCGTGCTTTAAGACTGCCTCCATCATTCCGGTGCCGAAGAAACCTCAAATCACCTCATTTAATGATTACCGGCCTGTTGCACTGACTCCGGTTATGATGAAGTGCTTCGAAAGGCTGCTTAAAGGTCACATCGTTTCCAGACTCCCCCTATTATTTGACCCGTTCCAGTTTGCCGACCGGCAAAACCGCTCCACTCAGGACGCCATCTCCTCCGTTCTTCACCTGAGCCTGGCTCACCTGGAGGAGAAGAACACCCATGTGCGGAGGCTGTTCCTGGACTTCAGCTCAGCGTTTAACACCATCATCCCACAGCATCTGGTAGGAAAATTGGAACACCTGGGCTTCAACACCCCCCTTCGCAACTGGCTGCTAGACTTCCTCACCAACAGACCTCAGTCAGTCCGGGTCGGACAGAACACCTCTGATGTCATCACCCTCAGCACAGGCTCCCTTCAGGGCTGCGTCCTGAGCCCCCTGCTGTGCACCCTGATGACACACGACTGCGTCCTCAGGTTCACCACCAATCACATCGTGAAGTCAGCAGACGACACAACGGTGGTGGGGCTCATCAGAGACAACAACGAACTGGACTACAGAGAGGAGGTGGAGCAGCTGGTGGGCTGGTGCAGAGAAAACAGCCTGATCCTGAATGAGGAGAAGATGAAGGAGATCATCGTCGACTTCAGGAAAAAACAGCCTCACCACGCTCCACTGATCATCAACAGCTCAGCTGTGGAGGTGGTCAGCACCACCAAATTCCTGGGGGTCCACATCACAGAAGACCTCACCTGGACTATGAACACTACGGCACTGGTCAAGAGGGCACAGAAGCGCTTGTACTTCCTGCGGAGGATGAGGAGAGCCCACCTGCCCCCACCCATCATGAGGACGTTCTACAGGAGCACCATAGAGAGCATTCTGACAAGCTGTCTCTCTGTGTGGTGTGGAGGCTGCACCGCCTCCGATTGGAAGAACGTGAGGAGAGTGGTGAGGACAGCAGAGAGGATCATAGGGGCTCCTCTTCCCTCCATTCAGGACATTTCATCTCAGCGCTGCATGTCCCGTGCCCGTAACATCATCAATGACCCATCACACCCCCACCATGGACTGTTCTCCCTGCTGCCCTCTGGGAAGAGGTTTGCAGCATCCGCTGCAGGTCCACCAGGTTCTGCAACAGCTTTTTCCCTGCTGTCATCAGACTGTTGAACACTAGAACTGTTGAGCTCTAAACTGAACTCTGCATCACACATTCACAGAACTGTACTTTATGACACTACGGACCTCTATCTTGCACTATCTCGCACTACCAACTTTACTGAACTTGTATAAACCCTTTAAATAGAAGTTTAATACATGGTTTAGCATTCCTCTGCACACTCTTGAATACTGTTTTGCCTACTTGCACTATTGCATAATTATCACTGCTGCACTTTATACTTATTTTTAATATATATACATATATATATATATATATATAGTATATATGTATATATATATATTTTCATAGGATATGTTACTTCTATTCAACTGCAATATCACTACTTTGTTGTAAGACGTATGCAACGGAATTTCGTTTTGTATGCACCATGTGCAGACAAGATGACAATAAAGTTTGTCTAAGTCTAAGTCATGTCAGGTCAGCTGTCTGGAGAGAGAGAGAAGTCAGGACCTGCGGGCGGAGCACCACCGTGCCACCGCCGCCATGACGGAACTCAAAAGCAAACTCCATGAGGAGAAGCAGAAAGAGTTAGCCATTACCAGGGAGACATTACTGCGGCAGCATGAAATGGAGCTGATGAGAGTGATCAAAATCAAAGATGGAGAGATCCAGCGACTGAATGCCTTGGTCCTCAGCCTGAGGGACGGCTCCATGGACAAGGTGATCCGCTCTATCCGTGTCTGACTATCCGCACGCCACGTCGGGCTTCGATGCGGCCGCTACCGTATTGTGTAGCTTGTCCCCAGTAAGCGTCGCGGCGCTCCGTTGCGGTCTCAACGGCCCGGTGTGGCGCAATGTCTGCTCAGGTGAGGAGGGGGGGCGCTTTGCTGGCGGAGGTGGAGGAGACGCGGCGGTGTCGGGAGACCGAGCGGTGTCGCCTCCACCAGGAGCGCGGAAGAAGCCCTGGCAGCGGCCCAGCAGGCCTGGCAGTCCCGAGCGGCCGAGCTCCGATCGGCTCATCACCAGCATCGGGAGGAGCTGAGCCGAACCAAGAGAGACTGCGAGAGGGAGATCCGCCGACTGGTAGGACTGATCAGATGCGCGGTGCGTGACTATGTTCCCAATTTCGTTGTATACCTGCAGTGCAATGACACCTAAGGCATTCTATTCTATTCTATTTCACAAGAAGAAAATGTCCGGTTGCTCGCTTCGCTTTTGTCACAGCAAAGGTGTTCTAGTCGATTCAAGAAAAAAATTGGCCGGTTGCTCTCTTTGTTTTTGTCACAATTCTGGCAAATGAGTTTGCCCGCCTGCCTGAGCGCTCCCCGTTTGTACATCCAGACGGATGAGATCAAGCTGAAAGACAGAGCGGTTAGTGTTTTGGATGAAGCCCTGGGGCCGGCCACGTCCACCGCCTTCAGCTGCAGACTCAGGCTGCCGAGCAGCAGATCGCTGCCCTGAGGGATTCCCAAAGGGCGGGCCTAAACTACCCTGGAAGTGGGGTCAACGCCGCTACTAGCAATCCTCTTCATTGCGTAAGCCACCTCATCACACACTTGCAGTACGCATGACTTAGTTCGTTGCTGGAGGAAGGTAGCACAAAAACAGTTTTGAACTTTGAACGAGTGCTTGTGTGTGTGTGTTGCGGGGCGTTTTCAGTCTCAGGAGGATCGGGACACGCGACGGTTTCATCTGAAAATCGCTGAGCTCAGCGCAGTCATCAGGAAACTGGAGGATCGAAACGCCCTGCTTTCTGAAGAGCGCAATGAACTGGTAATTTATTGACGGCACGCTTGAAGGTTTGCGCTACGTTTGATGCGCGCCATCCAGCGAGGCACCCATTGCGCTTGCTTATTAGTTGAGCGGCGCGGCGAGTCGGTTGCCTGGTAGATGTCTTTTATTGGGAGCCAAAGCCACGATTCCGTTCAAACCGATGCAAAAGGAATGGATACGTTCTGGCCCGCGTGTTGTGCGTCTTTCACATCCCGCACTTCATGCTTGCAGCTAAAGCGACTGAGAGAAACAGAAAGCCAGTTTCTGCCACTCCTGTACAAAAACAAACGCCTGAGCAGGAAGAATGAAGAACTCTCGCTGGTGCTGTGTCGCCTTGAAAACAAAGTGCGCTTTGTCACCCAGGAGAACGAGGAGATGGCAAGCTTGGTAAGTCGACGCGGACAACGGCGGCGTGCCAACAGAGTCCACTGCATTTGTGTTCCACAGAGAAGGCCTAGTTCGCTCAATGACCTGGACCGCGGTTGCGGCCAGCAGGATGGTGAAATGGAGTTCCTTCAAGTTGTGGAGCAGCGGCACATCATCGACGACTTGTCCAAGGTCTTCAGGCAGGCGACTCGGTGCACGTACGGCAGCGCCGCGCTCGCTCGCTGTCGCCAGGAAACCTTTTCCGTCCAAAGCTTGGCCGGCGGCCGCCATCCAAAAAATTGGCCCCTTAAATTCCGACCTTTCAAGCAGGAGCATTGTGCGCACGCGTTTGAACACGCTTTAGACTTGTTTTGCCGTTTTCAGCAGCTCAAAGCTCCCGTTTTGTCAGCGCCTTTGCCACTCGCTGTGCGCTGAAAACGACGGACTTGCCCGGCTGCTCAGCCCGTCAACCATGAGCCGCGAGCGCGACGTCATTGTCCGTAGGCAGCTAGTGGCAAAATGCACCCTGTTAGAGTTGCGCTCGCTCCAACTTATTTTGCAAGAACCACACGGGAGACAAGTAAGTTCTTTTGGACACCTGCAGGTGGAGAGTCCATCCGTTGTACGAATGAAGTCTGACTCTCGGCTCCTGCACGAGCATTTTAATTAAGAGAAACAGGGTGGGTGTAAGAGTGGATTGAATAGAGGAAGCCCTTGACCTCTAGTCAAAACATAGCAAGGGGTGTTTTACGACTTTGTGTAGGAAGGGATAAGCGATAGGGATAAATAAGGGATAAATAATATTATTTATTACAGGTCGCAGTCAAAGTCAAAGCAACACAATGATACGATAAAGATAATCTGGAAAACCCTGACACACCCTGTAGTTGTCACTTTTGGAAAAGACGAGCGTCCCTCCAATCATCGCCGGTGACGTGTTTTTCAGGCTCTGGAGACAGGAGCTCATGTCAGAAATGTCATTGTGAGTCGCGTTTGTTTCTGCGCCGGAGCCGTTCGTTCCCTTTGCATCCAAAGAATCTCAAAGGCGGATTATTTGTGTCGACAGGAGAGAGATTTGCTGCTACGATACCGACGTCGAGAATCTCTGAGGAGGAACAAAGCGTGAGGTCCTGCAAGGTGAGTCTGTTTGTTTGCGGCTGCTTGGTGTTGCGCAAGATGAAATGGCCTTTTTCTCGCTATCGTTCCTCTCGTCGATTCATCGTGAGGTGTCGCTTCAGTTTGTTCAGAGAGATGTTTGCTTCCGCGCCCGCAGGTCATCGAAACATTTTACGGCTACGACGAAGACGTGTTGGTGGACTCGGACGGATCGTCCTTGTCTTTTCACACCGACAGAACCCCCGACACGGAACCCGAAGAGGTAGCCCGCCATTTCTGCCAGCGTATTGGCACCAAACATTCCTCTTCAGCCTGGAATCGGACTCGTCTTTGCGTCGCGGGTGCTTTGTCGCCGGTCTGACTGATTCTGGTACTAGTGCTGTGTTGCATTGGTGTGTGCATGAAGAGGCGGAGCTTCGCTACCGCCAGCTGACGCAAGAATATCAAGCGCTGCAACGAGCCTACGCTCTGCTAGCCCAGACCAGCGAAAGGGGACTACGACGCCGAGAAGGAGATCAAGGTGGCGCCCCTTCCCGCAACCCCCGGCCGGGTCGCAGCCTCCCCGTTCTCACCCAGCCTCGGGTGTTCTCTGGTCTGAAAGGAGGAGGAGGAGCCTCCCTCCTCCTCCTTTCAGACCAGAGAAAAGCTGATGGTAGAAATGGGTCACTATCAAAGCAGAGTAGCAGATCTGGAGTCAGCGCTGAAGCAACAAGGACAGGTAAGCTCATCAATGAGCACACCTTTTTCTCAGACAAAATAGCTACATTCTTCAGTCACTCATCCGTCTGGCATTACTGGACCAACCCCCCCCCCCCCCCCCCCCCGAACGTGGCTGGGAAAATGCGGAGAAAAGCAAATGTCATTTTCCAGTCAACCAAAGAATTTGTGGATGAAAATGACACAACATTCCAAAGCTGTCCACGCGTTTGTCTCTTCTAGAATGTCAAGTGGGTGGAGGAGAAGCAGCTGCTGCGTCAGAGCAATCAGCAGTTGGCCAAAAAGGTGACGGAAAGAAAGGCGCTGGGCGGAGTCGCTTGGCGTCACACCTGTCGGGAAGCCCCGCAGATGAGGTCTGACTGTCTTTTCAGGTCAGGCGGATGGAGGCGGAAGAAGCGCGTCTGAAAGAGCACATCCAGGATATCCGAGACCAAAACGAACTGCTTGAGTTCCGCATCCTGGAGCTGGAGGTGGGAAGACTCGCACAAGCGTGTTGAGGCCAGAGATGTGACGGACGGACGGACGGACGGATGCATGCCTCTGCCTTTCAGGAGAGGGAGTGGCGCTCCCCCGTCTTGAAGTTTCTGCAAGTCCGTTTCCCAGACGGCCTCAGCCCTTTGCAGATCTACTGCGAGGCCGAGGGCGTGAGCGTACGTAAGGCGTCCCTCGCAACCCTAACCTTAACCCGAGGTCCCAGAACACCTTACATTGCTCCTTGCGCCTTTCCCCCGGACATCGTCATCAGTGATCTGATGAAGAAGCTGGACATCCTGGGCTATAACGCCGTAAGTGTATGTCGAACTCCTTATGTTCGCACTCCACGAGACTCGGCGGCTCAAATGTGACTTTTGGAAGGCTTTGCGCTGAAAGAAGCTTGTTGACGCTGTGCCTTTGGGCTCTTGCAGAATCTCACCAACGAGGAGCAGGTGGTCGTGATTCACGCCAGGACCCTTCTCACCCTAGCCGAGAAGGTAACGCGCACGTCCACGCACGCTCTCGCATTCTGCTTATGTGACAGCAGCCTTTCCTCAGTGGTTAGAATACATCAAAGTGACCAAGTCAGCACTTCAACAGAAGATGTTGGACATTGAAAGTGAGAAGGTAGACAGACACGCGACATCAGCCAAGGGGAACTCCGGCAATGTGCCCCAACAATTCTGACCTTGAGCTGTGCTAGGATATGTTCTGCAAGCAGAAGGGCTACCTGGATGAAGAGTTGGACTTCAGGAAGTGTTCCATGGACCAGGCTCATAAGGTAAGCCGCCCTCAAATCTCCCGCCGGACCACTGATGGACGAGGATTGCGGCCCAGAGGATCCTGGAGCTGGAGGCCATGTTGTACGAGGCGCTACCGCAGCGGGACTGCCCCGCCACGGACGGCGAAAAAGCCAGCCACGCTGGCGTGAATGACGTGCTGACGGCGGATCAGAGAGAAGAGCTTAGGAGCGCCGTGGACCAATGGAAGCGAGCCCTGATGTGCGAGTTGAGGGAGCGCGACGCTTGCATCCTCCAAGAGAGAATGGATCTGCTGCACAGCGCGCAACAGGTAAGGGCCCAAAGCCAGCCCGGCACTTACTTGCACGCTTACTGGCTTTTGAATGCCACTTTCCATTTGTCCGTCCTAGAGGAACAAAGAGCTGAAAGAATTCATCGAAGCTCAGAAGAGACAAATCAAACAATTGGAGGAGAAGTTTCTGTTTCTCTTTCTATTCTTCTCCTTGGCCTTCATTCTGTGGCCCTAACACCAGCTGGTGAGTGAGCTCCAGCGGCACCGCACTCGACACCTCCGATACACTGCCAGCCGGTCTCAGACGTTGGCAGACGCTCCGATGCCAACGTATACCCCCCGCCACGGTGACAGAGGCACCGCGTCACACCGGCGCTCATCCAATCAGAAGGCAGGAAAAGCAAATTCACATGCAGGGCACTTTTGAACCAGAAGAGAGCGCCACAAAAAACGGTTGTTGCCCCAAACGCGCACTAAAAAGGGTCAGAATAACAAGAGTCCCACTGGCCAGCCGGGGCCACCCGTCCAGCTGTTTCTTCAGGGGGGAAAAAAATTGGAGTCACCGGTGAGTACATTTTGCATTTAGCTCTGCTTTTCTGCTTCTGTCTTCAAGTGTGTGGCATCCTGCGATCAAAGATTCAGCCAACCCCAAAGCGGTTGACCTCAACGTCCCACCACCATGCCTACCAGAGCAGGTGACGTGATGCTTTGGACATCCTTCCGTCTCAGATGCCCAAAAGTACTCTTTGCCACATCTGCGGCAATACGGTGTCTTTTCAAAGGTGCAAATAAATCCAGCGTGGGCGGAACACGCACGTCTTCGGTTTTTCCCGCTTTGTTTGTGTGACAGCTGTTGTGAAAATTTTATACAAATAAAGTTGTATAGTACAGGTTTGGCCAAGCCGCAACTCCCGAACCGCATGCGGCTCTTTTATGTTCATATCAACATTTGTGTGTGTGTGTGTGTGTGTGTGTGGGGGGGGGGGGGTTGTGCGTGTTGGCTTCACTTGAGTTCAATTTGGTATTTTGGTCAAAAGCGCATGTGGTGAAATTCCACAAAGTAGGATGGGCAAACACATTTCTTTAAACTATGAGTGTCAATTGGGCTCTCGAAATGGCAGGGAAAAGATGCACAGCAAAACGAAAATACGTAGATGAACACAGGACGTTTTAATCAGAGTGGGAAAGTTTCTATTTTTTGTTGAACGTGATGGCAAACCATTCTGCCTGATATGTCAGACCTCAGCGCATTTCAAAGATTCAAATCTTCAGCGCCATGCACTTCAGCTCACTCCATGCTAACATTGATCAGGCGTCGAACCCGCATCATCATGCTTAAGAGGTGGCCATGCTAACCAGTGCGCCATTATGTCAACGCATAATAACTAAGTCTACTGGTCAAAACAGCGGTTACTATATGACGTCGCTACGTCGTGGTCACGTGACGCAGACAAGACGTCAATGGACGTGGGCAGAGTTAACTTGTTTAAAAGGGAGTAGGCAGAAGAAATATTTAATTTATTTAAATCTATTTTGAGTGCACACCATTATGCCAATGCATAACAACTGTAAATCTACTAAACAAAACAGCGGTTGCTATATGACATCTGCCACGTCGTGGTCACGTGACATACGTGACGTAGATGGGCGTAACTTTCGCCGGAATTCAAATCCGCGGGGAGAGTTAACTTGTTTAAAAGAGAGTGGGCAGAAGAATTATTTAATTTATTTAAATCTATTTGGTGTGTGCGCCATTATGTCAATGCATAACAACTGTAAGTCTACTAAACAAAACAGCGGTTGCTATATGACGTCTGCCACGTCGTGGTCACGTGACGCGGACGTGACGTCGACGCCTACTTTACATCCCACCGATCACAGGACCCCTCGGCTGCATAACCGTGCCCCCTTCCCAACCAATCGGATTTGCTATACGCGAAAACGACGCCAATGGAAAGAGCTTCCGCCCAAATTTAAATCCGTGGGCGTGGCTCGCAGCAGGAAGTAGGAAAATGGCGGCGATGTTGACAAAGACACAGCGGATGGTAACATACGACTAACAAGAGAAATATTTTTATTTTCTGCTTGCAACTGGACCGTCCAGAGCGTACACGGTAAGTACAACTCATCGTTTTTAAAAAGAAGTACTTTTGTTGCCCTGAAAAGCGAGTGAGCGTGGCGTTTGTGGGGGACGTCGAATTTCGACGATTCTTTCTGGTCAACGGTTGTAAATGATTGTGTTGATTAAAAAAGAAAACTTGATGTAACTCTACTTTTAACTGCCGTTTCAGATAGATTTGGAATTGCATCACATCCAATTTTGCCTAGAGCGTACACGGTAAGTAACACTCGTTGTGTTTAAGGAGATTTACGTTTGTAATAGCAGAAGTGTAGCCGCGTTGCGTTGTACGTGTGAATGTTGGTCCGGGCGAAATGTTAATGTTTAATTTCATTCCTTTAGGTTCCACGGTGTTTGTTGGCTGCAAGTTTTCCACTGCAAGAAGAGGCTCATATCATTGACCAGGAGCGAGCTACAATGGTGAGTAGCCATAACATTTATGTTAAACACTTCCTATTTCATGTCTAACAGTACTTGATTTAACAAATAACCATAAATAAATACAGTGTGGGCACTGAAGTTAACATATGTGATTATACTGCCTAATCTGTCACCGAGTAGATTGTTGCAAAGTAATATAAGATCCAAAGTTGTAATTCAGAATAGTTTTCAAAAGAAGGCCATTAGAATTATATACAAGTCTGATTACCCTGAACAAGCTATTAATTAAATCACAAATTCTTCAATTCAAAGATTTGGTAGATTATCAGACAAATAATGTCTAACAGTAATTGATTTAACACATCACGATAAGTAGATTGAGTGTGGGCACTCTCAAGTTAACATATGTGATTATACTGCCTAATCTGTTACAGAGTATGTTGTTGCCAAGTAATGTAGAATAGATCCAAAGTAGTAATCCAGAATAGTTTTGAAGAGGCCATTAGAATGATAAACAAATCTGATTACCTTGAACATAATAACAAGCTAAGTGTTTAATATGTCCTATGAAGTCAAAATTGGGCACCATCATGTGGTGAAATTTGGAATTGCATCACATCCAATTTTGCCTGGGAACAAACAGATTACATAAATCTTAGTTTTGAATAAGCCACTCCTTCTCAAACAAGTAAACTCTGCCCATTTTGCGCAGTAGATGTTCTGTTAATATCTAGTATTTATACAAAGTCATAATTTAAATTGCTTTCAACCTTCATTCATCGGTTCAACCAACATTACTCGCTCTTATTACCAACTTGTATTGATTTAACTAAGCGTTTAATACTTCCTATCAGGTCTCAAATCGAGATTTGGCAAAATACAATTTCAGCAAATCCAATTTTGCCAGGGAACAAAAATAGATTAAATAAACTAAATAAGTCCTCTTCCCATTAAATAAATCAGAAAAGTCTGTCTTGTAACCAGTCCTCTTCAAACAAGTAAAGTCTGCCCATTTTGTGCCGTAGATTTTGTGTCTATGCCTAGTATTTAAACAAAATCATAATTTAAACGACTTCTTTCCTTCATTCACTTTGGAAATTTGGAATTGCAGCAAATCGAATTTTGGCAGGGAACAAAAATAGATCAATTAAACTAAATAAGTCTTCTTCCCATTAAATAAATTAAAAAAGTCTGTCTTGTAACCAGTCCTTTTCAAACAAGTAAAGTCTGCCCATTTTGTGCCGTCGATTTTGTGTTAATGCCTAGTATTTATACAAAATCATAATTTAAAGGACTTCATTCCTTCATTCACTTTGGAAATTTGGAATTGCAGCACATCAAATTTTGCCTGGGAAGAAAAGTAGATTAAATAAATTTAATAAGTCTTACTACTTCCCATTAAATAAATTAAATACGTCTTACTTGTTCCCACTCCTTTTCAAAACAGTAGTTTAAAACGAGGGCCCTTCACTCAATCTTTAACCTCAACCCCGCACGTTGTGTTGTATCTGTGAATGTTGGTTGTGGCCAAATGATAGTTTTCTTTCATTCGTTTAGGTTCCAAGAAAACTTGATGTAACTCTACTTTTAACTGCCGTTTCAGATAAGCGGGTATTACGTCGCAGTCATGTGCCG
This sequence comes from Syngnathus floridae, assembly GCF_059516105.1. Taxonomy (NCBI): domain Eukaryota; kingdom Metazoa; phylum Chordata; class Actinopteri; order Syngnathiformes; family Syngnathidae; genus Syngnathus; species Syngnathus floridae. Next base: position 15,719,058 of record NC_142421.1, on the reverse strand, counting down.
CGGATATGACGTAATTGCCCGAACCTCCGCCAAAATTCAAATCTGTTGGCGCGATGGCCGTGAGCCACTGAGCAGCGACGATTATCAACAGAAATATCTTTATTTTCTGCTTGCAACTGGACCGTCTAGAGCGTACACGGTAAGTAACACTCATTGTGTTTAAGGAGATTTACGTTTGTAATAGCAGAAGTGTAGCCGCGTTGCGTTGTACGTGTGAAAATTGGTCGGGGCGAAATGTTAATGTTTAATTTCATTCCTTTAGGTTCCACGGTGTTTGTTGGCTGCAAGTTTTCCACTGCAAGAAGAGGCTCGTATCATTGACCAGGAGCGAGCTACAATGGTGAGTAGCCATAACATTTATGTTAAACACTTCCTATTTCATGTCTAACAGTACTTGATTTAACAAATAACCATAAATAAATACAGTGTGGGCACTGAAGTTAACATATGTGATTATACTGCCTAATCTGTCACCGAGTAGATTGTTGCAAAGTAATACAAGATCCAAAGTTGTAATTCAGAATAGTTTTCAAAAGAAGGCCATTAGAATTATATACAAGTCTGATTACCCTTAACATAACAACAAGCTATTAATTAAATCACAAATTCTTCAATTCAAAGATTTGGTAGATTATCAGACAAATAATGTCTAACAGTAATTGATTTAACACATCACGATAAGTAGATTGAGTGTGGGCACTCTCAAGTTAACAGATATGATTATACTGCCTAATCTGTTACAGAGTATGTTGTTGCCAAGTAATGTAGAATAGATCCAAAGTAGTAATCCAGAATAGTTTTGAAGAGGCCATTAGAATAATAAACAAATCTGATTACCTTGAACATAATAACAAGCTAAGTGTTTAATATGTCCTATGAAGTCAAAATTGGGCACCATCATGTGGTGAAATTTGGAATTGCATCACATCCAATTTTGCCTGGGAACAAACAGATTAAATAAATCTTAGTTTTGAATAAGCCACGCCTTCTCAAACAAGTAAACTCTGCCCATTTCGCGCAGTAGATGTTCTGTTAATATCTAGTATTTATACAAAGTCATAATTTAAATTGCTTTCAACCTTCATTCATCGGTTCAACCAACATTACTCGCTCTTATTACCAACTTGTATTGATTTAACTAAGCGTATAATACTTCCTATCAGGTCTCAAGGCAAGATTTGGCAAAATACAATTTCAGCAAATCCAATTTTGCCAGGGAACAAAAATAGATTAAATAAACTAAATAAGTCTTCTTCCCATTAAATAAATCAGAAAAGTCTGTCTTGTAACCAGTCCTCTTCAAACAAGTAAAGTCTGCCCATTTTGTGCCGTAGATTTTGTGTCTATGCCTAGTATTTAAACAAAATCATAATTTAAATGACTTCTTTCCTTCATTCACTTTGGAAATTTGGAATTGCAGCAAATCGAATTTTGCCAGGGAACAAAAATAGATCAATTAAACTAAATAAGTCTTCTTCCCATTAAATAAATTAAAAAAGTCTGTCTTGTAACCAGTCCTTTTCAAACAAGTAAAGTCTGCCCATTTTGTGCCGTCGATTTTGTGTTAATGCCTAGTATTTATACAAAATCATAATTTAAAGGACTTCATTCCTTCATTCACTTTGGAAATTTGGAATTGCAGCACATCAAATTTTGCCTGGGAAGAAAAGTAGATTAAATAAATTTAATAAGTCTTACTACTTCCCATTAAATAAATTAAATACGTCTTACTTGTTCCCACTCCTTTTCAAAACAGTAGTTTAAAACGAGGGCCCTTCACTCAATCTTTAACCTCAACCCCGCACGTTGTGTTGTATCTGTGAATGTTGGTTGTGGCCAAATGATAGTTTTCTTTCATTCGTTTAGGTTCCAAGAAAACTTGATGTAACTCTACTTTTAACTGCCGTTTCAGATAAGCGGGTATTACGTCGCAGTCAAATGCCGCGGATATGACGTAATTGCCCGAACCTCCGCCAAAATTCAAATCTGTTGGCGCGATGGCCGTGAGCCACTGAGCAGCGACGATTATCAACAGAAATATCTTTATTTTCTGCTTGCAACTGGACCGTCTAGAGCGTACACGGTAAGTAACACTCATTGTGTTTAAGGAGATTTACGTTTGTAATAGCAGAAGTGTAGCCGCGTTGCGTTGTACGTGTGAAAATTGGTCGAGGCGAAATGTTAATGTTTAATTTCATTCCTTTAGGTTCCACGGTGTTTGTTGGCTGCAAGTTTTCCACTGCAAGAAGAGGCTCGTATCATTGACCAGGAGCGAGCTACAATGGTGAGTAGCCATAACATTTATGTTAAACACTTCCTATTTCATGTCTAACAGTACTTGATTTAACAAATAACCATAAATAAATACAGTGTGGGCACTGAAGTTAACATATGTGATTATACTGCCTAATCTGTCACGGAGTAGATTGTTGCAAAGTAATATAAGATCCAAAGTTGTAATTCAGAATAGTTTTCAAAAGAAGGCCATTAGAATTATATACAAGTCTGATTACCCTGAACAAGCTATTAATTAAATCACAAATTCTTCAATTCAAAGATTTGGTAGATTATCAGACAAATAATGTCTAACAGTAATTGATTTAACACATCACGATAAGTAGATTGAGTGTGGGCACTCTCAAGTTAACATATGTGATTATACTGCCTAATCTGTTACAGAGTATGTTGTTGCCAAGTAATGTAGAATAGATCCAAAGTAGTAATCCAGAATAGTTTTGAAGAGGCCGTTAGAATGATAAACAAATCTGATTACCTTGAACATAATAACAAGCTAAGTGTTTAATATGTCCTATGAAGTCAAAATTGGGCACCATCATGTGGTGAAATTTGGAATTGCATCACATCCAATTTTGCCTGGGAACAAACAGATTACATAAATCTTAGTTTTGAATAAGCCACTCCTTCTCAAACAAGTAAACTCTGCCCATTTTGCGCAGTAGATGTTCTGTTAATATCTAGTATTTATACAAAGTCATAATTTAAATTGCTTTCAACCTTCATTTATCGGTTCAACCAACATTACTCGCTCTTATTACCAACTTGTATTGATTTAACGAAGCGTTTAATACTTCCTATCAGGTCTCAAATCGAGATTTGGCAAAATACAATTTCAGCAAATCCAATTTTGCCAGGGAACAAAAATAGATTAAATAAACTAAATAAGTCCTCTTCCCATTAAATAAATCAGAAAAGTCTGTCTTGTAACCAGTCCTCTTCAAACAAGTAAAGTCTGCCCATTTTGTGCCGTAGATTTTGTGTCTATGCCTAGTATTTAAACAAAATCATAATTTAAACGACTTCTTTCCTTCATTCACTTTGGAAATTTGGAATTGCAGCAAATCGAATTTTGGCAGGGAACAAAAATAGATCAATTAAACTAAATAAGTCTTCTTCCCATTAAATAAATTAAAAAAGTCTGTCTTGTAACCAGTCCTTTTCAAACAAGTAAAGTCTGCCCATTTTGTGCCGTCGATTTTGTGTTAATGCCTAGTATTTATACAAAATCATAATTTAAAGGACTTCATTCCTTCATTCACTTTGGAAATTTGGAATTGCAGCACATCAAATTTTGCCTGGGAAGAAAAGTAGATTAAATAAATTTAATAAGTCTTACTACTTCCCATTAAATAAATTAAATACGTCTTACTTGTTCCCACTCCTTTTCAAAACAGTAGTTTAAAACGAGGGCCCTTCACTCAATCTTTAACCCCAACCCCGCACGTTGTGTTGTATCTGTGAATGTTGGTTGTGGCCAAATGATAGTTTTCTTTCATTCGTTTAGGTTCCAAGAAAACTTGATGTAACTCTACTTTTAACTGCCGTTTCAGATAAGCGGGTATTACGTCGCAGTCATGTGCCGTGGATATGACGTAATTGCCCGAACCTCCGCCAAAATTCAAATCTGTTGGCGCGATGGCCGTGAGCCACTGAGCAGCGACGATTATCAACAGAAATATCTTTATTTTCTGCTTGCAACTGGACCGTCTAGAGCGTACACGGTAAGTAACACTCATTGTGTTTAAGGAGATTTACGTTTGTAATAGCAGAAGTGTAGCCGCGTTGCGTTGTACGTGTGAAAATTGGTCGAGGCGAAATGTTAATGTTTAATTTCCTTTAGGTTCCACGGTGTTTGTTGGCTGCAAGTTTTCCACTGCAAGAAGAGGCTCGTATCATTGACCAGGAGCGAGCTACAATGGTGAGTAGCCATAACATTTATGTTAAACACTTCCTATTTCATGTCTAACAGTACTTGATTTAACAAATAACCATAAATAAATACAGTGTGGGCACTGAAGTTAACATATGTGATTATACTGCCTAATCTGTCACGGAGTAGATTGTTGCAAAGTAATATAAGATCCAAAGTTGTAATTCAGAATAGTTTTCAAAAGAAGGCCATTAGAATTATATACAAGTCTGATTACCCTGAACAAGCTATTAATTAAATCACAAATTCTTCAATTCAAAGATTTGGTAGATTATCAGACAAATAATGTCTAACAGTAATTGATTTAACACATCACGATAAGTAGATTGAGTGTGGGCACTCTCAAGTTAACATATGTGATTATACTGCCTAATCTGTTACAGAGTATGTTGTTGCCAAGTAATGTAGAATAGATCCAAAGTAGTAATCCAGAATAGTTTTGAAGAGGCCATTAGAATGATAAACAAATCTGATTACCTTGAACATAATAACAAGCTAAGTGTTTAATATGTCCTATGAAGTCAAAATTGGGCACCATCATGTGGTGAAATTTGGAATTGCATCACATCCAATTTTGCCTGGGAACAAACAGATTACATAAATCTTAGTTTTGAATAAGCCACTCCTTCTCAAACAAGTAAACTCTGCCCATTTTGCGCAGTAGATGTTCTGTTAATATCTAGTATTTATACAAAGTCATAATTTAAATTGCTTTCAACCTTCATTCATCGGTTCAACCAACATTACTCGCTCTTATTACCAACTTGTATTGATTTAACGAAGCGTTTAATACTTCCTATCAGGTCTCAAATCGAGATTTGGCAAAATACAATTTCAGCAAATCCAATTTTGCCAGGGAACAAAAATAGATTAAATAAACTAAATAAGTCCTCTTCCCATTAAATAAATCAGAAAAGTCTGTCTTGTAACCAGTCCTCTTCAAACAAGTAAAGTCTGCCCATTTTGTGCCGTAGATTTTGTGTCTATGCCTAGTATTTAAACAAAATCATAATTTAAACGACTTCTTTCCTTCATTCGCTTTGGAAATTTGGAATTGCAGCAAATCGAATTTTGGCAGGGAACAAAAATAGATCAATTAAACTAAATAAGTCTTCTTCCCATTAAATAAATTAAAAAAGTCTGTCTTGTAACCAGTCCTTTTCAAACAAGTAAAGTCTGCCCATTTTGTGCCGTCGATTTTGTGTTAATGCCTAGTATTTATACAAAATCATAATTTAAAGGACTTCATTCCTTCATTCACTTTGGAAATTTGGAATTGCAGCACATCAAATTTTGCCTGGGAAGAAAAGTAGATTAAATAAATTTAATAAGTCTTACTACTTCCCATTAAATAAATTAAATACGTCTTACTTGTTCCCACTCCTTTTCAAAACAGTAGTTTAAAACGAGGGCCCTTCACTCAATCTTTAACCCCAACCCCGCACGTTGTGTTGTATCTGTGAATGTTGGTTGTGGCCAAATGATAGTTTTCTTTCATTCGTTTAGGTTCCAAGAAAACTTGATGTAACTCTACTTTTAACTGCCGTTTCAGATAAGCGGGTATTACGTCGCAGTCATGTGCCGTGGATATGACGTAATTGCCCGAACCTCCACCAAAATTCAAATCTGTTGGCGCGATGGCCGTGAGCCACTGAGCAGCGACGATTATCAACAGAAATATCTTTATTTTCTGCTTGCAACTGGACCGTCTAGAGCGTACACGGTAAGTAACACTCATTGTGTTTAAGGAGATTTACGTTTGTAATAGCAGAAGTGTAGCCGCGTTGCGTTGTACGTGTGAAAATTGGTCGAGGCGAAATGTTAATGTTTAATTTCCTTTAGGTTCCACGGTGTTTGTTGGCTGCAAGTTTTCCACTGCAAGAAGAGGCTCGTATCATTGACCAGGAGCGAGCTACAATGGTGAGTAGCCATAACATTTATGTTAAACACTTCCTATTTCATGTCTAACAGTACTTGATTTAACAAATAACCATAAATAAATACAGTGTGGGCACTGAAGTTAACATATGTGATTATACTGCCTAATCTGTCACGGAGTAGATTGTTGCAAAGTAATATAAGATCCAAAGTTGTAATTCAGAATAGTTTTCAAAAGAAGGCCATTAGAATTATATACAAGTCTGATTACCCTGAACAAGCTATTAATTAGATCACAAATTCTTCAATTCAAAGATTTGGTAGATTATCAGACAAATAATGTCTAACAGTAATTGATTTAACACATCACGATAAGTAGATTGAGTGTGGGCACTCTCAAGTTAACATATGTGATTATACTGCCTAATCTGTTACAGAGTATGTTGTTGCCAAGTAATGTAGAATAGATCCAAAGTAGTAATCCAGAATAGTTTTGAAGAGGCCATTAGAATGATAAACAAATCTGATTACCTTGAACATAATAACAAGCTAAGTGTTTAATATGTCCTATGAAGTCAAAATTGGGCACCATCATGTGGTGAAATTTGGAATTGCATCACATCCAATTTTGCCTGGGAACAAACAGATTACATAAATCTTAGTTTTGAATAAGCCACTCCTTCTCAAACAAGTAAACTCTGCCCATTTTGCGCAGTAGATGTTCTGTTAATATCTAGTATTTATACAAAGTCATAATTTAAATTGCTTTCAACCTTCATTCATCGGTTCAACCAACATTACTCGCTCTTATTACCAACTTGTATTGATTTAACGAAGCGTTTAATACTTCCTATCAGGTCTCAAATCGAGATTTGGCAAAATACAATTTCAGCAAATCCAATTTTGCCAGGGAACAAAAATAGATTAAATAAACTAAATAAGTCCTCTTCCCATTAAATAAATCAGAAAAGTCTGTCTTGTAACCAGTCCTCTTCAAACAAGTAAAGTCTGCCCATTTTGTGCCGTAGATTTTGTGTCTATGCCTAGTATTTAAACAAAATCATAATTTAAACGACTTCTTTCCTTCATTCGCTTTGGAAATTTGGAATTGCAGCAAATCGAATTTTGGCAGGGAACAAAAATAGATCAATTAAACTAAATAAGTCTTCTTCCCATTAAATAAATTAAAAAAGTCTGTCTTGTAACCAGTCCTTTTCAAACAAGTAAAGTCTGCCCATTTTGTGCCGTCGATTTTGTGTTAATGCCTAGTATTTATACAAAATCATAATTTAAAGGACTTCATTCCTTCATTCACTTTGGAAATTTGGAATTGCAGCACATCAAATTTTGCCTGGGAAGAAAAGTAGATTAAATAAATTTAATAAGTCTTACTACTTCCCATTAAATAAATTAAATACGTCTTACTTGTTCCCACTCCTTTTCAAAACAGTAGTTTAAAACGAGGGCCCTTCACTCAATCTTTAACCCCAACCCCGCACGTTGTGTTGTATCTGTGAATGTTGGTTGTGGCCAAATGATAGTTTTCTTTCATTCGTTTAGGTTCCAAGAAAACTTGATGTAACTCTACTTTTAACTGCCGTTTCAGATAAGCGGGTATTACGTCGCAGTCATGTGCCGTGGATATGACGTAATTGCCCGAACCTCCGCCAAAATTCAAATCTGTTGGCGCGATGGCCGTGAGCCACTGAGCAGCGACGATTATCAACAGAAATATCTTTATTTTCTGCTTGCAACTGGACCGTCTAGAGCGTACACGGTAAGTAACACTCATTGTGTTTAAGGAGATTTACGTTTGTAATAGCAGAAGTGTAGCCGCGTTGCGTTGTACGTGTGAAAATTGGTCGAGGCGAAATGTTAATGTTTAATTTCCTTTAGGTTCCACGGTGTTTGTTGGCTGCAAGTTTTCCACTGCAAGAAGAGGCTCGTATCATTGACCAGGAGCGAGCTACAATGGTGAGTAGCCATAACATTTATGTTAAACACTTCCTATTTCATGTCTAACAGTACTTGATTTAACAAATAACCATAAATAAATACAGTGTGGGCACTGAAGTTAACATATGTGATTATACTGCCTAATCTGTCACGGAGTAGATTGTTGCAAAGTAATATAAGATCCAAAGTTGTAATTCAGAATAGTTTTCAAAAGAAGGCCATTAGAATTATATACAAGTCTGATTACCCTTAACATAACAACAAGCTATTAATTAAATCACAAATTCTTCAATTCAAAGATTTGGTAGATTATCAGACAAATAATGTCTAACAGTAATTGATTTAACACATCACGATAAGTAGATTGAGTGTGGGCACTCTCAAGTTAACAGATATGATTATACTGCCTAATCTGTTACAGAGTATGTTGTTGCCAAGTAATGTAGAATAGATCCAAAGTAGTAATCCAGAATAGTTTTGAAGAGGCCATTAGAATAATAAACAAATCTGATTACCTTGAACATAATAACAAGCTAAGTGTTTAATATGTCCTATGAAGTCAAAATTGGGCACCATCATGTGGTGAAATTTGGAATTGCATCACATCCAATTTTGCCTGGGAACAAACAGATTAAATAAATCTTAGTTTTGAATAAGCCACTCCTTCTCAAACAAGTAAACTCTGCCCATTTCGCGCAGTAGATGTCCTGTTAATATCTAGTATTTATACAAAGTCATAATTTAAATTGCTTTCAACCTTCATTCATCGGTTCAACCAACATTACTCGCTCTTATTACCAACTTGTATTGATTTAACTAAGCGTTTAATACTTCCTATCAGGTCTCAAGGCAAGATTTGGCAAAATACAATTTCAGCAAATCCAATTTTGCCAGGGAACAAAAATAGATTAAATAAACTAAATAAGTCTTCTTCCCATTAAATAAATCAGAAAAGTCTGTCTTGTAACCAGTCCTCTTCAAACAAGTAAAGTCTGCCCATTTTGTGCCGTAGATTTTGTGTCTATGCCTAGTATTTAAACAAAATCATAATTTAAACGACTTCTTTCCTTCATTCACTTTGGAAATTTGGAATTGCAGCAAATCGAATTTTGCCAGGGAACAAAAATAGATCAATTAAACTAAATAAGTCTTCTTCCCATTAAATAAATTAAAAAAGTCTGTCTTGTAACCAGTCCTTTTCAAACAAGTAAAGTCTGCCCATTTTGTGCCGTCGATTTTGTGTTAATGCCTAGTATTTATACAAAATCATAATTTAAAGGACTTCATTCCTTCATTCACTTTGGAAATTTGGAATTGCAGCACATCAAATTTTGCCTGGGAAGAAAAGTAGATTAAATAAATTTAATAAGTCTTACTACTTCCCATTAAATAAATTAAATACGTCTTACTTGTTCCCACTCCTTTACAAAAAAAGTAGTTTAAAACGAGGTCCCTTCACTCAACCTTTAACCCTATTTATTCACCTTCTAGGCTAAGTGTTAAAGGCTAAGTGTTAAAGGCTAAGTGTTAAAGGCTAAGTGTTAGAGGCTAAGTGCCAGAGGCTAGGCGCCAGAGGCGAGTTTTTGTGGGCTGAAGTTTTAGTGGGGTTAGTGTGAATACAATCCAAAAGAATACAACAGAATACAATACAATAGAATATAATACATAGATTAAATTCAATAGCTCTTACTACTTCCCATTAAATAAATTAAATACGTCTTACTTGTTCCCAATCCTTTTCAAAAAAGTAGTTTAAAACGAGGGCCCTTCACTCAACCTTTAACCTCAACCCCGCACGTCACATTGTGTTGTATCTGTGAATGTTGGTTGTGGCCAAATGATAGTTTTCTTTCATTCGTTTAGGTTCCACGGTGTTTGTTGGCTATGTTTTCCACTGTCAGAAGGATGAAAATACAAAGTACAACGCTTGGACGTGGGCGAAGACGTCACCGGTGAGTCCTTCCTTCCTATTTATTTACCTTCTAGATGCTAGAGGCTAAGTGTTAGAGGCTAAGTGTTAGAGGCTAAGTGTTAAACACAATACGAACAACACAACGATACTGCACTGAACAACACGATACCGCACTGAGAAACACGATACCGCACTGAACAACACGATACCGCACTGAACAACACCATGCCGCACTGAACACCATGCCACACTGAACAACACCATCCCGCACTGAACAACACCATGCCGCACTAAACACCATGCCGCACTGAACAACACCATGCCTCACTGAACGACACCATGCCGCACTGAAAGACACCATGCCGCACTGAACGACACCATGCCGCACTGAAAGACACCATCCCGCACTGAACACCATGCCGCACTGAACAACACCATCCTGCACTGAACAACACCATCCCGCACTGAACAACACCATGCCGCACTGAACAACATTATGCCGCACTGAACATTATGCCGCGCTGAACAACACCATGCCGCACTGAACAACACCATGCCGCACTGAACAACATTATGCCGCACTGAACAACACCATGCCGCACTGAACAACACCATGCCGCACTGAACAACACCATGCCGCACTGAACAACATTATGCCGCACTGAACAACACCATGCCGCACTGAACAACACCATCCTGCACTGAACAACACCATTCCGCATTGAACACCATGCCGCACTGAACAACACCATCCCGCACTGAACAACACCATCCCGCACTGAACAACACCATGCCGCACTGAACAACATTATGCCGCACTGAACAACATTATGCCGCACTGAACAACACCATGCCGCACTGAACAACACCATGCCGCACTGAACAACACCATGCCGCACTGAACATTATAACGCACTGAACAACACCATCCCGCACTGAACAACACCATGCCGCACTAAACAACATTATGCCGCACTGAACAACATTATGCCGAAATGAACAACACCATGCCGCACTGAACAACACCATGCCGCACTGAACAACACCATCCTGCACTGAACACCATCCCGCACTGAACAACACCATGCCGCACTGAACAACACCATGCCGCACTGAACAACACCATGCCGCAATGAACAACACCATCCCGCACTGAACAACATTATGCCGCACTGAACAACATTATGCCGCACTGAACAACATTATGCCGCACTGAACAACATTATGCCGCACTGAACAACACCATGCCGCACTGAACAACACCATGCCGCACTGAACAACACCATGCCGCACTGAACAACACGATCCCGCATTGAACAACACCATGCCGCACTGAACAACACCATCCTGCACTGAACAACACCATCCCGCACTGAACAACACCATGCCGCACTGAACAACATTATGGCGCACTGAACAACATTATGCCGCACTGAACAACACCATGCCGCACTGAACAACACCATGCCGCACTGAACAACACCATGCCGCAATGAACAACACCATCCCGCACTGAACAACACCATGCCGCACTGAGCAACACCATGCCGCACTGAACAACACCATCCTGCACTGAACAACACCATGCCGCACTGAACAACACCATTCCGCACTGAACAACACCATGCCGCACTGAACAACATTACGCTGCACTGAACAACACCATGCCGCACTGAACAACACCATGCCGCACTGAACAACACCATGCCGCATTGAACAACACCATGCCGCATTGAACAACACCATGCCGCACTGAACAACACCATCCTGCACTGAACAACACCATGCCGCATTGAACAACACCATGCCGCACTGAACAACACCATCCTGCACTGAACAACACCATCCCGCACTGAACAACACCATCCCGCATTGAACAACACCATCCTGCACTGAACAACACCATGCCGCACTGAACAACACCATGCCGCACTGAACAACACCATTCCGCACTGAACAACACCATGCCGCACTGAACAACACCATCCTGCACTGAACAACACCATCCCGCACTGAACAACACCATGCCGCATTGAACAACACCATCCTGCACTGAACAACACCATCCTGCACTGAACAACACCATGCCGCACTGAACAACACCATGCCGCACTGAACAACACCATGCCGCACTGAACAACACCATGCCGCACTGAACAACATTATGCCGCACTGAACAACATTATGTCGCACTGAACAACACCATGCCGCACTGAACAACACCATGCCGCACTGAACAACATTATGCCGCACTGAACAACACCATGCCGCACTGAACAACACCATGCCGCACTGAACAACACGATCCCGCATCGAACAACACCATCCTGCACTGAACAACACCATGCCGCACTGAACAACACCATGCCGCACTGAACAACACCATGCCGCATTGAACAACACCATGCCGCACTGAACAACACCATGCCGCACTGAACAACACCATGCCGCACTGAACAACACCATGCCGCACTGAACAACACCATGCCGCACTGAACAACACCATGCCGCACTGTACAACATTATGCCGCACTGAACAACACCATGCCGCACTGAACAACACCATGCCGCACTGAACAACACCATGCCGCACTGAACAACACGATCCCGCATCGAACAACACCATCCCGCACTGAACAACACCATGCCGCACTGAACAACACCATGCCGCACTGAACAACATTATGCCGCACTGAACAACACCATGCCGCACTGAACAACACCATGCCGCACTGAACAACACCATGCCGCACTGAACAACATTATGCCGCACTGAACAACATTATGCCGCACTGAACAACACCATGCCGCACTGAACAACACCATGCCGCACTGAACAACACCATGCCGCCCTGAACAACACGACGTCGCACTGAACAACACGACGCCGCACAGAACAACACGACGCCGCACAGAATAACACAATACCGCACAGAACAACACAATACCGCACAAACAGTTTTAGATAATATTACGTCGCAGTCATGTGACGCGGACATGACGTCAATAGGCGGAACTCACGGCAAAATTATAATCCGTGGGCGTGGCTTGCAACAGGAAGTAGGAAAGCGGCAGTTCTGGCAAACAAGACACAGCGGTTAGTAACACGATGACTAACAAGGCAAATATTTTTGTTTTCAGCTTGCAACTTGACCGTCTAGAGCGTACAAGGTAATTACAACTGTTTTTTTTTAGCCCTGAAAAGCGAGGGAGTGTGGCGTTTGGGAGGAATGTCGAACTCGGCGTCTGCTTCCAGCCACAGACGCCAAATTTCGACGATTATTTCGACTGGTCAACGGTTGTAAATTATTGCGTTGACTAAAAACTTTATTTAACTCTACTCTTAACTTTGCCGTTTCAGATATGCGGGTATTACACCGCGGAAATGACGTCAATAGGCTGAACTCTCGCCAAAATTCAAATCTGTGGGCGCAATGGCCTTGAGCGAGACACCGGATACAAACACGACGATTATCAACAGAAATATCTTTATTTTCTGCTTGCAAGTGGACCGTCTAGAGCGTACACGGTAAGTACAACTCATTGTGTTTAAAAAGATTTACGTTTGTGTAGTTTGCGTTGCGTTGTATCTGTGAATGTTGGTTGAGGCTAAATGTTAATGTTTAATTTCATTCCTTTAGGTTCCACGGTGTTTGTTGGCTGTATGTTTTCCACTGCAAGAAGAGGCTCGTATCATTGACCAGCAGGAGCTACAATGGTGAGTACCCCTTTCGTCTTCCATTTATGTTAAACACTTCCTATTTCATGTCTAACAGTACTCGATTTAACAAATAACCATAAATAAATACAGTGTGGGCAGTCACGTTAACATATGTGATTATCCTGCCTAATCACAAATATGTCACTAATCACTAATATGTTTATTTGTTTATCACAACACCTTTGGACCTTCAGCAATCGATTATTTACCTTCATCTACATAGAGACAGAACGATGGTGTCTTAAACATCTCATTCATTTCACCAAATAACTTCACGCAGGTGGATAACGGCCGTCTCGGTCACGCTATGTTGCGTGATGCAGTTTTGAAGAACCAAATGCATTTATTCAATGAATAAGTCAAGCTAGTTCCATGTTTATGATGTTGTAAGTTACGGTACCGATTGAAGTTGAGTTCGAAGCCAGTGGAAAACAGCGCTGCGTTTGTGCTCTCCAGGTACAAATGTTGTGATCTCTGACTGACGACCGGGCGAGACTCGAGTAAGAGATGTCCAAACGAGCTCCGGCAGGGCAGGCCAAGGCGGAGCGAACGGACGCCCTTCAGGCCGCCAATGACGAGCTGAGAACCAAACTGATGGACGTCCAGTTAGAACTTCAGCAGGAGAAGAACAAGGTGAAAACCTCAACAGACAGACACTGCCTGCCTCCCTGCCTGCCTCCCTGCCTGCCTCCCTGCCTGCCTCCCTCCCTCCCAGTTTTCCCGATGTAGATTAGACATGCGTGTGCCATGACTGTGTCAGCCTACATCAACAAATGCACCGAGGACGTCAGCACCACTAAGAATATCATCACCCGGGGCAACCAACGACCCTGGATGACTGAGGAGGTACGTCAAACGCTACGAGCGCGGAACTCTGCCTTCAAGTCTGGCGACAAGGAGACACTGAGGACAGCGAGAGCCAACTTGAACCGTGCCATCAGGATAGCGAAGCGAGACCGCAGTCGAAAATTTCAGGATCGTTTCCACGACGTCAAAAACATCAGGAGTATGTGGCAAGGCATACGGGCGATTACAGACTACAACTCACCCTCCCCCCCCCCGGTGGGTGTAGTTGATGCTGACTTTCTAAATGGTCTAAATAACTTCTTTGGGAGGTTCGAGGCACTAAACGGCACTCCAGCAGTTAAAACTGTCCCCCATCAGGAAGAGGAGGTACTCTGCCTTGACTCCGCCGATGTGTTGAAGACCCTGAGGAGAGTCAACCCCTGTAAGGCCCCTGGCCCCGACAACATTCCTGGGCGTGTGTTCAGGGAATGTGCAAGTCATCTGGCTGGGGTCATCACAGACATTTTTAACACCTCGCTGGGCCAAGCCACAGTGCCGGCGTGCTTTAAGACTGCCTCCATCATTCCGGTGCCGAAGAAACCTCAAATCACCTCATTTAATGATTACCGGCCTGTTGCACTGACTCCGGTTATGATGAAGTGCTTCGAAAGGCTGCTTAAAGGTCACATCGTTTCCAGACTCCCCCTATTATTTGACCCGTTCCAGTTTGCCGACCGGCAAAACCGCTCCACTCAGGACGCCATCTCCTCCGTTCTTCACCTGAGCCTGGCTCACCTGGAGGAGAAGAACACCCATGTGCGGAGGCTGTTCCTGGACTTCAGCTCAGCGTTTAACACCATCATCCCACAGCATCTGGTAGGAAAATTGGAACACCTGGGCTTCAACACCCCCCTTCGCAACTGGCTGCTAGACTTCCTCACCAACAGACCTCAGTCAGTCCGGGTCGGACAGAACACCTCTGATGTCATCACCCTCAGCACAGGCTCCCTTCAGGGCTGCGTCCTGAGCCCCCTGCTGTGCACCCTGATGACACACGACTGCGTCCTCAGGTTCACCACCAATCACATCGTGAAGTCAGCAGACGACACAACGGTGGTGGGGCTCATCAGAGACAACAACGAACTGGACTACAGAGAGGAGGTGGAGCAGCTGGTGGGCTGGTGCAGAGAAAACAGCCTGATCCTGAATGAGGAGAAGATGAAGGAGATCATCGTCGACTTCAGGAAAAAACAGCCTCACCACGCTCCACTGATCATCAACAGCTCAGCTGTGGAGGTGGTCAGCACCACCAAATTCCTGGGGGTCCACATCACAGAAGACCTCACCTGGACTATGAACACTACGGCACTGGTCAAGAGGGCACAGAAGCGCTTGTACTTCCTGCGGAGGATGAGGAGAGCCCACCTGCCCCCACCCATCATGAGGACGTTCTACAGGAGCACCATAGAGAGCATTCTGACAAGCTGTCTCTCTGTGTGGTGTGGAGGCTGCACCGCCTCCGATTGGAAGAACGTGAGGAGAGTGGTGAGGACAGCAGAGAGGATCATAGGGGCTCCTCTTCCCTCCATTCAGGACATTTCATCTCAGCGCTGCATGTCCCGTGCCCGTAACATCATCAATGACCCATCACACCCCCACCATGGACTGTTCTCCCTGCTGCCCTCTGGGAAGAGGTTTGCAGCATCCGCTGCAGGTCCACCAGGTTCTGCAACAGCTTTTTCCCTGCTGTCATCAGACTGTTGAACACTAGAACTGTTGAGCTCTAAACTGAACTCTGCATCACACATTCACAGAACTGTACTTTATGACACTACGGACCTCTATCTTGCACTATCTCGCACTACCAACTTTACTGAACTTGTATAAACCCTTTAAATAGAAGTTTAATACATGGTTTAGCATTCCTCTGCACACTCTTGAATACTGTTTTGCCTACTTGCACTATTGCATAATTATCACTGCTGCACTTTATACTTATTTTTAATATATATACATATATATATATATATATATATAGTATATATGTATATATATATATTTTCATAGGATATGTTACTTCTATTCAACTGCAATATCACTACTTTGTTGTAAGACGTATGCAACGGAATTTCGTTTTGTATGCACCATGTGCAGACAAGATGACAATAAAGTTTGTCTAAGTCTAAGTCATGTCAGGTCAGCTGTCTGGAGAGAGAGAGAAGTCAGGACCTGCGGGCGGAGCACCACCGTGCCACCGCCGCCATGACGGAACTCAAAAGCAAACTCCATGAGGAGAAGCAGAAAGAGTTAGCCATTACCAGGGAGACATTACTGCGGCAGCATGAAATGGAGCTGATGAGAGTGATCAAAATCAAAGATGGAGAGATCCAGCGACTGAATGCCTTGGTCCTCAGCCTGAGGGACGGCTCCATGGACAAGGTGATCCGCTCTATCCGTGTCTGACTATCCGCACGCCACGTCGGGCTTCGATGCGGCCGCTACCGTATTGTGTAGCTTGTCCCCAGTAAGCGTCGCGGCGCTCCGTTGCGGTCTCAACGGCCCGGTGTGGCGCAATGTCTGCTCAGGTGAGGAGGGGGGGCGCTTTGCTGGCGGAGGTGGAGGAGACGCGGCGGTGTCGGGAGACCGAGCGGTGTCGCCTCCACCAGGAGCGCGGAAGAAGCCCTGGCAGCGGCCCAGCAGGCCTGGCAGTCCCGAGCGGCCGAGCTCCGATCGGCTCATCACCAGCATCGGGAGGAGCTGAGCCGAACCAAGAGAGACTGCGAGAGGGAGATCCGCCGACTGGTAGGACTGATCAGATGCGCGGTGCGTGACTATGTTCCCAATTTCGTTGTATACCTGCAGTGCAATGACACCTAAGGCATTCTATTCTATTCTATTTCACAAGAAGAAAATGTCCGGTTGCTCGCTTCGCTTTTGTCACAGCAAAGGTGTTCTAGTCGATTCAAGAAAAAAATTGGCCGGTTGCTCTCTTTGTTTTTGTCACAATTCTGGCAAATGAGTTTGCCCGCCTGCCTGAGCGCTCCCCGTTTGTACATCCAGACGGATGAGATCAAGCTGAAAGACAGAGCGGTTAGTGTTTTGGATGAAGCCCTGGGGCCGGCCACGTCCACCGCCTTCAGCTGCAGACTCAGGCTGCCGAGCAGCAGATCGCTGCCCTGAGGGATTCCCAAAGGGCGGGCCTAAACTACCCTGGAAGTGGGGTCAACGCCGCTACTAGCAATCCTCTTCATTGCGTAAGCCACCTCATCACACACTTGCAGTACGCATGACTTAGTTCGTTGCTGGAGGAAGGTAGCACAAAAACAGTTTTGAACTTTGAACGAGTGCTTGTGTGTGTGTGTTGCGGGGCGTTTTCAGTCTCAGGAGGATCGGGACACGCGACGGTTTCATCTGAAAATCGCTGAGCTCAGCGCAGTCATCAGGAAACTGGAGGATCGAAACGCCCTGCTTTCTGAAGAGCGCAATGAACTGGTAATTTATTGACGGCACGCTTGAAGGTTTGCGCTACGTTTGATGCGCGCCATCCAGCGAGGCACCCATTGCGCTTGCTTATTAGTTGAGCGGCGCGGCGAGTCGGTTGCCTGGTAGATGTCTTTTATTGGGAGCCAAAGCCACGATTCCGTTCAAACCGATGCAAAAGGAATGGATACGTTCTGGCCCGCGTGTTGTGCGTCTTTCACATCCCGCACTTCATGCTTGCAGCTAAAGCGACTGAGAGAAACAGAAAGCCAGTTTCTGCCACTCCTGTACAAAAACAAACGCCTGAGCAGGAAGAATGAAGAACTCTCGCTGGTGCTGTGTCGCCTTGAAAACAAAGTGCGCTTTGTCACCCAGGAGAACGAGGAGATGGCAAGCTTGGTAAGTCGACGCGGACAACGGCGGCGTGCCAACAGAGTCCACTGCATTTGTGTTCCACAGAGAAGGCCTAGTTCGCTCAATGACCTGGACCGCGGTTGCGGCCAGCAGGACGGTGAAATGGAGTTCCTTCAAGTTGTGGAGCAGCGGCACATCATCGACGACTTGTCCAAGGTCTTCAGGCAGGCGACTCGGTGCACGTACGGCAGCGCCGCGCTCGCTCGCTGTCGCCAGGAAACCTTTTCCGTCCAAAGCTTGGCCGGCGGCCGCCATCCAAAAAATTGGCCCCTTAAATTCCGACCTTTCAAGCAGGAGCATTGTGCGCACGCGTTTGAACACGCTTTAGACTTGTTTTGCCGTTTTCAGCAGCTCAAAGCTCCCGTTTTGTCAGCGCCTTTGCCACTCGCTGTGCGCTGAAAACGACGGACTTGCCCGGCTGCTCAGCCCGTCAACCATGAGCCGCGAGCGCGACGTCATTGTCCGTAGGCAGCTAGTGGCAAAATGCACCCTGTTAGAGTTGCGCTCGCTCCAACTTATTTTGCAAGAACCACACGGGAGACAAGTAAGTTCTTTTGGACACCTGCAGGTGGAGAGTCCATCCGTTGTACGAATGAAGTCTGACTCTCGGCTCCTGCACGAGCATTTTAATTAAGAGAAACAGGGTGGGTGTAAGAGTGGATTGAATAGAGGAAGCCCTTGACCTCTAGTCAAAACATAGCAAGGGGTGTTTTACGACTTTGTGTAGGAAGGGATAAGCGATAGGGATAAATAAGGGATAAATAATATTATTTATTACAGGTCGCAGTCAAAGTCAAAGCAACACAATGATACGATAAAGATAATCTGGAAAACCCTGACACACCCTGTAGTTGTCACTTTTGGAAAAGACGAGCGTCCCTCCAATCATCGCCGGTGACGTGTTTTTCAGGCTCTGGAGACAGGAGCTCATGTCAGAAATGTCATTGTGAGTCGCGTTTGTTTCTGCGCCGGAGCCGTTCGTTCCCTTTGCATCCAAAGAATCTCAAAGGCGGATTATTTGTGTCGACAGGAGAGAGATTTGCTGCTACGATACCGACGTCGAGAATCTCTGAGGAGGAACAAAGCGTGAGGTCCTGCAAGGTGAGTCTGTTTGTTTGCGGCTGCTTGGTGTTGCGCAAGATGAAATGGCCTTTTTATCGCTATCGTTCCTCTCGTCGATTCATCGTGAGGTGTCGCTTCAGTTTGTTCAGAGAGATGTTTGCTTCCGCGCCCGCAGGTCATCGAAACATTTTACGGCTACGACGAAGACGTGTTGGTGGACTCGGACGGATCGTCCTTGTCTTTTCACACCGACAGAACCCCCGACACGGAACCCGAAGAGGTAGCCCGCCATTTCTGCCAGCGTATTGGCACCAAACATTCCTCTTCAGCCTGGAATCGGACTCGTCTTTGCGTCGCGGGTGCTTTGTCGCCGGTCTGACTGATTCTGGTACTAGTGCTGTGTTGCATTGGTGTGTGCATGAAGAGGCGGAGCTTCGCTACCGCCAGCTGACGCAAGAATATCAAGCGCTGCAACGAGCCTACGCTCTGCTAGCCCAGACCAGCGAAAGGGGACTACGACGCCGAGAAGGAGATCAAGGTGGCGCCCCTTCCCGCAACCCCCGGCCGGGTCGCAGCCTCCCCGTTCTCACCCAGCCTCGGGTGTTCTCTGGTCTGAAAGGAGGAGGAGGAGCCTCCCTCCTCCTCCTTTCAGACCAGAGAAAAGCTGATGGTAGAAATGGGTCACTATCAAAGCAGAGTAGCAGATCTGGAGTCAGCGCTGAAGCAACAAGGACAGGTAAGCTCATCAATGAGCACACCTTTTTCTCAGACAAAATAGCTACATTCTTCAGTCACTCATCCGTCTGGCATTACTGGACCAACCCCCCCCCCCCCCCCCCCCCGAACGTGGCTGGGAAAATGCGGAGAAAAGCAAATGTCATTTTCCAGTCAACCAAAGAATTTGTGGATGAAAATGACACAACATTCCAAAGCTGTCCACGCGTTTGTCTCTTCTAGAATGTCAAGTGGGTGGAGGAGAAGCAGCTGCTGCGTCAGAGCAATCAGCAGTTGGCCAAAAAGGTGACGGAAAGAAAGGCGCTGGGCGGAGTCGCTTGGCGTCACACCTGTCGGGAAGCCCCGCAGATGAGGTCTGACTGTCTTTTCAGGTCAGGCGGATGGAGGCGGAAGAAGCGCGTCTGAAAGAGCACATCCAGGATATCCGAGACCAAAACGAACTGCTTGAGTTCCGCATCCTGGAGCTGGAGGTGGGAAGACTCGCACAAGCGTGTTGAGGCCAGAGATGTGACGGACGGACGGACGGACGGACGGATGCATGCCTCTGCCTTTCAGGAGAGGGAGTGGCGCTCCCCCGTCTTGAAGTTTCTGCAAGTCCGTTTCCCAGACGGCCTCAGCCCTTTGCAGATCTACTGCGAGGCCGAGGGCGTGAGCGTACGTAAGGCGTCCCTCGCAACCCTAACCTTAACCCGAGGTCCCAGAACACCTTACATTGCTCCTTGCGCCTTTCCCCCGGACATCGTCATCAGTGATCTGATGAAGAAGCTGGACATCCTGGGCTATAACGCCGTAAGTGTATGTCGAACTCCTTATGTTCGCACTCCACGAGACTCGGCGGCTCAAATGTGACTTTTGGAAGGCTTTGCGCTGAAAGAAGCTTGTTGACGCTGTGCCTTTGGGCTCTTGCAGAATCTCACCAACGAGGAGCAGGTGGTCGTGATTCACGCCAGGACCCTTCTCACCCTAGCCGAGAAGGTAACGCGCACGTCCACGCACGCTCTCGCATTCTGCTTATGTGACAGCAGCCTTTCCTCAGTGGTTAGAATACATCAAAGTGACCAAGTCAGCACTTCAACAGAAGATGTTGGACATTGAAAGTGAGAAGGTAGACAGACACGCGACATCAGCCAAGGGGAACTCCGGCAATGTGCCCCAACAATTCTGACCTTGAGCTGTGCTAGGATATGTTCTGCAAGCAGAAGGGCTACCTGGATGAAGAGTTGGACTTCAGGAAGTGTTCCATGGACCAGGCTCATAAGGTAAGCCGCCCTCAAATCTCCCGCCGGACCACTGATGGACGAGGATTGCGGCCCAGAGGATCCTGGAGCTGGAGGCCATGTTGTACGAGGCGCTACCGCAGCGGGACTGCCCCGCCACGGACGGCGAAAAAGCCAGCCACGCTGGCGTGAATGACGTGCTGACGGCGGATCAGAGAGAAGAGCTTAGGAGCGCCGTGGACCAATGGAAGCGAGCCCTGATGTGCGAGTTGAGGGAGCGCGACGCTTGCATCCTCCAAGAGAGAATGGATCTGCTGCACAGCGCGCAACAGGTAAGGGCCCAAAGCCAGCCCGGCACTTACTTGCACGCTTACTGGCTTTTGAATGCCACTTTCCATTTGTCCGTCCTAGAGGAACAAAGAGCTGAAAGAATTCATCGAAGCTCAGAAGAGACAAATCAAACAATTGGAGGAGAAGTTTCTGTTTCTCTTTCTATTCTTCTCCTTGGCCTTCATTCTGTGGCCCTAACACCAGCTGGTGAGTGAGCTCCAGCGGCACCGCACTCGACACCTCCGATACACTGCCAGCCGGTCTCAGACGTTGGCAGACGCTCCGATGCCAACGTATACCCCCCGCCACGGTGACAGAGGCACCGCGTCACACCGGCGCTCATCCAATCAGAAGGCAGGAAAAGCAAATTCACATGCAGGGCACTTTTGAACCAGAAGAGAGCGCCACAAAAAACGGTTGTTGCCCCAAACGCGCACTAAAAAGGGTCAGAATAACAAGAGTCCCACTGGCCAGCCGGGGCCACCCGTCCAGCTGTTTCTTCAGGAGGGAAAAAAATTGGAGTCACCGGTGAGTACATTTTGCATTTAGCTCTGCTTTTCTGCTTCTGTCTTCAAGTGTGTGGCATCCTGCGATCAAAGATTCAGCCAACCCCAAAGCGGTTGACCTCAACGTCCCACCACCATGCCTACCAGAGCAGGTGACGTGATGCTTTGGACATCCTTCCGTCTCAGATGCCCAAAAGTACTCTTTGCCACATCTGCGGCAATACGGTGTCTTTTCAAAGGTGCAAATAAATCCAGCGTGGGCGGAACACGCACGTCTTCGGTTTTTCCCGCTTTGTTTGTGTGACAGCTGTTGTGAAAATTTTATACAAATAAAGTTGTATAGTACAGGTTTGGCCAAGCCGCAACTCCCGAACCGCATGCGGCTCTTTTATGTTCATATCAACATTTGTGTGTGTGTGTGTGTGTGTGTGTGTGGGGGGGGGGGGTTGTGCGTGTTGGCTTCACTTGAGTTCAATTTGGTATTTTGGTCAAAAGCGCATGTGGTGAAATTCCACAAAGTAGGATGGGCAAACACATTTCTTTAAACTATGAGTGTCAATTGGGCTCTCGAAATGGCAGGGAAAAGATGCACAGCAAAACGAAAATACGTAGATGAACACAGGACGTTTTAATCAGAGTGGGAAAGTTTCTATTTTTTGTTGAACGTGATGGCAAACCATTCTGCCTGATATGTCAGACCTCAGCGCATTTCAAAGATTCAAATCTTCAGCGCCATGCACTTCAGCTCACTCCATGCTAACATTGATCAGGCGTCGAACCCGCATCATCATGCTTAAGAGGTGGCCATGCTAACCAGTGCGCCATTATGTCAACGCATAATAACTAAGTCTACTGGTCAAAACAGCGGTTACTATATGACGTCGCTACGTCGTGGTCACGTGACGCAGACAAGACGTCAATGGACGTGGGCAGAGTTAACTTGTTTAAAAGGGAGTAGGCAGAAGAAATATTTAATTTATTTAAATCTATTTTGAGTGCACACCATTATGCCAATGCATAACAACTGTAAATCTACTAAACAAAACAGCGGTTGCTATATGACATCTGCCACGTCGTGGTCACGTGACATACGTGACGTAGATGGGCGTAACTTTCGCCGGAATTCAAATCCGCGGGGAGAGTTAACTTGTTTAAAAGAGAGTGGGCAGAAGAATTATTTAATTTATTTAAATCTATTTGGTGTGTGCGCCATTATGTCAATGCATAACAACTGTAAGTCTACTAAACAAAACAGCGGTTGCTATATGACGTCTGCCACGTCGTGGTCACGTGACGCGGACGTGACGTCGACGCCTACTTTACATCCCACCGATCACAGGACCCCTCGGCTGCATAACCGTGCCCCCTTCCCAACCAATCGGATTTGCTATACGCGAAAACGACGCCAATGGAAAGAGCTTCCGCCCAAATTTAAATCCGTGGGCGTGGCTCGCAGCAGGAAGTAGGAAAATGGCGGCGATGTTGACAAAGACACAGCGGATGGTAACATACGACTAACAAGAGAAATATTTTTATTTTCTGCTTGCAACTGGACCGTCCAGAGCGTACACGGTAAGTACAACTCATCGTTTTTAAAAAGAAGTACTTTTGTTGCCCTGAAAAGCGAGTGAGCGTGGCGTTTGTGGGGGACGTCGAATTTCGACGATTCTTTCTGGTCAACGGTTGTAAATGATTGTGTTGATTAAAAAAGAAAACTTGATGTAACTCTACTTTTAACTGCCGTTTCAGATAGATTTGGAATTGCATCACATCCAATTTTGCCTAGAGCGTACACGGTAAGTAACACTCGTTGTGTTTAAGGAGATTTACGTTTGTAATAGCAGAAGTGTAGCCGCGTTGCGTTGTACGTGTGAATGTTGGTCCGGGCGAAATGTTAATGTTTAATTTCATTCCTTTAGGTTCCACGGTGTTTGTTGGCTGCAAGTTTTCCACTGCAAGAAGAGGCTCGTATCATTGACCAGGAGCGAGCTACAATGGTGAGTAGCCATAACATTTATGTTAAACACTTCCTATTTCATGTCTAACAGTACTTGATTTAACAAATAACCATAAATAAATACAGTGTGGGCACTGAAGTTAACATATGTGATTATACTGCCTAATCTGTCACCGAGTAGATTGTTGCAAAGTAATATAAGATCCAAAGTTGTAATTCAGAATAGTTTTCAAAAGAAGGCCATTAGAATTATATACAAGTCTGATTACCCTGAACAAGCTATTAATTAAATCACAAATTCTTCAATTCAAAGATTTGGTAGATTATCAGACAAATAATGTCTAACAGTAATTGATTTAACACATCACGATAAGTAGATTGAGTGTGGGCACTCTCAAGTTAACATATGTGATTATACTGCCTAATCTGTTACAGAGTATGTTGTTGCCAAGTAATGTAGAATAGATCCAAAGTAGTAATCCAGAATAGTTTTGAAGAGGCCATTAGAATGATAAACAAATCTGATTACCTTGAACATAATAACAAGCTAAGTGTTTAATATGTCCTATGAAGTCAAAATTGGGCACCATCATGTGGTGAAATTTGGAATTGCATCACATCCAATTTTGCCTGGGAACAAACAGATTACATAAATCTTAGTTTTGAATAAGCCACTCCTTCTCAAACAAGTAAACTCTGCCCATTTTGCGCAGTAGATGTTCTGTTAATATCTAGTATTTATACAAAGTCATAATTTAAATTGCTTTCAACCTTCATTCATCGGTTCAACCAACATTACTCGCTCTTATTACCAACTTGTATTGATTTAACTAAGCGTTTAATACTTCCTATCAGGTCTCAAATCGAGATTTGGCAAAATACAATTTCAGCAAATCCAATTTTGCCAGGGAACAAAAATAGATTAAATAAACTAAATAAGTCCTCTTCCCATTAAATAAATCAGAAAAGTCTGTCTTGTAACCAGTCCTCTTCAAACAAGTAAAGTCTGCCCATTTTGTGCCGTAGATTTTGTGTCTATGCCTAGTATTTAAACAAAATCATAATTTAAACGACTTCTTTCCTTCATTCACTTTGGAAATTTGGAATTGCAGCAAATCGAATTTTGGCAGGGAACAAAAATAGATCAATTAAACTAAATAAGTCTTCTTCCCATTAAATAAATTAAAAAAGTCTGTCTTGTAACCAGTCCTTTTCAAACAAGTAAAGTCTGCCCATTTTGTGCCGTCGATTTTGTGTTAATGCCTAGTATTTATACAAAATCATAATTTAAAGGACTTCATTCCTTCATTCACTTTGGAAATTTGGAATTGCAGCACATCAAATTTTGCCTGGGAAGAAAAGTAGATTAAATAAATTTAATAAGTCTTACTACTTCCCATTAAATAAATTAAATACGTCTTACTTGTTCCCACTCCTTTTCAAAACAGTAGTTTAAAACGAGGGCCCTTCACTCAATCTTTAACCTCAACCCCGCACGTTGTGTTGTATCTGTGAATGTTGGTTGTGGCCAAATGATAGTTTTCTTTCATTCGTTTAGGTTCCAAGAAAACTTGATGTAACTCTACTTTTAACTGCCGTTTCAGATAAGCGGGTATTACGTCGCAGTCATGTGCCGTGGATATGACGTAATTGCCCGAACCTCCGCCAAAATTCAAATCTGTTGGCGCGATGGCCGTGAGCCACTGAGCAGCGACGATTATCAACAGAAATATCTTTATTTTCTGCTTGCAACTGGACCGTCTAGAGCGTACACGGTAAGTAACACTCATTGTGTTTAAGGAGATTTACGTTTGTAATAGCAGAAGTGTAGCCGCGTTGCGTTGTACGTGTGAAAATTGGTCGGGGCGAAATGTTAATGTTTAATTTCATTCCTTTAGGTTCCACGGTGTTTGTTGGCTGCAAGTTTTCCACTGCAAGAAGAGGCTCGTATCATTGACCAGGAGCGAGCTACAATGGTGAGTAGCCATAACATTTATGTTAAACACTTCCTATTTCATGTCTA
Organism: Syngnathus floridae; assembly: GCF_059516105.1. Classification (NCBI taxonomy): domain Eukaryota; kingdom Metazoa; phylum Chordata; class Actinopteri; order Syngnathiformes; family Syngnathidae; genus Syngnathus; species Syngnathus floridae. Next base: position 15,692,853 of record NC_142421.1, on the reverse strand, counting down.
ACAGTACTTGATTTAACAAATAACCATAAATAAATACAGTGTGGGCACTGAAGTTAACATATGTGATTATACTGCCTAATCTGTCACCGAGTAGATTGTTGCAAAGTAATATAAGATCCAAAGTTGTAATTCAGAATAGTTTTCAAAAGAAGGCCATTAGAATTATATACAAGTCTGATTACCCTTAACATAACAACAAGCTATTAATTAAATCACAAATTCTTCAATTCAAAGATTTGGTAGATTATCAGACAAATAATGTCTAACAGTAATTGATTTAACACATCACGATAAGTAGATTGAGTGTGGGCACTCTCAAGTTAACAGATATGATTATACTGCCTAATCTGTTACAGAGTATGTTGTTGCCAAGTAATGTAGAATAGATCCAAAGTAGTAATCCAGAATAGTTTTGAAGAGGCCATTAGAATAATAAACAAATCTGATTACCTTGAACATAATAACAAGCTAAGTGTTTAATATGTCCTATGAAGTCAAAATTGGGCACCATCATGTGGTGAAATTTGGAATTGCATCACATCCAATTTTGCCTGGGAACAAACAGATTAAATAAATCTTAGTTTTGAATAAGCCACGCCTTCTCAAACAAGTAAACTCTGCCCATTTCGCGCAGTAGATGTTCTGTTAATATCTAGTATTTATACAAAGTCATAATTTAAATTGCTTTCAACCTTCATTCATCGGTTCAACCAACATTACTCGCTCTTATTACCAACTTGTATTGATTTAACTAAGCGTATAATACTTCCTATCAGGTCTCAAGGCAAGATTTGGCAAAATACAATTTCAGCAAATCCAATTTTGCCAGGGAACAAAAATAGATTAAATAAACTAAATAAGTCTTCTTCCCATTAAATAAATCAGAAAAGTCTGTCTTGTAACCAGTCCTCTTCAAACAAGTAAAGTCTGCCCATTTTGTGCCGTAGATTTTGTGTCTATGCCTAGTATTTAAACAAAATCATAATTTAAATGACTTCTTTCCTTCATTCACTTTGGAAATTTGGAATTGCAGCAAATCGAATTTTGCCAGGGAACAAAAATAGATCAATTAAACTAAATAAGTCTTCTTCCCATTAAATAAATTAAAAAAGTCTGTCTTGTAACCAGTCCTTTTCAAACAAGTAAAGTCTGCCCATTTTGTGCCGTCGATTTTGTGTTAATGCCTAGTATTTATACAAAATCATAATTTAAAGGACTTCATTCCTTCATTCACTTTGGAAATTTGGAATTGCAGCACATCAAATTTTGCCTGGGAAGAAAAGTAGATTAAATAAATTTAATAAGTCTTACTACTTCCCATTAAATAAATTAAATACGTCTTACTTGTTCCCACTCCTTTTCAAAACAGTAGTTTAAAACGAGGGCCCTTCACTCAATCTTTAACCTCAACCCCGCACGTTGTGTTGTATCTGTGAATGTTGGTTGTGGCCAAATGATAGTTTTCTTTCATTCGTTTAGGTTCCAAGAAAACTTGATGTAACTCTACTTTTAACTGCCGTTTCAGATAAGCGGGTATTACGTCGCAGTCAAATGCCGCGGATATGACGTAATTGCCCGAACCTCCGCCAAAATTCAAATCTGTTGGCGCGATGGCCGTGAGCCACTGAGCAGCGACGATTATCAACAGAAATATCTTTATTTTCTGCTTGCAACTGGACCGTCTAGAGCGTACACGGTAAGTAACACTCATTGTGTTTAAGGAGATTTACGTTTGTAATAGCAGAAGTGTAGCCGCGTTGCGTTGTACGTGTGAAAATTGGTCGAGGCGAAATGTTAATGTTTAATTTCATTCCTTTAGGTTCCACGGTGTTTGTTGGCTGCAAGTTTTCCACTGCAAGAAGAGGCTCGTATCATTGACCAGGAGCGAGCTACAATGGTGAGTAGCCATAACATTTATGTTAAACACTTCCTATTTCATGTCTAACAGTACTTGATTTAACAAATAACCATAAATAAATACAGTGTGGGCACTGAAGTTAACATATGTGATTATACTGCCTAATCTGTCACGGAGTAGATTGTTGCAAAGTAATATAAGATCCAAAGTTGTAATTCAGAATAGTTTTCAAAAGAAGGCCATTAGAATTATATACAAGTCTGATTACCCTGAACAAGCTATTAATTAAATCACAAATTCTTCAATTCAAAGATTTGGTAGATTATCAGACAAATAATGTCTAACAGTAATTGATTTAACACATCACGATAAGTAGATTGAGTGTGGGCACTCTCAAGTTAACATATGTGATTATACTGCCTAATCTGTTACAGAGTATGTTGTTGCCAAGTAATGTAGAATAGATCCAAAGTAGTAATCCAGAATAGTTTTGAAGAGGCCGTTAGAATGATAAACAAATCTGATTACCTTGAACATAATAACAAGCTAAGTGTTTAATATGTCCTATGAAGTCAAAATTGGGCACCATCATGTGGTGAAATTTGGAATTGCATCACATCCAATTTTGCCTGGGAACAAACAGATTACATAAATCTTAGTTTTGAATAAGCCACTCCTTCTCAAACAAGTAAACTCTGCCCATTTTGCGCAGTAGATGTTCTGTTAATATCTAGTATTTATACAAAGTCATAATTTAAATTGCTTTCAACCTTCATTCATCGGTTCAACCAACATTACTCGCTCTTATTACCAACTTGTATTGATTTAACGAAGCGTTTAATACTTCCTATCAGGTCTCAAATCGAGATTTGGCAAAATACAATTTCAGCAAATCCAATTTTGCCAGGGAACAAAAATAGATTAAATAAACTAAATAAGTCCTCTTCCCATTAAATAAATCAGAAAAGTCTGTCTTGTAACCAGTCCTCTTCAAACAAGTAAAGTCTGCCCATTTTGTGCCGTAGATTTTGTGTCTATGCCTAGTATTTAAACAAAATCATAATTTAAACGACTTCTTTCCTTCATTCACTTTGGAAATTTGGAATTGCAGCAAATCGAATTTTGGCAGGGAACAAAAATAGATCAATTAAACTAAATAAGTCTTCTTCCCATTAAATAAATTAAAAAAGTCTGTCTTGTAACCAGTCCTTTTCAAACAAGTAAAGTCTGCCCATTTTGTGCCGTCGATTTTGTGTTAATGCCTAGTATTTATACAAAATCATAATTTAAAGGACTTCATTCCTTCATTCACTTTGGAAATTTGGAATTGCAGCACATCAAATTTTGCCTGGGAAGAAAAGTAGATTAAATAAATTTAATAAGTCTTACTACTTCCCATTAAATAAATTAAATACGTCTTACTTGTTCCCACTCCTTTTCAAAACAGTAGTTTAAAACGAGGGCCCTTCACTCAATCTTTAACCCCAACCCCGCACGTTGTGTTGTATCTGTGAATGTTGGTTGTGGCCAAATGATAGTTTTCTTTCATTCGTTTAGGTTCCAAGAAAACTTGATGTAACTCTACTTTTAACTGCCGTTTCAGATAAGCGGGTATTACGTCGCAGTCATGTGCCGTGGATATGACGTAATTGCCCGAACCTCCGCCAAAATTCAAATCTGTTGGCGCGATGGCCGTGAGCCACTGAGCAGCGACGATTATCAACAGAAATATCTTTATTTTCTGCTTGCAACTGGACCGTCTAGAGCGTACACGGTAAGTAACACTCATTGTGTTTAAGGAGATTTACGTTTGTAATAGCAGAAGTGTAGCCGCGTTGCGTTGTACGTGTGAAAATTGGTCGAGGCGAAATGTTAATGTTTAATTTCCTTTAGGTTCCACGGTGTTTGTTGGCTGCAAGTTTTCCACTGCAAGAAGAGGCTCGTATCATTGACCAGGAGCGAGCTACAATGGTGAGTAGCCATAACATTTATGTTAAACACTTCCTATTTCATGTCTAACAGTACTTGATTTAACAAATAACCATAAATAAATACAGTGTGGGCACTGAAGTTAACATATGTGATTATACTGCCTAATCTGTCACGGAGTAGATTGTTGCAAAGTAATATAAGATCCAAAGTTGTAATTCAGAATAGTTTTCAAAAGAAGGCCATTAGAATTATATACAAGTCTGATTACCCTGAACAAGCTATTAATTAAATCACAAATTCTTCAATTCAAAGATTTGGTAGATTATCAGACAAATAATGTCTAACAGTAATTGATTTAACACATCACGATAAGTAGATTGAGTGTGGGCACTCTCAAGTTAACATATGTGATTATACTGCCTAATCTGTTACAGAGTATGTTGTTGCCAAGTAATGTAGAATAGATCCAAAGTAGTAATCCAGAATAGTTTTGAAGAGGCCATTAGAATGATAAACAAATCTGATTACCTTGAACATAATAACAAGCTAAGTGTTTAATATGTCCTATGAAGTCAAAATTGGGCACCATCATGTGGTGAAATTTGGAATTGCATCACATCCAATTTTGCCTGGGAACAAACAGATTACATAAATCTTAGTTTTGAATAAGCCACTCCTTCTCAAACAAGTAAACTCTGCCCATTTTGCGCAGTAGATGTTCTGTTAATATCTAGTATTTATACAAAGTCATAATTTAAATTGCTTTCAACCTTCATTCATCGGTTCAACCAACATTACTCGCTCTTATTACCAACTTGTATTGATTTAACGAAGCGTTTAATACTTCCTATCAGGTCTCAAATCGAGATTTGGCAAAATACAATTTCAGCAAATCCAATTTTGCCAGGGAACAAAAATAGATTAAATAAACTAAATAAGTCCTCTTCCCATTAAATAAATCAGAAAAGTCTGTCTTGTAACCAGTCCTCTTCAAACAAGTAAAGTCTGCCCATTTTGTGCCGTAGATTTTGTGTCTATGCCTAGTATTTAAACAAAATCATAATTTAAACGACTTCTTTCCTTCATTCGCTTTGGAAATTTGGAATTGCAGCAAATCGAATTTTGGCAGGGAACAAAAATAGATCAATTAAACTAAATAAGTCTTCTTCCCATTAAATAAATTAAAAAAGTCTGTCTTGTAACCAGTCCTTTTCAAACAAGTAAAGTCTGCCCATTTTGTGCCGTCGATTTTGTGTTAATGCCTAGTATTTATACAAAATCATAATTTAAAGGACTTCATTCCTTCATTCACTTTGGAAATTTGGAATTGCAGCACATCAAATTTTGCCTGGGAAGAAAAGTAGATTAAATAAATTTAATAAGTCTTACTACTTCCCATTAAATAAATTAAATACGTCTTACTTGTTCCCACTCCTTTTCAAAACAGTAGTTTAAAACGAGGGCCCTTCACTCAATCTTTAACCCCAACCCCGCACGTTGTGTTGTATCTGTGAATGTTGGTTGTGGCCAAATGATAGTTTTCTTTCATTCGTTTAGGTTCCAAGAAAACTTGATGTAACTCTACTTTTAACTGCCGTTTCAGATAAGCGGGTATTACGTCGCAGTCATGTGCCGTGGATATGACGTAATTGCCCGAACCTCCACCAAAATTCAAATCTGTTGGCGCGATGGCCGTGAGCCACTGAGCAGCGACGATTATCAACAGAAATATCTTTATTTTCTGCTTGCAACTGGACCGTCTAGAGCGTACACGGTAAGTAACACTCATTGTGTTTAAGGAGATTTACGTTTGTAATAGCAGAAGTGTAGCCGCGTTGCGTTGTACGTGTGAAAATTGGTCGAGGCGAAATGTTAATGTTTAATTTCCTTTAGGTTCCACGGTGTTTGTTGGCTGCAAGTTTTCCACTGCAAGAAGAGGCTCGTATCATTGACCAGGAGCGAGCTACAATGGTGAGTAGCCATAACATTTATGTTAAACACTTCCTATTTCATGTCTAACAGTACTTGATTTAACAAATAAGCATAAATAAATACAGTGTGGGCACTGAAGTTAACATATGTGATTATACTGCCTAATCTGTCACGGAGTAGATTGTTGCAAAGTAATATAAGATCCAAAGTTGTAATTCAGAATAGTTTTCAAAAGAAGGCCATTAGAATTATATACAAGTCTGATTACCCTGAACAAGCTATTAATTAGATCACAAATTCTTCAATTCAAAGATTTGGTAGATTATCAGACAAATAATGTCTAACAGTAATTGATTTAACACATCACGATAAGTAGATTGAGTGTGGGCACTCTCAAGTTAACATATGTGATTATACTGCCTAATCTGTTACAGAGTATGTTGTTGCCAAGTAATGTAGAATAGATCCAAAGTAGTAATCCAGAATAGTTTTGAAGAGGCCATTAGAATGATAAACAAATCTGATTACCTTGAACATAATAACAAGCTAAGTGTTTAATATGTCCTATGAAGTCAAAATTGGGCACCATCATGTGGTGAAATTTGGAATTGCATCACATCCAATTTTGCCTGGGAACAAACAGATTACATAAATCTTAGTTTTGAATAAGCCACTCCTTCTCAAACAAGTAAACTCTGCCCATTTTGCGCAGTAGATGTTCTGTTAATATCTAGTATTTATACAAAGTCATAATTTAAATTGCTTTCAACCTTCATTCATCGGTTCAACCAACATTACTCGCTCTTATTACCAACTTGTATTGATTTAACGAAGCGTTTAATACTTCCTATCAGGTCTCAAATCGAGATTTGGCAAAATACAATTTCAGCAAATCCAATTTTGCCAGGGAACAAAAATAGATTAAATAAACTAAATAAGTCCTCTTCCCATTAAATAAATCAGAAAAGTCTGTCTTGTAACCAGTCCTCTTCAAACAAGTAAAGTCTGCCCATTTTGTGCCGTAGATTTTGTGTCTATGCCTAGTATTTAAACAAAATCATAATTTAAACGACTTCTTTCCTTCATTCGCTTTGGAAATTTGGAATTGCAGCAAATCGAATTTTGGCAGGGAACAAAAATAGATCAATTAAACTAAATAAGTCTTCTTCCCATTAAATAAATTAAAAAAGTCTGTCTTGTAACCAGTCCTTTTCAAACAAGTAAAGTCTGCCCATTTTGTGCCGTCGATTTTGTGTTAATGCCTAGTATTTATACAAAATCATAATTTAAAGGACTTCATTCCTTCATTCACTTTGGAAATTTGGAATTGCAGCACATCAAATTTTGCCTGGGAAGAAAAGTAGATTAAATAAATTTAATAAGTCTTACTACTTCCCATTAAATAAATTAAATACGTCTTACTTGTTCCCACTCCTTTTCAAAACAGTAGTTTAAAACGAGGGCCCTTCACTCAATCTTTAACCCCAACCCCGCACGTTGTGTTGTATCTGTGAATGTTGGTTGTGGCCAAATGATAGTTTTCTTTCATTCGTTTAGGTTCCAAGAAAACTTGATGTAACTCTACTTTTAACTGCCGTTTCAGATAAGCGGGTATTACGTCGCAGTCATGTGCCGTGGATATGACGTAATTGCCCGAACCTCCGCCAAAATTCAAATCTGTTGGCGCGATGGCCGTGAGCCACTGAGCAGCGACGATTATCAACAGAAATATCTTTATTTTCTGCTTGCAACTGGACCGTCTAGAGCGTACACGGTAAGTAACACTCATTGTGTTTAAGGAGATTTACGTTTGTAATAGCAGAAGTGTAGCCGCGTTGCGTTGTACGTGTGAAAATTGGTCGAGGCGAAATGTTAATGTTTAATTTCCTTTAGGTTCCACGGTGTTTGTTGGCTGCAAGTTTTCCACTGCAAGAAGAGGCTCGTATCATTGACCAGGAGCGAGCTACAATGGTGAGTAGCCATAACATTTATGTTAAACACTTCCTATTTCATGTCTAACAGTACTTGATTTAACAAATAACCATAAATAAATACAGTGTGGGCACTGAAGTTAACATATGTGATTATACTGCCTAATCTGTCACGGAGTAGATTGTTGCAAAGTAATATAAGATCCAAAGTTGTAATTCAGAATAGTTTTCAAAAGAAGGCCATTAGAATTATATACAAGTCTGATTACCCTGAACAAGCTATTAATTAAATCACAAATTCTTCAATTCAAAGATTTGGTAGATTATCAGACAAATAATGTCTAACAGTAATTGATTTAACACATCACGATAAGTAGATTGAGTGTGGGCACTCTCAAGTTAACATATGTGATTATACTGCCTAATCTGTTACAGAGTATGTTGTTGCCAAGTAATGTAGAATAGATCCAAAGTAGTAATCCAGAATAGTTTTGAAGAGGCCATTAGAATGATAAACAAATCTGATTACCTTGAACATAATAACAAGCTAAGTGTTTAATATGTCCTATGAAGTCAAAATTGGGCACCATCATGTGGTGAAATTTGGAATTGCATCACATCCAATTTTGCCTGGGAACAAACAGATTACATAAATCTTAGTTTTGAATAAGCCACTCCTTCTCAAACAAGTAAACTCTGCCCATTTTGCGCAGTAGATGTTCTGTTAATATCTAGTATTTATACAAAGTCATAATTTAAATTGCTTTCAACCTTCATTCATCGGTTCAACCAACATTACTCGCTCTTATTACCAACTTGTATTGATTTAACGAAGCGTTTAATACTTCCTATCAGGTCTCAAATCGAGATTTGGCAAAATACAATTTCAGCAAATCCAATTTTGCCAGGGAACAAAAATAGATTAAATAAACTAAATAAGTCCTCTTCCCATTAAATAAATCAGAAAAGTCTGTCTTGTAACCAGTCCTCTTCAAACAAGTAAAGTCTGCCCATTTTGTGCCGTAGATTTTGTGTCTATGCCTAGTATTTAAACAAAATCATAATTTAAACGACTTCTTTCCTTCATTCGCTTTGGAAATTTGGAATTGCAGCAAATCGAATTTTGGCAGGGAACAAAAATAGATCAATTAAACTAAATAAGTCTTCTTCCCATTAAATAAAAAAAAGTCTGTCTTGTAACCAGTCCTTTTCAAACAAGTAAAGTCTGCCCATTTTGTGCCGTCGATTTTGTGTTAATGCCTAGTATTTATACAAAATCATAATTTAAAGGACTTCATTCCTTCATTCACTTTGGAAATTTGGAATTGCAGCACATCAAATTTTGCCTGGGAAGAAAAGTAGATTAAATAAATTTAATAAGTCTTACTACTTCCCATTAAATAAATTAAATACGTCTTACTTGTTCCCACTCCTTTTCAAAACAGTAGTTTAAAACGAGGGCCCTTCACTCAATCTTTAACCCCAACCCCGCACGTTGTGTTGTATCTGTGAATGTTGGTTGTGGCCAAATGATAGTTTTCTTTCATTCGTTTAGGTTCCAAGAAAACTTGATGTAACTCTACTTTTAACTGCCGTTTCAGATAAGCGGGTATTACGTCGCAGTCATGTGCCGTGGATATGACGTAATTGCCCGAACCTCCGCCAAAATTCAAATCTGTTGGCGCGATGGCCGTGAGCCACTGAGCAGCGACGATTATCAACAGAAATATCTTTATTTTCTGCTTGCAACTGGACCGTCTAGAGCGTACACGGTAAGTAACACTCATTGTGTTTAAGGAGATTTACGTTTGTAATAGCAGAAGTGTAGCCGCGTTGCGTTGTACGTGTGAAAATTGGTCGAGGCGAAATGTTAATGTTTAATTTCCTTTAGGTTCCACGGTGTTTGTTGGCTGCAAGTTTTCCACTGCAAGAAGAGGCTCGTATCATTGACCAGGAGCGAGCTACAATGGTGAGTAGCCATAACATTTATGTTAAACACTTCCTATTTCATGTCTAACAGTACTTGATTTAACAAATAAGCATAAATAAATACAGTGTGGGCACTGAAGTTAACATATGTGATTATACTGCCTAATCTGTCACGGAGTAGATTGTTGCAAAGTAATATAAGATCCAAAGTTGTAATTCAGAATAGTTTTCAAAAGAAGGCCATTAGAATTATATACAAGTCTGATTACCCTGAACAAGCTATTAATTAGATCACAAATTCTTCAATTCAAAGATTTGGTAGATTATCAGACAAATAATGTCTAACAGTAATTGATTTAACACATCACGATAAGTAGATTGAGTGTGGGCACTCTCAAGTTAACATATGTGATTATACTGCCTAATCTGTTACAGAGTATGTTGTTGCCAAGTAATGTAGAATAGATCCAAAGTAGTAATCCAGAATAGTTTTGAAGAGGCCATTAGAATGATAAACAAATCTGATTACCTTGAACATAATAACAAGCTAAGTGTTTAATATGTCCTATGAAGTCAAAATTGGGCACCATCATGTGGTGAAATTTGGAATTGCATCACATCCAATTTTGCCTGGGAACAAACAGATTACATAAATCTTAGTTTTGAATAAGCCACTCCTTCTCAAACAAGTAAACTCTGCCCATTTTGCGCAGTAGATGTTCTGTTAATATCTAGTATTTATACAAAGTCATAATTTAAATTGCTTTCAACCTTCATTCATCGGTTCAACCAACATTACTCGCTCTTATTACCAACTTGTATTGATTTAACGAAGCGTTTAATACTTCCTATCAGGTCTCAAATCGAGATTTGGCAAAATACAATTTCAGCAAATCCAATTTTGCCAGGGAACAAAAATAGATTAAATAAACTAAATAAGTCCTCTTCCCATTAAATAAATCAGAAAAGTCTGTCTTGTAACCAGTCCTCTTCAAACAAGTAAAGTCTGCCCATTTTGTGCCGTAGATTTTGTGTCTATGCCTAGTATTTAAACAAAATCATAATTTAAACGACTTCTTTCCTTCATTCGCTTTGGAAATTTGGAATTGCAGCAAATCGAATTTTGGCAGGGAACAAAAATAGATCAATTAAACTAAATAAGTCTTCTTCCCATTAAATAAATTAAAAAAGTCTGTCTTGTAACCAGTCCTTTTCAAACAAGTAAAGTCTGCCCATTTTGTGCCGTCGATTTTGTGTTAATGCCTAGTATTTATACAAAATCATAATTTAAAGGACTTCATTCCTTCATTCACTTTGGAAATTTGGAATTGCAGCACATCAAATTTTGCCTGGGAAGAAAAGTAGATTAAATAAATTTAATAAGTCTTACTACTTCCCATTAAATAAATTAAATACGTCTTACTTGTTCCCACTCCTTTTCAAAACAGTAGTTTAAAACGAGGGCCCTTCACTCAATCTTTAACCCCAACCCCGCACGTTGTGTTGTATCTGTGAATGTTGGTTGTGGCCAAATGATAGTTTTCTTTCATTCGTTTAGGTTCCAAGAAAACTTGATGTAACTCTACTTTTAACTGCCGTTTCAGATAAGCGGGTATTACGTCGCAGTCATGTGCCGTGGATATGACGTAATTGCCCGAACCTCCGCCAAAATTCAAATCTGTTGGCGCGATGGCCGTGAGCCACTGAGCAGCGACGATTATCAACAGAAATATCTTTATTTTCTGCTTGCAACTGGACCGTCTAGAGCGTACACGGTAAGTAACACTCATTGTGTTTAAGGAGATTTACGTTTGTAATAGCAGAAGTGTAGCCGCGTTGCGTTGTACGTGTGAAAATTGGTCGAGGCGAAATGTTAATGTTTAATTTCCTTTAGGTTCCACGGTGTTTGTTGGCTGCAAGTTTTCCACTGCAAGAAGAGGCTCGTATCATTGACCAGGAGCGAGCTACAATGGTGAGTAGCCATAACATTTATGTTAAACACTTCCTATTTCATGTCTAACAGTACTTGATTTAACAAATAACCATAAATAAATACAGTGTGGGCACTGAAGTTAACATATGTGATTATACTGCCTAATCTGTCACGGAGTAGATTGTTGCAAAGTAATATAAGATCCAAAGTTGTAATTCAGAATAGTTTTCAAAAGAAGGCCATTAGAATTATATACAAGTCTGATTACCCTTAACATAACAACAAGCTATTAATTAAATCACAAATTCTTCAATTCAAAGATTTGGTAGATTATCAGACAAATAATGTCTAACAGTAATTGATTTAACACATCACGATAAGTAGATTGAGTGTGGGCACTCTCAAGTTAACAGATATGATTATACTGCCTAATCTGTTACAGAGTATGTTGTTGCCAAGTAATGTAGAATAGATCCAAAGTAGTAATCCAGAATAGTTTTGAAGAGGCCATTAGAATAATAAACAAATCTGATTACCTTGAACATAATAACAAGCTAAGTGTTTAATATGTCCTATGAAGTCAAAATTGGGCACCATCATGTGGTGAAATTTGGAATTGCATCACATCCAATTTTGCCTGGGAACAAACAGATTAAATAAATCTTAGTTTTGAATAAGCCACTCCTTCTCAAACAAGTAAACTCTGCCCATTTCGCGCAGTAGATGTCCTGTTAATATCTAGTATTTATACAAAGTCATAATTTAAATTGCTTTCAACCTTCATTCATCGGTTCAACCAACATTACTCGCTCTTATTACCAACTTGTATTGATTTAACTAAGCGTTTAATACTTCCTATCAGGTCTCAAGGCAAGATTTGGCAAAATACAATTTCAGCAAATCCAATTTTGCCAGGGAACAAAAATAGATTAAATAAACTAAATAAGTCTTCTTCCCATTAAATAAATCAGAAAAGTCTGTCTTGTAACCAGTCCTCTTCAAACAAGTAAAGTCTGCCCATTTTGTGCCGTAGATTTTGTGTCTATGCCTAGTATTTAAACAAAATCATAATTTAAACGACTTCTTTCCTTCATTCACTTTGGAAATTTGGAATTGCAGCAAATCGAATTTTGCCAGGGAACAAAAATAGATCAATTAAACTAAATAAGTCTTCTTCCCATTAAATAAATTAAAAAAGTCTGTCTTGTAACCAGTCCTTTTCAAACAAGTAAAGTCTGCCCATTTTGTGCCGTCGATTTTGTGTTAATGCCTAGTATTTATACAAAATCATAATTTAAAGGACTTCATTCCTTCATTCACTTTGGAAATTTGGAATTGCAGCACATCAAATTTTGCCTGGGAAGAAAAGTAGATTAAATAAATTTAATAAGTCTTACTACTTCCCATTAAATAAATTAAATACGTCTTACTTGTTCCCACTCCTTTACAAAAAAAGTAGTTTAAAACGAGGTCCCTTCACTCAACCTTTAACCCTATTTATTCACCTTCTAGGCTAAGTGTTAAAGGCTAAGTGTTAAAGGCTAAGTGTTAAAGGCTAAGTGTTAGAGGCTAAGTGCCAGAGGCTAGGCGCCAGAGGCGAGTTTTTGTGGGCTGAAGTTTTAGTGGGGTTAGTGTGAATACAATCCAAAAGAATACAACAGAATACAATACAATAGAATATAATATAGATTAAATTCAATAGCTCTTACTACTTCCCATTAAATAAATTAAATACGTCTTACTTGTTCCCAATCCTTTTCAAAAAAGTAGTTTAAAACGAGGGCCCTTCACTCAACCTTTAACCTCAACCCCGCACGTCACATTGTGTTGTATCTGTGAATGTTGGTTGTGGCCAAATGATAGTTTTCTTTCATTCGTTTAGGTTCCACGGTGTTTGTTGGCTATGTTTTCCACTGTCAGAAGGATGAAAATACAAAGTACAACGCTTGGACGTGGGCGAAGACGTCACCGGTGAGTCCTTCCTTCCTATTTATTTACCTTCTAGATGCTAGAGGCTAAGTGTTAGAGGCTAAGTGTTAGAGGCTAAGTGTTAAACACAATACGAACAACACAACGATACTGCACTGAACAACACGATACCGCACTGAGAAACACGATACCGCACTGAACAACACGATACCGCACTGAACAACACCATGCCGCACTGAACACCATGCCACACTGAACAACACCATCCCGCACTGAACAACACCATGCCGCACTAAACACCATGCCGCACTGAACAACACCATGCCTCACTGAACGACACCATGCCGCACTGAAAGACACCATGCCGCACTGAACGACACCATGCCGCACTGAAAGACACCATCCCGCACTGAACACCATGCCGCACTGAACAACACCATCCTGCACTGAACAACACCATCCCGCACTGAACAACACCATGCCGCACTGAACAACATTATGCCGCACTGAACATTATGCCGCGCTGAACAACACCATGCCGCACTGAACAACACCATGCCGCACTGAACAACATTATGCCGCACTGAACAACACCATGCCGCACTGAACAACACCATGCCGCACTGAACAACACCATGCCGCACTGAACAACATTATGCCGCACTGAACAACACCATGCCGCACTGAACAACACCATCCTGCACTGAACAACACCATTCCGCATTGAACACCATGCCGCACTGAACAACACCATCCCGCACTGAACAACACCATCCCGCACTGAACAACACCATGCCGCACTGAACAACATTATGCCGCACTGAACAACATTATGCCGCACTGAACAACACCATGCCGCACTGAACAACACCATGCCGCACTGAACAACACCATGCCGCACTGAACAACATTATAACGCACTGAACAACACCATCCCGCACTGAACAACACCATGCCGCACTAAACAACATTATGCCGCACTGAACAACATTATGCCGAAATGAACAACACCATGCCGCACTGAACAACACCATGCCGCACTGAACAACACCATCCTGCACTGAACACCATCCCGCACTGAACAACACCATGCCGCACTGAACAACACCATGCCGCACTGAACAACACCATGCCGCAATGAACAACACCATCCCGCACTGAACAACATTATGCCGCACTGAACAACATTATGCCGCACTGAACAACATTATGCCGCACTGAACAACATTATGCCGCACTGAACAACACCATGCCGCACTGAACAACACCATGCCGCACTGAACAACACCATGCCGCACTGAACAACACGATCCCGCATTGAACAACACCATGCCGCACTGAACAACACCATCCTGCACTGAACAACACCATCCCGCACTGAACAACACCATGCCGCACTGAACAACATTATGGCGCACTGAACAACATTATGCCGCACTGAACAACACCATGCCGCACTGAACAACACCATGCCGCACTGAACAACACCATGCCGCAATGAACAACACCATCCCGCACTGAACAACACCATGCCGCACTGAGCAACACCATGCCGCACTGAACAACACCATCCTGCACTGAACAACACCATGCCGCACTGAACAACACCATTCCGCACTGAACAACACCATGCCGCACTGAACAACATTACGCTGCACTGAACAACACCATGCCGCACTGAACAACACCATGCCGCACTGAACAACACCATGCCGCATTGAACAACACCATGCCGCATTGAACAACACCATGCCGCACTGAACAACACCATCCTGCACTGAACAACACCATGCCGCATTGAACAACACCATGCCGCACTGAACAACACCATCCTGCACTGAACAACACCATCCCGCACTGAACAACACCATCCCGCATTGAACAACACCATCCTGCACTGAACAACACCATGCCGCACTGAACAACACCATGCCGCACTGAACAACACCATTCCGCACTGAACAACACCATGCCGCACTGAACAACACCATCCTGCACTGAACAACACCATCCCGCACTGAACAACACCATGCCGCATTGAACAACACCATCCTGCACTGAACAACACCATCCTGCACTGAACAACACCATGCCGCACTGAACAACACCATGCCGCACTGAACAACACCATGCCGCACTGAACAACACCATGCCGCACTGAACAACATTATGCCGCACTGAACAACATTATGTCGCACTGAACAACACCATGCCGCACTGAACAACACCATGCCGCACTGAACAACATTATGCCGCACTGAACAACACCATGCCGCACTGAACAACACCATGCCGCACTGAACAACACGATCCCGCATCGAACAACACCATCCTGCACTGAACAACACCATGCCGCACTGAACAACACCATGCCGCACTGAACAACACCATGCCGCATTGAACAACACCATGCCGCACTGAACAACACCATGCCGCACTGAACAACACCATGCCGCACTGAACAACACCATGCCGCACTGAACAACACCATGCCGCACTGAACAACACCATGCCGCACTGTACAACATTATGCCGCACTGAACAACACCATGCCGCACTGAACAACACCATGCCGCACTGAACAACACCATGCCGCACTGAACAACACGATCCCGCATCGAACAACACCATCCCGCACTGAACAACACCATGCCGCACTGAACAACACCATGCCGCACTGAACAACATTATGCCGCACTGAACAACACCATGCCGCACTGAACAACACCATGCCGCACTGAACAACACCATGCCGCACTGAACAACATTATGCCGCACTGAACAACATTATGCCGCACTGAACAACACCATGCCGCACTGAACAACACCATGCCGCACTGAACAACACCATGCCGCCCTGAACAACACGACGTCGCACTGAACAACACGACGCCGCACAGAACAACACGACGCCGCACAGAATAACACAATACCGCACAGAACAACACAATACCGCACAAACAGTTTTAGATAATATTACGTCGCAGTCATGTGACGCGGACATGACGTCAATAGGCGGAACTCACGGCAAAATTATAATCCGTGGGCGTGGCTTGCAACAGGAAGTAGGAAAGCGGCAGTTCTGGCAAACAAGACACAGCGGTTAGTAACACGATGACTAACAAGGCAAATATTTTTGTTTTCAGCTTGCAACTTGACCGTCTAGAGCGTACAAGGTAATTACAACTGTTTTTTTTTAGCCCTGAAAAGCGAGGGAGTGTGGCGTTTGGGAGGAATGTCGAACTCGGCGTCTGCTTCCAGCCACAGACGCCAAATTTCGACGATTATTTCGACTGGTCAACGGTTGTAAATTATTGCGTTGACTAAAAACTTTATTTAACTCTACTCTTAACTTTGCCGTTTCAGATATGCGGGTATTACACCGCGGAAATGACGTCAATAGGCTGAACTCTCGCCAAAATTCAAATCTGTGGGCGCAATGGCCTTGAGCGAGACACCGGATACAAACACGACGATTATCAACAGAAATATCTTTATTTTCTGCTTGCAAGTGGACCGTCTAGAGCGTACACGGTAAGTACAACTCATTGTGTTTAAAAAGATTTACGTTTGTGTAGTTTGCGTTGCGTTGTATCTGTGAATGTTGGTTGAGGCTAAATGTTAATGTTTAATTTCATTCCTTTAGGTTCCACGGTGTTTGTTGGCTGTATGTTTTCCACTGCAAGAAGAGGCTCGTATCATTGACCAGCAGGAGCTACAATGGTGAGTACCCCTTTCGTCTTCCATTTATGTTAAACACTTCCTATTTCATGTCTAACAGTACTCGATTTAACAAATAACCATAAATAAATACAGTGTGGGCAGTCACGTTAACATATGTGATTATCCTGCCTAATCACAAATATGTCACTAATCACTAATATGTTTATTTGTTTATCACAACACCTTTGGACCTTCAGCAATCGATTATTTACCTTCATCTACATAGAGACAGAACGATGGTGTCTTAAACATCTCATTCATTTCACCAAATAACTTCACGCAGGTGGATAACGGCCGTCTCGGTCACGCTATGTTGCGTGATGCAGTTTTGAAGAACCAAATGCATTTATTCAATGAATAAGTCAAGCTAGTTCCATGTTTATGATGTTGTAAGTTACGGTACCGATTGAAGTTGAGTTCGAAGCCAGTGGAAAACAGCGCTGCGTTTGTGCTCTCCAGGTACAAATGTTGTGATCTCTGACTGACGACCGGGCGAGACTCGAGTAAGAGATGTCCAAACGAGCTCCGGCAGGGCAGGCCAAGGCGGAGCGAACGGACGCCCTTCAGGCCGCCAATGACGAGCTGAGAACCAAACTGATGGACGTCCAGTTAGAACTTCAGCAGGAGAAGAACAAGGTGAAAACCTCAACAGACAGACACTGCCTGCCTCCCTGCCTGCCTCCCTGCCTGCCTCCCTGCCTGCCTCCCTCCCTCCCAGTTTTCCCGATGTAGATTAGACATGCGTGTGCCATGACTGTGTCAGCCTACATCAACAAATGCACCGAGGACGTCAGCACCACTAAGAATATCATCACCCGGGGCAACCAACGACCCTGGATGACTGAGGAGGTACGTCAAACGCTACGAGCGCGGAACTCTGCCTTCAAGTCTGGCGACAAGGAGACACTGAGGACAGCGAGAGCCAACTTGAACCGTGCCATCAGGATAGCGAAGCGAGACCGCAGTCGAAAATTTCAGGATCGTTTCCACGACGTCAAAAACATCAGGAGTATGTGGCAAGGCATACGGGCGATTACAGACTACAACTCACCCTCCCCCCCCCCGGTGGGTGTAGTTGATGCTGACTTTCTAAATGGTCTAAATAACTTCTTTGGGAGGTTCGAGGCACTAAACGGCACTCCAGCAGTTAAAACTGTCCCCCATCAGGAAGAGGAGGTACTCTGCCTTGACTCCGCCGATGTGTTGAAGACCCTGAGGAGAGTCAACCCCTGTAAGGCCCCTGGCCCCGACAACATTCCTGGGCGTGTGTTCAGGGAATGTGCAAGTCATCTGGCTGGGGTCATCACAGACATTTTTAACACCTCGCTGGGCCAAGCCACAGTGCCGGCGTGCTTTAAGACTGCCTCCATCATTCCGGTGCCGAAGAAACCTCAAATCACCTCATTTAATGATTACCGGCCTGTTGCACTGACTCCGGTTATGATGAAGTGCTTCGAAAGGCTGCTTAAAGGTCACATCGTTTCCAGACTCCCCCTATTATTTGACCCGTTCCAGTTTGCCGACCGGCAAAACCGCTCCACTCAGGACGCCATCTCCTCCGTTCTTCACCTGAGCCTGGCTCACCTGGAGGAGAAGAACACCCATGTGCGGAGGCTGTTCCTGGACTTCAGCTCAGCGTTTAACACCATCATCCCACAGCATCTGGTAGGAAAATTGGAACACCTGGGCTTCAACACCCCCCTTCGCAACTGGCTGCTAGACTTCCTCACCAACAGACCTCAGTCAGTCCGGGTCGGACAGAACACCTCTGATGTCATCACCCTCAGCACAGGCTCCCTTCAGGGCTGCGTCCTGAGCCCCCTGCTGTGCACCCTGATGACACACGACTGCGTCCTCAGGTTCACCACCAATCACATCGTGAAGTCAGCAGACGACACAACGGTGGTGGGGCTCATCAGAGACAACAACGAACTGGACTACAGAGAGGAGGTGGAGCAGCTGGTGGGCTGGTGCAGAGAAAACAGCCTGATCCTGAATGAGGAGAAGATGAAGGAGATCATCGTCGACTTCAGGAAAAAACAGCCTCACCACGCTCCACTGATCATCAACAGCTCAGCTGTGGAGGTGGTCAGCACCACCAAATTCCTGGGGGTCCACATCACAGAAGACCTCACCTGGACTATGAACACTACGGCACTGGTCAAGAGGGCACAGAAGCGCTTGTACTTCCTGCGGAGGATGAGGAGAGCCCACCTGCCCCCACCCATCATGAGGACGTTCTACAGGAGCACCATAGAGAGCATTCTGACAAGCTGTCTCTCTGTGTGGTGTGGAGGCTGCACCGCCTCCGATTGGAAGAACGTGAGGAGAGTGGTGAGGACAGCAGAGAGGATCATAGGGGCTCCTCTTCCCTCCATTCAGGACATTTCATCTCAGCGCTGCATGTCCCGTGCCCGTAACATCATCAATGACCCATCACACCCCCACCATGGACTGTTCTCCCTGCTGCCCTCTGGGAAGAGGTTTGCAGCATCCGCTGCAGGTCCACCAGGTTCTGCAACAGCTTTTTCCCTGCTGTCATCAGACTGTTGAACACTAGAACTGTTGAGCTCTAAACTGAACTCTGCATCACACATTCACAGAACTGTACTTTATGACACTACGGACCTCTATCTTGCACTATCTCGCACTACCAACTTTACTGAACTTGTATAAACCCTTTAAATAGAAGTTTAATACATGGTTTAGCATTCCTCTGCACACTCTTGAATACTGTTTTGCCTACTTGCACTATTGCATAATTATCACTGCTGCACTTTATACTTATTTTTAATATATATACATATATATATATATATATATATAGTATATATGTATATATATATATTTTCATAGGATATGTTACTTCTATTCAACTGCAATATCACTACTTTGTTGTAAGACGTATGCAACGGAATTTCGTTTTGTATGCACCATGTGCAGACAAGATGACAATAAAGTTTGTCTAAGTCTAAGTCATGTCAGGTCAGCTGTCTGGAGAGAGAGAGAAGTCAGGACCTGCGGGCGGAGCACCACCGTGCCACCGCCGCCATGACGGAACTCAAAAGCAAACTCCATGAGGAGAAGCAGAAAGAGTTAGCCATTACCAGGGAGACATTACTGCGGCAGCATGAAATGGAGCTGATGAGAGTGATCAAAATCAAAGATGGAGAGATCCAGCGACTGAATGCCTTGGTCCTCAGCCTGAGGGACGGCTCCATGGACAAGGTGATCCGCTCTATCCGTGTCTGACTATCCGCACGCCACGTCGGGCTTCGATGCGGCCGCTACCGTATTGTGTAGCTTGTCCCCAGTAAGCGTCGCGGCGCTCCGTTGCGGTCTCAACGGCCCGGTGTGGCGCAATGTCTGCTCAGGTGAGGAGGGGGGGCGCTTTGCTGGCGGAGGTGGAGGAGACGCGGCGGTGTCGGGAGACCGAGCGGTGTCGCCTCCACCAGGAGCGCGGAAGAAGCCCTGGCAGCGGCCCAGCAGGCCTGGCAGTCCCGAGCGGCCGAGCTCCGATCGGCTCATCACCAGCATCGGGAGGAGCTGAGCCGAACCAAGAGAGACTGCGAGAGGGAGATCCGCCGACTGGTAGGACTGATCAGATGCGCGGTGCGTGACTATGTTCCCAATTTCGTTGTATACCTGCAGTGCAATGACACCTAAGGCATTCTATTCTATTCTATTTCACAAGAAGAAAATGTCCGGTTGCTCGCTTCGCTTTTGTCACAGCAAAGGTGTTCTAGTCGATTCAAGAAAAAAATTGGCCGGTTGCTCTCTTTGTTTTTGTCACAATTCTGGCAAATGAGTTTGCCCGCCTGCCTGAGCGCTCCCCGTTTGTACATCCAGACGGATGAGATCAAGCTGAAAGACAGAGCGGTTAGTGTTTTGGATGAAGCCCTGGGGCCGGCCACGTCCACCGCCTTCAGCTGCAGACTCAGGCTGCCGAGCAGCAGATCGCTGCCCTGAGGGATTCCCAAAGGGCGGGCCTAAACTACCCTGGAAGTGGGGTCAACGCCGCTACTAGCAATCCTCTTCATTGCGTAAGCCACCTCATCACACACTTGCAGTACGCATGACTTAGTTCGTTGCTGGAGGAAGGTAGCACAAAAACAGTTTTGAACTTTGAACGAGTGCTTGTGTGTGTGTGTTGCGGGGCGTTTTCAGTCTCAGGAGGATCGGGACACGCGACGGTTTCATCTGAAAATCGCTGAGCTCAGCGCAGTCATCAGGAAACTGGAGGATCGAAACGCCCTGCTTTCTGAAGAGCGCAATGAACTGGTAATTTATTGACGGCACGCTTGAAGGTTTGCGCTACGTTTGATGCGCGCCATCCAGCGAGGCACCCATTGCGCTTGCTTATTAGTTGAGCGGCGCGGCGAGTCGGTTGCCTGGTAGATGTCTTTTATTGGGAGCCAAAGCCACGATTCCGTTCAAACCGATGCAAAAGGAATGGATACGTTCTGGCCCGCGTGTTGTGCGTCTTTCACATCCCGCACTTCATGCTTGCAGCTAAAGCGACTGAGAGAAACAGAAAGCCAGTTTCTGCCACTCCTGTACAAAAACAAACGCCTGAGCAGGAAGAATGAAGAACTCTCGCTGGTGCTGTGTCGCCTTGAAAACAAAGTGCGCTTTGTCACCCAGGAGAACGAGGAGATGGCAAGCTTGGTAAGTCGACGCGGACAACGGCGGCGTGCCAACAGAGTCCACTGCATTTGTGTTCCACAGAGAAGGCCTAGTTCGCTCAATGACCTGGACCGCGGTTGCGGCCAGCAGGACGGTGAAATGGAGTTCCTTCAAGTTGTGGAGCAGCGGCACATCATCGACGACTTGTCCAAGGTCTTCAGGCAGGCGACTCGGTGCACGTACGGCAGCGCCGCGCTCGCTCGCTGTCGCCAGGAAACCTTTTCCGTCCAAAGCTTGGCCGGCGGCCGCCATCCAAAAAATTGGCCCCTTAAATTCCGACCTTTCAAGCAGGAGCATTGTGCGCACGCGTTTGAACACGCTTTAGACTTGTTTTGCCGTTTTCAGCAGCTCAAAGCTCCCGTTTTGTCAGCGCCTTTGCCACTCGCTGTGCGCTGAAAACGACGGACTTGCCCGGCTGCTCAGCCCGTCAACCATGAGCCGCGAGCGCGACGTCATTGTCCGTAGGCAGCTAGTGGCAAAATGCACCCTGTTAGAGTTGCGCTCGCTCCAACTTATTTTGCAAGAACCACACGGGAGACAAGTAAGTTCTTTTGGACACCTGCAGGTGGAGAGTCCATCCGTTGTACGAATGAAGTCTGACTCTCGGCTCCTGCACGAGCATTTTAATTAAGAGAAACAGGGTGGGTGTAAGAGTGGATTGAATAGAGGAAGCCCTTGACCTCTAGTCAAAACATAGCAAGGGGTGTTTTACGACTTTGTGTAGGAAGGGATAAGCGATAGGGATAAATAAGGGATAAATAATATTATTTATTACAGGTCGCAGTCAAAGTCAAAGCAACACAATGATACGATAAAGATAATCTGGAAAACCCTGACACACCCTGTAGTTGTCACTTTTGGAAAAGACGAGCGTCCCTCCAATCATCGCCGGTGACGTGTTTTTCAGGCTCTGGAGACAGGAGCTCATGTCAGAAATGTCATTGTGAGTCGCGTTTGTTTCTGCGCCGGAGCCGTTCGTTCCCTTTGCATCCAAAGAATCTCAAAGGCGGATTATTTGTGTCGACAGGAGAGAGATTTGCTGCTACGATACCGACGTCGAGAATCTCTGAGGAGGAACAAAGCGTGAGGTCCTGCAAGGTGAGTCTGTTTGTTTGCGGCTGCTTGGTGTTGCGCAAGATGAAATGGCCTTTTTATCGCTATCGTTCCTCTCGTCGATTCATCGTGAGGTGTCGCTTCAGTTTGTTCAGAGAGATGTTTGCTTCCGCGCCCGCAGGTCATCGAAACATTTTACGGCTACGACGAAGACGTGTTGGTGGACTCGGACGGATCGTCCTTGTCTTTTCACACCGACAGAACCCCCGACACGGAACCCGAAGAGGTAGCCCGCCATTTCTGCCAGCGTATTGGCACCAAACATTCCTCTTCAGCCTGGAATCGGACTCGTCTTTGCGTCGCGGGTGCTTTGTCGCCGGTCTGACTGATTCTGGTACTAGTGCTGTGTTGCATTGGTGTGTGCATGAAGAGGCGGAGCTTCGCTACCGCCAGCTGACGCAAGAATATCAAGCGCTGCAACGAGCCTACGCTCTGCTAGCCCAGACCAGCGAAAGGGGACTACGACGCCGAGAAGGAGATCAAGGTGGCGCCCCTTCCCGCAACCCCCGGCCGGGTCGCAGCCTCCCCGTTCTCACCCAGCCTCGGGTGTTCTCTGGTCTGAAAGGAGGAGGAGGAGCCTCCCTCCTCCTCCTTTCAGACCAGAGAAAAGCTGATGGTAGAAATGGGTCACTATCAAAGCAGAGTAGCAGATCTGGAGTCAGCGCTGAAGCAACAAGGACAGGTAAGCTCATCAATGAGCACACCTTTTTCTCAGACAAAATAGCTACATTCTTCAGTCACTCATCCGTCTGGCATTACTGGACCAACCCCCCCCCCCCCCCCCCCCCGAACGTGGCTGGGAAAATGCGGAGAAAAGCAAATGTCATTTTCCAGTCAACCAAAGAATTTGTGGATGAAAATGACACAACATTCCAAAGCTGTCCACGCGTTTGTCTCTTCTAGAATGTCAAGTGGGTGGAGGAGAAGCAGCTGCTGCGTCAGAGCAATCAGCAGTTGGCCAAAAAGGTGACGGAAAGAAAGGCGCTGGGCGGAGTCGCTTGGCGTCACACCTGTCGGGAAGCCCCGCAGATGAGGTCTGACTGTCTTTTCAGGTCAGGCGGATGGAGGCGGAAGAAGCGCGTCTGAAAGAGCACATCCAGGATATCCGAGACCAAAACGAACTGCTTGAGTTCCGCATCCTGGAGCTGGAGGTGGGAAGACTCGCACAAGCGTGTTGAGGCCAGAGATGTGACGGACGGACGGACGGACGGACGGATGCATGCCTCTGCCTTTCAGGAGAGGGAGTGGCGCTCCCCCGTCTTGAAGTTTCTGCAAGTCCGTTTCCCAGACGGCCTCAGCCCTTTGCAGATCTACTGCGAGGCCGAGGGCGTGAGCGTACGTAAGGCGTCCCTCGCAACCCTAACCTTAACCCGAGGTCCCAGAACACCTTACATTGCTCCTTGCGCCTTTCCCCCGGACATCGTCATCAGTGATCTGATGAAGAAGCTGGACATCCTGGGCTATAACGCCGTAAGTGTATGTCGAACTCCTTATGTTCGCACTCCACGAGACTCGGCGGCTCAAATGTGACTTTTGGAAGGCTTTGCGCTGAAAGAAGCTTGTTGACGCTGTGCCTTTGGGCTCTTGCAGAATCTCACCAACGAGGAGCAGGTGGTCGTGATTCACGCCAGGACCCTTCTCACCCTAGCCGAGAAGGTAACGCGCACGTCCACGCACGCTCTCGCATTCTGCTTATGTGACAGCAGCCTTTCCTCAGTGGTTAGAATACATCAAAGTGACCAAGTCAGCACTTCAACAGAAGATGTTGGACATTGAAAGTGAGAAGGTAGACAGACACGCGACATCAGCCAAGGGGAACTCCGGCAATGTGCCCCAACAATTCTGACCTTGAGCTGTGCTAGGATATGTTCTGCAAGCAGAAGGGCTACCTGGATGAAGAGTTGGACTTCAGGAAGTGTTCCATGGACCAGGCTCATAAGGTAAGCCGCCCTCAAATCTCCCGCCGGACCACTGATGGACGAGGATTGCGGCCCAGAGGATCCTGGAGCTGGAGGCCATGTTGTACGAGGCGCTACCGCAGCGGGACTGCCCCGCCACGGACGGCGAAAAAGCCAGCCACGCTGGCGTGAATGACGTGCTGACGGCGGATCAGAGAGAAGAGCTTAGGAGCGCCGTGGACCAATGGAAGCGAGCCCTGATGTGCGAGTTGAGGGAGCGCGACGCTTGCATCCTCCAAGAGAGAATGGATCTGCTGCACAGCGCGCAACAGGTAAGGGCCCAAAGCCAGCCCGGCACTTACTTGCACGCTTACTGGCTTTTGAATGCCACTTTCCATTTGTCCGTCCTAGAGGAACAAAGAGCTGAAAGAATTCATCGAAGCTCAGAAGAGACAAATCAAACAATTGGAGGAGAAGTTTCTGTTTCTCTTTCTATTCTTCTCCTTGGCCTTCATTCTGTGGCCCTAACACCAGCTGGTGAGTGAGCTCCAGCGGCACCGCACTCGACACCTCCGATACACTGCCAGCCGGTCTCAGACGTTGGCAGACGCTCCGATGCCAACGTATACCCCCCGCCACGGTGACAGAGGCACCGCGTCACACCGGCGCTCATCCAATCAGAAGGCAGGAAAAGCAAATTCACATGCAGGGCACTTTTGAACCAGAAGAGAGCGCCACAAAAAACGGTTGTTGCCCCAAACGCGCACTAAAAAGGGTCAGAATAACAAGAGTCCCACTGGCCAGCCGGGGCCACCCGTCCAGCTGTTTCTTCAGGAGGGAAAAAAATTGGAGTCACCGGTGAGTACATTTTGCATTTAGCTCTGCTTTTCTGCTTCTGTCTTCAAGTGTGTGGCATCCTGCGATCAAAGATTCAGCCAACCCCAAAGCGGTTGACCTCAACGTCCCACCACCATGCCTACCAGAGCAGGTGACGTGATGCTTTGGACATCCTTCCGTCTCAGATGCCCAAAAGTACTCTTTGCCACATCTGCGGCAATACGGTGTCTTTTCAAAGGTGCAAATAAATCCAGCGTGGGCGGAACACGCACGTCTTCGGTTTTTCCCGCTTTGTTTGTGTGACAGCTGTTGTGAAAATTTTATACAAATAAAGTTGTATAGTACAGGTTTGGCCAAGCCGCAACTCCCGAACCGCATGCGGCTCTTTTATGTTCATATCAACATTTGTGTGTGTGTGTGTGTGTGTGTGTGTGGGGGGGGGGGGTTGTGCGTGTTGGCTTCACTTGAGTTCAATTTGGTATTTTGGTCAAAAGCGCATGTGGTGAAATTCCACAAAGTAGGATGGGCAAACACATTTCTTTAAACTATGAGTGTCAATTGGGCTCTCGAAATGGCAGGGAAAAGATGCACAGCAAAACGAAAATACGTAGATGAACACAGGACGTTTTAATCAGAGTGGGAAAGTTTCTATTTTTTGTTGAACGTGATGGCAAACCATTCTGCCTGATATGTCAGACCTCAGCGCATTTCAAAGATTCAAATCTTCAGCGCCATGCACTTCAGCTCACTCCATGCTAACATTGATCAGGCGTCGAACCCGCATCATCATGCTTAAGAGGTGGCCATGCTAACCAGTGCGCCATTATGTCAACGCATAATAACTAAGTCTACTGGTCAAAACAGCGGTTACTATATGACGTCGCTACGTCGTGGTCACGTGACGCAGACAAGACGTCAATGGACGTGGGCAGAGTTAACTTGTTTAAAAGGGAGTAGGCAGAAGAAATATTTAATTTATTTAAATCTATTTTGAGTGCACACCATTATGCCAATGCATAACAACTGTAAATCTACTAAACAAAACAGCGGTTGCTATATGACATCTGCCACGTCGTGGTCACGTGACATACGTGACGTAGATGGGCGTAACTTTCGCCGGAATTCAAATCCGCGGGGAGAGTTAACTTGTTTAAAAGAGAGTGGGCAGAAGAATTATTTAATTTATTTAAATCTATTTGGTGTGTGCGCCATTATGTCAATGCATAACAACTGTAAGTCTACTAAACAAAACAGCGGTTGCTATATGACGTCTGCCACGTCGTGGTCACGTGACGCGGACGTGACGTCGACGCCTACTTTACATCCCACCGATCACAGGACCCCTCGGCTGCATAACCGTGCCCCCTTCCCAACCAATCGGATTTGCTATACGCGAAAACGACGCCAATGGAAAGAGCTTCCGCCCAAATTTAAATCCGTGGGCGTGGCTCGCAGCAGGAAGTAGGAAAATGGCGGCGATGTTGACAAAGACACAGCGGATGGTAACATACGACTAACAAGAGAAATATTTTTATTTTCTGCTTGCAACTGGACCGTCCAGAGCGTACACGGTAAGTACAACTCATCGTTTTTAAAAAGAAGTACTTTTGTTGCCCTGAAAAGCGAGTGAGCGTGGCGTTTGTGGGGGACGTCGAATTTCGACGATTCTTTCTGGTCAACGGTTGTAAATGATTGTGTTGATTAAAAAAGAAAACTTGATGTAACTCTACTTTTAACTGCCGTTTCAGATAGATTTGGAATTGCATCACATCCAATTTTGCCTAGAGCGTACACGGTAAGTAACACTCGTTGTGTTTAAGGAGATTTACGTTTGTAATAGCAGAAGTGTAGCCGCGTTGCGTTGTACGTGTGAATGTTGGTCCGGGCGAAATGTTAATGTTTAATTTCATTCCTTTAGGTTCCACGGTGTTTGTTGGCTGCAAGTTTTCCACTGCAAGAAGAGGCTCGTATCATTGACCAGGAGCGAGCTACAATGGTGAGTAGCCATAACATTTATGTTAAACACTTCCTATTTCATGTCTAACAGTACTTGATTTAACAAATAACCATAAATAAATACAGTGTGGGCACTGAAGTTAACATATGTGATTATACTGCCTAATCTGTCACCGAGTAGATTGTTGCAAAGTAATATAAGATCCAAAGTTGTAATTCAGAATAGTTTTCAAAAGAAGGCCATTAGAATTATATACAAGTCTGATTACCCTGAACAAGCTATTAATTAAATCACAAATTCTTCAATTCAAAGATTTGGTAGATTATCAGACAAATAATGTCTAACAGTAATTGATTTAACACATCACGATAAGTAGATTGAGTGTGGGCACTCTCAAGTTAACATATGTGATTATACTGCCTAATCTGTTACAGAGTATGTTGTTGCCAAGTAATGTAGAATAGATCCAAAGTAGTAATCCAGAATAGTTTTGAAGAGGCCATTAGAATGATAAACAAATCTGATTACCTTGAACATAATAACAAGCTAAGTGTTTAATATGTCCTATGAAGTCAAAATTGGGCACCATCATGTGGTGAAATTTGGAATTGCATCACATCCAATTTTGCCTGGGAACAAACAGATTACATAAATCTTAGTTTTGAATAAGCCACTCCTTCTCAAACAAGTAAACTCTGCCCATTTTGCGCAGTAGATGTTCTGTTAATATCTAGTATTTATACAAAGTCATAATTTAAATTGCTTTCAACCTTCATTCATCGGTTCAACCAACATTACTCGCTCTTATTACCAACTTGTATTGATTTAACTAAGCGTTTAATACTTCCTATCAGGTCTCAAATCGAGATTTGGCAAAATACAATTTCAGCAAATCCAATTTTGCCAGGGAACAAAAATAGATTAAATAAACTAAATAAGTCCTCTTCCCATTAAATAAATCAGAAAAGTCTGTCTTGTAACCAGTCCTCTTCAAACAAGTAAAGTCTGCCCATTTTGTGCCGTAGATTTTGTGTCTATGCCTAGTATTTAAACAAAATCATAATTTAAACGACTTCTTTCCTTCATTCACTTTGGAAATTTGGAATTGCAGCAAATCGAATTTTGGCAGGGAACAAAAATAGATCAATTAAACTAAATAAGTCTTCTTCCCATTAAATAAATTAAAAAAGTCTGTCTTGTAACCAGTCCTTTTCAAACAAGTAAAGTCTGCCCATTTTGTGCCGTCGATTTTGTGTTAATGCCTAGTATTTATACAAAATCATAATTTAAAGGACTTCATTCCTTCATTCACTTTGGAAATTTGGAATTGCAGCACATCAAATTTTGCCTGGGAAGAAAAGTAGATTAAATAAATTTAATAAGTCTTACTACTTCCCATTAAATAAATTAAATACGTCTTACTTGTTCCCACTCCTTTTCAAAACAGTAGTTTAAAACGAGGGCCCTTCACTCAATCTTTAACCTCAACCCCGCACGTTGTGTTGTATCTGTGAATGTTGGTTGTGGCCAAATGATAGTTTTCTTTCATTCGTTTAGGTTCCAAGAAAACTTGATGTAACTCTACTTTTAACTGCCGTTTCAGATAAGCGGGTATTACGTCGCAGTCATGTGCCGTGGATATGACGTAATTGCCCGAACCTCCGCCAAAATTCAAATCTGTTGGCGCGATGGCCGTGAGCCACTGAGCAGCGACGATTATCAACAGAAATATCTTTATTTTCTGCTTGCAACTGGACCGTCTAGAGCGTACACGGTAAGTAACACTCATTGTGTTTAAGGAGATTTACGTTTGTAATAGCAGAAGTGTAGCCGCGTTGCGTTGTACGTGTGAAAATTGGTCGGGGCGAAATGTTAATGTTTAATTTCATTCCTTTAGGTTCCACGGTGTTTGTTGGCTGCAAGTTTTCCACTGCAAGAAGAGGCTCGTATCATTGACCAGGAGCGAGCTACAATGGTGAGTAGCCATAACATTTATGTTAAACACTTCCTATTTCATGTCTAACAGTACTTGATTTAACAAATAACCATAAATAAATACAGTGTGGGCACTGAAGTTAACATATGTGATTATACTGCCTAATCTGTCACCGAGTAGATTGTTGCAAAGTAATATAAGATCCAAAGTTGTAATTCAGAATAGTTTTCAAAAGAAGGCCATTAGAATTATATACAAGTCTGATTACCCTTAACATAACAACAAGCTATTAATTAAATCACAAATTCTTCAATTCAAAGATTTGGTAGATTATCAGACAAATAATGTCTAACAGTAATTGATTTAACACATCACGATAAGTAGATTGAGTGTGGGCACTCTCAAGTTAACAGATATGATTATACTGCCTAATCTGTTACAGAGTATGTTGTTGCCAAGTAATGTAGAATAGATCCAAAGTAGTAATCCAGAATAGTTTTGAAGAGGCCATTAGAATAATAAACAAATCTGATTACCTTGAACATAATAACAAGCTAAGTGTTTAATATGTCCTATGAAGTCAAAATTGGGCACCATCATGTGGTGAAATTTGGAATTGCATCACATCCA
Source organism: Syngnathus floridae (assembly GCF_059516105.1). NCBI lineage: Eukaryota > Metazoa > Chordata > Actinopteri > Syngnathiformes > Syngnathidae > Syngnathus > Syngnathus floridae. The sequence goes on along the minus strand of NC_142421.1, from coordinate 15,662,629 downwards.
ATTTTGCCTGGGAACAAACAGATTAAATAAATCTTAGTTTTGAATAAGCCACGCCTTCTCAAACAAGTAAACTCTGCCCATTTCGCGCAGTAGATGTTCTGTTAATATCTAGTATTTATACAAAGTCATAATTTAAATTGCTTTCAACCTTCATTCATCGGTTCAACCAACATTACTCGCTCTTATTACCAACTTGTATTGATTTAACTAAGCGTATAATACTTCCTATCAGGTCTCAAGGCAAGATTTGGCAAAATACAATTTCAGCAAATCCAATTTTGCCAGGGAACAAAAATAGATTAAATAAACTAAATAAGTCTTCTTCCCATTAAATAAATCAGAAAAGTCTGTCTTGTAACCAGTCCTCTTCAAACAAGTAAAGTCTGCCCATTTTGTGCCGTAGATTTTGTGTCTATGCCTAGTATTTAAACAAAATCATAATTTAAATGACTTCTTTCCTTCATTCACTTTGGAAATTTGGAATTGCAGCAAATCGAATTTTGCCAGGGAACAAAAATAGATCAATTAAACTAAATAAGTCTTCTTCCCATTAAATAAATTAAAAAAGTCTGTCTTGTAACCAGTCCTTTTCAAACAAGTAAAGTCTGCCCATTTTGTGCCGTCGATTTTGTGTTAATGCCTAGTATTTATACAAAATCATAATTTAAAGGACTTCATTCCTTCATTCACTTTGGAAATTTGGAATTGCAGCACATCAAATTTTGCCTGGGAAGAAAAGTAGATTAAATAAATTTAATAAGTCTTACTACTTCCCATTAAATAAATTAAATACGTCTTACTTGTTCCCACTCCTTTTCAAAACAGTAGTTTAAAACGAGGGCCCTTCACTCAATCTTTAACCTCAACCCCGCACGTTGTGTTGTATCTGTGAATGTTGGTTGTGGCCAAATGATAGTTTTCTTTCATTCGTTTAGGTTCCAAGAAAACTTGATGTAACTCTACTTTTAACTGCCGTTTCAGATAAGCGGGTATTACGTCGCAGTCAAATGCCGCGGATATGACGTAATTGCCCGAACCTCCGCCAAAATTCAAATCTGTTGGCGCGATGGCCGTGAGCCACTGAGCAGCGACGATTATCAACAGAAATATCTTTATTTTCTGCTTGCAACTGGACCGTCTAGAGCGTACACGGTAAGTAACACTCATTGTGTTTAAGGAGATTTACGTTTGTAATAGCAGAAGTGTAGCCGCGTTGCGTTGTACGTGTGAAAATTGGTCGAGGCGAAATGTTAATGTTTAATTTCATTCCTTTAGGTTCCACGGTGTTTGTTGGCTGCAAGTTTTCCACTGCAAGAAGAGGCTCGTATCATTGACCAGGAGCGAGCTACAATGGTGAGTAGCCATAACATTTATGTTAAACACTTCCTATTTCATGTCTAACAGTACTTGATTTAACAAATAACCATAAATAAATACAGTGTGGGCACTGAAGTTAACATATGTGATTATACTGCCTAATCTGTCACGGAGTAGATTGTTGCAAAGTAATATAAGATCCAAAGTTGTAATTCAGAATAGTTTTCAAAAGAAGGCCATTAGAATTATATACAAGTCTGATTACCCTGAACAAGCTATTAATTAAATCACAAATTCTTCAATTCAAAGATTTGGTAGATTATCAGACAAATAATGTCTAACAGTAATTGATTTAACACATCACGATAAGTAGATTGAGTGTGGGCACTCTCAAGTTAACATATGTGATTATACTGCCTAATCTGTTACAGAGTATGTTGTTGCCAAGTAATGTAGAATAGATCCAAAGTAGTAATCCAGAATAGTTTTGAAGAGGCCGTTAGAATGATAAACAAATCTGATTACCTTGAACATAATAACAAGCTAAGTGTTTAATATGTCCTATGAAGTCAAAATTGGGCACCATCATGTGGTGAAATTTGGAATTGCATCACATCCAATTTTGCCTGGGAACAAACAGATTACATAAATCTTAGTTTTGAATAAGCCACTCCTTCTCAAACAAGTAAACTCTGCCCATTTTGCGCAGTAGATGTTCTGTTAATATCTAGTATTTATACAAAGTCATAATTTAAATTGCTTTCAACCTTCATTCATCGGTTCAACCAACATTACTCGCTCTTATTACCAACTTGTATTGATTTAACGAAGCGTTTAATACTTCCTATCAGGTCTCAAATCGAGATTTGGCAAAATACAATTTCAGCAAATCCAATTTTGCCAGGGAACAAAAATAGATTAAATAAACTAAATAAGTCCTCTTCCCATTAAATAAATCAGAAAAGTCTGTCTTGTAACCAGTCCTCTTCAAACAAGTAAAGTCTGCCCATTTTGTGCCGTAGATTTTGTGTCTATGCCTAGTATTTAAACAAAATCATAATTTAAACGACTTCTTTCCTTCATTCACTTTGGAAATTTGGAATTGCAGCAAATCGAATTTTGGCAGGGAACAAAAATAGATCAATTAAACTAAATAAGTCTTCTTCCCATTAAATAAATTAAAAAAGTCTGTCTTGTAACCAGTCCTTTTCAAACAAGTAAAGTCTGCCCATTTTGTGCCGTCGATTTTGTGTTAATGCCTAGTATTTATACAAAATCATAATTTAAAGGACTTCATTCCTTCATTCACTTTGGAAATTTGGAATTGCAGCACATCAAATTTTGCCTGGGAAGAAAAGTAGATTAAATAAATTTAATAAGTCTTACTACTTCCCATTAAATAAATTAAATACGTCTTACTTGTTCCCACTCCTTTTCAAAACAGTAGTTTAAAACGAGGGCCCTTCACTCAATCTTTAACCCCAACCCCGCACGTTGTGTTGTATCTGTGAATGTTGGTTGTGGCCAAATGATAGTTTTCTTTCATTCGTTTAGGTTCCAAGAAAACTTGATGTAACTCTACTTTTAACTGCCGTTTCAGATAAGCGGGTATTACGTCGCAGTCATGTGCCGTGGATATGACGTAATTGCCCGAACCTCCGCCAAAATTCAAATCTGTTGGCGCGATGGCCGTGAGCCACTGAGCAGCGACGATTATCAACAGAAATATCTTTATTTTCTGCTTGCAACTGGACCGTCTAGAGCGTACACGGTAAGTAACACTCATTGTGTTTAAGGAGATTTACGTTTGTAATAGCAGAAGTGTAGCCGCGTTGCGTTGTACGTGTGAAAATTGGTCGAGGCGAAATGTTAATGTTTAATTTCCTTTAGGTTCCACGGTGTTTGTTGGCTGCAAGTTTTCCACTGCAAGAAGAGGCTCGTATCATTGACCAGGAGCGAGCTACAATGGTGAGTAGCCATAACATTTATGTTAAACACTTCCTATTTCATGTCTAACAGTACTTGATTTAACAAATAACCATAAATAAATACAGTGTGGGCACTGAAGTTAACATATGTGATTATACTGCCTAATCTGTCACCGAGTAGATTGTTGCAAAGTAATATAAGATCCAAAGTTGTAATTCAGAATAGTTTTCAAAAGAAGGCCATTAGAATTATATACAAGTCTGATTACCCTGAACAAGCTATTAATTAAATCACAAATTCTTCAATTCAAAGATTTGGTAGATTATCAGACAAATAATGTCTAACAGTAATTGATTTAACACATCACGATAAGTAGATTGAGTGTGGGCACTCTCAAGTTAACATATGTGATTATACTGCCTAATCTGTTACAGAGTATGTTGTTGCCAAGTAATGTAGAATAGATCCAAAGTAGTAATCCAGAATAGTTTTGAAGAGGCCATTAGAATGATAAACAAATCTGATTACCTTGAACATAATAACAAGCTAAGTGTTTAATATGTCCTATGAAGTCAAAATTGGGCACCATCATGTGGTGAAATTTGGAATTGCATCACATCCAATTTTGCCTGGGAACAAACAGATTACATAAATCTTAGTTTTGAATAAGCCACTCCTTCTCAAACAAGTAAACTCTGCCCATTTTGCGCAGTAGATGTTCTGTTAATATCTAGTATTTATACAAAGTCATAATTTAAATTGCTTTCAACCTTCATTCATCGGTTCAACCAACATTACTCGCTCTTATTACCAACTTGTATTGATTTAACGAAGCGTTTAATACTTCCTATCAGGTCTCAAATCGAGATTTGGCAAAATACAATTTCAGCAAATCCAATTTTGCCAGGGAACAAAAATAGATTAAATAAACTAAATAAGTCCTCTTCCCATTAAATAAATCAGAAAAGTCTGTCTTGTAACCAGTCCTCTTCAAACAAGTAAAGTCTGCCCATTTTGTGCCGTAGATTTTGTGTCTATGCCTAGTATTTAAACAAAATCATAATTTAAACGACTTCTTTCCTTCATTCGCTTTGGAAATTTGGAATTGCAGCAAATCGAATTTTGGCAGGGAACAAAAATAGATCAATTAAACTAAATAAGTCTTCCCATTAAATAAATTAAAAAAGTCTGTCTTGTAACCAGTCCTTTTCAAACAAGTAAAGTCTGCCCATTTTGTGCCGTCGATTTTGTGTTAATGCCTAGTATTTATACAAAATCATAATTTAAAGGACTTCATTCCTTCATTCACTTTGGAAATTTGGAATTGCAGCACATCAAATTTTGCCTGGGAAGAAAAGTAGATTAAATAAATTTAATAAGTCTTACTACTTCCCATTAAATAAATTAAATACGTCTTACTTGTTCCCACTCCTTTTCAAAACAGTAGTTTAAAACGAGGGCCCTTCACTCAATCTTTAACCCCAACCCCGCACGTTGTGTTGTATCTGTGAATGTTGGTTGTGGCCAAATGATAGTTTTCTTTCATTCGTTTAGGTTCCAAGAAAACTTGATGTAACTCTACTTTTAACTGCCGTTTCAGATAAGCGGGTATTACGTCGCAGTCATGTGCCGTGGATATGACGTAATTGCCCGAACCTCCGCCAAAATTCAAATCTGTTGGCGCGATGGCCGTGAGCCACTGAGCAGCGACGATTATCAACAGAAATATCTTTATTTTCTGCTTGCAACTGGACCGTCTAGAGCGTACACGGTAAGTAACACTCATTGTGTTTAAGGAGATTTACGTTTGTAATAGCAGAAGTGTAGCCGCGTTGCGTTGTACGTGTGAAAATTGGTCGAGGCGAAATGTTAATGTTTAATTTCCTTTAGGTTCCACGGTGTTTGTTGGCTGCAAGTTTTCCACTGCAAGAAGAGGCTCGTATCATTGACCAGGAGCGAGCTACAATGGTGAGTAGCCATAACATTTATGTTAAACACTTCCTATTTCATGTCTAACAGTACTTGATTTAACAAATAACCATAAATAAATACAGTGTGGGCACTGAAGTTAACATATGTGATTATACTGCCTAATCTGTCACGGAGTAGATTGTTGCAAAGTAATATAAGATCCAAAGTTGTAATTCAGAATAGTTTTCAAAAGAAGGCCATTAGAATTATATACAAGTCTGATTACCCTTAACATAACAACAAGCTATTAATTAAATCACAAATTCTTCAATTCAAAGATTTGGTAGATTATCAGACAAATAATGTCTAACAGTAATTGATTTAACACATCACGATAAGTAGATTGAGTGTGGGCACTCTCAAGTTAACAGATATGATTATACTGCCTAATCTGTTACAGAGTATGTTGTTGCCAAGTAATGTAGAATAGATCCAAAGTAGTAATCCAGAATAGTTTTGAAGAGGCCATTAGAATAATAAACAAATCTGATTACCTTGAACATAATAACAAGCTAAGTGTTTAATATGTCCTATGAAGTCAAAATTGGGCACCATCATGTGGTGAAATTTGGAATTGCATCACATCCAATTTTGCCTGGGAACAAACAGATTAAATAAATCTTAGTTTTGAATAAGCCACTCCTTCTCAAACAAGTAAACTCTGCCCATTTCGCGCAGTAGATGTCCTGTTAATATCTAGTATTTATACAAAGTCATAATTTAAATTGCTTTCAACCTTCATTCATCGGTTCAACCAACATTACTCGCTCTTATTACCAACTTGTATTGATTTAACTAAGCGTTTAATACTTCCTATCAGGTCTCAAGGCAAGATTTGGCAAAATACAATTTCAGCAAATCCAATTTTGCCAGGGAACAAAAATAGATTAAATAAACTAAATAAGTCTTCTTCCCATTAAATAAATCAGAAAAGTCTGTCTTGTAACCAGTCCTCTTCAAACAAGTAAAGTCTGCCCATTTTGTGCCGTAGATTTTGTGTCTATGCCTAGTATTTAAACAAAATCATAATTTAAACGACTTCTTTCCTTCATTCACTTTGGAAATTTGGAATTGCAGCAAATCGAATTTTGCCAGGGAACAAAAATAGATCAATTAAACTAAATAAGTCTTCTTCCCATTAAATAAATTAAAAAAGTCTGTCTTGTAACCAGTCCTTTTCAAACAAGTAAAGTCTGCCCATTTTGTGCCGTCGATTTTGTGTTAATGCCTAGTATTTATACAAAATCATAATTTAAAGGACTTCATTCCTTCATTCACTTTGGAAATTTGGAATTGCAGCACATCAAATTTTGCCTGGGAAGAAAAGTAGATTAAATAAATTTAATAAGTCTTACTACTTCCCATTAAATAAATTAAATACGTCTTACTTGTTCCCACTCCTTTACAAAAAAAGTAGTTTAAAACGAGGGCCCTTCACTCAATCTTTAACCTCAACCCCGCACGTTGTGTTGTATCTGTGAATGTTGGTTGTGGCCAAATGATAGTTTTCTTTCATTCGTTTAGGTTCCAAGAAAACTTGATGTAACTCTACTTTTAACTGCCGTTTCAGATAAGCGGGTATTACGTCGCAGTCATGTGCCGTGGATATGACGTAATTGCCCGAACCTCCGCCAAAATTCAAATCTGTTGGCGCGATGGCCGTGAGCCACTGAGCAGCGACGATTATCAACAGAAATATCTTTATTTTCTGCTTGCAACTGGACCGTCTAGAGCGTACACGGTAAGTAACACTCATTGTGTTTAAGGAGATTTACGTTTGTAATAGCAGAAGTGTAGCCGCGTTGCGTTGTACGTGTGAAAATTGGTCGGGGCGAAATGTTAATGTTTAATTTCATTCCTTTAGGTTCCACGGTGTTTGTTGGCTGCAAGTTTTCCACTGCAAGAAGAGGCTCGTATCATTGACCAGGAGCGAGCTACAATGGTGAGTAGCCATAACATTTATGTTAAACACTTCCTATTTCATGTCTAACAGTACTTGATTTAACAAATAACCATAAATAAATACAGTGTGGGCACTGAAGTTAACATATGTGATTATACTGCCTAATCTGTCACCGAGTAGATTGTTGCAAAGTAATATAAGATCCAAAGTTGTAATTCAGAATAGTTTTCAAAAGAAGGCCATTAGAATTATATACAAGTCTGATTACCCTTAACATAACAACAAGCTATTAATTAAATCACAAATTCTTCAATTCAAAGATTTGGTAGATTATCAGACAAATAATGTCTAACAGTAATTGATTTAACACATCACGATAAGTAGATTGAGTGTGGGCACTCTCAAGTTAACAGATATGATTATACTGCCTAATCTGTTACAGAGTATGTTGTTGCCAAGTAATGTAGAATAGATCCAAAGTAGTAATCCAGAATAGTTTTGAAGAGGCCATTAGAATAATAAACAAATTTGATTACCTTGAACATAATAACAAGCTAAGTGTTTAATATGTCCTATGAAGTCAAAATTGGGCACCATCATGTGGTGAAATTTGGAATTGCATCACATCCAATTTTGCCTGGGAACAAACAGATTAAATAAATCTTAGTTTTGAATAAGCCACGCCTTCTCAAACAAGTAAACTCTGCCCATTTCGCGCAGTAGATGTTCTGTTAATATCTAGTATTTATACAAAGTCATAATTTAAATTGCTTTCAACCTTCATTCATCGGTTCAACCAACATTACTCGCTCTTATTACCAACTTGTATTGATTTAACTAAGCGTATAATACTTCCTATCAGGTCTCAAGGCAAGATTTGGCAAAATACAATTTCAGCAAATCCAATTTTGCCAGGGAACAAAAATAGATTAAATAAACTAAATAAGTCTTCTTCCCATTAAATAAATCAGAAAAGTCTGTCTTGTAACCAGTCCTCTTCAAACAAGTAAAGTCTGCCCATTTTGTGCCGTAGATTTTGTGTCTATGCCTAGTATTTAAACAAAATCATAATTTAAATGACTTCTTTCCTTCATTCACTTTGGAAATTTGGAATTGCAGCAAATCGAATTTTGCCAGGGAACAAAAATAGATCAATTAAACTAAATAAGTCTTCTTCCCATTAAATAAATTAAAAAAGTCTGTCTTGTAACCAGTCCTTTTCAAACAAGTAAAGTCTGCCCATTTTGTGCCGTCGATTTTGTGTTAATGCCTAGTATTTATACAAAATCATAATTTAAAGGACTTCATTCCTTCATTCACTTTGGAAATTTGGAATTGCAGCACATCAAATTTTGCCTGGGAAGAAAAGTAGATTAAATAAATTTAATAAGTCTTACTACTTCCCATTAAATAAATTAAATACGTCTTACTTGTTCCCACTCCTTTTCAAAACAGTAGTTTAAAACGAGGGCCCTTCACTCAATCTTTAACCTCAACCCCGCACGTTGTGTTGTATCTGTGAATGTTGGTTGTGGCCAAATGATAGTTTTCTTTCATTCGTTTAGGTTCCAAGAAAACTTGATGTAACTCTACTTTTAACTGCCGTTTCAGATAAGCGGGTATTACGTCGCAGTCAAATGCCGCGGATATGACGTAATTGCCCGAACCTCCGCCAAAATTCAAATCTGTTGGCGCGATGGCCGTGAGCCACTGAGCAGCGACGATTATCAACAGAAATATCTTTATTTTCTGCTTGCAACTGGACCGTCTAGAGCGTACACGGTAAGTAACACTCATTGTGTTTAAGGAGATTTACGTTTGTAATAGCAGAAGTGTAGCCGCGTTGCGTTGTACGTGTGAAAATTGGTCGAGGCGAAATGTTAATGTTTAATTTCATTCCTTTAGGTTCCACGGTGTTTGTTGGCTGCAAGTTTTCCACTGCAAGAAGAGGCTCGTATCATTGACCAGGAGCGAGCTACAATGGTGAGTAGCCATAACATTTATGTTAAACACTTCCTATTTCATGTCTAACAGTACTTGATTTAACAAATAACCATAAATAAATACAGTGTGGGCACTGAAGTTAACATATGTGATTATACTGCCTAATCTGTCACGGAGTAGATTGTTGCAAAGTAATATAAGATCCAAAGTTGTAATTCAGAATAGTTTTCAAAAGAAGGCCATTAGAATTATATACAAGTCTGATTACCCTGAACAAGCTATTAATTAAATCACAAATTCTTCAATTCAAAGATTTGGTAGATTATCAGACAAATAATGTCTAACAGTAATTGATTTAACACATCACGATAAGTAGATTGAGTGTGGGCACTCTCAAGTTAACATATGTGATTATACTGCCTAATCTGTTACAGAGTATGTTGTTGCCAAGTAATGTAGAATAGATCCAAAGTAGTAATCCAGAATAGTTTTGAAGAGGCCGTTAGAATGATAAACAAATCTGATTACCTTGAACATAATAACAAGCTAAGTGTTTAATATGTCCTATGAAGTCAAAATTGGGCACCATCATGTGGTGAAATTTGGAATTGCATCACATCCAATTTTGCCTGGGAACAAACAGATTACATAAATCTTAGTTTTGAATAAGCCACTCCTTCTCAAACAAGTAAACTCTGCCCATTTTGCGCAGTAGATGTTCTGTTAATATCTAGTATTTATACAAAGTCATAATTTAAATTGCTTTCAACCTTCATTCATCGGTTCAACCAACATTACTCGCTCTTATTACCAACTTGTATTGATTTAACGAAGCGTTTAATACTTCCTATCAGGTCTCAAATCGAGATTTGGCAAAATACAATTTCAGCAAATCCAATTTTGCCAGGGAACAAAAATAGATTAAATAAACTAAATAAGTCCTCTTCCCATTAAATAAATCAGAAAAGTCTGTCTTGTAACCAGTCCTCTTCAAACAAGTAAAGTCTGCCCATTTTGTGCCGTAGATTTTGTGTCTATGCCTAGTATTTAAACAAAATCATAATTTAAACGACTTCTTTCCTTCATTCACTTTGGAAATTTGGAATTGCAGCAAATCGAATTTTGGCAGGGAACAAAAATAGATCAATTAAACTAAATAAGTCTTCTTCCCATTAAATAAATTAAAAAAGTCTGTCTTGTAACCAGTCCTTTTCAAACAAGTAAAGTCTGCCCATTTTGTGCCGTCGATTTTGTGTTAATGCCTAGTATTTATACAAAATCATAATTTAAAGGACTTCATTCCTTCATTCACTTTGGAAATTTGGAATTGCAGCACATCAAATTTTGCCTGGGAAGAAAAGTAGATTAAATAAATTTAATAAGTCTTACTACTTCCCATTAAATAAATTAAATACGTCTTACTTGTTCCCACTCCTTTTCAAAACAGTAGTTTAAAACGAGGGCCCTTCACTCAATCTTTAACCCCAACCCCGCACGTTGTGTTGTATCTGTGAATGTTGGTTGTGGCCAAATGATAGTTTTCTTTCATTCGTTTAGGTTCCAAGAAAACTTGATGTAACTCTACTTTTAACTGCCGTTTCAGATAAGCGGGTATTACGTCGCAGTCATGTGCCGTGGATATGACGTAATTGCCCGAACCTCCGCCAAAATTCAAATCTGTTGGCGCGATGGCCGTGAGCCACTGAGCAGCGACGATTATCAACAGAAATATCTTTATTTTCTGCTTGCAACTGGACCGTCTAGAGCGTACACGGTAAGTAACACTCATTGTGTTTAAGGAGATTTACGTTTGTAATAGCAGAAGTGTAGCCGCGTTGCGTTGTACGTGTGAAAATTGGTCGAGGCGAAATGTTAATGTTTAATTTCCTTTAGGTTCCACGGTGTTTGTTGGCTGCAAGTTTTCCACTGCAAGAAGAGGCTCGTATCATTGACCAGGAGCGAGCTACAATGGTGAGTAGCCATAACATTTATGTTAAACACTTCCTATTTCATGTCTAACAGTACTTGATTTAACAAATAACCATAAATAAATACAGTGTGGGCACTGAAGTTAACATATGTGATTATACTGCCTAATCTGTCACGGAGTAGATTGTTGCAAAGTAATATAAGATCCAAAGTTGTAATTCAGAATAGTTTTCAAAAGAAGGCCATTAGAATTATATACAAGTCTGATTACCCTGAACAAGCTATTAATTAAATCACAAATTCTTCAATTCAAAGATTTGGTAGATTATCAGACAAATAATGTCTAACAGTAATTGATTTAACACATCACGATAAGTAGATTGAGTGTGGGCACTCTCAAGTTAACATATGTGATTATACTGCCTAATCTGTTACAGAGTATGTTGTTGCCAAGTAATGTAGAATAGATCCAAAGTAGTAATCCAGAATAGTTTTGAAGAGGCCATTAGAATGATAAACAAATCTGATTACCTTGAACATAATAACAAGCTAAGTGTTTAATATGTCCTATGAAGTCAAAATTGGGCACCATCATGTGGTGAAATTTGGAATTGCATCACATCCAATTTTGCCTGGGAACAAACAGATTACATAAATCTTAGTTTTGAATAAGCCACTCCTTCTCAAACAAGTAAACTCTGCCCATTTTGCGCAGTAGATGTTCTGTTAATATCTAGTATTTATACAAAGTCATAATTTAAATTGCTTTCAACCTTCATTCATCGGTTCAACCAACATTACTCGCTCTTATTACCAACTTGTATTGATTTAACGAAGCGTTTAATACTTCCTATCAGGTCTCAAATCGAGATTTGGCAAAATACAATTTCAGCAAATCCAATTTTGCCAGGGAACAAAAATAGATTAAATAAACTAAATAAGTCCTCTTCCCATTAAATAAATCAGAAAAGTCTGTCTTGTAACCAGTCCTCTTCAAACAAGTAAAGTCTGCCCATTTTGTGCCGTAGATTTTGTGTCTATGCCTAGTATTTAAACAAAATCATAATTTAAACGACTTCTTTCCTTCATTCGCTTTGGAAATTTGGAATTGCAGCAAATCGAATTTTGGCAGGGAACAAAAATAGATCAATTAAACTAAATAAGTCTTCTTCCCATTAAATAAATTAAAAAAGTCTGTCTTGTAACCAGTCCTTTTCAAACAAGTAAAGTCTGCCCATTTTGTGCCGTCGATTTTGTGTTAATGCCTAGTATTTATACAAAATCATAATTTAAAGGACTTCATTCCTTCATTCACTTTGGAAATTTGGAATTGCAGCACATCAAATTTTGCCTGGGAAGAAAAGTAGATTAAATAAATTTAATAAGTCTTACTACTTCCCATTAAATAAATTAAATACGTCTTACTTGTTCCCACTCCTTTTCAAAACAGTAGTTTAAAACGAGGGCCCTTCACTCAATCTTTAACCCCAACCCCGCACGTTGTGTTGTATCTGTGAATGTTGGTTGTGGCCAAATGATAGTTTTCTTTCATTCGTTTAGGTTCCAAGAAAACTTGATGTAACTCTACTTTTAACTGCCGTTTCAGATAAGCGGGTATTACGTCGCAGTCATGTGCCGTGGATATGACGTAATTGCCCGAACCTCCACCAAAATTCAAATCTGTTGGCGCGATGGCCGTGAGCCACTGAGCAGCGACGATTATCAACAGAAATATCTTTATTTTCTGCTTGCAACTGGACCGTCTAGAGCGTACACGGTAAGTAACACTCATTGTGTTTAAGGAGATTTACGTTTGTAATAGCAGAAGTGTAGCCGCGTTGCGTTGTACGTGTGAAAATTGGTCGAGGCGAAATGTTAATGTTTAATTTCCTTTAGGTTCCACGGTGTTTGTTGGCTGCAAGTTTTCCACTGCAAGAAGAGGCTCGTATCATTGACCAGGAGCGAGCTACAATGGTGAGTAGCCATAACATTTATGTTAAACACTTCCTATTTCATGTCTAACAGTACTTGATTTAACAAATAACCATAAATAAATACAGTGTGGGCACTGAAGTTAACATATGTGATTATACTGCCTAATCTGTCACGGAGTAGATTGTTGCAAAGTAATATAAGATCCAAAGTTGTAATTCAGAATAGTTTTCAAAAGAAGGCCATTAGAATTATATACAAGTCTGATTACCCTGAACAAGCTATTAATTAGATCACAAATTCTTCAATTCAAAGATTTGGTAGATTATCAGACAAATAATGTCTAACAGTAATTGATTTAACACATCACGATAAGTAGATTGAGTGTGGGCACTCTCAAGTTAACATATGTGATTATACTGCCTAATCTGTTACAGAGTATGTTGTTGCCAAGTAATGTAGAATAGATCCAAAGTAGTAATCCAGAATAGTTTTGAAGAGGCCATTAGAATGATAAACAAATCTGATTACCTTGAACATAATAACAAGCTAAGTGTTTAATATGTCCTATGAAGTCAAAATTGGGCACCATCATGTGGTGAAATTTGGAATTGCATCACATCCAATTTTGCCTGGGAACAAACAGATTACATAAATCTTAGTTTTGAATAAGCCACTCCTTCTCAAACAAGTAAACTCTGCCCATTTTGCGCAGTAGATGTTCTGTTAATATCTAGTATTTATACAAAGTCATAATTTAAATTGCTTTCAACCTTCATTCATCGGTTCAACCAACATTACTCGCTCTTATTACCAACTTGTATTGATTTAACGAAGCGTTTAATACTTCCTATCAGGTCTCAAATCGAGATTTGGCAAAATACAATTTCAGCAAATCCAATTTTGCCAGGGAACAAAAATAGATTAAATAAACTAAATAAGTCCTCTTCCCATTAAATAAATCAGAAAAGTCTGTCTTGTAACCAGTCCTCTTCAAACAAGTAAAGTCTGCCCATTTTGTGCCGTAGATTTTGTGTCTATGCCTAGTATTTAAACAAAATCATAATTTAAACGACTTCTTTCCTTCATTCGCTTTGGAAATTTGGAATTGCAGCAAATCGAATTTTGGCAGGGAACAAAAATAGATCAATTAAACTAAATAAGTCTTCTTCCCATTAAATAAATTAAAAAAGTCTGTCTTGTAACCAGTCCTTTTCAAACAAGTAAAGTCTGCCCATTTTGTGCCGTCGATTTTGTGTTAATGCCTAGTATTTATACAAAATCATAATTTAAAGGACTTCATTCCTTCATTCACTTTGGAAATTTGGAATTGCAGCACATCAAATTTTGCCTGGGAAGAAAAGTAGATTAAATAAATTTAATAAGTCTTACTACTTCCCATTAAATAAATTAAATACGTCTTACTTGTTCCCACTCCTTTTCAAAACAGTAGTTTAAAACGAGGGCCCTTCACTCAATCTTTAACCCCAACCCCGCACGTTGTGTTGTATCTGTGAATGTTGGTTGTGGCCAAATGATAGTTTTCTTTCATTCGTTTAGGTTCCAAGAAAACTTGATGTAACTCTACTTTTAACTGCCGTTTCAGATAAGCGGGTATTACGTCGCAGTCATGTGCCGTGGATATGACGTAATTGCCCGAACCTCCACCAAAATTCAAATCTGTTGGCGCGATGGCCGTGAGCCACTGAGCAGCGACGATTATCAACAGAAATATCTTTATTTTCTGCTTGCAACTGGACCGTCTAGAGCGTACACGGTAAGTAACACTCATTGTGTTTAAGGAGATTTACGTTTGTAATAGCAGAAGTGTAGCCGCGTTGCGTTGTACGTGTGAAAATTGGTCGAGGCGAAATGTTAATGTTTAATTTCCTTTAGGTTCCACGGTGTTTGTTGGCTGCAAGTTTTCCACTGCAAGAAGAGGCTCGTATCATTGACCAGGAGCGAGCTACAATGGTGAGTAGCCATAACATTTATGTTAAACACTTCCTATTTCATGTCTAACAGTACTTGATTTAACAAATAACCATAAATAAATACAGTGTGGGCACTGAAGTTAACATATGTGATTATACTGCCTAATCTGTCACGGAGTAGATTGTTGCAAAGTAATATAAGATCCAAAGTTGTAATTCAGAATAGTTTTCAAAAGAAGGCCATTAGAATTATATACAAGTCTGATTACCCTGAACAAGCTATTAATTAGATCACAAATTCTTCAATTCAAAGATTTGGTAGATTATCAGACAAATAATGTCTAACAGTAATTGATTTAACACATCACGATAAGTAGATTGAGTGTGGGCACTCTCAAGTTAACATATGTGATTATACTGCCTAATCTGTTACAGAGTATGTTGTTGCCAAGTAATGTAGAATAGATCCAAAGTAGTAATCCAGAATAGTTTTGAAGAGGCCATTAGAATGATAAACAAATCTGATTACCTTGAACATAATAACAAGCTAAGTGTTTAATATGTCCTATGAAGTCAAAATTGGGCACCATCATGTGGTGAAATTTGGAATTGCATCACATCCAATTTTGCCTGGGAACAAACAGATTACATAAATCTTAGTTTTGAATAAGCCACTCCTTCTCAAACAAGTAAACTCTGCCCATTTTGCGCAGTAGATGTTCTGTTAATATCTAGTATTTATACAAAGTCATAATTTAAATTGCTTTCAACCTTCATTCATCGGTTCAACCAACATTACTCGCTCTTATTACCAACTTGTATTGATTTAACGAAGCGTTTAATACTTCCTATCAGGTCTCAAATCGAGATTTGGCAAAATACAATTTCAGCAAATCCAATTTTGCCAGGGAACAAAAATAGATTAAATAAACTAAATAAGTCCTCTTCCCATTAAATAAATCAGAAAAGTCTGTCTTGTAACCAGTCCTCTTCAAACAAGTAAAGTCTGCCCATTTTGTGCCGTAGATTTTGTGTCTATGCCTAGTATTTAAACAAAATCATAATTTAAACGACTTCTTTCCTTCATTCGCTTTGGAAATTTGGAATTGCAGCAAATCGAATTTTGGCAGGGAACAAAAATAGATCAATTAAACTAAATAAGTCTTCCCATTAAATAAATTAAAAAAGTCTGTCTTGTAACCAGTCCTTTTCAAACAAGTAAAGTCTGCCCATTTTGTGCCGTCGATTTTGTGTTAATGCCTAGTATTTATACAAAATCATAATTTAAAGGACTTCATTCCTTCATTCACTTTGGAAATTTGGAATTGCAGCACATCAAATTTTGCCTGGGAAGAAAAGTAGATTAAATAAATTTAATAAGTCTTACTACTTCCCATTAAATAAATTAAATACGTCTTACTTGTTCCCACTCCTTTTCAAAACAGTAGTTTAAAACGAGGGCCCTTCACTCAATCTTTAACCCCAACCCCGCACGTTGTGTTGTATCTGTGAATGTTGGTTGTGGCCAAATGATAGTTTTCTTTCATTCGTTTAGGTTCCAAGAAAACTTGATGTAACTCTACTTTTAACTGCCGTTTCAGATAAGCGGGTATTACGTCGCAGTCATGTGCCGTGGATATGACGTAATTGCCCGAACCTCCGCCAAAATTCAAATCTGTTGGCGCGATGGCCGTGAGCCACTGAGCAGCGACGATTATCAACAGAAATATCTTTATTTTCTGCTTGCAACTGGACCGTCTAGAGCGTACACGGTAAGTAACACTCATTGTGTTTAAGGAGATTTACGTTTGTAATAGCAGAAGTGTAGCCGCGTTGCGTTGTACGTGTGAAAATTGGTCGAGGCGAAATGTTAATGTTTAATTTCCTTTAGGTTCCACGGTGTTTGTTGGCTGCAAGTTTTCCACTGCAAGAAGAGGCTCGTATCATTGACCAGGAGCGAGCTACAATGGTGAGTAGCCATAACATTTATGTTAAACACTTCCTATTTCATGTCTAACAGTACTTGATTTAACAAATAACCATAAATAAATACAGTGTGGGCACTGAAGTTAACATATGTGATTATACTGCCTAATCTGTCACGGAGTAGATTGTTGCAAAGTAATATAAGATCCAAAGTTGTAATTCAGAATAGTTTTCAAAAGAAGGCCATTAGAATTATATACAAGTCTGATTACCCTGAACAAGCTATTAATTAGATCACAAATTCTTCAATTCAAAGATTTGGTAGATTATCAGACAAATAATGTCTAACAGTAATTGATTTAACACATCACGATAAGTAGATTGAGTGTGGGCACTCTCAAGTTAACATATGTGATTATACTGCCTAATCTGTTACAGAGTATGTTGTTGCCAAGTAATGTAGAATAGATCCAAAGTAGTAATCCAGAATAGTTTTGAAGAGGCCATTAGAATGATAAACAAATCTGATTACCTTGAACATAATAACAAGCTAAGTGTTTAATATGTCCTATGAAGTCAAAATTGGGCACCATCATGTGGTGAAATTTGGAATTGCATCACATCCAATTTTGCCTGGGAACAAACAGATTACATAAATCTTAGTTTTGAATAAGCCACTCCTTCTCAAACAAGTAAACTCTGCCCATTTTGCGCAGTAGATGTTCTGTTAATATCTAGTATTTATACAAAGTCATAATTTAAATTGCTTTCAACCTTCATTCATCGGTTCAACCAACATTACTCGCTCTTATTACCAACTTGTATTGATTTAACGAAGCGTTTAATACTTCCTATCAGGTCTCAAATCGAGATTTGGCAAAATACAATTTCAGCAAATCCAATTTTGCCAGGGAACAAAAATAGATTAAATAAACTAAATAAGTCCTCTTCCCATTAAATAAATCAGAAAAGTCTGTCTTGTAACCAGTCCTCTTCAAACAAGTAAAGTCTGCCCATTTTGTGCCGTAGATTTTGTGTCTATGCCTAGTATTTAAACAAAATCATAATTTAAACGACTTCTTTCCTTCATTCGCTTTGGAAATTTGGAATTGCAGCAAATCGAATTTTGGCAGGGAACAAAAATAGATCAATTAAACTAAATAAGTCTTCTTCCCATTAAATAAATTAAAAAAGTCTGTCTTGTAACCAGTCCTTTTCAAACAAGTAAAGTCTGCCCATTTTGTGCCGTCGATTTTGTGTTAATGCCTAGTATTTATACAAAATCATAATTTAAAGGACTTCATTCCTTCATTCACTTTGGAAATTTGGAATTGCAGCACATCAAATTTTGCCTGGGAAGAAAAGTAGATTAAATAAATTTAATAAGTCTTACTACTTCCCATTAAATAAATTAAATACGTCTTACTTGTTCCCACTCCTTTTCAAAACAGTAGTTTAAAACGAGGGCCCTTCACTCAATCTTTAACCCCAACCCCGCACGTTGTGTTGTATCTGTGAATGTTGGTTGTGGCCAAATGATAGTTTTCTTTCATTCGTTTAGGTTCCAAGAAAACTTGATGTAACTCTACTTTTAACTGCCGTTTCAGATAAGCGGGTATTACGTCGCAGTCATGTGCCGTGGATATGACGTAATTGCCCGAACCTCCGCCAAAATTCAAATCTGTTGGCGCGATGGCCGTGAGCCACTGAGCAGCGACGATTATCAACAGAAATATCTTTATTTTCTGCTTGCAACTGGACCGTCTAGAGCGTACACGGTAAGTAACACTCATTGTGTTTAAGGAGATTTACGTTTGTAATAGCAGAAGTGTAGCCGCGTTGCGTTGTACGTGTGAAAATTGGTCGAGGCGAAATGTTAATGTTTAATTTCCTTTAGGTTCCACGGTGTTTGTTGGCTGCAAGTTTTCCACTGCAAGAAGAGGCTCGTATCATTGACCAGGAGCGAGCTACAATGGTGAGTAGCCATAACATTTATGTTAAACACTTCCTATTTCATGTCTAACAGTACTTGATTTAACAAATAACCATAAATAAATACAGTGTGGGCACTGAAGTTAACATATGTGATTATACTGCCTAATCTGTCACGGAGTAGATTGTTGCAAAGTAATATAAGATCCAAAGTTGTAATTCAGAATAGTTTTCAAAAGAAGGCCATTAGAATTATATACAAGTCTGATTACCCTTAACATAACAACAAGCTATTAATTAAATCACAAATTCTTCAATTCAAAGATTTGGTAGATTATCAGACAAATAATGTCTAACAGTAATTGATTTAACACATCACGATAAGTAGATTGAGTGTGGGCACTCTCAAGTTAACAGATATGATTATACTGCCTAATCTGTTACAGAGTATGTTGTTGCCAAGTAATGTAGAATAGATCCAAAGTAGTAATCCAGAATAGTTTTGAAGAGGCCATTAGAATAATAAACAAATCTGATTACCTTGAACATAATAACAAGCTAAGTGTTTAATATGTCCTATGAAGTCAAAATTGGGCACCATCATGTGGTGAAATTTGGAATTGCATCACATCCAATTTTGCCTGGGAACAAACAGATTAAATAAATCTTAGTTTTGAATAAGCCACTCCTTCTCAAACAAGTAAACTCTGCCCATTTCGCGCAGTAGATGTCCTGTTAATATCTAGTATTTATACAAAGTCATAATTTAAATTGCTTTCAACCTTCATTCATCGGTTCAACCAACATTACTCGCTCTTATTACCAACTTGTATTGATTTAACTAAGCGTTTAATACTTCCTATCAGGTCTCAAGGCAAGATTTGGCAAAATACAATTTCAGCAAATCCAATTTTGCCAGGGAACAAAAATAGATTAAATAAACTAAATAAGTCTTCTTCCCATTAAATAAATCAGAAAAGTCTGTCTTGTAACCAGTCCTCTTCAAACAAGTAAAGTCTGCCCATTTTGTGCCGTAGATTTTGTGTCTATGCCTAGTATTTAAACAAAATCATAATTTAAACGACTTCTTTCCTTCATTCACTTTGGAAATTTGGAATTGCAGCAAATCGAATTTTGCCAGGGAACAAAAATAGATCAATTAAACTAAATAAGTCTTCTTCCCATTAAATAAATTAAAAAAGTCTGTCTTGTAACCAGTCCTTTTCAAACAAGTAAAGTCTGCCCATTTTGTGCCGTCGATTTTGTGTTAATGCCTAGTATTTATACAAAATCATAATTTAAAGGACTTCATTCCTTCATTCACTTTGGAAATTTGGAATTGCAGCACATCAAATTTTGCCTGGGAAGAAAAGTAGATTAAATAAATTTAATAAGTCTTACTACTTCCCATTAAATAAATTAAATACGTCTTACTTGTTCCCACTCCTTTACAAAAAAAGTAGTTTAAAACGAGGTCCCTTCACTCAACCTTTAACCCTATTTATTCACCTTCTAGGCTAAGTGTTAAAGGCTAAGTGTTAAAGGCTAAGTGTTAAAGGCTAAGTGTTAGAGGCTAAGTGCCAGAGGCTAGGCGCCAGAGGCGAGTTTTTGTGGGCTGAAGTTTTAGTGGGGTTAGTGTGAATACAATCCAAAAGAATACAACAGAATACAATACAATAGAATATAATACATAGATTAAATTCAATAGCTCTTACTACTTCCCATTAAATAAATTAAATACGTCTTACTTGTTCCCAATCCTTTTCAAAAAAGTAGTTTAAAACGAGGGCCCTTCACTCAACCTTTAACCTCAACCCCGCACGTCACATTGTGTTGTATCTGTGAATGTTGGTTGTGGCCAAATGATAGTTTTCTTTCATTCGTTTAGGTTCCACGGTGTTTGTTGGCTATGTTTTCCACTGTCAGAAGGATGAAAATACAAAGTACAACGCTTGGACGTGGGCGAAGACGTCACCGGTGAGTCCTTCCTTCCTATTTATTTACCTTCTAGATGCTAGAGGCTAAGTGTTAGAGGCTAAGTGTTAGAGGCTAAGTGTTAAACACAATACGAACAACACAACGATACTGCACTGAACAACACGATACCGCACTGAGAAACACGATACCGCACTGAACAACACGATACCGCACTGAACAACACCATGCCGCACTGAACACCATGCCACACTGAACAACACCATCCCGCACTGAACAACACCATGCCGCACTAAACACCATGCCGCACTGAACAACACCATGCCTCACTGAACGACACCATGCCGCACTGAAAGACACCATGCCGCACTGAACGACACCATGCCGCACTGAAAGACACCATCCCGCACTGAACACCATGCCGCACTGAACAACACCATCCTGCACTGAACAACACCATCCCGCACTGAACAACACCATGCCGCACTGAACAACATTATGCCGCACTGAACATTATGCCGCGCTGAACAACACCATGCCGCACTGAACAACACCATGCCGCACTGAACAACATTATGCCGCACTGAACAACACCATGCCGCACTGAACAACACCATGCCGCACTGAACAACACCATGCCGCACTGAACAACATTATGCCGCACTGAACAACACCATGCCGCACTGAACAACACCATCCTGCACTGAACAACACCATTCCGCATTGAACACCATGCCGCACTGAACAACACCATCCCGCACTGAACAACACCATCCCGCACTGAACAACACCATGCCGCACTGAACAACATTATGCCGCACTGAACAACATTATGCCGCACTGAACAACACCATGCCGCACTGAACAACACCATGCCGCACTGAACAACACCATGCCGCACTGAACAACATTATAACGCACTGAACAACACCATCCCGCACTGAACAACACCATGCCGCACTAAACAACATTATGCCGCACTGAACAACATTATGCCGAAATGAACAACACCATGCCGCACTGAACAACACCATGCCGCACTGAACAACACCATCCTGCACTGAACACCATCCCGCACTGAACAACACCATGCCGCACTGAACAACACCATGCCGCACTGAACAACACCATGCCGCAATGAACAACACCATCCCGCACTGAACAACATTATGCCGCACTGAACAACATTATGCCGCACTGAACAACATTATGCCGCACTGAACAACATTATGCCGCACTGAACAACACCATGCCGCACTGAACAACACCATGCCGCACTGAACAACACCATGCCGCACTGAACAACACGATCCCGCATTGAACAACACCATGCCGCACTGAACAACACCATCCTGCACTGAACAACACCATCCCGCACTGAACAACACCATGCCGCACTGAACAACATTATGGCGCACTGAACAACATTATGCCGCACTGAACAACACCATGCCGCACTGAACAACACCATGCCGCACTGAACAACACCATGCCGCAATGAACAACACCATCCCGCACTGAACAACACCATGCCGCACTGAGCAACACCATGCCGCACTGAACAACACCATCCTGCACTGAACAACACCATGCCGCACTGAACAACACCATTCCGCACTGAACAACACCATGCCGCACTGAACAACATTACGCTGCACTGAACAACACCATGCCGCACTGAACAACACCATGCCGCACTGAACAACACCATGCCGCATTGAACAACACCATGCCGCATTGAACAACACCATGCCGCACTGAACAACACCATCCTGCACTGAACAACACCATGCCGCATTGAACAACACCATGCCGCACTGAACAACACCATCCTGCACTGAACAACACCATCCCGCACTGAACAACACCATCCCGCATTGAACAACACCATCCTGCACTGAACAACACCATGCCGCACTGAACAACACCATGCCGCACTGAACAACACCATTCCGCACTGAACAACACCATGCCGCACTGAACAACACCATCCTGCACTGAACAACACCATCCCGCACTGAACAACACCATGCCGCATTGAACAACACCATCCTGCACTGAACAACACCATCCTGCACTGAACAACACCATGCCGCACTGAACAACACCATGCCGCACTGAACAACACCATGCCGCACTGAACAACACCATGCCGCACTGAACAACATTATGCCGCACTGAACAACATTATGTCGCACTGAACAACACCATGCCGCACTGAACAACACCATGCCGCACTGAACAACATTATGCCGCACTGAACAACACGATCCCGCATCGAACAACACCATCCTGCACTGAACAACACCATGCCGCACTGAACAACACCATGCCGCACTGAACAACACCATGCCGCACTGAACAACACCATGCCGCACTGAACAACACCATGCCGCACTGAACAACACCATGCCGCACTGAACAACACCATGCCGCACTGAACAACACCATGCCGCACTGAACAACACCATGCCGCACTGTACAACATTATGCCGCACTGAACAACACCATGCCGCACTGAACAACACCATGCCGCACTGAACAACACCATGCCGCACTGAACAACACGATCCCGCATCGAACAACACCATCCCGCACTGAACAACACCATGCCGCACTGAACAACACCATGCCGCACTGAACAACATTATGCCGCACTGAACAACACCATGCCGCACTGAACAACACCATGCCGCACTGAACAACACCATGCCGCACTGAACAACATTATGCCGCACTGAACAACATTATGCCGCACTGAACAACACCATGCCGCACTGAACAACACCATGCCGCACTGAACAACACCATGCCGCCCTGAACAACACGACGTCGCACTGAACAACACGACGCCGCACAGAACAACACGACGCCGCACAGAATAACACAATACCGCACAGAACAACACAATACCGCACAAACAGTTTTAGATAATATTACGTCGCAGTCATGTGACGCGGACATGACGTCAATAGGCGGAACTCACGGCAAAATTATAATCCGTGGGCGTGGCTTGCAACAGGAAGTAGGAAAGCGGCAGTTCTGGCAAACAAGACACAGCGGTTAGTAACACGATGACTAACAAGGCAAATATTTTTGTTTTCAGCTTGCAACTTGACCGTCTAGAGCGTACAAGGTAATTACAACTGTTTTTTTTTAGCCCTGAAAAGCGAGGGAGTGTGGCGTTTGGGAGGAATGTCGAACTCGGCGTCTGCTTCCAGCCACAGACGCCAAATTTCGACGATTATTTCGACTGGTCAACGGTTGTAAATTATTGCGTTGACTAAAAACTTTATTTAACTCTACTCTTAACTTTGCCGTTTCAGATATGCGGGTATTACACCGCGGAAATGACGTCAATAGGCTGAACTCTCGCCAAAATTCAAATCTGTGGGCGCAATGGCCTTGAGCGAGACACCGGATACAAACACGACGATTATCAACAGAAATATCTTTATTTTCTGCTTGCAAGTGGACCGTCTAGAGCGTACACGGTAAGTACAACTCATTGTGTTTAAAAAGATTTACGTTTGTGTAGTTTGCGTTGCGTTGTATCTGTGAATGTTGGTTGAGGCTAAATGTTAATGTTTAATTTCATTCCTTTAGGTTCCACGGTGTTTGTTGGCTGTATGTTTTCCACTGCAAGAAGAGGCTCGTATCATTGACCAGCAGGAGCTACAATGGTGAGTACCCCTTTCGTCTTCCATTTATGTTAAACACTTCCTATTTCATGTCTAACAGTACTCGATTTAACAAATAACCATAAATAAATACAGTGTGGGCAGTCACGTTAACATATGTGATTATCCTGCCTAATCACAAATATGTCACTAATCACTAATATGTTTATTTGTTTATCACAACACCTTTGGACCTTCAGCAATCGATTATTTACCTTCATCTACATAGAGACAGAACGATGGTGTCTTAAACATCTCATTCATTTCACCAAATAACTTCACGCAGGTGGATAACGGCCGTCTCGGTCACGCTATGTTGCGTGATGCAGTTTTGAAGAACCAAATGCATTTATTCAATGAATAAGTCAAGCTAGTTCCATGTTTATGATGTTGTAAGTTACGGTACCGATTGAAGTTGAGTTCGAAGCCAGTGGAAAACAGCGCTGCGTTTGTGCTCTCCAGGTACAAATGTTGTGATCTCTGACTGACGACCGGGCGAGACTCGAGTAAGAGATGTCCAAACGAGCTCCGGCAGGGCGGGCCAAGGCGGAGCGAACGGACGCCCTTCAGGCCGCCAATGACGAGCTGAGAACCAAACTGATGGACGTCCAGTTAGAACTTCAGCAGGAGAAGAACAAGGTGAAAACCTCAACAGACAGACACTGCCTGCCTCCCTGCCTGCCTCCCTGCCTGCCTCCCTGCCTGCCTCCCTCCCTCCCAGTTTTCCCGATGTAGATTAGACATGCGTGTGCCATGACTGTGTCAGCCTACATCAACAAATGCACCGAGGACGTCAGCACCACTAAGAATATCATCACCCGGGGCAACCAACGACCCTGGATGACTGAGGAGGTACGTCAAACGCTACGAGCGCGGAACTCTGCCTTCAAGTCTGGCGACAAGGAGACACTGAGGACAGCGAGAGCCAACTTGAACCGTGCCATCAGGATAGCGAAGCGAGACCGCAGTCGAAAATTTCAGGATCGTTTCCACGACGTCAAAAACATCAGGAGTATGTGGCAAGGCATACGGGCGATTACAGACTACAACTCACCCTCCCCCCCCCCGGTGGGTGTAGTTGATGCTGACTTTCTAAATGGTCTAAATAACTTCTTTGGGAGGTTCGAGGCACTAAACGGCACTCCAGCAGTTAAAACTGTCCCCCATCAGGAAGAGGAGGTACTCTGCCTTGACTCCGCCGATGTGTTGAAGACCCTGAGGAGAGTCAACCCCTGTAAGGCCCCTGGCCCCGACAACATTCCTGGGCGTGTGTTTAGGGAATGTGCAAGTCATCTGGCTGGGGTCATCACAGACATTTTTAACACCTCGCTGGGCCAAGCCACAGTGCCGGCGTGCTTTAAGACTGCCTCCATCATTCCGGTGCCGAAGAAACCTCAAATCACCTCATTTAATGATTACCGGCCTGTTGCACTGACTCCGGTTATGATGAAGTGCTTCGAAAGGCTGCTTAAAGGTCACATCGTTTCCAGACTCCCCCTATTATTTGACCCGTTCCAGTTTGCCGACCGGCAAAACCGCTCCACTCAGGACGCCATCTCCTCCGTTCTTCACCTGAGCCTGGCTCACCTGGAGGAGAAGAACACCCATGTGCGGAGGCTGTTCCTGGACTTCAGCTCAGCGTTTAACACCATCATCCCACAGCATCTGGTAGGAAAATTGGAACACCTGGGCTTCAACACCCCCCTTCGCAACTGGCTGCTAGACTTCCTCACCAACAGACCTCAGTCAGTCCGGGTCGGACAGAACACCTCTGATGTCATCACCCTCAGCACAGGCTCCCTTCAGGGCTGCGTCCTGAGCCCCCTGCTGTGCACCCTGATGACACACGACTGCGTCCTCAGGTTCACCACCAATCACATCGTGAAGTCAGCAGACGACACAACGGTGGTGGGGCTCATCAGAGACAACAACGACCTGGACTACAGAGAGGAGGTGGAGCAGCTGGTGGGCTGGTGCAGAGAAAACAGCCTGATCCTGAATGAGGAGAAGATGAAGGAGATCATCGTCGACTTCAGGAAAAAACAGCCTCACCACGCTCCACTGATCATCAACAGCTCAGCTGTGGAGGTGGTCAGCACCACCAAATTCCTGGGGGTCCACATCACAGAAGACCTCACCTGGACTATGAACACTACGGCACTGGTCAAGAGGGCACAGAAGCGCTTGTACTTCCTGCGGAG
Source organism: Syngnathus floridae (assembly GCF_059516105.1). Lineage (NCBI taxonomy): Eukaryota > Metazoa > Chordata > Actinopteri > Syngnathiformes > Syngnathidae > Syngnathus > Syngnathus floridae. The sequence goes on along the minus strand of NC_142421.1, from coordinate 15,636,096 downwards.
GATGAGGAGAGCCCACCTGCCCCCACCCATCATGAGGACGTTCTACAGGAGCACCATAGAGAGCATTCTGACAAGCTGTCTCTCTGTGTGGTGTGGAGGCTGCACCGCCTCCGATTGGAAGAACGTGAGGAGAGTGGTGAGGACAGCAGAGAGGATCATAGGGGCTCCTCTTCCCTCCATTCAGGACATTTCATCTCAGCGCTGCATGTCCCGTGCCCGTAACATCATCAATGACCCATCACACCCCCACCATGGACTGTTCTCCCTGCTGCCCTCTGGGAAGAGGTTTGCAGCATCCGCTGCAGGTCCACCAGGTTCTGCAACAGCTTTTTCCCTGCTGTCATCAGACTGTTGAACACTAGAACTGTTGAGCTCTAAACTGAACTCTGCATCACACATTCACAGAACTGTACTTTATGACACTACGGACCTCTATCTTGCACTATCTCGCACTACCAACTTTACTGAACTTGTATAAACCCTTTAAATAGAAGTTTAATACATGGTTTAGCATTCCTCTGCACACTCTTGAATACTGTTTTGCCTACTTGCACTATTGCATAATTATCACTGCTGCACTTTATACTTATTTTTAATATATATATATATATATATATAGTATATATGTATATATATATATTTTCATAGGATATGTTACTTCTATTCAACTGCAATATCACTACTTTGTTGTAAGACGTATGCAACGGAATTTCGTTTTGTATGCACCATGTGCAGACAAGATGACAATAAAGTTTGTCTAAGTCTAAGTCATGTCAGGTCAGCTGTCTGGAGAGAGAGAGAAGTCAGGACCTGCGGGCGGAGCACCACCGTGCCACCGCCGCCATGACGGAACTCAAAAGCAAACTCCATGAGGAGAAGCAGAAAGAGTTAGCCATTACCAGGGAGACATTACTGCGGCAGCATGAAATGGAGCTGATGAGAGTGATCAAAATCAAAGATGGAGAGATCCAGCGACTGAATGCCTTGGTCCTCAGCCTGAGGGACGGCTCCATGGACAAGGTGATCCGCTCTATCCGTGTCTGACTATCCGCACGCCACGTCGGGCTTCGATGCGGCCGCTACCGTATTGTGTAGCTTGTCCCCAGTAAGCGTCGCGGCGCTCCGTTGCGGTCTCAACGGCCCGGTGTGGCGCAATGTCTGCTCAGGTGAGGAGGGGGGGCGCTTTGCTGGCGGAGGTGGAGGAGACGCGGCGGTGTCGGGAGACCGAGCGGTGTCGCCTCCACCAGGAGCGCGGAAGAAGCCCTGGCAGCGGCCCAGCAGGCCTGGCAGTCCCGAGCGGCCGAGCTCCGATCGGCTCATCACCAGCATCGGGAGGAGCTGAGCCGAACCAAGAGAGACTGCGAGAGGGAGATCCGCCGACTGGTAGGACTGATCAGATGCGCGGTGCGTGGCTATGTTCCCAATTTCGTTGTATACCTGCAGTGCAATGACACCTAAGGCATTCTATTCTATTCTATTTCACAAGAAGAAAATGTCCGGTTGCTCGCTTCGCTTTTGTCACAGCAAAGGTGTTCTAGTCGATTCAAGAAAAAAATTGGCCGGTTGCTCTCTTTGTTTTTGTCACAATTCTGGCAAATGAGTTTGCCCGCCTGCCTGAGCGCTCCCCGTTTGTACATCCAGACGGATGAGATCAAGCTGAAAGACAGAGCGGTTAGTGTTTTGGATGAAGCCCTGGGGCCGGCCACGTCCACCGCCTTCAGCTGCAGACTCAGGCTGCCGAGCAGCAGATCGCTGCCCTGAGGGATTCCCAAAGGGCGGGCCTAAACTACCCTGGAAGTGGGGTCAACGCCGCTACTAGCAATCCTCTTCATTGCGTAAGCCACCTCATCACACACTTGCAGTACGCATGACTTAGTTCGTTGCTGGAGGAAGGTAGCACAAAAACAGTTTTGAACTTTGAACGAGTGCTTGTGTGTGTGTGTTGCGGGGCGTTTTCAGTCTCAGGAGGATCGGGACACGCGACGGTTTCATCTGAAAATCGCTGAGCTCAGCGCAGTCATCAGGAAACTGGAGGATCGAAACGCCCTGCTTTCTGAAGAGCGCAATGAACTGGTAATTTATTGACGGCACGCTTGAAGGTTTGCGCTACGTTTGATGCGCGCCATCCAGCGAGGCACCCATTGCGCTTGCTTATTAGTTGAGCGGCGCGGCGAGTCGGTTGCCTGGTAGATGTCTTTTATTGGGAGCCAAAGCCACGATTCCGTTCAAACCGATGCAAAAGGAATGGATACGTTCTGGCCCGCGTGTTGTGCGTCTTTCACATCCCGCACTTCATGCTTGCAGCTAAAGCGACTGAGAGAAACAGAAAGCCAGTTTCTGCCACTCCTGTACAAAAACAAACGCCTGAGCAGGAAGAATGAAGAACTCTCGCTGGTGCTGTGTCGCCTTGAAAACAAAGTGCGCTTTGTCACCCAGGAGAACGAGGAGATGGCAAGCTTGGTAAGTCGACGCGGACAACGGCGGCGTGCCAACAGAGTCCACTGCATTTGTGTTCCACAGAGAAGGCCTAGTTCGCTCAATGACCTGGACCGCGGTTGCGGCCAGCAGGACGGTGAAATGGAGTTCCTTCAAGTTGTGGAGCAGCGGCACATCATCGACGACTTGTCCAAGGTCTTCAGGCAGGCGACTCGGTGCACGTACGGCAGCGCCGCGCTCGCTCGCTGTCGCCAGGAAACCTTTTCCGTCCAAAGCTTGGCCGGCGGCCGCCATCCAAAAAATTGGCCCCTTAAATTCCGACCTTTCAAGCAGGAGCATTGTGCGCACGCGTTTGAACACGCTTTAGACTTGTTTTGCCGTTTTCAGCAGCTCAAAGCTCCCGTTTTGTCAGCGCCTTTGCCACTCGCTGTGCGCTGAAAACGACGGACTTGCCCGGCTGCTCAGCCCGTCAACCATGAGCCGCGAGCGCGACGTCATTGTCCGTAGGCAGCTAGTGGCAAAATGCACCCTGTTAGAGTTGCGCTCGCTCCAACTTATTTTGCAAGAACCACACGGGAGACAAGTAAGTTCTTTTGGACACCTGCAGGTGGAGAGTCCATCCGTTGTACGAATGAAGTCTGACTCTCGGCTCCTGCACGAGCATTTTAATTAAGAGAAACAGGGTGGGTGTAAGAGTGGATTGAATAGAGGAAGCCCTTGACCTCTAGTCAAAACATAGCAAGGGGTGTTTTACGACTTTGTGTAGGAAGGGATAAGCGATAGGGATAAATAAGGGATAAATAATATTATTTATTACAGGTCGCAGTCAAAGTCAAAGCAACACAATGATACGATAAAGATAATCTGGAAAACCCTGACACACCCTGTAGTTGTCACTTTTGGAAAAGACGAGCGTCCCTCCAATCATCGCCGGTGACGTGTTTTTCAGGCTCTGGAGACAGGAGCTCATGTCAGAAATGTCATTGTGAGTCGCGTTTGTTTCTGCGCCGGAGCCGTTCGTTCCCTTTGCATCCAAAGAATCTCAAAGGCGGATTATTTGTGTCGACAGGAGAGAGATTTGCTGCTACGATACCGACGTCGAGAATCTCTGAGGAGGAACAAAGCGTGAGGTCCTGCAAGGTGAGTCTGTTTGTTTGCGGCTGCTTGGTGTTGCGCAAGATGAAATGGCCTTTTTATCGCTATCGTTCCTCTCGTCGATTCATCGTGAGGTGTCGCTTCAGTTTGTTCAGAGAGATGTTTGCTTCCGCGCCCGCAGGTCATCGAAACATTTTACGGCTACGACGAAGACGTGTTGGTGGACTCGGACGGATCGTCCTTGTCTTTTCACACCGACAGAACCCCCGACACGGAACCCGAAGAGGTAGCCCGCCATTTCTGCCAGCGTATTGGCACCAAACATTCCTCTTCAGCCTGGAATCGGACTCGTCTTTGCGTCGCGGGTGCTTTGTCGCCGGTCTGACTGATTCTGGTACTAGTGCTGTGTTGCATTGGTGTGTGCATGAAGAGGCGGAGCTTCGCTACCGCCAGCTGACGCAAGAATATCAAGCGCTGCAACGAGCCTACGCTCTGCTAGCCCAGACCAGCGAAAGGGGACTACGACGCCGAGAAGGAGATCAAGGTGGCGCCCCTTCCCGCAACCCCCGGCCGGGTCGCAGCCTCCCCGTTCTCACCCAGCCTCGGGTGTTCTCTGGTCTGAAAGGAGGAGGAGGAGCCTCCCTCCTCCTCCTTTCAGACCAGAGAAAAGCTGATGGTAGAAATGGGTCACTATCAAAGCAGAGTAGCAGATCTGGAGTCAGCGCTGAAGCAACAAGGACAGGTAAGCTCATCAATGAGCACACCTTTTTCTCAGACAAAATAGCTACATTCTTCAGTCACTCATCCGTCTGGCATTACTGGACCAACCCCCCCCCCCCCCCCCCCCCCGAACGTGGCTGGGAAAATGCGGAGAAAAGCAAATGTCATTTTCCAGTCAACCAAAGAATTTGTGGATGAAAATGACACAACATTCCAAAGCTGTCCACGCGTTTGTCTCTTCTAGAATGTCAAGTGGGTGGAGGAGAAGCAGCTGCTGCGTCAGAGCAATCAGCAGTTGGCCAAAAAGGTGACGGAAAGAAAGGCGCTGGGCGGAGTCGCTTGGCGTCACACCTGTCGGGAAGCCCCGCAGATGAGGTCTGACTGTCTTTTCAGGTCAGGCGGATGGAGGCGGAAGAAGCGCGTCTGAAAGAGCACATCCAGGATATCCGAGACCAAAACGAACTGCTTGAGTTCCGCATCCTGGAGCTGGAGGTGGGAAGACTCGCACAAGCGTGTTGAGGCCAGAGATGTGACGGACGGACGGACGGACGGACGGATGCATGCCTCTGCCTTTCAGGAGAGGGAGTGGCGCTCCCCCGTCTTGAAGTTTCTGCAAGTCCGTTTCCCAGACGGCCTCAGCCCTTTGCAGATCTACTGCGAGGCCGAGGGCGTGAGCGTACGTAAGGCGTCCCTCGCAACCCTAACCTTAACCCGAGGTCCCAGAACACCTTACATTGCTCCTTGCGCCTTTCCCCCGGACATCGTCATCAGTGATCTGATGAAGAAGCTGGACATCCTGGGCTATAACGCCGTAAGTGTATGTCGAACTCCTTATGTTCGCACTCCACGAGACTCGGCGGCTCAAATGTGACTTTTGGAAGGCTTTGCGCTGAAAGAAGCTTGTTGACGCTGTGCCTTTGGGCTCTTGCAGAATCTCACCAACGAGGAGCAGGTGGTCGTGATTCACGCCAGGACCCTTCTCACCCTAGCCGAGAAGGTAACGCGCACGTCCACGCACGCTCTCGCATTCTGCTTATGTGACAGCAGCCTTTCCTCAGTGGTTAGAATACATCAAAGTGACCAAGTCAGCACTTCAACAGAAGATGTTGGACATTGAAAGTGAGAAGGTAGACAGACACGCGACATCAGCCAAGGGGAACTCCGGCAATGTGCCCCAACAATTCTGACCTTGAGCTGTGCTAGGATATGTTCTGCAAGCAGAAGGGCTACCTGGATGAAGAGTTGGACTTCAGGAAGTGTTCCATGGACCAGGCTCATAAGGTAAGCCGCCCTCAAATCTCCCGCCGGACCACTGATGGACGAGGATTGCGGCCCAGAGGATCCTGGAGCTGGAGGCCATGTTGTACGAGGCGCTACCGCAGCGGGACTGCCCCGCCACGGACGGCGAAAAAGCCAGCCACGCTGGCGTGAATGACGTGCTGACGGCGGATCAGAGAGAAGAGCTTAGGAGCGCCGTGGACCAATGGAAGCGAGCCCTGATGTGCGAGTTGAGGGAGCGCGACGCTTGCATCCTCCAAGAGAGAATGGATCTGCTGCACAGCGCGCAACAGGTAAGGGCCCAAAGCCAGCCCGGCACTTACTTGCACGCTTACTGGCTTTTGAATGCCACTTTCCATTTGTCCGTCCTAGAGGAACAAAGAGCTGAAAGAATTCATCGAAGCTCAGAAGAGACAAATCAAACAATTGGAGGAGAAGTTTCTGTTTCTCTTTCTATTCTTCTCCTTGGCCTTCATTCTGTGGCCCTAACACCAGCTGGTGAGTGAGCTCCAGCGGCACCGCACTCGACACCTCCGATACACTGCCAGCCGGTCTCAGACGTTGGCAGACGCTCCGATGCCAACGTATACCCCCCGCCACGGTGACAGAGGCACCGCGTCACACCGGCGCTCATCCAATCAGAAGGCAGGAAAAGCAAATTCACATGCAGGGCACTTTTGAACCAGAAGAGAGCGCCACAAAAAACGGTTGTTGCCCCAAACGCGCACTAAAAAGGGTCAGAATAACAAGAGTCCCACTGGCCAGCCGGGGCCACCCGTCCAGCTGTTTCTTCAGGAGGGAAAAAAATTGGAGTCACCGGTGAGTACATTTTGCATTTAGCTCTGCTTTTCTGCTTCTGTCTTCAAGTGTGTGGCATCCTGCGATCAAAGATTCAGCCAACCCCAAAGCGGTTGACCTCAACGTCCCACCACCATGCCTACCAGAGCAGGTGACGTGATGCTTTGGACATCCTTCCGTCTCAGATGCCCAAAAGTACTCTTTGCCACATCTGCGGCAATACGGTGTCTTTTCAAAGGTGCAAATAAATCCAGCGTGGGCGGAACACGCACGTCTTCGGTTTTTCCCGCTTTGTTTGTGTGACAGCTGTTGTGAAAATTTTATACAAATAAAGTTGTATAGTACAGGTTTGGCCAAGCCGCAACTCCCGAACCGCATGCGGCTCTTTTATGTTCATATCAACATTTGTGTGTGTGTGTGTGTGTGTGTGGGGGGGGGGGGGGGGGTTGTGCGTGTTGGCTTCACTTGAGTTCAATTTGGTATTTTGGTCAAAAGCGCATGTGGTGAAATTCCACAAAGTAGGATGGGCAAACACATTTCTTTAAACTATGAGTGTCAATTGGGCTCTCGAAATGGCAGGGAAAAGATGCACAGCAAAACGAAAATACGTAGATGAACACAGGACGTTTTAATCAGAGTGGGAAAGTTTCTATTTTTTGTTGAACGTGATGGCAAACCATTCTGCCTGATATGTCAGACCTCAGCGCATTTCAAAGATTCAAATCTTCAGCGCCATGCACTTCAGCTCACTCCATGCTAACATTGATCAGGCGTCGAACCCGCATCATCATGCTTAAGAGGTGGCCATGCTAACCAGTGCGCCATTATGTCAACGCATAATAACTAAGTCTACTGGTCAAAACAGCGGTTACTATATGACGTCGCTACGTCGTGGTCACGTGACGCAGACAAGACGTCAATGGACGTGGGCAGAGTTAACTTGTTTAAAAGGGAGTAGGCAGAAGAAATATTTAATTTATTTAAATCTATTTTGAGTGCACACCATTATGCCAATGCATAACAACTGTAAATCTACTAAACAAAACAGCGGTTGCTATATGACATCTGCCACGTCGTGGTCACGTGACATACGTGACGTAGATGGGCGTAACTTTCGCCGGAATTCAAATCCGCGGGGAGAGTTAACTTGTTTAAAAGAGAGTGGGCAGAAGAATTATTTAATTTATTTAAATCTATTTGGTGTGTGCGCCATTATGTCAATGCATAACAACTGTAAGTCTACTAAACAAAACAGCGGTTGCTATATGACGTCTGCCACGTCGTGGTCACGTGACGCGGACGTGACGTCGACGCCTACTTTACATCCCACCGATCACAGGACCCCTCGGCTGCATAACCGTGCCCCCTTCCCAACCAATCGGATTTGCTATACGCGAAAACGACGCCAATGGAAAGAGCTTCCGCCCAAATTTAAATCCGTGGGCGTGGCTCGCAGCAGGAAGTAGGAAAATGGCGGCGATGTTGACAAAGACACAGCGGATGGTAACATACGACTAACAAGAGAAATATTTTTATTTTCTGCTTGCAACTGGACCGTCCAGAGCGTACACGGTAAGTACAACTCATCGTTTTTAAAAAGAAGTACTTTTGTTGCCCTGAAAAGCGAGTGAGCGTGGCGTTTGTGGGGGACGTCGAATTTCGACGATTCTTTCTGGTCAACGGTTGTAAATGATTGTGTTGATTAAAAAAGAAAACTTGATGTAACTCTACTTTTAACTGCCGTTTCAGATAGATTTGGAATTGCATCACATCCAATTTTGCCTAGAGCGTACACGGTAAGTAACACTCGTTGTGTTTAAGGAGATTTACGTTTGTAATAGCAGAAGTGTAGCCGCGTTGCGTTGTACGTGTGAATGTTGGTCCGGGCGAAATGTTAATGTTTAATTTCATTCCTTTAGGTTCCACGGTGTTTGTTGGCTGCAAGTTTTCCACTGCAAGAAGAGGCTCGTATCATTGACCAGGAGCGAGCTACAATGGTGAGTAGCCATAACATTTATGTTAAACACTTCCTATTTCATGTCTAACAGTACTTGATTTAACAAATAACCATAAATAAATACAGTGTGGGCACTGAAGTTAACATATGTGATTATACTGCCTAATCTGTCACCGAGTAGATTGTTGCAAAGTAATATAAGATCCAAAGTTGTAATTCAGAATAGTTTTCAAAAGAAGGCCATTAGAATTATATACAAGTCTGATTACCCTGAACAAGCTATTAATTAAATCACAAATTCTTCAATTCAAAGATTTGGTAGATTATCAGACAAATAATGTCTAACAGTAATTGATTTAACACATCACGATAAGTAGATTGAGTGTGGGCACTCTCAAGTTAACATATGTGATTATACTGCCTAATCTGTTACAGAGTATGTTGTTGCCAAGTAATGTAGAATAGATCCAAAGTAGTAATCCAGAATAGTTTTGAAGAGGCCATTAGAATGATAAACAAATCTGATTACCTTGAACATAATAACAAGCTAAGTGTTTAATATGTCCTATGAAGTCAAAATTGGGCACCATCATGTGGTGAAATTTGGAATTGCATCACATCCAATTTTGCCTGGGAACAAACAGATTACATAAATCTTAGTTTTGAATAAGCCACTCCTTCTCAAACAAGTAAACTCTGCCCATTTTGCGCAGTAGATGTTCTGTTAATATCTAGTATTTATACAAAGTCATAATTTAAATTGCTTTCAACCTTCATTCATCGGTTCAACCAACATTACTCGCTCTTATTACCAACTTGTATTGATTTAACTAAGCGTTTAATACTTCCTATCAGGTCTCAAATCGAGATTTGGCAAAATACAATTTCAGCAAATCCAATTTTGCCAGGGAACAAAAATAGATTAAATAAACTAAATAAGTCCTCTTCCCATTAAATAAATCAGAAAAGTCTGTCTTGTAACCAGTCCTCTTCAAACAAGTAAAGTCTGCCCATTTTGTGCCGTAGATTTTGTGTCTATGCCTAGTATTTAAACAAAATCATAATTTAAACGACTTCTTTCCTTCATTCACTTTGGAAATTTGGAATTGCAGCAAATCGAATTTTGGCAGGGAACAAAAATAGATCAATTAAACTAAATAAGTCTTCTTCCCATTAAATAAATTAAAAAAGTCTGTCTTGTAACCAGTCCTTTTCAAACAAGTAAAGTCTGCCCATTTTGTGCCGTCGATTTTGTGTTAATGCCTAGTATTTATACAAAATCATAATTTAAAGGACTTCATTCCTTCATTCACTTTGGAAATTTGGAATTGCAGCACATCAAATTTTGCCTGGGAAGAAAAGTAGATTAAATAAATTTAATAAGTCTTACTACTTCCCATTAAATAAATTAAATACGTCTTACTTGTTCCCACTCCTTTTCAAAACAGTAGTTTAAAACGAGGGCCCTTCACTCAATCTTTAACCTCAACCCCGCACGTTGTGTTGTATCTGTGAATGTTGGTTGTGGCCAAATGATAGTTTTCTTTCATTCGTTTAGGTTCCAAGAAAACTTGATGTAACTCTACTTTTAACTGCCGTTTCAGATAAGCGGGTATTACGTCGCAGTCATGTGCCGTGGATATGACGTAATTGCCCGAACCTCCGCCAAAATTCAAATCTGTTGGCGCGATGGCCGTGAGCCACTGAGCAGCGACGATTATCAACAGAAATATCTTTATTTTCTGCTTGCAACTGGACCGTCTAGAGCGTACACGGTAAGTAACACTCATTGTGTTTAAGGAGATTTACGTTTGTAATAGCAGAAGTGTAGCCGCGTTGCGTTGTACGTGTGAAAATTGGTCGGGGCGAAATGTTAATGTTTAATTTCATTCCTTTAGGTTCCACGGTGTTTGTTGGCTGCAAGTTTTCCACTGCAAGAAGAGGCTCGTATCATTGACCAGGAGCGAGCTACAATGGTGAGTAGCCATAACATTTATGTTAAACACTTCCTATTTCATGTCTAACAGTACTTGATTTAACAAATAACCATAAATAAATACAGTGTGGGCACTGAAGTTAACATATGTGATTATACTGCCTAATCTGTCACCGAGTAGATTGTTGCAAAGTAATATAAGATCCAAAGTTGTAATTCAGAATAGTTTTCAAAAGAAGGCCATTAGAATTATATACAAGTCTGATTACCCTTAACATAACAACAAGCTATTAATTAAATCACAAATTCTTCAATTCAAAGATTTGGTAGATTATCAGACAAATAATGTCTAACAGTAATTGATTTAACACATCACGATAAGTAGATTGAGTGTGGGCACTCTCAAGTTAACAGATATGATTATACTGCCTAATCTGTTACAGAGTATGTTGTTGCCAAGTAATGTAGAATAGATCCAAAGTAGTAATCCAGAATAGTTTTGAAGAGGCCATTAGAATAATAAACAAATTTGATTACCTTGAACATAATAACAAGCTAAGTGTTTAATATGTCCTATGAAGTCAAAATTGGGCACCATCATGTGGTGAAATTTGGAATTGCATCACATCCAATTTTGCCTGGGAACAAACAGATTAAATAAATCTTAGTTTTGAATAAGCCACGCCTTCTCAAACAAGTAAACTCTGCCCATTTCGCGCAGTAGATGTTCTGTTAATATCTAGTATTTATACAAAGTCATAATTTAAATTGCTTTCAACCTTCATTCATCGGTTCAACCAACATTACTCGCTCTTATTACCAACTTGTATTGATTTAACTAAGCGTATAATACTTCCTATCAGGTCTCAAGGCAAGATTTGGCAAAATACAATTTCAGCAAATCCAATTTTGCCAGGGAACAAAAATAGATTAAATAAACTAAATAAGTCTTCTTCCCATTAAATAAATCAGAAAAGTCTGTCTTGTAACCAGTCCTCTTCAAACAAGTAAAGTCTGCCCATTTTGTGCCGTAGATTTTGTGTCTATGCCTAGTATTTAAACAAAATCATAATTTAAATGACTTCTTTCCTTCATTCACTTTGGAAATTTGGAATTGCAGCAAATCGAATTTTGCCAGGGAACAAAAATAGATCAATTAAACTAAATAAGTCTTCTTCCCATTAAATAAATTAAAAAAGTCTGTCTTGTAACCAGTCCTTTTCAAACAAGTAAAGTCTGCCCATTTTGTGCCGTCGATTTTGTGTTAATGCCTAGTATTTATACAAAATCATAATTTAAAGGATTTCATTCCTTCATTCACTTTGGAAATTTGGAATTGCAGCACATCAAATTTTGCCTGGGAAGAAAAGTAGATTAAATAAATTTAATAAGTCTTACTACTTCCCATTAAATAAATTAAATACGTCTTACTTGTTCCCACTCCTTTTCAAAACAGTAGTTTAAAACGAGGGCCCTTCACTCAATCTTTAACCTCAACCCCGCACGTTGTGTTGTATCTGTGAATGTTGGTTGTGGCCAAATGATAGTTTTCTTTCATTCGTTTAGGTTCCAAGAAAACTTGATGTAACTCTACTTTTAACTGCCGTTTCAGATAAGCGGGTATTACGTCGCAGTCAAATGCCGCGGATATGACGTAATTGCCCGAACCTCCGCCAAAATTCAAATCTGTTGGCGCGATGGCCGTGAGCCACTGAGCAGCGACGATTATCAACAGAAATATCTTTATTTTCTGCTTGCAACTGGACCGTCTAGAGCGTACACGGTAAGTAACACTCATTGTGTTTAAGGAGATTTACGTTTGTAATAGCAGAAGTGTAGCCGCGTTGCGTTGTACGTGTGAAAATTGGTCGAGGCGAAATGTTAATGTTTAATTTCATTCCTTTAGGTTCCACGGTGTTTGTTGGCTGCAAGTTTTCCACTGCAAGAAGAGGCTCGTATCATTGACCAGGAGCGAGCTACAATGGTGAGTAGCCATAACATTTATGTTAAACACTTCCTATTTCATGTCTAACAGTACTTGATTTAACAAATAACCATAAATAAATACAGTGTGGGCACTGAAGTTAACATATGTGATTATACTGCCTAATCTGTCACGGAGTAGATTGTTGCAAAGTAATATAAGATCCAAAGTTGTAATTCAGAATAGTTTTCAAAAGAAGGCCATTAGAATTATATACAAGTCTGATTACCCTGAACAAGCTATTAATTAAATCACAAATTCTTCAATTCAAAGATTTGGTAGATTATCAGACAAATAATGTCTAACAGTAATTGATTTAACACATCACGATAAGTAGATTGAGTGTGGGCACTCTCAAGTTAACATATGTGATTATACTGCCTAATCTGTTACAGAGTATGTTGTTGCCAAGTAATGTAGAATAGATCCAAAGTAGTAATCCAGAATAGTTTTGAAGAGGCCGTTAGAATGATAAACAAATCTGATTACCTTGAACATAATAACAAGCTAAGTGTTTAATATGTCCTATGAAGTCAAAATTGGGCACCATCATGTGGTGAAATTTGGAATTGCATCACATCCAATTTTGCCTGGGAACAAACAGATTACATAAATCTTAGTTTTGAATAAGCCACTCCTTCTCAAACAAGTAAACTCTGCCCATTTTGCGCAGTAGATGTTCTGTTAATATCTAGTATTTATACAAAGTCATAATTTAAATTGCTTTCAACCTTCATTCATCGGTTCAACCAACATTACTCGCTCTTATTACCAACTTGTATTGATTTAACGAAGCGTTTAATACTTCCTATCAGGTCTCAAATCGAGATTTGGCAAAATACAATTTCAGCAAATCCAATTTTGCCAGGGAACAAAAATAGATTAAATAAACTAAATAAGTCCTCTTCCCATTAAATAAATCAGAAAAGTCTGTCTTGTAACCAGTCCTCTTCAAACAAGTAAAGTCTGCCCATTTTGTGCCGTAGATTTTGTGTCTATGCCTAGTATTTAAACAAAATCATAATTTAAACGACTTCTTTCCTTCATTCGCTTTGGAAATTTGGAATTGCAGCAAATCGAATTTTGGCAGGGAACAAAAATAGATCAATTAAACTAAATAAGTCTTCTTCCCATTAAATAAATTAAAAAAGTCTGTCTTGTAACCAGTCCTTTTCAAACAAGTAAAGTCTGCCCATTTTGTGCCGTCGATTTTGTGTTAATGCCTAGTATTTATACAAAATCATAATTTAAAGGACTTCATTCCTTCATTCACTTTGGAAATTTGGAATTGCAGCACATCAAATTTTGCCTGGGAAGAAAAGTAGATTAAATAAATTTAATAAGTCTTACTACTTCCCATTAAATAAATTAAATACGTCTTACTTGTTCCCACTCCTTTTCAAAACAGTAGTTTAAAACGAGGGCCCTTCACTCAATCTTTAACCCCAACCCCGCACGTTGTGTTGTATCTGTGAATGTTGGTTGTGGCCAAATGATAGTTTTCTTTCATTCGTTTAGGTTCCAAGAAAACTTGATGTAACTCTACTTTTAACTGCCGTTTCAGATAAGCGGGTATTACGTCGCAGTCATGTGCCGTGGATATGACGTAATTGCCCGAACCTCCGCCAAAATTCAAATCTGTTGGCGCGATGGCCGTGAGCCACTGAGCAGCGACGATTATCAACAGAAATATCTTTATTTTCTGCTTGCAACTGGACCGTCTAGAGCGTACACGGTAAGTAACACTCATTGTGTTTAAGGAGATTTACGTTTGTAATAGCAGAAGTGTAGCCGCGTTGCGTTGTACGTGTGAAAATTGGTCGAGGCGAAATGTTAATGTTTAATTTCCTTTAGGTTCCACGGTGTTTGTTGGCTGCAAGTTTTCCACTGCAAGAAGAGGCTCGTATCATTGACCAGGAGCGAGCTACAATGGTGAGTAGCCATAACATTTATGTTAAACACTTCCTATTTCATGTCTAACAGTACTTGATTTAACAAATAACCATAAATAAATACAGTGTGGGCACTGAAGTTAACATATGTGATTATACTGCCTAATCTGTCACCGAGTAGATTGTTGCAAAGTAATATAAGATCCAAAGTTGTAATTCAGAATAGTTTTCAAAAGAAGGCCATTAGAATTATATACAAGTCTGATTACCCTGAACAAGCTATTAATTAAATCACAAATTCTTCAATTCAAAGATTTGGTAGATTATCAGACAAATAATGTCTAACAGTAATTGATTTAACACATCACGATAAGTAGATTGAGTGTGGGCACTCTCAAGTTAACATATGTGATTATACTGCCTAATCTGTTACAGAGTATGTTGTTGCCAAGTAATGTAGAATAGATCCAAAGTAGTAATCCAGAATAGTTTTGAAGAGGCCATTAGAATGATAAACAAATCTGATTACCTTGAACATAATAACAAGCTAAGTGTTTAATATGTCCTATGAAGTCAAAATTGGGCACCATCATGTGGTGAAATTTGGAATTGCATCACATCCAATTTTGCCTGGGAACAAACAGATTACATAAATCTTAGTTTTGAATAAGCCACTCCTTCTCAAACAAGTAAACTCTGCCCATTTTGCGCAGTAGATGTTCTGTTAATATCTAGTATTTATACAAAGTCATAATTTAAATTGCTTTCAACCTTCATTCATCGGTTCAACCAACATTACTCGCTCTTATTACCAACTTGTATTGATTTAACGAAGCGTTTAATACTTCCTATCAGGTCTCAAATCGAGATTTGGCAAAATACAATTTCAGCAAATCCAATTTTGCCAGGGAACAAAAATAGATTAAATAAACTAAATAAGTCCTCTTCCCATTAAATAAATCAGAAAAGTCTGTCTTGTAACCAGTCCTTTTCAAACAAGTAAAGTCTGCCCATTTTGTGCCGTAGATTTTGTGTCTATGCCTAGTATTTAAACAAAATCATAATTTAAACGACTTCTTTCCTTCATTCGCTTTGGAAATTTGGAATTGCAGCAAATCGAATTTTGGCAGGGAACAAAAATAGATCAATTAAACTAAATAAGTCTTCTTCCCATTAAATAAATTAAAAAAGTCTGTCTTGTAACCAGTCCTTTTCAAACAAGTAAAGTCTGCCCATTTTGTGCCGTCGATTTTGTGTTAATGCCTAGTATTTATACAAAATCATAATTTAAAGGACTTCATTCCTTCATTCACTTTGGAAATTTGGAATTGCAGCACATCAAATTTTGCCTGGGAAGAAAAGTAGATTAAATAAATTTAATAAGTCTTACTACTTCCCATTAAATAAATTAAATACGTCTTACTTGTTCCCACTCCTTTTCAAAACAGTAGTTTAAAACGAGGGCCCTTCACTCAATCTTTAACCCCAACCCCGCACGTTGTGTTGTATCTGTGAATGTTGGTTGTGGCCAAATGATAGTTTTCTTTCATTCGTTTAGGTTCCAAGAAAACTTGATGTAACTCTACTTTTAACTGCCGTTTCAGATAAGCGGGTATTACGTCGCAGTCATGTGCCGTGGATATGACGTAATTGCCCGAACCTCCACCAAAATTCAAATCTGTTGGCGCGATGGCCGTGAGCCACTGAGCAGCGACGATTATCAACAGAAATATCTTTATTTTCTGCTTGCAACTGGACCGTCTAGAGCGTACACGGTAAGTAACACTCATTGTGTTTAAGGAGATTTACGTTTGTAATAGCAGAAGTGTAGCCGCGTTGCGTTGTACGTGTGAAAATTGGTCGAGGCGAAATGTTAATGTTTAATTTCCTTTAGGTTCCACGGTGTTTGTTGGCTGCAAGTTTTCCACTGCAAGAAGAGGCTCGTATCATTGACCAGGAGCGAGCTACAATGGTGAGTAGCCATAACATTTATGTTAAACACTTCCTATTTCATGTCTAACAGTACTTGATTTAACAAATAACCATAAATAAATACAGTGTGGGCACTGAAGTTAACATATGTGATTATACTGCCTAATCTGTCACGGAGTAGATTGTTGCAAAGTAATATAAGATCCAAAGTTGTAATTCAGAATAGTTTTCAAAAGAAGGCCATTAGAATTATATACAAGTCTGATTACCCTGAACAAGCTATTAATTAGATCACAAATTCTTCAATTCAAAGATTTGGTAGATTATCAGACAAATAATGTCTAACAGTAATTGATTTAACACATCACGATAAGTAGATTGAGTGTGGGCACTCTCAAGTTAACATATGTGATTATACTGCCTAATCTGTTACAGAGTATGTTGTTGCCAAGTAATGTAGAATAGATCCAAAGTAGTAATCCAGAATAGTTTTGAAGAGGCCATTAGAATGATAAACAAATCTGATTACCTTGAACATAATAACAAGCTAAGTGTTTAATATGTCCTATGAAGTCAAAATTGGGCACCATCATGTGGTGAAATTTGGAATTGCATCACATCCAATTTTGCCTGGGAACAAACAGATTACATAAATCTTAGTTTTGAATAAGCCACTCCTTCTCAAACAAGTAAACTCTGCCCATTTTGCGCAGTAGATGTTCTGTTAATATCTAGTATTTATACAAAGTCATAATTTAAATTGCTTTCAACCTTCATTCATCGGTTCAACCAACATTACTCGCTCTTATTACCAACTTGTATTGATTTAACGAAGCGTTTAATACTTCCTATCAGGTCTCAAATCGAGATTTGGCAAAATACAATTTCAGCAAATCCAATTTTGCCAGGGAACAAAAATAGATTAAATAAACTAAATAAGTCCTCTTCCCATTAAATAAATCAGAAAAGTCTGTCTTGTAACCAGTCCTCTTCAAACAAGTAAAGTCTGCCCATTTTGTGCCGTAGATTTTGTGTCTATGCCTAGTATTTAAACAAAATCATAATTTAAACGACTTCTTTCCTTCATTCGCTTTGGAAATTTGGAATTGCAGCAAATCGAATTTTGGCAGGGAACAAAAATAGATCAATTAAACTAAATAAGTCTTCCCATTAAATAAATTAAAAAAGTCTGTCTTGTAACCAGTCCTTTTCAAACAAGTAAAGTCTGCCCATTTTGTGCCGTCGATTTTGTGTTAATGCCTAGTATTTATACAAAATCATAATTTAAAGGACTTCATTCCTTCATTCACTTTGGAAATTTGGAATTGCAGCACATCAAATTTTGCCTGGGAAGAAAAGTAGATTAAATAAATTTAATAAGTCTTACTACTTCCCATTAAATAAATTAAATACGTCTTACTTGTTCCCACTCCTTTTCAAAACAGTAGTTTAAAACGAGGGCCCTTCACTCAATCTTTAACCCCAACCCCGCACGTTGTGTTGTATCTGTGAATGTTGGTTGTGGCCAAATGATAGTTTTCTTTCATTCGTTTAGGTTCCAAGAAAACTTGATGTAACTCTACTTTTAACTGCCGTTTCAGATAAGCGGGTATTACGTCGCAGTCATGTGCCGTGGATATGACGTAATTGCCCGAACCTCCGCCAAAATTCAAATCTGTTGGCGCGATGGCCGTGAGCCACTGAGCAGCGACGATTATCAACAGAAATATCTTTATTTTCTGCTTGCAACTGGACCGTCTAGAGCGTACACGGTAAGTAACACTCATTGTGTTTAAGGAGATTTACGTTTGTAATAGCAGAAGTGTAGCCGCGTTGCGTTGTACGTGTGAAAATTGGTCGAGGCGAAATGTTAATGTTTAATTTCCTTTAGGTTCCACGGTGTTTGTTGGCTGCAAGTTTTCCACTGCAAGAAGAGGCTCGTATCATTGACCAGGAGCGAGCTACAATGGTGAGTAGCCATAACATTTATGTTAAACACTTCCTATTTCATGTCTAACAGTACTTGATTTAACAAATAACCATAAATAAATACAGTGTGGGCACTGAAGTTAACATATGTGATTATACTGCCTAATCTGTCACGGAGTAGATTGTTGCAAAGTAATATAAGATCCAAAGTTGTAATTCAGAATAGTTTTCAAAAGAAGGCCATTAGAATTATATACAAGTCTGATTACCCTTAACATAACAACAAGCTATTAATTAAATCACAAATTCTTCAATTCAAAGATTTGGTAGATTATCAGACAAATAATGTCTAACAGTAATTGATTTAACACATCACGATAAGTAGATTGAGTGTGGGCACTCTCAAGTTAACAGATATGATTATACTGCCTAATCTGTTACAGAGTATGTTGTTGCCAAGTAATGTAGAATAGATCCAAAGTAGTAATCCAGAATAGTTTTGAAGAGGCCATTAGAATAATAAACAAATCTGATTACCTTGAACATAATAACAAGCTAAGTGTTTAATATGTCCTATGAAGTCAAAATTGGGCACCATCATGTGGTGAAATTTGGAATTGCATCACATCCAATTTTGCCTGGGAACAAACAGATTAAATAAATCTTAGTTTTGAATAAGCCACTCCTTCTCAAACAAGTAAACTCTGCCCATTTCGCGCAGTAGATGTCCTGTTAATATCTAGTATTTATACAAAGTCATAATTTAAATTGCTTTCAACCTTCATTCATCGGTTCAACCAACATTACTCGCTCTTATTACCAACTTGTATTGATTTAACTAAGCGTTTAATACTTCCTATCAGGTCTCAAGGCAAGATTTGGCAAAATACAATTTCAGCAAATCCAATTTTGCCAGGGAACAAAAATAGATTAAATAAACTAAATAAGTCTTCTTCCCATTAAATAAATCAGAAAAGTCTGTCTTGTAACCAGTCCTCTTCAAACAAGTAAAGTCTGCCCATTTTGTGCCGTAGATTTTGTGTCTATGCCTAGTATTTAAACAAAATCATAATTTAAACGACTTCTTTCCTTCATTCACTTTGGAAATTTGGAATTGCAGCAAATCGAATTTTGCCAGGGAACAAAAATAGATCAATTAAACTAAATAAGTCTTCTTCCCATTAAATAAATTAAAAAAGTCTGTCTTGTAACCAGTCCTTTTCAAACAAGTAAAGTCTGCCCATTTTGTGCCGTCGATTTTGTGTTAATGCCTAGTATTTATACAAAATCATAATTTAAAGGACTTCATTCCTTCATTCACTTTGGAAATTTGGAATTGCAGCACATCAAATTTTGCCTGGGAAGAAAAGTAGATTAAATAAATTTAATAAGTCTTACTACTTCCCATTAAATAAATTAAATACGTCTTACTTGTTCCCACTCCTTTACAAAAAAAGTAGTTTAAAACGAGGTCCCTTCACTCAACCTTTAACCCTATTTATTCACCTTCTAGGCTAAGTGTTAAAGGCTAAGTGTTAAAGGCTAAGTGTTAAAGGCTAAGTGTTAGAGGCTAAGTGCCAGAGGCTAGGCGCCAGAGGCGAGTTTTTGTGGGCTGAAGTTTTAGTGGGGTTAGTGTGAATACAATCCAAAAGAATACAACAGAATACAATACAATAGAATATAATACATAGATTAAATTCAATAGCTCTTACTACTTCCCATTAAATAAATTAAATACGTCTTACTTGTTCCCAATCCTTTTCAAAAAAGTAGTTTAAAACGAGGGCCCTTCACTCAACCTTTAACCTCAACCCCGCACGTCACATTGTGTTGTATCTGTGAATGTTGGTTGTGGCCAAATGATAGTTTTCTTTCATTCGTTTAGGTTCCACGGTGTTTGTTGGCTATGTTTTCCACTGTCAGAAGGATGAAAATACAAAGTACAACGCTTGGACGTGGGCGAAGACGTCACCGGTGAGTCCTTCCTTCCTATTTATTTACCTTCTAGATGCTAGAGGCTAAGTGTTAGAGGCTAAGTGTTAGAGGCTAAGTGTTAAACACAATACGAACAACACAACGATACTGCACTGAACAACACGATACCGCACTGAGAAACACGATACCGCACTGAACAACACGATACCGCACTGAACAACACCATGCCGCACTGAACACCATGCCACACTGAACAACACCATCCCGCACTGAACAACACCATGCCGCACTAAACACCATGCCGCACTGAACAACACCATGCCTCACTGAACGACACCATGCCGCACTGAAAGACACCATGCCGCACTGAACGACACCATGCCGCACTGAAAGACACCATCCCGCACTGAACACCATGCCGCACTGAACAACACCATCCTGCACTGAACAACACCATCCCGCACTGAACAACACCATGCCGCACTGAACAACATTATGCCGCACTGAACATTATGCCGCGCTGAACAACACCATGCCGCACTGAACAACACCATGCCGCACTGAACAACATTATGCCGCACTGAACAACACCATGCCGCACTGAACAACACCATGCCGCACTGAACAACACCATGCCGCACTGAACAACATTATGCCGCACTGAACAACACCATGCCGCACTGAACAACACCATCCTGCACTGAACAACACCATTCCGCATTGAACACCATGCCGCACTGAACAACACCATCCCGCACTGAACAACACCATCCCGCACTGAACAACACCATGCCGCACTGAACAACATTATGCCGCACTGAACAACATTATGCCGCACTGAACAACACCATGCCGCACTGAACAACACCATGCCGCACTGAACAACACCATGCCGCACTGAACAACATTATAACGCACTGAACAACACCATCCCGCACTGAACAACACCATGCCGCACTAAACAACATTATGCCGCACTGAACAACATTATGCCGAAATGAACAACACCATGCCGCACTGAACAACACCATGCCGCACTGAACAACACCATCCTGCACTGAACACCATCCCGCACTGAACAACACCATGCCGCACTGAACAACACCATGCCGCACTGAACAACACCATGCCGCAATGAACAACACCATCCCGCACTGAACAACATTATGCCGCACTGAACAACATTATGCCGCACTGAACAACATTATGCCGCACTGAACAACATTATGCCGCACTGAACAACACCATGCCGCACTGAACAACACCATGCCGCACTGAACAACACCATGCCGCACTGAACAACACGATCCCGCATTGAACAACACCATGCCGCACTGAACAACACCATCCTGCACTGAACAACACCATCCCGCACTGAACAACACCATGCCGCACTGAACAACATTATGGCGCACTGAACAACATTATGCCGCACTGAACAACACCATGCCGCACTGAACAACACCATGCCGCACTGAACAACACCATGCCGCAATGAACAACACCATCCCGCACTGAACAACACCATGCCGCACTGAGCAACACCATGCCGCACTGAACAACACCATCCTGCACTGAACAACACCATGCCGCACTGAACAACACCATTCCGCACTGAACAACACCATGCCGCACTGAACAACATTACGCTGCACTGAACAACACCATGCCGCACTGAACAACACCATGCCGCACTGAACAACACCATGCCGCATTGAACAACACCATGCCGCATTGAACAACACCATGCCGCACTGAACAACACCATCCTGCACTGAACAACACCATGCCGCATTGAACAACACCATGCCGCACTGAACAACACCATCCCGCACTGAACAACACCATCCCGCACTGAACAACACCATCCCGCATTGAACAACACCATCCTGCACTGAACAACACCATGCCGCACTGAACAACACCATGCCGCACTGAACAACACCATTCCGCACTGAACAACACCATGCCGCACTGAACAACACCATCCTGCACTGAACAACACCATCCCGCACTGAACAACACCATGCCGCATTGAACAACACCATCCTGCACTGAACAACACCATCCTGCACTGAACAACACCATGCCGCACTGAACAACACCATGCCGCACTGAACAACACCATGCCGCACTGAACAACACCATGCCGCACTGAACAACATTATGCCGCACTGAACAACATTATGTCGCACTGAACAACACCATGCCGCACTGAACAACACCATGCCGCACTGAACAACATTATGCCGCACTGAACAACACCATGCCGCACTGAACAACACCATGCCGCACTGAACAACACGATCCCGCATCGAACAACACCATCCTGCACTGAACAACACCATGCCGCACTGAACAACACCATGCCGCACTGAACAACACCATGCCGCACTGAACAACACCATGCCGCACTGAACAACACCATGCCGCACTGAACAACACCATGCCGCACTGAACAACACCATGCCGCACTGAACAACACCATGCCGCACTGAACAACACCATGCCGCACTGTACAACATTATGCCGCACTGAACAACACCATGCCGCACTGAACAACACCATGCCGCACTGAACAACACCATGCCGCACTGAACAACACGATCCCGCATCGAACAACACCATCCCGCACTGAACAACACCATGCCGCACTGAACAACACCATGCCGCACTGAACAACATTATGCCGCACTGAACAACACCATGCCGCACTGAACAACACCATGCCGCACTGAACAACACCATGCCGCACTGAACAACATTATGCCGCACTGAACAACATTATGCCGCACTGAACAACACCATGCCGCACTGAACAACACCATGCCGCACTGAACAACACCATGCCGCCCTGAACAACACGACGTCGCACTGAACAACACGACGCCGCACAGAACAACACGACGCCGCACAGAATAACACAATACCGCACAGAACAACACAATACCGCACAAACAGTTTTAGATAATATTACGTCGCAGTCATGTGACGCGGACATGACGTCAATAGGCGGAACTCACGGCAAAATTATAATCCGTGGGCGTGGCTTGCAACAGGAAGTAGGAAAGCGGCAGTTCTGGCAAACAAGACACAGCGGTTAGTAACACGATGACTAACAAGGCAAATATTTTTGTTTTCAGCTTGCAACTTGACCGTCTAGAGCGTACAAGGTAATTACAACTGTTTTTTTTTAGCCCTGAAAAGCGAGGGAGTGTGGCGTTTGGGAGGAATGTCGAACTCGGCGTCTGCTTCCAGCCACAGACGCCAAATTTCGACGATTATTTCGACTGGTCAACGGTTGTAAATTATTGCGTTGACTAAAAACTTTATTTAACTCTACTCTTAACTTTGCCGTTTCAGATATGCGGGTATTACACCGCGGAAATGACGTCAATAGGCTGAACTCTCGCCAAAATTCAAATCTGTGGGCGCAATGGCCTTGAGCGAGACACCGGATACAAACACGACGATTATCAACAGAAATATCTTTATTTTCTGCTTGCAAGTGGACCGTCTAGAGCGTACACGGTAAGTACAACTCATTGTGTTTAAAAAGATTTACGTTTGTGTAGTTTGCGTTGCGTTGTATCTGTGAATGTTGGTTGAGGCTAAATGTTAATGTTTAATTTCATTCCTTTAGGTTCCACGGTGTTTGTTGGCTGTATGTTTTCCACTGCAAGAAGAGGCTCGTATCATTGACCAGCAGGAGCTACAATGGTGAGTACCCCTTTCGTCTTCCATTTATGTTAAACACTTCCTATTTCATGTCTAACAGTACTCGATTTAACAAATAACCATAAATAAATACAGTGTGGGCAGTCACGTTAACATATGTGATTATCCTGCCTAATCACAAATATGTCACTAATCACTAATATGTTTATTTGTTTATCACAACACCTTTGGACCTTCAGCAATCGATTATTTACCTTCATCTACATAGAGACAGAACGATGGTGTCTTAAACATCTCATTCATTTCACCAAATAACTTCACGCAGGTGGATAACGGCCGTCTCGGTCACGCTATGTTGCGTGATGCAGTTTTGAAGAACCAAATGCATTTATTCAATGAATAAGTCAAGCTAGTTCCATGTTTATGATGTTGTAAGTTACGGTACCGATTGAAGTTGAGTTCGAAGCCAGTGGAAAACAGCGCTGCGTTTGTGCTCTCCAGGTACAAATGTTGTGATCTCTGACTGACGACCGGGCGAGACTCGAGTAAGAGATGTCCAAACGAGCTCCGGCAGGGCGGGCCAAGGCGGAGCGAACGGACGCCCTTCAGGCCGCCAATGACGAGCTGAGAACCAAACTGATGGACGTCCAGTTAGAACTTCAGCAGGAGAAGAACAAGGTGAAAACCTCAACAGACAGACACTGCCTGCCTCCCTGCCTGCCTCCCTGCCTGCCTCCCTGCCTGCCTCCCTCCCTCCCAGTTTTCCCGATGTAGATTAGACATGCGTGTGCCATGACTGTGTCAGCCTACATCAACAAATGCACCGAGGACGTCAGCACCACTAAGAATATCATCACCCGGGGCAACCAACGACCCTGGATGACTGAGGAGGTACGTCAAACGCTACGAGCGCGGAACTCTGCCTTCAAGTCTGGCGACAAGGAGACACTGAGGACAGCGAGAGCCAACTTGAACCGTGCCATCAGGATAGCGAAGCGAGACCGCAGTCGAAAATTTCAGGATCGTTTCCACGACGTCAAAAACATCAGGAGTATGTGGCAAGGCATACGGGCGATTACAGACTACAACTCACCCTCCCCCCCCCCGGTGGGTGTAGTTGATGCTGACTTTCTAAATGGTCTAAATAACTTCTTTGGGAGGTTCGAGGCACTAAACGGCACTCCAGCAGTTAAAACTGTCCCCCATCAGGAAGAGGAGGTACTCTGCCTTGACTCCGCCGATGTGTTGAAGACCCTGAGGAGAGTCAACCCCTGTAAGGCCCCTGGCCCCGACAACATTCCTGGGCGTGTGTTTAGGGAATGTGCAAGTCATCTGGCTGGGGTCATCACAGACATTTTTAACACCTCGCTGGGCCAAGCCACAGTGCCGGCGTGCTTTAAGACTGCCTCCATCATTCCGGTGCCGAAGAAACCTCAAATCACCTCATTTAATGATTACCGGCCTGTTGCACTGACTCCGGTTATGATGAAGTGCTTCGAAAGGCTGCTTAAAGGTCACATCGTTTCCAGACTCCCCCTATTATTTGACCCGTTCCAGTTTGCCGACCGGCAAAACCGCTCCACTCAGGACGCCATCTCCTCCGTTCTTCACCTGAGCCTGGCTCACCTGGAGGAGAAGAACACCCATGTGCGGAGGCTGTTCCTGGACTTCAGCTCAGCGTTTAACACCATCATCCCACAGCATCTGGTAGGAAAATTGGAACACCTGGGCTTCAACACCCCCCTTCGCAACTGGCTGCTAGACTTCCTCACCAACAGACCTCAGTCAGTCCGGGTCGGACAGAACACCTCTGATGTCATCACCCTCAGCACAGGCTCCCTTCAGGGCTGCGTCCTGAGCCCCCTGCTGTGCACCCTGATGACACACGACTGCGTCCTCAGGTTCACCACCAATCACATCGTGAAGTCAGCAGACGACACAACGGTGGTGGGGCTCATCAGAGACAACAACGACCTGGACTACAGAGAGGAGGTGGAGCAGCTGGTGGGCTGGTGCAGAGAAAACAGCCTGATCCTGAATGAGGAGAAGATGAAGGAGATCATCGTCGACTTCAGGAAAAAACAGCCTCACCACGCTCCACTGATCATCAACAGCTCAGCTGTGGAGGTGGTCAGCACCACCAAATTCCTGGGGGTCCACATCACAGAAGACCTCACCTGGACTATGAACACTACGGCACTGGTCAAGAGGGCACAGAAGCGCTTGTACTTCCTGCGGAGGATGAGGAGAGCCCACCTGCCCCCACCCATCATGAGGACGTTCTACAGGAGCACCATAGAGAGCATTCTGACAAGCTGTCTCTCTGTGTGGTGTGGAGGCTGCACCGCCTCCGATTGGAAGAACGTGAGGAGAGTGGTGAGGACAGCAGAGAGGATCATAGGGGCTCCTCTTCCCTCCATTCAGGACATTTCATCTCAGCGCTGCATGTCCCGTGCCCGTAACATCATCAATGACCCATCACACCCCCACCATGGACTGTTCTCCCTGCTGCCCTCTGGGAAGAGGTTTGCAGCATCCGCTGCAGGTCCACCAGGTTCTGCAACAGCTTTTTCCCTGCTGTCATCAGACTGTTGAACACTAGAACTGTTGAGCTCTAAACTGAACTCTGCATCACACATTCACAGAACTGTACTTTATGACACTACGGACCTCTATCTTGCACTATCTCGCACTACCAACTTTACTGAACTTGTATAAACCCTTTAAATAGAAGTTTAATACATGGTTTAGCATTCCTCTGCACACTCTTGAATACTGTTTTGCCTACTTGCACTATTGCATAATTATCACTGCTGCACTTTATACTTATTTTTAATATATATATATATATATATAGTATATATGTATATATATATATTTTCATAGGATATGTTACTTCTATTCAACTGCAATATCACTACTTTGTTGTAAGACGTATGCAACGGAATTTCGTTTTGTATGCACCATGTGCAGACAAGATGACAATAAAGTTTGTCTAAGTCTAAGTCATGTCAGGTCAGCTGTCTGGAGAGAGAGAGAAGTCAGGACCTGCGGGCGGAGCACCACCGTGCCACCGCCGCCATGACGGAACTCAAAAGCAAACTCCATGAGGAGAAGCAGAAAGAGTTAGCCATTACCAGGGAGACATTACTGCGGCAGCATGAAATGGAGCTGATGAGAGTGATCAAAATCAAAGATGGAGAGATCCAGCGACTGAATGCCTTGGTCCTCAGCCTGAGGGACGGCTCCATGGACAAGGTGATCCGCTCTATCCGTGTCTGACTATCCGCACGCCACGTCGGGCTTCGATGCGGCCGCTACCGTATTGTGTAGCTTGTCCCCAGTAAGCGTCGCGGCGCTCCGTTGCGGTCTCAACGGCCCGGTGTGGCGCAATGTCTGCTCAGGTGAGGAGGGGGGGCGCTTTGCTGGCGGAGGTGGAGGAGACGCGGCGGTGTCGGGAGACCGAGCGGTGTCGCCTCCACCAGGAGCGCGGAAGAAGCCCTGGCAGCGGCCCAGCAGGCCTGGCAGTCCCGAGCGGCCGAGCTCCGATCGGCTCATCACCAGCATCGGGAGGAGCTGAGCCGAACCAAGAGAGACTGCGAGAGGGAGATCCGCCGACTGGTAGGACTGATCAGATGCGCGGTGCGTGGCTATGTTCCCAATTTCGTTGTATACCTGCAGTGCAATGACACCTAAGGCATTCTATTCTATTCTATTTCACAAGAAGAAAATGTCCGGTTGCTCGCTTCGCTTTTGTCACAGCAAAGGTGTTCTAGTCGATTCAAGAAAAAAATTGGCCGGTTGCTCTCTTTGTTTTTGTCACAATTCTGGCAAATGAGTTTGCCCGCCTGCCTGAGCGCTCCCCGTTTGTACATCCAGACGGATGAGATCAAGCTGAAAGACAGAGCGGTTAGTGTTTTGGATGAAGCCCTGGGGCCGGCCACGTCCACCGCCTTCAGCTGCAGACTCAGGCTGCCGAGCAGCAGATCGCTGCCCTGAGGGATTCCCAAAGGGCGGGCCTAAACTACCCTGGAAGTGGGGTCAACGCCGCTACTAGCAATCCTCTTCATTGCGTAAGCCACCTCATCACACACTTGCAGTACGCATGACTTAGTTCGTTGCTGGAGGAAGGTAGCACAAAAACAGTTTTGAACTTTGAACGAGTGCTTGTGTGTGTGTGTTGCGGGGCGTTTTCAGTCTCAGGAGGATCGGGACACGCGACGGTTTCATCTGAAAATCGCTGAGCTCAGCGCAGTCATCAGGAAACTGGAGGATCGAAACGCCCTGCTTTCTGAAGAGCGCAATGAACTGGTAATTTATTGACGGCACGCTTGAAGGTTTGCGCTACGTTTGATGCGCGCCATCCAGCGAGGCACCCATTGCGCTTGCTTATTAGTTGAGCGGCGCGGCGAGTCGGTTGCCTGGTAGATGTCTTTTATTGGGAGCCAAAGCCACGATTCCGTTCAAACCGATGCAAAAGGAATGGATACGTTCTGGCCCGCGTGTTGTGCGTCTTTCACATCCCGCACTTCATGCTTGCAGCTAAAGCGACTGAGAGAAACAGAAAGCCAGTTTCTGCCACTCCTGTACAAAAACAAACGCCTGAGCAGGAAGAATGAAGAACTCTCGCTGGTGCTGTGTCGCCTTGAAAACAAAGTGCGCTTTGTCACCCAGGAGAACGAGGAGATGGCAAGCTTGGTAAGTCGACGCGGACAACGGCGGCGTGCCAACAGAGTCCACTGCATTTGTGTTCCACAGAGAAGGCCTAGTTCGCTCAATGACCTGGACCGCGGTTGCGGCCAGCAGGACGGTGAAATGGAGTTCCTTCAAGTTGTGGAGCAGCGGCACATCATCGACGACTTGTCCAAGGTCTTCAGGCAGGCGACTCGGTGCACGTACGGCAGCGCCGCGCTCGCTCGCTGTCGCCAGGAAACCTTTTCCGTCCAAAGCTTGGCCGGCGGCCGCCATCCAAAAAATTGGCCCCTTAAATTCCGACCTTTCAAGCAGGAGCATTGTGCGCACGCGTTTGAACACGCTTTAGACTTGTTTTGCCGTTTTCAGCAGCTCAAAGCTCCCGTTTTGTCAGCGCCTTTGCCACTCGCTGTGCGCTGAAAACGACGGACTTGCCCGGCTGCTCAGCCCGTCAACCATGAGCCGCGAGCGCGACGTCATTGTCCGTAGGCAGCTAGTGGCAAAATGCACCCTGTTAGAGTTGCGCTCGCTCCAACTTATTTTGCAAGAACCACACGGGAGACAAGTAAGTTCTTTTGGACACCTGCAGGTGGAGAGTCCATCCGTTGTACGAATGAAGTCTGACTCTCGGCTCCTGCACGAGCATTTTAATTAAGAGAAACAGGGTGGGTGTAAGAGTGGATTGAATAGAGGAAGCCCTTGACCTCTAGTCAAAACATAGCAAGGGGTGTTTTACGACTTTGTGTAGGAAGGGATAAGCGATAGGGATAAATAAGGGATAAATAATATTATTTATTACAGGTCGCAGTCAAAGTCAAAGCAACACAATGATACGATAAAGATAATCTGGAAAACCCTGACACACCCTGTAGTTGTCACTTTTGGAAAAGACGAGCGTCCCTCCAATCATCGCCGGTGACGTGTTTTTCAGGCTCTGGAGACAGGAGCTCATGTCAGAAATGTCATTGTGAGTCGCGTTTGTTTCTGCGCCGGAGCCGTTCGTTCCCTTTGCATCCAAAGAATCTCAAAGGCGGATTATTTGTGTCGACAGGAGAGAGATTTGCTGCTACGATACCGACGTCGAGAATCTCTGAGGAGGAACAAAGCGTGAGGTCCTGCAAGGTGAGTCTGTTTGTTTGCGGCTGCTTGGTGTTGCGCAAGATGAAATGGCCTTTTTCTCGCTATCGTTCCTCTCGTCGATTCATCGTGAGGTGTCGCTTCAGTTTGTTCAGAGAGATGTTTGCTTCCGCGCCCGCAGGTCATCGAAACATTTTACGGCTACGACGAAGACGTGTTGGTGGACTCGGACGGATCGTCCTTGTCTTTTCACACCGACAGAACCCCCGACACGGAACCCGAAGAGGTAGCCCGCCATTTCTGCCAGCGTATTGGCACCAAACATTCCTCTTCAGCCTGGAATCGGACTCGTCTTTGCGTCGCGGGTGCTTTGTCGCCGGTCTGACTGATTCTGGTACTAGTGCTGTGTTGCATTGGTGTGTGCATGAAGAGGCGGAGCTTCGCTACCGCCAGCTGACGCAAGAATATCAAGCGCTGCAACGAGCCTACGCTCTGCTAGCCCAGACCAGCGAAAGGGGACTACGACGCCGAGAAGGAGATCAAGGTGGCGCCCCTTCCCGCAACCCCCGGCCGGGTCGCAGCCTCCCCGTTCTCACCCAGCCTCGGGTGTTCTCTGGTCTGAAAGGAGGAGGAGGAGCCTCCCTCCTCCTCCTTTCAGACCAGAGAAAAGCTGATGGTAGAAATGGGTCACTATCAAAGCAGAGTAGCAGATCTGGAGTCAGCGCTGAAGCAACAAGGACAGGTAAGCTCATCAATGAGCACACCTTTTTCTCAGACAAAATAGCTACATTCTTCAGTCACTCATCCGTCTGGCATTACTGGACCAACCCCCCCCCCCCCCCCCCCCCCGAACGTGGCTGGGAAAATGCGGAGAAAAGCAAATGTCATTTTCCAGTCAACCAAAGAATTTGTGGATGAAAATGACACAACATTCCAAAGCTGTCCACGCGTTTGTCTCTTCTAGAATGTCAAGTGGGTGGAGGAGAAGCAGCTGCTGCGTCAGAGCAATCAGCAGTTGGCCAAAAAGGTGACGGAAAGAAAGGCGCTGGGCGGAGTCGCTTGGCGTCACACCTGTCGGGAAGCCCCGCAGATGAGGTCTGACTGTCTTTTCAGGTCAGGCGGATGGAGGCGGAAGAAGCGCGTCTGAAAGAGCACATCCAGGATATCCGAGACCAAAACGAACTGCTTGAGTTCCGCATCCTGGAGCTGGAGGTGGGAAGACTCGCACAAGCGTGTTGAGGCCAGAGATGTGACGGACGGACGGACGGACGGATGCATGCCTCTGCCTTTCAGGAGAGGGAGTGGCGCTCCCCCGTCTTGAAGTTTCTGCAAGTCCGTTTCCCAGACGGCCTCAGCCCTTTGCAGATCTACTGCGAGGCCGAGGGCGTGAGCGTAGGTAAGGCGTCCCTCGCAACCCTAACCTTAACCCGAGGTCCCAGAACACCTTACATTGCTCCTTGCGCCTTTCCCCCGGACATCGTCATCAGTGATCTGATGAAGAAGCTGGACATCCTGGGCTATAACGCCGTAAGTGTATGTCGAACTCCTTATGTTCGCACTCCACGAGACTCGGCGGCTCAAATGTGACTTTTGGAAGGCTTTGCGCTGAAAGAAGCTTGTTGACGCTGTGCCTTTGGGCTCTTGCAGAATCTCACCAACGAGGAGCAGGTGGTCGTGATTCACGCCAGGACCCTTCTCACCCTAGCCGAGAAGGTAACGCGCACGTCCACGCACGCTCTCGCATTCTGCTTATGTGACAGCAGCCTTTCCTCAGTGGTTAGAATACATCAAAGTGACCAAGTCAGCACTTCAACAGAAGATGTTGGACATTGAAAGTGAGAAGGTAGACAGACACGCGACATCAGCCAAGGGGAACTCCGGCAATGTGCCCCAACAATTCTGACCTTGAGCTGTGCTAGGATATGTTCTGCAAGCAGAAGGGCTACCTGGATGAAGAGTTGGACTTCAGGAAGTGTTCCATGGACCAGGCTCATAAGGTAAGCCGCCCTCAAATCTCCCGCCGGACCACTGATGGACGAGGATTGCGGCCCAGAGGATCCTGGAGCTGGAGGCCATGTTGTACGAGGCGCTACCGCAGCGGGACTGCCCCGCCACGGACGGCGAAAAAGCCAGCCACGCTGGCGTGAATGACGTGCTGACGGCGGATCAGAGAGAAGAGCTTAGGAGCGCCGTGGACCAATGGAAGCGAGCCCTGATGTGCGAGTTGAGGGAGCGCGACGCTTGCATCCTCCAAGAGAGAATGGATCTGCTGCACAGCGCGCAACAGGTAAGGGCCCAAAGCCAGCCCGGCACTTACTTGCACGCTTACTGGCTTTTGAATGCCACTTTCCATTTGTCCGTCCTAGAGGAACAAAGAGCTGAAAGAATTCATCGAAGCTCAGAAGAGACAAATCAAACAATTGGAGGAGAAGTTTCTGTTTCTCTTTCTATTCTTCTCCTTGGCCTTCATTCTGTGGCCCTAACACCAGCTGGTGAGTGAGCTCCAGCGGCACCGCACTCGACACCTCCGATACACTGCCAGCCGGTCGCAGACGTTGGCAGACGCTCCGATGCCAACGTATACCCCCCGCCACGGTGACAGAGGCACCGCGTCACACCGGCGCTCATCCAATCAGAAGGCAGGAAAAGCAAATTCACATGCAGGGCACTTTTGAACCAGAAGAGAGCGCCACAAAAAACGGTTGTTGCCCCAAACGCGCACTAAAAAGGGTCAGAATAACAAGAGTCCCACTGGCCAGCCGGGGCCACCCGTCCAGCTGTTTCTTCAGGGGGGAAAAAAATTGGAGTCACCGGTGAGTACATTTTGCATTTAGCTCTGCTTTTCTGCTTCTGTCTTCAAGTGTGTGGCATCCTGCGATCAAAGATTCAGCCAACCCCAAAGCGGTTGACCTCAACGTCCCACCACCATGCCTACCAGAGCAGGTGACGTGATGCTTTGGACATCCTTCCGTCTCAGATGCCCAAAAGTACTCTTTGCCACATCTGCGGCAATACGGTGTCTTTTCAAAGGTGCAAATAAATCCAGCGTGGGCGGAACACGCACGTCTTCGGTTTTTCCCGCTTTGTTTGTGTGACAGCTGTTGTGAAAATTTTATACAAATAAAGTTGTATAGTACAGGTTTGGCCAAGCCGCAACTCCCGAACCGCATGCGGCTCTTTTATGTTCATATCAACATTTGTGTGTGTGTGTGTGTGTGTGTGTGGGGGGGGGGGTTGTGCGTGTTGGCTTCACTTGAGTTCAATTTGGTATTTTGGTCAAAAGCGCATGTGGTGAAATTCCACAAAGTAGGATGGGCAAACACATTTCTTTAAACTATGAGTGTCAATTGGGCTCTCGAAATGGCAGGGAAAAGATGCACAGCAAAACGAAAATACGTAGATGAACACAGGACGTTTTAATCAGAGTGGGAAAGTTTCTATTTTTTGTTGAACGTGATGGCAAACCATTCTGCCTGATATGTCAGACCTCAGCGCATTTCAAAGATTCAAATCTTCAGCGCCATGCACTTCAGCTCACTCCATGCTAACATTGATCAGGCGTCGAACCCGCATCATCATGCTTAAGAGGTGGCCATGCTAACCAGTGCGCCATTATGTCAACGCATAATAACTAAGTCTACTGGTCAAAACAGCGGTTACTATATGACGTCGCTACGTCGTGGTCACGTGACGCAGACAAGACGTCAATGGACGTGGGCAGAGTTAACTTGTTTAAAAGGGAGTAGGCAGAAGAAATATTTAATTTATTTAAATCTATTTTGAGTGCACACCATTATGCCAATGCATAACAACTGTAAATCTACTAAACAAAACAGCGGTTGCTATATGACATCTGCCACGTCGTGGTCACGTGACATACGTGACGTAGATGGGCGTAACTTTCGCCGGAATTCAAATCCGCGGGGAGAGTTAACTTGTTTAAAAGAGAGTGGGCAGAAGAATTATTTAATTTATTTAAATCTATTTGGTGTGTGCGCCATTATGTCAATGCATAACAACTGTAAGTCTACTAAACAAAACAGCGGTTGCTATATGACGTCTGCCACGTCGTGGTCACGTGACGCGGACGTGACGTCGACGCCTACTTTACATCCCACCGATCACAGGACCCCTCGGCTGCATAACCGTGCCCCCTTCCCAACCAATCGGATTTGCTATACGCGAAAACGACGCCAATGGAAAGAGCTTCCGCCCAAATTTAAATCCGTGGGCGTGGCTCGCAGCAGGAAGTAGGAAAATGGCGGCGATGTTGACAAAGACACAGCGGATGGTAACATACGACTAACAAGAGAAATATTTTTATTTTCTGCTTGCAACTGGACCGTCCAGAGCGTACACGGTAAGTACAACTCATCGTTTTTAAAAAGAAGTACTTTTGTTGCCCTGAAAAGCGAGTGAGCGTGGCGTTTGTGGGGGACGTCGAATTTCGACGATTCTTTCTGGTCAACGGTTGTAAATGATTGTGTTGATTAAAAAAGAAAACTTGATGTAACTCTACTTTTAACTGCCGTTTCAGATAGATTTGGAATTGCATCACATCCAATTTTGCCTAGAGCGTACACGGTAAGTAACACTCGTTGTGTTTAAGGAGATTTACGTTTGTAATAGCAGAAGTGTAGCCGCGTTGCGTTGTACGTGTGAATGTTGGTCCGGGCGAAATGTTAATGTTTAATTTCATTCCTTTAGGTTCCACGGTGTTTGTTGGCTGCAAGTTTTCCACTGCAAGAAGAGGCTCATATCATTGACCAGGAGCGAGCTACAATGGTGAGTAGCCATAACATTTATGTTAAACACTTCCTATTTCATGTCTAACAGTACTTGATTTAACAAATAACCATAAATAAATACAGTGTGGGCACTGAAGTTAACATATGTGATTATACTGCCTAATCTGTCACCGAGTAGATTGTTGCAAAGTAATATAAGATCCAAAGTTGTAATTCAGAATAGTTTTCAAAAGAAGGCCATTAGAATTATATACAAGTCTGATTACCCTGAACAAGCTATTAATTAAATCACAAATTCTTCAATTCAAAGATTTGGTAGATTATCAGACAAATAATGTCTAACAGTAATTGATTTAACACATCACGATAAGTAGATTGAGTGTGGGCACTCTCAAGTTAACATATGTGATTATACTGCCTAATCTGTTACAGAGTATGTTGTTGCCAAGTAATGTAGAATAGATCCAAAGTAGTAATCCAGAATAGTTTTGAAGAGGCCATTAGAATGATAAACAAATCTGATTACCTTGAACATAATAACAAGCTAAGTGTTTAATATGTCCTATGAAGTCAAAATTGGGCACCATCATGTGGTGAAATTTGGAATTGCATCACATCCAATTTTGCCTGGGAACAAACAGATTACATAAATCTTAGTTTTGAATAAGCCACTCCTTCTCAAACAAGTAAACTCTGCCCATTTTGCGCAGTAGATGTTCTGTTAATATCTAGTATTTATACAAAGTCATAATTTAAATTGCTTTCAACCTTCATTCATCGGTTCAACCAACATTACTCGCTCTTATTACCAACTTGTATTGATTTAACTAAGCGTTTAATACTTCCTATCAGGTCTCAAATCGAGATTTGGCAAAATACAATTTCAGCAAATCCAATTTTGCCAGGGAACAAAAATAGATTAAATAAACTAAATAAGTCCTCTTCCCATTAAATAAATCAGAAAAGTCTGTCTTGTAACCAGTCCTCTTCAAACAAGTAAAGTCTGCCCATTTTGTGCCGTAGATTTTGTGTCTATGCCTAGTATTTAAACAAAATCATAATTTAAACGACTTCTTTCCTTCATTCACTTTGGAAATTTGGAATTGCAGCAAATCGAATTTTGGCAGGGAACAAAAATAGATCAATTAAACTAAATAAGTCTTCTTCCCATTAAATAAATTAAAAAAGTCTGTCTTGTAACCAGTCCTTTTCAAACAAGTAAAGTCTGCCCATTTTGTGCCGTCGATTTTGTGTTAATGCCTAGTATTTATACAAAATCATAATTTAAAGGACTTCATTCCTTCATTCACTTTGGAAATTTGGAATTGCAGCACATCAAATTTTGCCTGGGAAGAAAAGTAGATTAAATAAATTTAATAAGTCTTACTACTTCCCATTAAATAAATTAAATACGTCTTACTTGTTCCCACTCCTTTTCAAAACAGTAGTTTAAAACGAGGGCCCTTCACTCAATCTTTAACCTCAACCCCGCACGTTGTGTTGTATCTGTGAATGTTGGTTGTGGCCAAATGATAGTTTTCTTTCATTCGTTTAGGTTCCAAGAAAACTTGATGTAACTCTACTTTTAACTGCCGTTTCAGATAAGCGGGTATTACGTCGCAGTCATGTGCCGCGGATATGACGTAATTGCCCGAACCTCCGCCAAAATTCAAATCTGTTGGCGCGATGGCCGTGAGCCACTGAGCAGCGACGATTATCAACAGAAATATCTTTATTTTCTGCTTGCAACTGGACCGTCTAGAGCGTACACGGTAAGTAACACTCATTGTGTTTAAGGAGATTTACGTTTGTAATAGCAGAAGTGTAGCCGCGTTGCGTTGTACGTGTGAAAATTGGTCGGGGCGAAATGTTAATGTTTAATTTCATTCCTTTAGGTTCCACGGTGTTTGTTGGCTGCAAGTTTTCCACTGCAAGAAGAGGCTCGTATCATTGACCAGGAGCGAGCTACAATGGTGAGTAGCCATAACATTTATGTTAAACACTTCCTATTTCATGTCTAACAGTACTTGATTTAACAAATAACCATAAATAAATACAGTGTGGGCACTGAAGTTAACATATGTGATTATACTGCCTAATCTGTCACCGAGTAGATTGTTGCAAAGTAATATAAGATCCAAAGTTGTAATTCAGAATAGTTTTCAAAAGAAGGCCATTAGAATTATATACAAGTCTGATTACCCTTAACATAACAACAAGCTATTAATTAAATCACAAATTCTTCAATTCAAAGATTTGGTAGATTATCAGACAAATAATGTCTAACAGTAATTGATTTAACACATCACGATAAGTAGATTGAGTGTGGGCACTCTCAAGTTAACAGATATGATTATACTGCCTAATCTGTTACAGAGTATGTTGTTGCCAAGTAATGTAGAATAGATCCAAAGTAGTAATCCAGAATAGTTTTGAAGAGGCCATTAGAATAATAAACAAATCTGATTACCTTGAACATAATAACAAGCTAAGTGTTTAATATGTCCTATGAAGTCAAAATTGGGCACCATCATGTGGTGAAATTTGGAATTGCATCACATCCAATTTTGCCTGGGAACAAACAGATTAAATAAATCTTAGTTTTGAATAAGCCACTCCTTCTCAAACAAGTAAACTCTGCCCATTTCGCGCAGTAGATGTTCTGTTAATATCTAGTATTTATACAAAGTCATAATTTAAATTGCTTTCAACCTTCATTCATCGGTTCAACCAACATTACTCGCTCTTATTACCAACTTGTATTGATTTAACTAAGCGTTTAATACTTCCTATCAGGTCTCAAGGCAAGATTTGGCAAAATACAATTTCAGCAAATCCAATTTTGCCAGGGAACAAAAATAGATTAAATAAACTAAATAAGTCTTCTTCCCATTAAATAAATCAGAAAAGTCTGTCTTGTAACCAGTCCTCTTCAAACAAGTAAAGTCTGCCCATTTTGTGCCGTAGATTTTGTGTCTATGCCTAGTATTTAAACAAAATCATAATTTAAACGACTTCTTTCCTTCATTCACTTTGGAAATTTGGAATTGCAGCAAATCGAATTTTGCCAGGGAACAAAAATAGATCAATTAAACTAAATAAGTCTTCTTCCCATTAAATAAATTAAAAAAGTCTGTCTTGTAACCAGTCCTTTTCAAACAAGTAAAGTCTGCTCATTTTGTGCCGTCGATTTTGTGTTAATGCCTAGTATTTATACAAAATCATAATTTAAAGGACTTCATTCCTTCATTCACTTTGGAAATTTGGAATTGCAGCACATCAAATTTTGCCTGGGAAGAAAAGTAGATTAAATGAATTTAATAAGTCTTACTACTTCCCATTAAATAAATTAAATACGTCTTACTTGTTCCCACTCCTTTACAAAAAAGTAGTTTAAAACGAGGTCCCTTCACTCAACCTTTAACCCTATTTATTCACCTTCTAGGCTAAGTGTTAAAGGCTAAGTGTTAAAGGCTAAGTGTTAAAGGCTAAGTGTTAGAGGCTAAGTGCCAGAGGCTAGGCGCCAGAGGCGAGTTTTTGTGGGCTGAAGTTTTAGTGGGGTTAGTGTGAATACAATCCAAAAGAATACAACAGAATACAATACAATAGAATATAATACATAGATTAAATTCAATAGCTCTTACTACTTCCCATTAAATAAATTAAATACGTCTTACTTGTTCCCAATCCTTTTCAAAAAAGTAGTTTAAAACGAGGGCCCTGCACTCAACCTTTAACCTCAACCCCGCACGTCACATTGTGTTGTATCTGTGAATGTTGGTTGTGGCCAAATGATAGTTTTCTTTCATTCGTTTAGGTTCCACGGTGTTTGTTGGCTATGTTTTCCACTGTCAGAAGGATGAAAATACAAAGTACAACGCTTGGACGTGGGCGAAGACGTCACCGGTGAGTCCTTCCTTCCTATTTATTTACCTTCTAGATGCTAGAGGCTAAGTGTTAGAGGCTAAGTGTTAGAGGCTAAGTGTTAAACACAATACGAACAACACAACGATACTGCACTGAACAACACGATACCGCACTGAGAAACACGATACCGCACTGAACAACACGATACCGCACTGAACAACACCATGCCGCACTGAACACCATGCCACACTGAACAACACCATCCCGCACTGAACAACACCATGCCGCACTAAACAACACCATGCCGCACTGAACAACACCATGCCTCACTGAACGACACCATGCCGCACTGAAAGACACCATGCCGCACTGAACGACACCATGCCGCACTGAAAGACACCATCCCGCACTGAACTACATTATAACGCACTGAACAACACCATCCCGCACTGAACAGCACCATGCCGCACTGAACATTATGCCGCGCTGAACAACACCATGCCGCACTGAACAACACCATGCCGCACTGAACAACATTATGCCGCACTGAACAACACCATGCCGCACTGAACAACACCATGCCGCACTGAACAACACCATGCCGCACTGAACAACACCATCCCGCACTGAACAACACCATCCCGCACTGAACAACACCATGCCGCACTGAACAACATTATGCCGCACTGAACAACATTATGCCGCACTGAACAACACCATGCCGCACTGAACAACACCATGCCGCACTGAACAACACCATGCCGCACTGAACAACATTATAACGCACTGAACAACACCATCCCGCACTGAACAACACCATGCCGCACTAAACAACATTATGCCGCACTGAACAACATTATGCCGAAATGAACAACACCATGCCGCACTGAACAACACCATGCCGCACTGAACAACACCATCCTGCACTGAACAACACCATCCCGCACTGAACAACACCATGCCGCACTGAACAACACCATGCCGCACTGAACAACACCATGCCGCAATGAACAACACCATCCCGCACTGAACAACATTATGCCGCACTGAACAACATTATGCCGCACTGAACAACATTATGCCGCACTGAACAACATTATGCCGCACTGAACAACACCATGCCGCACTGAACAACACCATGCCGCACTGAACAACACCATGCCGCACTGAACAACACGATCCCGCATTGAACAACACCATGCCGCACTGAACAACACCATCCTGCACTGAACAACACCATCCCGCACTGAACAACACCATGCCGCACTGAACAACATTATGGCGCACTGAACAACATTATGCCGCACTGAACAACACCATGCCGCACTGAACAACACCATGCCGCACTGAACAACACCATGCCGCAATGAACAACACCATCCCGCACTGAACACCATGCCGCACTGAGCAACACCATGCCGCACTGAACAACACCATCCTGCACTGAACAACACCATGCCGCACTGAACAACACCATTCCGCACTGAACAACACCATGCCGCACTGAACAACATTACGCTGCACTGAACAACACCATGCCGCACTGAACAACACCATACCGCACTGAACAACACCATCTTGCACTGAACAACACCATCCCGCACTGAACAACACCATGCCGCATTGAACAACACCATCCTGCACTGAACAACACCATCCTGCACTGAACAACACCATGCCGCACTGAACAACACCATGCCGCACTGAACAACACCATGCCGCACTGAACAACACCATGCCGCACTGAACAACATTATGCCGCACTGAACAACATTATGTCGCACTGAACAACACCATGCCGCACTGAACAACACCATGCCGCACTGAACAACATTGTGCCGCACTGAACAACACCATGCCGCACTGAACAACACCATCCCGCACTGAACAACACCATGCCGCATTGAACAACACCATGCCGCACTGAACAACACCATGCTGCACTGAACAACATTATGCTGCACTGAACAACACGATCCTGCATTGAACAACACCATGCCGCACTGAACACCATCCTGCACTGAACAACACCATCCTGCACTGAACAACACCACCCCGCACTGAACAACACGATCCCGCATTGAACACCATCCCGCACTGAACAACACCATGCCGCACTGAACAACACCATTCCGCACTGAACAACACCATGCCGCACTGAACAACACCATGCCGCACTGAACAACACCATGCCGCACTGAACAACACCATGCCGCACTGAACAACATTATGCCCCACTGAACAACACCATGCCGCACTGAACAACACCATCCCGCACTGAACAACACCATGCCGCATTGAACAACACCATGCCGCACTGAACAACACCATCCTGCACTGAACAACACCATCCCGCACTAAACAACACCATGCCGCACTGAACAACATTATGGCGCACTGGACAACATTATGCCGCACTGAACAACACCATGCCGCACTGAACAACACCATGCCGCACTGAACAACACCATGCCGCACTGAACAACACCATGCCGCACTGAACAACATTATGCCGCACTGAACAACACCATGCCGCACTGAACAACACCATGCCGCACTGAACAACACGATCCCGCATTGAACAACACCATGCCGCATTGAACAACACCATGCCGCACTGAACAACACCATGCCGCACTGAACAACACCATGCCGCATTGAACAACACCATGCCGCACTGAACAACACCATCCTGCACTGAACAACACCATCCCGCACTAAACAACACCATGCCGCACTGAACAACATTATGGCGCACTGGACAACATTATGCCGCACTGAACAACACCATGCCGCACTGAACAACACCATGCCGCACTGAACAACACCATGCCGCATTGAACAACACCATGCCGCACTGAACAACACCATCCTGCACTGAACAACACCATCCCGCACTAAACAACACCATGCCGCACTGAACAACATTATGGCGCACTGGACAAATTTGAAATTGAAATTTGGAATTGCATCACATCCAATTTTGCCTGGGAACAAACAGATTAAATAAATCTTAGTTTTGAATAAGCCACTCCTTCTCAAACAAGTAAACTCTGCCCATTTCGCGCAGTAGATGTCCTGTTAATATCTAGTATTTATACAAAGTCATAATTTAAATTGCTTTCAACCTTCATTCATCGGTTCAACCAACATTACTCGCTCTTATTACCAACTTGTATTGATTTAACTAAGCGTTTAATACTTCCTATCAGGTCTCAAGGCAAGATTTGGCAAAATACAATTTCAGCAAATCCAATTTTGCCAGGGAACAAAAATAGATTAAATAAACTAAATAAGTCTTCTTCCCATTAAATAAATCAGAAAAGTCTGTCTTGTAACCAGTCCTCTTCAAACAAGTAAAGTCTGCCCATTTTGTGCCATAGATTTTGTGTCTATGCCTAGTATTTAAACAAAATCATAATTTAAACGACTTCTTTCCTTCATTCACTTTGGAAATTTGGAATTGAAGCAAATCGAATTTTGCCAGGGAACAAAAATAGATCAATTAAACTAAATAAGTCTTCTTCCCATTAAATAAATTAAAAAAGTCTGTCTTGTAACCAGTCCTTTTCAAACAAGTAAAGTCTGCCCATTTTGTGCCGTCGATTTTGTGTTAATGCCTAGTATTTATACAAAATCATAATTTAAAGGACTTCATTCCTTCATTCACTTTGGAAATTTGGAATTGCAGCACATCAAATTTTGCCTGGGAAGAAAAGTAGATTAAATAAATTTAATAAGTCTTACTACTTCCCATTAAATAAATTAAATACGTCTTACTTGTTCCCACTCCTTTACAAAAAAGTAGTTTAAAACGAGGTCCCTTCACTCAACCTTTAACCCTATTTATTCACCTTCTAGGCTAAGTGTTAAAGGCTAAGTGTTAAAGGCTAAGTGTTAAAGGCTAAGTGTTAGAGGCTAAGTGCCAGAGGCTAGGCGCCAGAGGCGAGTTTTTGTGGGCTGAAGTTTTAGTGGGGTTAGTGTGAATACAATCCAAAAGAATAC
Source organism: Syngnathus floridae (assembly GCF_059516105.1). NCBI lineage: Eukaryota > Metazoa > Chordata > Actinopteri > Syngnathiformes > Syngnathidae > Syngnathus > Syngnathus floridae. The sequence continues at coordinate 15,594,137 of NC_142421.1, read as the reverse complement.
AACAGAATACAATACAATAGAATATAATACATAGATTAAATTCAATAGCTCTTACTACTTCCCATTAAATAAATTAAATACGTCTTACTTGTTCCCAATCCTTTTCAAAAAAGTAGTTTAAAACGAGGGCCCTTCACTCAACCTTTAACCTCAACCCCGCACGTCACATTGTGTTGTATCTGTGAATGTTGGTTGTGGCCAAATGATAGTTTTCTTTCATTCGTTTAGGTTCCACGGTGTTTGTTGGCTATGTTTTCCACTGTCAGAAGGATGAAAATACAAAGTACAACGCTTGGACGTGGGCGAAGACGTCACCGGTGAGTCCTTCCTTCCTATTTATTTACCTTCTAGATGCTAGAGGCTAAGTGTTAGAGGCTAAGTGTTAGAGGCTAAGTGTTAAACACAATACGAACAACACAACGATACTGCACTGAACAACACGATACCGCACTGAGAAACACGATACCGCACTGAACAACACGATACCGCACTGAACAACACCATGCCGCACTGAACACCATGCCACACTGAACAACACCATCCCGCACTGAACAACACCATGCCGCACTAAACACCATGCCGCACTGAACAACACCATGCCTCACTGAACGACACCATGCCGCACTGAAAGACACCATGCCGCACTGAACGACACCATGCCGCACTGAAAGACACCATCCCGCACTGAACACCATGCCGCACTGAACAACACCATCCTGCACTGAACAACACCATCCCGCACTGAACAACACCATGCCGCACTGAACAACATTATGCCGCACTGAACATTATGCCGCACTGAACAACACCATGCCGCACTGAAGAACACCATGCCGCACTGAACAACATTATGCCGCACTGAACAACACCATGCCGCACTGAACAACACCATGCCGCACTGAACAACACCATGCCGCACTGAACAACATTATGCCGCACTGAACAACACCATGCCGCACTGAACAACACCATCCTGCACTGAACAACACCATTCCGCATTGAACACCATGCCGCACTGAACAACACCATCCCGCACTGAACAACACCATCCCGCACTGAACAACACCATGCCGCACTGAACAACACCATGCCGCACTGAACAACACCATCCTGCACTGAACAACACCATCCCGCACTGAACAACACCATGCCGCATTGAACAACACCATGACGCACTGAACAACACCATCCTGCACTGAACAACACCATGCCGCACTGAACAACACCATGCCGCACTGAACAACACCATGCCGCACTGAACAACATTATGCCGCACTGAACAACATTATGCCGCACTAAACAACATTATGTCGCACTGAACAACACCATGCCGCACTGAACAACACCATGCTGCACTGAACAACATTATGCCGCACTGAACAACACGATCCCGCATTGAACAACACCATCCCGCAGTGAACAACACCATGCCGCATTGAACAACACCATGCCGCACTGAACAACACCATGCTGCACTGAACAACATTATGCTGCACTGAACAACACGATCCTGCATTGAACAACACCATGCCGCACTGAACAACACCATCCTGCACTGAACAACACCTTTCCACACTGAACAACACCATGCCGCACTGAACAACATTATGCCGCACTGAACAACACCATGCCGCACTGAACAACACCATGCCGCACTGAACAACACCATGCCGCACTGAACAACACCATGCCGCAATGAACAACACCATCCCGCACTGAACAACACCATGCCGCATTGAACAACACCATGCCGCACTGAACAACACCATCCCGCACTGAACAACACCACCCCGCACTGAACAACACCATCCCGCATTGAACAACACCATCCCGGACTGAACAACACCATGCCGCACTGAACAACACCATGCCGCACTGAACAACACCATTCCGCACTGAACAACACCATGCCGCACTGAACAACACCATGCCGCACTGAACAACACCATGCCGCACTGAACAACACCATGCCGCACTGTACAACATTATGCCGCACTGAACAACACCATGCCGCACTGAACAACACCATGCCGCACTGAACAACACCATGCCGCACTGAACAACACGATCCCGCATCGAACAACACCATCCCGCACTGAACAACACCATGCCGCACTGAACAACACCATGCCGCACTGAACAACATTATGCCGCACTGAACAACACCATGCCGCACTGAACAACACCATGCCGCACTGAACAACACCATGCCGCACTGAACAACATTATGCCGCACTGAACAACATTATGCCGCACTGAACAACACCATGCCGCACTGAACAACACCATGCCGCACTGAACAACACCATGCCGCCCTGAACAACACGACGTCGCACTGAACAACACGACGCCGCACAGAACAACACGACGCCGCACAGAATAACACAATACCGCACAGAACAACACAATACCGCACAAACAGTTTTAGATAATATTACGTCGCAGTCATGTGACGCGGACATGACGTCAATAGGCGGAACTCACGGCAAAATTATAATCCGTGGGCGTGGCTTGCAACAGGAAGTAGGAAAGCGGCAGTTCTGGCAAACAAGACACAGCTGTTAGTAACACGATGACTAACAAGGCAAATATTTTTGTTTTCAGCTTGCAACTTGACCGTCTAGAGCGTACAAGGTAATTACAACTGTTTTTTTTTAGCCCTGAAAAGCGAGGGAGTGTGGCGTTTGGGAGGAATGTCGAACTCGGCGTCTGCTTCCAGCCACAGACGCCAAATTTCGACGATTATTTCGACTGGTCAACGGTTGTAAATTATTGCGTTGACTAAAAACTTTATTTAACTCTACTCTTAACTTTGCCGTTTCAGATATGCGGGTATTACACCGCGGAAATGACGTCAATAGGCTGAACTCTCGCCAAAATTCAAATCTGTGGGCGCAATGGCCTTGAGCGAGACACCGGATACAAACACGACGATTATCAACAGAAATATCTTTATTTTCTGCTTGCAAGTGGACCGTCTAGAGCGTACACGGTAAGTACAACTCATTGTGTTTAAAAAGATTTACGTTTGTGTAGTTTGCGTTGCGTTGTATCTGTGAATGTTGGTTGAGGCTAAATGTTAATGTTTAATTTCATTCCTTTAGGTTCCACGGTGTTTGTTGGCTGTATGTTTTCCACTGCAAGAAGAGGCTCGTATCATTGACCAGCAGGAGCTACAATGGTGAGTACCCCTTTCGTCTTCCATTTATGTTAAACACTTCCTATTTCATGTCTAACAGTACTCGATTTAACAAATAACCATAAATAAATACAGTGTGGGCAGTCACGTTAACATATGTGATTATCCTGCCTAATCACAAATATGTCACTAATCACTAATATGTTTATTTGTTTATCACAACACCTTTGGACCTTCAGCAATCGATTATTTACCTTCATCTACATAGAGACAGAACGATGGTGTCTTAAACATCTCATTCATTTCACCAAATAACTTCACGCAGGTGGATAACGGCCGTCTCGGTCACGCTATGTTGCGTGATGCAGTTTTGAAGAACCAAATGCATTTATTCAATGAATAAGTCAAGCTAGTTCCATGTTTATGATGTTGTAAGTTACGGTACCGATTGAAGTTGAGTTCGAAGCCAGTGGAAAACAGCGCTGCGTTTGTGCTCTCCAGGTACAAATGTTGTGATCTCTGACTGACGACCGGGCGAGACTCGAGTAAGAGATGTCCAAACGAGCTCCGGCAGGGCGGGCCAAGGCGGAGCGAACGGACGCCCTTCAGGCCGCCAATGACGAGCTGAGAACCAAACTGATGGACGTCCAGTTAGAACTTCAGCAGGAGAAGAACAAGGTGAAAACCTCAACAGACAGACACTGCCTGCCTCCCTGCCTGCCTCCCTGCCTGCCTCCCTCCCTCCCAGTTTTCCCGATGTAGATTAGACATGCGTGTGCCATGACTGTGTCAGCCTACATCAACAAATGCACCGAGGACGTCAGCACCACTAAGAATATCATCACCCGGGGCAACCAACGACCCTGGATGACTGAGGAGGTACGTCAAACGCTACGAGCGCGGAACTCTGCCTTCAAGTCTGGCGACAAGGAGACACTGAGGACAGCGAGAGCCAACTTGAACCGTGCCATCAGGATAGCGAAGCGAGACCGCAGTCGAAAATTTCAGGATCGTTTCCACGACGTCAAAAACATCAGGAGTATGTGGCAAGGCATACGGGCGATTACAGACTACAACTCACCCTCCCCCCCCCCGGTGGGTGTAGTTGATGCTGACTTTCTAAATGGTCTAAATAACTTCTTTGGGAGGTTCGAGGCACTAAACGGCACTCCAGCAGTTAAAACTGTCCCCCATCAGGAAGAGGAGGTACTCTGCCTTGACTCCGCCGATGTGTTGAAGACCCTGAGGAGAGTCAACCCCTGTAAGGCCCCTGGCCCCGACAACATTCCTGGGCGTGTGTTTAGGGAATGTGCAAGTCATCTGGCTGGGGTCATCACAGACATTTTTAACACCTCGCTGGGCCAAGCCACAGTGCCGGCGTGCTTTAAGACTGCCTCCATCATTCCGGTGCCGAAGAAACCTCAAATCACCTCATTTAATGATTACCGGCCTGTTGCACTGACTCCGGTTATGATGAAGTGCTTCGAAAGGCTGCTTAAAGGTCACATCGTTTCCGGACTCCCCCTATTATTTGACCCGTTCCAGTTTGCCGACCGGCAAAACCGCTCCACTCAGGACGCCATCTCCTCCGTTCTTCACCTGAGCCTGGCTCACCTGGAGGAGAAGAACACCCATGTGCGGAGGCTGTTCCTGGACTTCAGCTCAGCGTTTAACACCATCATCCCACAGCATCTGGTAGGAAAATTGGAACACCTGGGCTTCAACACCCCCCTTCGCAACTGGCTGCTAGACTTCCTCACCAACAGACCTCAGTCAGTCCGGGTCGGACAGAACACCTCTGATGTCATCACCCTCAGCACAGGCTCCCTTCAGGGCTGCGTCCTGAGCCCCCTGCTGTGCACCCTGATGACACACGACTGCGTCCTCAGGTTCACCACCAATCACATCGTGAAGTCAGCAGACGACACAACGGTGGTGGGGCTCATCAGAGACAACAACGACCTGGACTACAGAGAGGAGGTGGAGCAGCTGGTGGGCTGGTGCAGAGAAAACAGCCTGATCCTGAATGAGGAGAAGATGAAGGAGATCATCGTCGACTTCAGGAAAAAACAGCCTCACCACGCTCCACTGATCATCAACAGCTCAGCTGTGGAGGTGGTCAGCACCACCAAATTCCTGGGGGTCCACATCACAGAAGACCTCACCTGGACTATGAACACTACGGCACTGGTCAAGAGGGCACAGAAGCGCTTGTACTTCCTGCGGAGGATGAGGAGAGCCCACCTGCCCCCACCCATCATGAGGACGTTCTACAGGAGCACCATAGAGAGCATTCTGACAAGCTGTCTCTCTGTGTGGTGTGGAGGCTGCACCGCCTCCGATTGGAAGAACGTGAGGAGAGTGGTGAGGACAGCAGAGAGGATCATAGGGGCTCCTCTTCCCTCCATTCAGGACATTTCATCTCAGCGCTGCATGTCCCGTGCCCGTAACATCATCAATGACCCATCACACCCCCACCATGGACTGTTCTCCCTGCTGCCCTCTGGGAAGAGGTTTGCAGCATCCGCTGCAGGTCCACCAGGTTCTGCAACAGCTTTTTCCCTGCTGTCATCAGACTGTTGAACACTAGAACTGTTGAGCTCTAAACTGAACTCTGCATCACACATTCACAGAACTGTACTTTATGACACTACGGACCTCTATCTTGCACTATCTCGCACTACCAACTTTACTGAACTTGTATAAACCCTTTAAATAGAAGTTTAATACATGGTTTAGCATTCCTCTGCACACTCTTGAATACTGTTTTGCCTACTTGCACTATTGCATAATTATCACTGCTGCACTTTATACTTATTTTTAATATATATATATATATATATATAGTATATATGTATATATATATATTTTCATAGGATATGTTACTTCTATTCAACTGCAATATCACTACTTTGTTGTAAGACGTATGCAACGGAATTTCGTTTTGTATGCACCATGTGCAGACAAGATGACAATAAAGTTTGTCTAAGTCTAAGTCATGTCAGGTCAGCTGTCTGGAGAGAGAGAGAAGTCAGGACCTGCGGGCGGAGCACCACCGTGCCACCGCCGCCATGACGGAACTCAAAAGCAAACTCCATGAGGAGAAGCAGAAAGAGTTAGCCATTACCAGGGAGACATTACTGCGGCAGCATGAAATGGAGCTGATGAGAGTGATCAAAATCAAAGATGGAGAGATCCAGCGACTGAATGCCTTGGTCCTCAGCCTGAGGGACGGCTCCATGGACAAGGTGATCCGCTCTATCCGTGTCTGACTATCCGCACGCCACGTCGGGCTTCGATGCGGCCGCTACCGTATTGTGTAGCTTGTCCCCAGTAAGCGTCGCGGCGCTCCGTTGCGGTCTCAACGGCCCGGTGTGGCGCAATGTCTGCTCAGGTGAGGAGGGGGGGCGCTTTGCTGGCGGAGGTGGAGGAGACGCGGCGGTGTCGGGAGACCGAGCGGTGTCGCCTCCACCAGGAGCGCGGAAGAAGCCCTGGCAGCGGCCCAGCAGGCCTGGCAGTCCCGAGCGGCCGAGCTCCGATCGGCTCATCACCAGCATCGGGAGGAGCTGAGCCGAACCAAGAGAGACTGCGAGAGGGAGATCCGCCGACTGGTAGGACTGATCAGATGCGCGGTGCGTGGCTATGTTCCCAATTTCGTTGTATACCTGCAGTGCAATGACACCTAAGGCATTCTATTCTATTCTATTTCACAAGAAGAAAATGTCCGGTTGCTCGCTTCGCTTTTGTCACAGCAAAGGTGTTCTAGTCGATTCAAGAAAAAAATTGGCCGGTTGCTCTCTTTGTTTTTGTCACAATTCTGGCAAATGAGTTTGCCCGCCTGCCTGAGCGCTCCCCGTTTGTACATCCAGACGGATGAGATCAAGCTGAAAGACAGAGCGGTTAGTGTTTTGGATGAAGCCCTGGGGCCGGCCACGTCCACCGCCTTCAGCTGCAGACTCAGGCTGCCGAGCAGCAGATCGCTGCCCTGAGGGATTCCCAAAGGGCGGGCCTAAACTACCCTGGAAGTGGGGTCAACGCCGCTACTAGCAATCCTCTTCATTGCGTAAGCCACCTCATCACACACTTGCAGTACGCATGACTTAGTTCGTTGCTGGAGGAAGGTAGCACAAAAACAGTTTTGAACTTTGAACGAGTGCTTGTGTGTGTGTGTTGCGGGGCGTTTTCAGTCTCAGGAGGATCGGGACACGCGACGGTTTCATCTGAAAATCGCTGAGCTCAGCGCAGTCATCAGGAAACTGGAGGATCGAAACGCCCTGCTTTCTGAAGAGCGCAATGAACTGGTAATTTATTGACGGCACGCTTGAAGGTTTGCGCTACGTTTGATGCGCGCCATCCAGCGAGGCACCCATTGCGCTTGCTTATTAGTTGAGCGGCGCGGCGAGTCGGTTGCCTGGTAGATGTCTTTTATTGGGAGCCAAAGCCACGATTCCGTTCAAACCGATGCAAAAGGAATGGATACGTTCTGGCCCGCGTGTTGTGCGTCTTTCACATCCCGCACTTCATGCTTGCAGCTAAAGCGACTGAGAGAAACAGAAAGCCAGTTTCTGCCACTCCTGTACAAAAACAAACGCCTGAGCAGGAAGAATGAAGAACTCTCGCTGGTGCTGTGTCGCCTTGAAAACAAAGTGCGCTTTGTCACCCAGGAGAACGAGGAGATGGCAAGCTTGGTAAGTCGACGCGGACAACGGCGGCGTGCCAACAGAGTCCACTGCATTTGTGTTCCACAGAGAAGGCCTAGTTCGCTCAATGACCTGGACCGCGGTTGCGGCCAGCAGGACGGTGAAATGGAGTTCCTTCAAGTTGTGGAGCAGCGGCACATCATCGACGACTTGTCCAAGGTCTTCAGGCAGGCGACTCGGTGCACGTACGGCAGCGCCGCGCTCGCTCGCTGTCGCCAGGAAACCTTTTCCGTCCAAAGCTTGGCCGGCGGCCGCCATCCAAAAAATTGGCCCCTTAAATTCCGACCTTTCAAGCAGGAGCATTGTGCGCACGCGTTTGAACACGCTTTAGACTTGTTTTGCCGTTTTCAGCAGCTCAAAGCTCCCGTTTTGTCAGCGCCTTTGCCACTCGCTGTGCGCTGAAAATGACGGACTTGCCCGGCTGCTCAGCCCGTCAACCATGAGCCGCGAGCGCGACGTCATTGTCCGTAGGCAGCTAGTGGCAAAATGCACCCTGTTAGAGTTGCGCTCGCTCCAACTTATTTTGCAAGAACCACACGGGAGACAAGTAAGTTCTTTTGGACACCTGCAGGTGGAGAGTCCATCCGTTGTACGAATGAAGTCTGACTCTCGGCTCCTGCACGAGCATTTTAATTAAGAGAAACAGGGTGGGTGTAAGAGTGGATTGAATAGAGGAAGCCCTTGACCTCTAGTCAAAACATAGCAAGGGGTGTTTTACGACTTTGTGTAGGAAGGGATAAGCGATAGGGATAAATAAGGGATAAATAATATTATTTATTACAGGTCGCAGTCAAAGTCAAAGCAACACAATGATACGATAAAGATAATCTGGAAAACCCTGACACACCCTGTAGTTGTCACTTTTGGAAAAGACGAGCGTCCCTCCAATCATCGCCGGTGACGTGTTTTTCAGGCTCTGGAGACAGGAGCTCATGTCAGAAATGTCATGGTGAGTCGCGTTTGTTTCTGCGCCGGAGCCGTTCGTTCCCTTTGCATCCAAAGAATCTCAAAGGCGGATTATTTGTGTCGACAGGAGAGAGATTTGCTGCTACGATACCGACGTCGAGAATCTCTGAGGAGGAACAAAGCGTGAGGTCCTGCAAGGTGAGTCTGTTTGTTTGCGGCTGCTTGGTGTTGCGCAAGATGAAATGGCCTTTTTCTCGCTATCGTTCCTCTCGTCGATTCATCGTGAGGTGTCGCTTCAGTTTGTTCAGAGAGATGTTTGCTTCCGCGCCCGCAGGTCATCGAAACATTTTACGGCTACGACGAAGACGTGTTGGTGGACTCGGACGGATCGTCCTTGTCTTTTCACACCGACAGAACCCCCGACACGGAACCCGAAGAGGTAGCCCGCCATTTCTGCCAGCGTATTGGCACCAAACATTCCTCTTCAGCCTGGAATCGGACTCGTCTTTGCGTCGCGGGTGCTTTGTCGCCGGTCTGACTGATTCTGGTACTAGTGCTGTGTTGGATTGGTGTGTGCATGAAGAGGCGGAGCTTCGCTACCGCCAGCTGACGCAAGAATATCAAGCGCTGCAACGAGCCTACGCTCTGCTAGCCCAGACCAGCGAAAGGGGACTACGACGCCGAGAAGGAGATCAAGGTGGCGCCCCTTCCCGCAACCCCCGGCCGGGTCGCAGCCTCCCCGTTCTCACCCAGCCTCGGGTGTTCTCTGGTCTGAAAGGAGGAGGAGGAGCCTCCCTCCTCCTCCTTTCAGACCAGAGAAAAGCTGATGGTAGAAATGGGTCACTATCAAAGCAGAGTAGCAGATCTGGAGTCAGCGCTGAAGCAACAAGGACAGGTAAGCTCATCAATGAGCACACCTTTTTCTCAGACAAAATAGCTACATTCTTCAGTCACTCATCCGTCTGGCATTACTGGACCAACCCCCCCCCCCCCCCCCCCCCCCGAACGTGGCTGGGAAAATGCGGAGAAAAGCAAATGTCATTTTCCAGTCAACCAAAGAATTTGTGGATGAAAATGACACAACATTCCAAAGCTGTCCACGCGTTTGTCTCTTCTAGAATGTCAAGTGGGTGGAGGAGAAGCAGCTGCTGCGTCAGAGCAATCAGCAGTTGGCCAAAAAGGTGACGGAAAGAAAGGCGCTGGGCGGAGTCGCTTGGCGTCACACCTGTCGGGAAGCCCCGCAGATGAGGTCTGACTGTCTTTTCAGGTCAGGCGGATGGAGGCGGAAGAAGCGCGTCTGAAAGAGCACATCCAGGATATCCGAGACCAAAACGAACTGCTTGAGTTCCGCATCCTGGAGCTGGAGGTGGGAAGACTCGCACAAGCGTGTTGAGGCCAGAGATGTGACGGACGGACGGACGGACGGATGCATGCCTCTGCCTTTCAGGAGAGGGAGTGGCGCTCCCCCGTCTTGAAGTTTCTGCAAGTCCGTTTCCCAGACGGCCTCAGCCCTTTGCAGATCTACTGCGAGGTCGAGGGCGTGAGCGTAGGTAAGGCGTCCCTCGCAACCCTAACCTTAACCCGAGGTCCCAGAACACCTTACATTGCTCCTTGCGCCTTTCCCCCGGACATCGTCATCAGTGATCTGATGAAGAAGCTGGACATCCTGGGCTATAACGCCGTAAGTGTATGTCGAACTCCTTATGTTCGCACTCCACGAGACTCGGCGGCTCAAATGTGACTTTTGGAAGGCTTTGCGCTGAAAGAAGCTTGTTGACGCTGTGCCTTTGGGCTCTTGCAGAATCTCACCAACGAGGAGCAGGTGGTCGTGATTCACGCCAGGACCCTTCTCACCCTAGCCGAGAAGGTAACGCGCACGTCCACGCACGCTCTCGCATTCTGCTTATGTGACAGCAGCCTTTCCTCAGTGGTTAGAATACATCAAAGTGACCAAGTCAGCACTTCAACAGAAGATGTTGGACATTGAAAGTGAGAAGGTAGACAGACACGCGACATCAGCCAAGGGGAACTCCGGCAATGTGCCCCAACAATTCTGACCTTGAGCTGTGCTAGGATATGTTCTGCAAGCAGAAGGGCTACCTGGATGAAGAGTTGGACTTCAGGAAGTGTTCCATGGACCAGGCTCATAAGGTAAGCCGCCCTCAAATCTCCCGCCGGACCACTGATGGACGAGGATTGCGGCCCAGAGGATCCTGGAGCTGGAGGCCATGTTGTACGAGGCGCTACCGCAGCGGGACTGCCCCGCCACGGACGGCGAAAAAGCCAGCCACGCTGGCGTGAATGACGTGCTGACGGCGGATCAGAGAGAAGAGCTTAGGAGCGCCGTGGACCAATGGAAGCGAGCCCTGATGTGCGAGTTGAGGGAGCGCGACGCTTGCATCCTCCAAGAGAGAATGGATCTGCTGCACAGCGCGCAACAGGTAAGGGCCCAAAGCCAGCCCGGCACTTACTTGCACGCTTACTGGCTTTTGAATGCCACTTTCCATTTGTCCGTCCTAGAGGAACAAAGAGCTGAAAGAATTCATCGAAGCTCAGAAGAGACAAATCAAACAATTGGAGGAGAAGTTTCTGTTTCTCTTTCTATTCTTCTCCTTGGCCTTCATTCTGTGGCCCTAACACCAGCTGGTGAGTGAGCTCCAGCGGCACCGCACTCGACACCTCCGATACACTGCCAGCCGGTCTCAGACGTTGGCAGACGCTCCGATGCCAACGTATACCCCCCGCCACGGTGACAGAGGCACCGCGTCACACCGGCGCTCATCCAATCAGAAGGCAGGAAAAGCAAATTCACATGCAGGGCACTTTTGAACCAGAAGAGAGCGCCACAAAAAACGGTTGTTGCCCCAAACGCGCACTAAAAAGGGTCAGAATAACAAGAGTCCCACTGGCCAGCCGGGGCCACCCGTCCAGCTGTTTCTTCAGGGGGGAAAAAAATTGGAGTCACCGGTGAGTACATTTTGCATTTAGCTCTGCTTTTCTGCTTCTGTCTTCAAGTGTGTGGCATCCTGCGATCAAAGATTCAGCCAACCCCAAAGCGGTTGACCTCAACGTCCCACCACCATGCCTACCAGAGCAGGTGACGTGATGCTTTGGACATCCTTCCGTCTCAGATGCCCAAAAGTACTCTTTGCCACATCTGCGGCAATACGGTGTCTTTTCAAAGGTGCAAATAAATCCAGCGTGGGCGGAACACGCACGTCTTCGGTTTTTCCCGCTTTGTTTGTGTGACAGCTGTTGTGAAAATTTTATACAAATAAAGTTGTATAGTACAGGTTTGGCCAAGCCGCAACTCCCGAACCGCATGCGGCTCTTTTATGTTCATATCAACATTTGTGTGTGTGTGTGTGTGTGTGTGGGGGGGGGGGGGTTGTGCGTGTTGGCTTCACTTGAGTTCAATTTGGTATTTTGGTCAAAAGCGCATGTGGTGAAATTCCACAAAGTAGGATGGGCAAACACATTTCTTTAAACTATGAGTGTCAATTGGGCTCTCGAAATGGCAGGGAAAAGATGCACAGCAAAACGAAAATACGTAGATGAACACAGGACGTTTTAATCAGAGTGGGAAAGTTTCTATTTTTTGTTGAACGTGATGGCAAACCATTCTGCCTGATATGTCAGACCTCAGCGCATTTCAAAGATTCAAATCTTCAGCGCCATGCACTTCAGCTCACTCCATGCTAACATTGATCAGGCGTCGAACCCGCATCATCATGCTTAAGAGGTGGCCATGCTAACCAGTGCGCCATTATGTCAACGCATAATAACTAAGTCTACTGGTCAAAACAGCGGTTACTATATGACGTCGCTACGTCGTGGTCACGTGACGCAGACAAGACGTCAATGGACGTGGGCAGAGTTAACTTGTTTAAAAGGGAGTAGGCAGAAGAAATATTTAATTTATTTAAATCTATTTTGAGTGCACACCATTATGCCAATGCATAACAACTGTAAATCTACTAAACAAAACAGCGGTTGCTATATGACATCTGCCACGTCGTGGTCACGTGACATACGTGACGTAGATGGGCGTAACTTTCGCCGGAATTCAAATCCGCGGGGAGAGTTAACTTGTTTAAAAGAGAGTGGGCAGAAGAATTATTTAATTTATTTAAATCTATTTGGTGTGTGCGCCATTATGTCAATGCATAACAACTGTAAGTCTACTAAACAAAACAGCGGTTGCTATATGACGTCTGCCACGTCGTGGTCACGTGACGCGGACGTGACGTCGACGCCTACTTTACATCCCACCGATCACAGGACCCCTCGGCTGCATAACCGTGCCCCCTTCCCAACCAATCGGATTTGCTATACGCGAAAACGACGCCAATGGAAAGAGCTTCCGCCCAAATTTAAATCCGTGGGCGTGGCTCGCAGCAGGAAGTAGGAAAATGGCGGCGATGTTGACAAAGACACAGCGGATGGTAACATACGACTAACAAGAGAAATATTTTTATTTTCTGCTTGCAACTGGACCGTCCAGAGCGTACACGGTAAGTACAACTCATCGTTTTTAAAAAGAAGTACTTTTGTTGCCCTGAAAAGCGAGTGAGCGTGGCGTTTGTGGGGGACGTCGAATTTCGACGATTCTTTCTGGTCAACGGTTGTAAATGATTGTGTTGATTAAAAAAGAAAACTTGATGTAACTCTACTTTTAACTGCCGTTTCAGATAGATTTGGAATTGCATCACATCCAATTTTGCCTAGAGCGTACACGGTAAGTAACACTCGTTGTGTTTAAGGAGATTTACGTTTGTAATAGCAGAAGTGTAGCCGCGTTGCGTTGTACGTGTGAATGTTGGTCCGGGCGAAATGTTAATGTTTAATTTCATTCCTTTAGGTTCCACGGTGTTTGTTGGCTGCAAGTTTTCCACTGCAAGAAGAGGCTCATATCATTGACCAGGAGCGAGCTACAATGGTGAGTAGCCATAACATTTATGTTAAACACTTCCTATTTCATGTCTAACAGTACTTGATTTAACAAATAACCATAAATAAATACAGTGTGGGCACTGAAGTTAACATATGTGATTATACTGCCTAATCTGTCACCGAGTAGATTGTTGCAAAGTAATATAAGATCCAAAGTTGTAATTCAGAATAGTTTTCAAAAGAAGGCCATTAGAATTATATACAAGTCTGATTACCCTGAACAAGCTATTAATTAAATCACAAATTCTTCAATTCAAAGATTTGGTAGATTATCAGACAAATAATGTCTAACAGTAATTGATTTAACACATCACGATAAGTAGATTGAGTGTGGGCACTCTCAAGTTAACATATGTGATTATACTGCCTAATCTGTTACAGAGTATGTTGTTGCCAAGTAATGTAGAATAGATCCAAAGTAGTAATCCAGAATAGTTTTGAAGAGGCCATTAGAATGATAAACAAATCTGATTACCTTGAACATAATAACAAGCTAAGTGTTTAATATGTCCTATGAAGTCAAAATTGGGCACCATCATGTGGTGAAATTTGGAATTGCATCACATCCAATTTTGCCTGGGAACAAACAGATTACATAAATCTTAGTTTTGAATAAGCCACTCCTTCTCAAACAAGTAAACTCTGCCCATTTTGCGCAGTAGATGTTCTGTTAATATCTAGTATTTATACAAAGTCATAATTTAAATTGCTTTCAACCTTCATTCATCGGTTCAACCAACATTACTCGCTCTTATTACCAACTTGTATTGATTTAACTAAGCGTTTAATACTTCCTATCAGGTCTCAAATCGAGATTTGGCAAAATACAATTTCAGCAAATCCAATTTTGCCAGGGAACAAAAATAGATTAAATAAACTAAATAAGTCCTCTTCCCATTAAATAAATCAGAAAAGTCTGTCTTGTAACCAGTCCTCTTCAAACAAGTAAAGTCTGCCCATTTTGTGCCGTAGATTTTGTGTCTATGCCTAGTATTTAAACAAAATCATAATTTAAACGACTTCTTTCCTTCATTCACTTTGGAAATTTGGAATTGCAGCAAATCGAATTTTGGCAGGGAACAAAAATAGATCAATTAAACTAAATAAGTCTTCTTCCCATTAAATAAATTAAAAAAGTCTGTCTTGTAACCAGTCCTTTTCAAACAAGTAAAGTCTGCCCATTTTGTGCCGTCGATTTTGTGTTAATGCCTAGTATTTATACAAAATCATAATTTAAAGGACTTCATTCCTTCATTCACTTTGGAAATTTGGAATTGCAGCACATCAAATTTTGCCTGGGAAGAAAAGTAGATTAAATAAATTTAATAAGTCTTACTACTTCCCATTAAATAAATTAAATACGTCTTACTTGTTCCCACTCCTTTTCAAAACAGTAGTTTAAAACGAGGGCCCTTCACTCAATCTTTAACCTCAACCCCGCACGTTGTGTTGTATCTGTGAATGTTGGTTGTGGCCAAATGATAGTTTTCTTTCATTCGTTTAGGTTCCAAGAAAACTTGATGTAACTCTACTTTTAACTGCCGTTTCAGATAAGCGGGTATTACGTCGCAGTCATGTGCCGCGGATATGACGTAATTGCCCGAACCTCCGCCAAAATTCAAATCTGTTGGCGCGATGGCCGTGAGCCACTGAGCAGCGACGATTATCAACAGAAATATCTTTATTTTCTGCTTGCAACTGGACCGTCTAGAGCGTACACGGTAAGTAACACTCATTGTGTTTAAGGAGATTTACGTTTGTAATAGCAGAAGTGTAGCCGCGTTGCGTTGTACGTGTGAAAATTGGTCGGGGCGAAATGTTAATGTTTAATTTCATTCCTTTAGGTTCCACGGTGTTTGTTGGCTGCAAGTTTTCCACTGCAAGAAGAGGCTCGTATCATTGACCAGGAGCGAGCTACAATGGTGAGTAGCCATAACATTTATGTTAAACACTTCCTATTTCATGTCTAACAGTACTTGATTTAACAAATAACCATAAATAAATACAGTGTGGGCACTGAAGTTAACATATGTGATTATACTGCCTAATCTGTCACCGAGTAGATTGTTGCAAAGTAATATAAGATCCAAAGTTGTAATTCAGAATAGTTTTCAAAAGAAGGCCATTAGAATTATATACAAGTCTGATTACCCTTAACATAACAACAAGCTATTAATTAAATCACAAATTCTTCAATTCAAAGATTTGGTAGATTATCAGACAAATAATGTCTAACAGTAATTGATTTAACACATCACGATAAGTAGATTGAGTGTGGGCACTCTCAAGTTAACAGATATGATTATACTGCCTAATCTGTTACAGAGTATGTTGTTGCCAAGTAATGTAGAATAGATCCAAAGTAGTAATCCAGAATAGTTTTGAAGAGGCCATTAGAATAATAAACAAATCTGATTACCTTGAACATAATAACAAGCTAAGTGTTTAATATGTCCTATGAAGTCAAAATTGGGCACCATCATGTGGTGAAATTTGGAATTGCATCACATCCAATTTTGCCTGGGAACAAACAGATTAAATAAATCTTAGTTTTGAATAAGCCACTCCTTCTCAAACAAGTAAACTCTGCCCATTTCGCGCAGTAGATGTTCTGTTAATATCTAGTATTTATACAAAGTCATAATTTAAATTGCTTTCAACCTTCATTCATCGGTTCAACCAACATTACTCGCTCTTATTACCAACTTGTATTGATTTAACTAAGCGTTTAATACTTCCTATCAGGTCTCAAGGCAAGATTTGGCAAAATACAATTTCAGCAAATCCAATTTTGCCAGGGAACAAAAATAGATTAAATAAACTAAATAAGTCTTCTTCCCATTAAATAAATCAGAAAAGTCTGTCTTGTAACCAGTCCTCTTCAAACAAGTAAAGTCTGCCCATTTTGTGCCGTAGATTTTGTGTCTATGCCTAGTATTTAAACAAAATCATAATTTAAACGACTTCTTTCCTTCATTCACTTTGGAAATTTGGAATTGCAGCAAATCGAATTTTGCCAGGGAACAAAAATAGATCAATTAAACTAAATAAGTCTTCTTCCCATTAAATAAATTAAAAAAGTCTGTCTTGTAACCAGTCCTTTTCAAACAAGTAAAGTCTGCTCATTTTGTGCCGTCGATTTTGTGTTAATGCCTAGTATTTATACAAAATCATAATTTAAAGGACTTCATTCCTTCATTCACTTTGGAAATTTGGAATTGCAGCACATCAAATTTTGCCTGGGAAGAAAAGTAGATTAAATAAATTTAATAAGTCTTACTACTTCCCATTAAATAAATTAAATACGTCTTACTTGTTCCCACTCCTTTACAAAAAAGTAGTTTAAAACGAGGTCCCTTCACTCAACCTTTAACCCTATTTATTCACCTTCTAGGCTAAGTGTTAAAGGCTAAGTGTTAAAGGCTAAGTGTTAAAGGCTAAGTGTTAGAGGCTAAGTGCCAGAGGCTAGGCGCCAGAGGCGAGTTTTTGTGGGCTGAAGTTTTAGTGGGGTTAGTGTGAATACAATCCAAAAGAATACAACAGAATACAATACAATAGAATATAATACATAGATTAAATTCAATAGCTCTTACTACTTCCCATTAAATAAATTAAATACGTCTTACTTGTTCCCAATCCTTTTCAAAAAAGTAGTTTAAAACGAGGGCCCTGCACTCAACCTTTAACCTCAACCCCGCACGTCACATTGTGTTGTATCTGTGAATGTTGGTTGTGGCCAAATGATAGTTTTCTTTCATTCGTTTAGGTTCCACGGTGTTTGTTGGCTATGTTTTCCACTGTCAGAAGGATGAAAATACAAAGTACAACGCTTGGACGTGGGCGAAGACGTCACCGGTGAGTCCTTCCTTCCTATTTATTTACCTTCTAGATGCTAGAGGCTAAGTGTTAGAGGCTAAGTGTTAGAGGCTAAGTGTTAAACACAATACGAACAACACAACGATACTGCACTGAACAACACGATACCGCACTGAGAAACACGATACCGCACTGAACAACACGATACCGCACTGAACAACACCATGCCGCACTGAACACCATGCCACACTGAACAACACCATCCCGCACTGAACAACACCATGCCGCACTAAACAACACCATGCCGCACTGAACAACACCATGCCTCACTGAACGACACCATGCCGCACTGAAAGACACCATGCCGCACTGAACGACACCATGCCGCACTGAAAGACACCATCCCGCACTGAACTACATTATAACGCACTGAACAACACCATCCCGCACTGAACAGCACCATGCCGCACTGAACATTATGCCGCGCTGAACAACACCATGCCGCACTGAACAACACCATGCCGCACTGAACAACATTATGCCGCACTGAACAACACCATGCCGCACTGAACAACACCATGCCGCACTGAACAACACCATGCCGCACTGAACAACACCATCCCGCACTGAACAACACCATCCCGCACTGAACAACACCATGCCGCACTGAACAACATTATGCCGCACTGAACAACATTATGCCGCACTGAACAACACCATGCCGCACTGAACAACACCATGCCGCACTGAACAACACCATGCCGCACTGAACAACATTATAACGCACTGAACAACACCATCCCGCACTGAACAACACCATGCCGCACTAAACAACATTATGCCGCACTGAACAACATTATGCCGAAATGAACAACACCATGCCGCACTGAACAACACCATGCCGCACTGAACAACACCATCCTGCACTGAACAACACCATCCCGCACTGAACAACACCATGCCGCACTGAACAACACCATGCCGCACTGAACAACACCATGCCGCAATGAACAACACCATCCCGCACTGAACAACATTATGCCGCACTGAACAACATTATGCCGCACTGAACAACATTATGCCGCACTGAACAACATTATGCCGCACTGAACAACACCATGCCGCACTGAACAACACCATGCCGCACTGAACAACACCATGCCGCACTGAACAACACGATCCCGCATTGAACAACACCATGCCGCACTGAACAACACCATCCTGCACTGAACAACACCATCCCGCACTGAACAACACCATGCCGCACTGAACAACATTATGGCGCACTGAACAACATTATGCCGCACTGAACAACACCATGCCGCACTGAACAACACCATGCCGCACTGAACAACACCATGCCGCAATGAACAACACCATCCCGCACTGAACACCATGCCGCACTGAGCAACACCATGCCGCACTGAACAACACCATCCTGCACTGAACAACACCATGCCGCACTGAACAACACCATTCCGCACTGAACAACACCATGCCGCACTGAACAACATTACGCTGCACTGAACAACACCATGCCGCACTGAACAACACCATACCGCACTGAACAACACCATCTTGCACTGAACAACACCATCCCGCACTGAACAACACCATGCCGCATTGAACAACACCATCCTGCACTGAACAACACCATCCTGCACTGAACAACACCATGCCGCACTGAACAACACCATGCCGCACTGAACAACACCATGCCGCACTGAACAACACCATGCCGCACTGAACAACATTATGCCGCACTGAACAACATTATGTCGCACTGAACAACACCATGCCGCACTGAACAACACCATGCCGCACTGAACAACATTGTGCCGCACTGAACAACACCATGCCGCACTGAACAACACCATCCCGCACTGAACAACACCATGCCGCATTGAACAACACCATGCCGCACTGAACAACACCATGCTGCACTGAACAACATTATGCTGCACTGAACAACACGATCCTGCATTGAACAACACCATGCCGCACTGAACACCATCCTGCACTGAACAACACCATCCTGCACTGAACAACACCACCCCGCACTGAACAACACGATCCCGCATTGAACACCATCCCGCACTGAACAACACCATGCCGCACTGAACAACACCATTCCGCACTGAACAACACCATGCCGCACTGAACAACACCATGCCGCACTGAACAACACCATGCCGCACTGAACAACACCATGCCGCACTGAACAACATTATGCCCCACTGAACAACACCATGCCGCACTGAACAACACCATCCCGCACTGAACAACACCATGCCGCATTGAACAACACCATGCCGCACTGAACAACACCATCCTGCACTGAACAACACCATCCCGCACTAAACAACACCATGCCGCACTGAACAACATTATGGCGCACTGGACAACATTATGCCGCACTGAACAACACCATGCCGCACTGAACAACACCATGCCGCACTGAACAACACCATGCCGCACTGAACAACACCATGCCGCACTGAACAACATTATGCCGCACTGAACAACACCATGCCGCACTGAACAACACCATGCCGCACTGAACAACACGATCCCGCATTGAACAACACCATGCCGCATTGAACAACACCATGCCGCACTGAACAACACCATGCCGCACTGAACAACACCATGCCGCATTGAACAACACCATGCCGCACTGAACAACACCATCCTGCACTGAACAACACCATCCCGCACTAAACAACACCATGCCGCACTGAACAACATTATGGCGCACTGGACAACATTATGCCGCACTGAACAACACCATGCCGCACTGAACAACACCATGCCGCACTGAACAACACCATGCCGCATTGAACAACACCATGCCGCACTGAACAACACCATCCTGCACTGAACAACACCATCCCGCACTAAACAACACCATGCCGCACTGAACAACATTATGGCGCACTGGACAAATTTGAAATTGAAATTTGGAATTGCATCACATCCAATTTTGCCTGGGAACAAACAGATTAAATAAATCTTAGTTTTGAATAAGCCACTCCTTCTCAAACAAGTAAACTCTGCCCATTTCGCGCAGTAGATGTCCTGTTAATATCTAGTATTTATACAAAGTCATAATTTAAATTGCTTTCAACCTTCATTCATCGGTTCAACCAACATTACTCGCTCTTATTACCAACTTGTATTGATTTAACTAAGCGTTTAATACTTCCTATCAGGTCTCAAGGCAAGATTTGGCAAAATACAATTTCAGCAAATCCAATTTTGCCAGGGAACAAAAATAGATTAAATAAACTAAATAAGTCTTCTTCCCATTAAATAAATCAGAAAAGTCTGTCTTGTAACCAGTCCTCTTCAAACAAGTAAAGTCTGCCCATTTTGTGCCGTAGATTTTGTGTCTATGCCTAGTATTTAAACAAAATCATAATTTAAACGACTTCTTTCCTTCATTCACTTTGGAAATTTGGAATTGAAGCAAATCGAATTTTGCCAGGGAACAAAAATAGATCAATTAAACAAAATAAGTCTTCTTCCCATTAAATAAATTAAAAAAGTCTGTCTTGTAACCAGTCCTTTTCAAACAAGTAAAGTCTGCCCATTTTGTGCCGTCGATTTTGTGTTAATGCCTAGTATTTATACAAAATCATAATTTAAAGGACTTCATTCCTTCATTCACTTTGGAAATTTGGAATTGCAGCACATCAAATTTTGCCTGGGAAGAAAAGTAGATTAAATAAATTTAATAAGTCTTACTACTTCCCATTAAATAAATTAAATACGTCTTACTTGTTCCCACTCCTTTACAAAAAAGTAGTTTAAAACGAGGTCCCTTCACTCAACCTTTAACCCTATTTATTCACCTTCTAGGCTAAGTGTTAAAGGCTAAGTGTTAAAGGCTAAGTGTTAAAGGCTAAGTGTTAGAGGCTAAGTGCCAGAGGCTAGGCGCCAGAGGCGAGTTTTTGTGGGCTGAAGTTTTAGTGGGGTTAGTGTGAATACAATCCAAAAGAATACAACAGAATACAATACAATAGAATATAATACATAGATTAAATTCAATAGCTCTTACTACTTCCCATTAAATAAATTAAATACGTCTTACTTGTTCCCAATCCTTTTCAAAAAAGTAGTTTAAAACGAGGGCCCTTCACTCAACCTTTAACCTCAACCCCGCACGTCACATTGTGTTGTATCTGTGAATGTTGGTTGTGGCCAAATGATAGTTTTCTTTCATTCGTTTAGGTTCCACGGTGTTTGTTGGCTATGTTTTCCACTGTCAGAAGGATGAAAATACAAAGTACAACGCTTGGACGTGGGCGAAGACGTCACCGGTGAGTCCTTCCTTCCTATTTATTTACCTTCTAGATGCTAGAGGCTAAGTGTTAGAGGCTAAGTGTTAGAGGCTAAGTGTTAAACACAATACGAACAACACAACGATACTGCACTGAACAACACGATACCGCACTGAGAAACACGATACCGCACTGAACAACACGATACCGCACTGAACAACACCATGCCGCACTGAACACCATGCCACACTGAACAACACCATCCCGCACTGAACAACACCATGCCGCACTAAACACCATGCCGCACTGAACAACACCATGCCTCACTGAACGACACCATGCCGCACTGAAAGACACCATGCCGCACTGAACGACACCATGCCGCACTGAAAGACACCATCCCGCACTGAACACCATGCCGCACTGAACAACACCATCCTGCACTGAACAACACCATCCCGCACTGAACAACACCATGCCGCACTGAACAACATTATGCCGCACTGAACATTATGCCGCACTGAACAACACCATGCCGCACTGAAGAACACCATGCCGCACTGAACAACATTATGCCGCACTGAACAACACCATGCCGCACTGAACAACACCATGCCGCACTGAACAACACCATGCCGCACTGAACAACATTATGCCGCACTGAACAACACCATGCCGCACTGAACAACACCATCCTGCACTGAACAACACCATTCCGCATTGAACACCATGCCGCACTGAACAACACCATCCCGCACTGAACAACACCATCCCGCACTGAACAACACCATGCCGCACTGAACAACACCATGCCGCACTGAACAACACCATCCTGCACTGAACAACACCATCCCGCACTGAACAACACCATGCCGCATTGAACAACACCATGACGCACTGAACAACACCATCCTGCACTGAACAACACCATGCCGCACTGAACAACACCATGCCGCACTGAACAACACCATGCCGCACTGAACAACATTATGCCGCACTGAACAACATTATGCCGCACTAAACAACATTATGTCGCACTGAACAACACCATGCCGCACTGAACAACACCATGCTGCACTGAACAACATTATGCCGCACTGAACAACACGATCCCGCATTGAACAACACCATCCCGCAGTGAACAACACCATGCCGCATTGAACAACACCATGCCGCACTGAACAACACCATGCTGCACTGAACAACATTATGCTGCACTGAACAACACGATCCTGCATTGAACAACACCATGCCGCACTGAACAACACCATCCTGCACTGAACAACACCTTTCCACACTGAACAACACCATGCCGCACTGAACAACATTATGCCGCACTGAACAACACCATGCCGCACTGAACAACACCATGCCGCACTGAACAACACCATGCCGCACTGAACAACACCATGCCGCAATGAACAACACCATCCCGCACTGAACAACACCATGCCGCATTGAACAACACCATGCCGCACTGAACAACACCATCCCGCACTGAACAACACCACCCCGCACTGAACAACACCATCCCGCATTGAACAACACCATCCCGGACTGAACAACACCATGCCGCACTGAACAACACCATGCCGCACTGAACAACACCATTCCGCACTGAACAACACCATGCCGCACTGAACAACACCATGCCGCACTGAACAACACCATGCCGCACTGAACAACACCATGCCGCACTGTACAACATTATGCCGCACTGAACAACACCATGCCGCACTGAACAACACCATGCCGCACTGAACAACACCATGCCGCACTGAACAACACGATCCCGCATCGAACAACACCATCCCGCACTGAACAACACCATGCCGCACTGAACAACACCATGCCGCACTGAACAACATTATGCCGCACTGAACAACACCATGCCGCACTGAACAACACCATGCCGCACTGAACAACACCATGCCGCACTGAACAACATTATGCCGCACTGAACAACATTATGCCGCACTGAACAACACCATGCCGCACTGAACAACACCATGCCGCACTGAACAACACCATGCCGCCCTGAACAACACGACGTCGCACTGAACAACACGACGCCGCACAGAACAACACGACGCCGCACAGAATAACACAATACCGCACAGAACAACACAATACCGCACAAACAGTTTTAGATAATATTACGTCGCAGTCATGTGACGCGGACATGACGTCAATAGGCGGAACTCACGGCAAAATTATAATCCGTGGGCGTGGCTTGCAACAGGAAGTAGGAAAGCGGCAGTTCTGGCAAACAAGACACAGCTGTTAGTAACACGATGACTAACAAGGCAAATATTTTTGTTTTCAGCTTGCAACTTGACCGTCTAGAGCGTACAAGGTAATTACAACTGTTTTTTTTTAGCCCTGAAAAGCGAGGGAGTGTGGCGTTTGGGAGGAATGTCGAACTCGGCGTCTGCTTCCAGCCACAGACGCCAAATTTCGACGATTATTTCGACTGGTCAACGGTTGTAAATTATTGCGTTGACTAAAAACTTTATTTAACTCTACTCTTAACTTTGCCGTTTCAGATATGCGGGTATTACACCGCGGAAATGACGTCAATAGGCTGAACTCTCGCCAAAATTCAAATCTGTGGGCGCAATGGCCTTGAGCGAGACACCGGATACAAACACGACGATTATCAACAGAAATATCTTTATTTTCTGCTTGCAAGTGGACCGTCTAGAGCGTACACGGTAAGTACAACTCATTGTGTTTAAAAAGATTTACGTTTGTGTAGTTTGCGTTGCGTTGTATCTGTGAATGTTGGTTGAGGCTAAATGTTAATGTTTAATTTCATTCCTTTAGGTTCCACGGTGTTTGTTGGCTGTATGTTTTCCACTGCAAGAAGAGGCTCGTATCATTGACCAGCAGGAGCTACAATGGTGAGTACCCCTTTCGTCTTCCATTTATGTTAAACACTTCCTATTTCATGTCTAACAGTACTCGATTTAACAAATAACCATAAATAAATACAGTGTGGGCAGTCACGTTAACATATGTGATTATCCTGCCTAATCACAAATATGTCACTAATCACTAATATGTTTATTTGTTTATCACAACACCTTTGGACCTTCAGCAATCGATTATTTACCTTCATCTACATAGAGACAGAACGATGGTGTCTTAAACATCTCATTCATTTCACCAAATAACTTCACGCAGGTGGATAACGGCCGTCTCGGTCACGCTATGTTGCGTGATGCAGTTTTGAAGAACCAAATGCATTTATTCAATGAATAAGTCAAGCTAGTTCCATGTTTATGATGTTGTAAGTTACGGTACCGATTGAAGTTGAGTTCGAAGCCAGTGGAAAACAGCGCTGCGTTTGTGCTCTCCAGGTACAAATGTTGTGATCTCTGACTGACGACCGGGCGAGACTCGAGTAAGAGATGTCCAAACGAGCTCCGGCAGGGCGGGCCAAGGCGGAGCGAACGGACGCCCTTCAGGCCGCCAATGACGAGCTGAGAACCAAACTGATGGACGTCCAGTTAGAACTTCAGCAGGAGAAGAACAAGGTGAAAACCTCAACAGACAGACACTGCCTGCCTCCCTGCCTGCCTCCCTGCCTGCCTCCCTGCCTGCCTCCCTCCCTCCCAGTTTTCCCGATGTAGATTAGACATGCGTGTGCCATGACTGTGTCAGCCTACATCAACAAATGCACCGAGGACGTCAGCACCACTAAGAATATCATCACCCGGGGCAACCAACGACCCTGGATGACTGAGGAGGTACGTCAAACGCTACGAGCGCGGAACTCTGCCTTCAAGTCTGGCGACAAGGAGACACTGAGGACAGCGAGAGCCAACTTGAACCGTGCCATCAGGATAGCGAAGCGAGACCGCAGTCGAAAATTTCAGGATCGTTTCCACGACGTCAAAAACATCAGGAGTATGTGGCAAGGCATACGGGCGATTACAGACTACAACTCACCCTCCCCCCCCCCGGTGGGTGTAGTTGATGCTGACTTTCTAAATGGTCTAAATAACTTCTTTGGGAGGTTCGAGGCACTAAACGGCACTCCAGCAGTTAAAACTGTCCCCCATCAGGAAGAGGAGGTACTCTGCCTTGACTCCGCCGATGTGTTGAAGACCCTGAGGAGAGTCAACCCCTGTAAGGCCCCTGGCCCCGACAACATTCCTGGGCGTGTGTTTAGGGAATGTGCAAGTCATCTGGCTGGGGTCATCACAGACATTTTTAACACCTCGCTGGGCCAAGCCACAGTGCCGGCGTGCTTTAAGACTGCCTCCATCATTCCGGTGCCGAAGAAACCTCAAATCACCTCATTTAATGATTACCGGCCTGTTGCACTGACTCCGGTTATGATGAAGTGCTTCGAAAGGCTGCTTAAAGGTCACATCGTTTCCGGACTCCCCCTATTATTTGACCCGTTCCAGTTTGCCGACCGGCAAAACCGCTCCACTCAGGACGCCATCTCCTCCGTTCTTCACCTGAGCCTGGCTCACCTGGAGGAGAAGAACACCCATGTGCGGAGGCTGTTCCTGGACTTCAGCTCAGCGTTTAACACCATCATCCCACAGCATCTGGTAGGAAAATTGGAACACCTGGGCTTCAACACCCCCCTTCGCAACTGGCTGCTAGACTTCCTCACCAACAGACCTCAGTCAGTCCGGGTCGGACAGAACACCTCTGATGTCATCACCCTCAGCACAGGCTCCCTTCAGGGCTGCGTCCTGAGCCCCCTGCTGTGCACCCTGATGACACACGACTGCGTCCTCAGGTTCACCACCAATCACATCGTGAAGTCAGCAGACGACACAACGGTGGTGGGGCTCATCAGAGACAACAACGACCTGGACTACAGAGAGGAGGTGGAGCAGCTGGTGGGCTGGTGCAGAGAAAACAGCCTGATCCTGAATGAGGAGAAGATGAAGGAGATCATCGTCGACTTCAGGAAAAAACAGCCTCACCACGCTCCACTGATCATCAACAGCTCAGCTGTGGAGGTGGTCAGCACCACCAAATTCCTGGGGGTCCACATCACAGAAGACCTCACCTGGACTATGAACACTACGGCACTGGTCAAGAGGGCACAGAAGCGCTTGTACTTCCTGCGGAGGATGAGGAGAGCCCACCTGCCCCCACCCATCATGAGGACGTTCTACAGGAGCACCATAGAGAGCATTCTGACAAGCTGTCTCTCTGTGTGGTGTGGAGGCTGCACCGCCTCCGATTGGAAGAACGTGAGGAGAGTGGTGAGGACAGCAGAGAGGATCATAGGGGCTCCTCTTCCCTCCATTCAGGACATTTCATCTCAGCGCTGCATGTCCCGTGCCCGTAACATCATCAATGACCCATCACACCCCCACCATGGACTGTTCTCCCTGCTGCCCTCTGGGAAGAGGTTTGCAGCATCCGCTGCAGGTCCACCAGGTTCTGCAACAGCTTTTTCCCTGCTGTCATCAGACTGTTGAACACTAGAACTGTTGAGCTCTAAACTGAACTCTGCATCACACATTCACAGAACTGTACTTTATGACACTACGGACCTCTATCTTGCACTATCTCGCACTACCAACTTTACTGAACTTGTATAAACCCTTTAAATAGAAGTTTAATACATGGTTTAGCATTCCTCTGCACACTCTTGAATACTGTTTTGCCTACTTGCACTATTGCATAATTATCACTGCTGCACTTTATACTTATTTTTAATATATATATATATATATATATAGTATATATGTATATATATATATTTTCATAGGATATGTTACTTCTATTCAACTGCAATATCACTACTTTGTTGTAAGACGTATGCAACGGAATTTCGTTTTGTATGCACCATGTGCAGACAAGATGACAATAAAGTTTGTCTAAGTCTAAGTCATGTCAGGTCAGCTGTCTGGAGAGAGAGAGAAGTCAGGACCTGCGGGCGGAGCACCACCGTGCCACCGCCGCCATGACGGAACTCAAAAGCAAACTCCATGAGGAGAAGCAGAAAGAGTTAGCCATTACCAGGGAGACATTACTGCGGCAGCATGAAATGGAGCTGATGAGAGTGATCAAAATCAAAGATGGAGAGATCCAGCGACTGAATGCCTTGGTCCTCAGCCTGAGGGACGGCTCCATGGACAAGGTGATCCGCTCTATCCGTGTCTGACTATCCGCACGCCACGTCGGGCTTCGATGCGGCCGCTACCGTATTGTGTAGCTTGTCCCCAGTAAGCGTCGCGGCGCTCCGTTGCGGTCTCAACGGCCCGGTGTGGCGCAATGTCTGCTCAGGTGAGGAGGGGGGGCGCTTTGCTGGCGGAGGTGGAGGAGACGCGGCGGTGTCGGGAGACCGAGCGGTGTCGCCTCCACCAGGAGCGCGGAAGAAGCCCTGGCAGCGGCCCAGCAGGCCTGGCAGTCCCGAGCGGCCGAGCTCCGATCGGCTCATCACCAGCATCGGGAGGAGCTGAGCCGAACCAAGAGAGACTGCGAGAGGGAGATCCGCCGACTGGTAGGACTGATCAGATGCGCGGTGCGTGGCTATGTTCCCAATTTCGTTGTATACCTGCAGTGCAATGACACCTAAGGCATTCTATTCTATTCTATTTCACAAGAAGAAAATGTCCGGTTGCTCGCTTCGCTTTTGTCACAGCAAAGGTGTTCTAGTCGATTCAAGAAAAAAATTGGCCGGTTGCTCTCTTTGTTTTTGTCACAATTCTGGCAAATGAGTTTGCCCGCCTGCCTGAGCGCTCCCCGTTTGTACATCCAGACGGATGAGATCAAGCTGAAAGACAGAGCGGTTAGTGTTTTGGATGAAGCCCTGGGGCCGGCCACGTCCACCGCCTTCAGCTGCAGACTCAGGCTGCCGAGCAGCAGATCGCTGCCCTGAGGGATTCCCAAAGGGCGGGCCTAAACTACCCTGGAAGTGGGGTCAACGCCGCTACTAGCAATCCTCTTCATTGCGTAAGCCACCTCATCACACACTTGCAGTACGCATGACTTAGTTCGTTGCTGGAGGAAGGTAGCACAAAAACAGTTTTGAACTTTGAACGAGTGCTTGTGTGTGTGTGTTGCGGGGCGTTTTCAGTCTCAGGAGGATCGGGACACGCGACGGTTTCATCTGAAAATCGCTGAGCTCAGCGCAGTCATCAGGAAACTGGAGGATCGAAACGCCCTGCTTTCTGAAGAGCGCAATGAACTGGTAATTTATTGACGGCACGCTTGAAGGTTTGCGCTACGTTTGATGCGCGCCATCCAGCGAGGCACCCATTGCGCTTGCTTATTAGTTGAGCGGCGCGGCGAGTCGGTTGCCTGGTAGATGTCTTTTATTGGGAGCCAAAGCCACGATTCCGTTCAAACCGATGCAAAAGGAATGGATACGTTCTGGCCCGCGTGTTGTGCGTCTTTCACATCCCGCACTTCATGCTTGCAGCTAAAGCGACTGAGAGAAACAGAAAGCCAGTTTCTGCCACTCCTGTACAAAAACAAACGCCTGAGCAGGAAGAATGAAGAACTCTCGCTGGTGCTGTGTCGCCTTGAAAACAAAGTGCGCTTTGTCACCCAGGAGAACGAGGAGATGGCAAGCTTGGTAAGTCGACGCGGACAACGGCGGCGTGCCAACAGAGTCCACTGCATTTGTGTTCCACAGAGAAGGCCTAGTTCGCTCAATGACCTGGACCGCGGTTGCGGCCAGCAGGACGGTGAAATGGAGTTCCTTCAAGTTGTGGAGCAGCGGCACATCATCGACGACTTGTCCAAGGTCTTCAGGCAGGCGACTCGGTGCACGTACGGCAGCGCCGCGCTCGCTCGCTGTCGCCAGGAAACCTTTTCCGTCCAAAGCTTGGCCGGCGGCCGCCATCCAAAAAATTGGCCCCTTAAATTCCGACCTTTCAAGCAGGAGCATTGTGCGCACGCGTTTGAACACGCTTTAGACTTGTTTTGCCGTTTTCAGCAGCTCAAAGCTCCCGTTTTGTCAGCGCCTTTGCCACTCGCTGTGCGCTGAAAATGACGGACTTGCCCGGCTGCTCAGCCCGTCAACCATGAGCCGCGAGCGCGACGTCATTGTCCGTAGGCAGCTAGTGGCAAAATGCACCCTGTTAGAGTTGCGCTCGCTCCAACTTATTTTGCAAGAACCACACGGGAGACAAGTAAGTTCTTTTGGACACCTGCAGGTGGAGAGTCCATCCGTTGTACGAATGAAGTCTGACTCTCGGCTCCTGCACGAGCATTTTAATTAAGAGAAACAGGGTGGGTGTAAGAGTGGATTGAATAGAGGAAGCCCTTGACCTCTAGTCAAAACATAGCAAGGGGTGTTTTACGACTTTGTGTAGGAAGGGATAAGCGATAGGGATAAATAAGGGATAAATAATATTATTTATTACAGGTCGCAGTCAAAGTCAAAGCAACACAATGATACGATAAAGATAATCTGGAAAACCCTGACACACCCTGTAGTTGTCACTTTTGGAAAAGACGAGCGTCCCTCCAATCATCGCCGGTGACGTGTTTTTCAGGCTCTGGAGACAGGAGCTCATGTCAGAAATGTCATTGTGAGTCGCGTTTGTTTCTGCGCCGGAGCCGTTCGTTCCCTTTGCATCCAAAGAATCTCAAAGGCGGATTATTTGTGTCGACAGGAGAGAGATTTGCTGCTACGATACCGACGTCGAGAATCTCTGAGGAGGAACAAAGCGTGAGGTCCTGCAAGGTGAGTCTGTTTGTTTGCGGCTGCTTGGTGTTGCGCAAGATGAAATGGCCTTTTTCTCGCTATCGTTCCTCTCGTCGATTCATCGTGAGGTGTCGCTTCAGTTTGTTCAGAGAGATGTTTGCTTCCGCGCCCGCAGGTCATCGAAACATTTTACGGCTACGACGAAGACGTGTTGGTGGACTCGGACGGATCGTCCTTGTCTTTTCACACCGACAGAACCCCCGACACGGAACCCGAAGAGGTAGCCCGCCATTTCTGCCAGCGTATTGGCACCAAACATTCCTCTTCAGCCTGGAATCGGACTCGTCTTTGCGTCGCGGGTGCTTTGTCGCCGGTCTGACTGATTCTGGTACTAGTGCTGTGTTGGATTGGTGTGTGCATGAAGAGGCGGAGCTTCGCTACCGCCAGCTGACGCAAGAATATCAAGCGCTGCAACGAGCCTACGCTCTGCTAGCCCAGACCAGCGAAAGGGGACTACGACGCCGAGAAGGAGATCAAGGTGGCGCCCCTTCCCGCAACCCCCGGCCGGGTCGCAGCCTCCCCGTTCTCACCCAGCCTCGGGTGTTCTCTGGTCTGAAAGGAGGAGGAGGAGCCTCCCTCCTCCTCCTTTCAGACCAGAGAAAAGCTGATGGTAGAAATGGGTCACTATCAAAGCAGAGTAGCAGATCTGGAGTCAGCGCTGAAGCAACAAGGACAGGTAAGCTCATCAATGAGCACACCTTTTTCTCAGACAAAATAGCTACATTCTTCAGTCACTCATCCGTCTGGCATTACTGGACCAACCCCCCCCCCCCCCCCCCCCCGAACGTGGCTGGGAAAATGCGGAGAAAAGCAAATGTCATTTTCCAGTCAACCAAAGAATTTGTGGATGAAAATGACACAACATTCCAAAGCTGTCCACGCGTTTGTCTCTTCTAGAATGTCAAGTGGGTGGAGGAGAAGCAGCTGCTGCGTCAGAGCAATCAGCAGTTGGCCAAAAAGGTGACGGAAAGAAAGGCGCTGGGCGGAGTCGCTTGGCGTCACACCTGTCGGGAAGCCCCGCAGATGAGGTCTGACTGTCTTTTCAGGTCAGGCGGATGGAGGCGGAAGAAGCGCGTCTGAAAGAGCACATCCAGGATATCCGAGACCAAAACGAACTGCTTGAGTTCCGCATCCTGGAGCTGGAGGTGGGAAGACTCGCACAAGCGTGTTGAGGCCAGAGATGTGACGGACGGACGGACGGACGGATGCATGCCTCTGCCTTTCAGGAGAGGGAGTGGCGCTCCCCCGTCTTGAAGTTTCTGCAAGTCCGTTTCCCAGACGGCCTCAGCCCTTTGCAGATCTACTGCGAGGTCGAGGGCGTGAGCGTAGGTAAGGCGTCCCTCGCAACCCTAACCTTAACCCGAGGTCCCAGAACACCTTACATTGCTCCTTGCGCCTTTCCCCCGGACATCGTCATCAGTGATCTGATGAAGAAGCTGGACATCCTGGGCTATAACGCCGTAAGTGTATGTCGAACTCCTTATGTTCGCACTCCACGAGACTCGGCGGCTCAAATGTGACTTTTGGAAGGCTTTGCGCTGAAAGAAGCTTGTTGACGCTGTGCCTTTGGGCTCTTGCAGAATCTCACCAACGAGGAGCAGGTGGTCGTGATTCACGCCAGGACCCTTCTCACCCTAGCCGAGAAGGTAACGCGCACGTCCACGCACGCTCTCGCATTCTGCTTATGTGACAGCAGCCTTTCCTCAGTGGTTAGAATACATCAAAGTGACCAAGTCAGCACTTCAACAGAAGATGTTGGACATTGAAAGTGAGAAGGTAGACAGACACGCGACATCAGCCAAGGGGAACTCCGGCAATGTGCCCCAACAATTCTGACCTTGAGCTGTGCTAGGATATGTTCTGCAAGCAGAAGGGCTACCTGGATGAAGAGTTGGACTTCAGGAAGTGTTCCATGGACCAGGCTCATAAGGTAAGCCGCCCTCAAATCTCCCGCCGGACCACTGATGGACGAGGATTGCGGCCCAGAGGATCCTGGAGCTGGAGGCCATGTTGTACGAGGCGCTACCGCAGCGGGACTGCCCCGCCACGGACGGCGAAAAAGCCAGCCACGCTGGCGTGAATGACGTGCTGACGGCGGATCAGAGAGAAGAGCTTAGGAGCGCCGTGGACCAATGGAAGCGAGCCCTGATGTGCGAGTTGAGGGAGCGCGACGCTTGCATCCTCCAAGAGAGAATGGATCTGCTGCACAGCGCGCAACAGGTAAGGGCCCAAAGCCAGCCCGGCACTTACTTGCACGCTTACTGGCTTTTGAATGCCACTTTCCATTTGTCCGTCCTAGAGGAACAAAGAGCTGAAAGAATTCATCGAAGCTCAGAAGAGACAAATCAAACAATTGGAGGAGAAGTTTCTGTTTCTCTTTCTATTCTTCTCCTTGGCCTTCATTCTGTGGCCCTAACACCAGCTGGTGAGTGAGCTCCAGCGGCACCGCACTCGACACCTCCGATACACTGCCAGCCGGTCTCAGACGTTGGCAGACGCTCCGATGCCAACGTATACCCCCCGCCACGGTGACAGAGGCACCGCGTCACACCGGCGCTCATCCAATCAGAAGGCAGGAAAAGCAAATTCACATGCAGGGCACTTTTGAACCAGAAGAGAGCGCCACAAAAAACGGTTGTTGCCCCAAACGCGCACTAAAAAGGGTCAGAATAACAAGAGTCCCACTGGCCAGCCGGGGCCACCCGTCCAGCTGTTTCTTCAGGGGGGAAAAAAATTGGAGTCACCGGTGAGTACATTTTGCATTTAGCTCTGCTTTTCTGCTTCTGTCTTC
Organism: Syngnathus floridae; assembly: GCF_059516105.1. NCBI lineage: Eukaryota > Metazoa > Chordata > Actinopteri > Syngnathiformes > Syngnathidae > Syngnathus > Syngnathus floridae. Next base: position 15,560,851 of record NC_142421.1, on the reverse strand, counting down.
AAGTGTGTGGCATCCTGCGATCAAAGATTCAGCCAACCCCAAAGCGGTTGACCTCAACGTCCCACCACCATGCCTACCAGAGCAGGTGACGTGATGCTTTGGACATCCTTCCGTCTCAGATGCCCAAAAGTACTCTTTGCCACATCTGCGGCAATACGGTGTCTTTTCAAAGGTGCAAATAAATCCAGCGTGGGCGGAACACGCACGTCTTCGGTTTTTCCCGCTTTGTTTGTGTGACAGCTGTTGTGAAAATTTTATACAAATAAAGTTGTATAGTACAGGTTTGGCCAAGCCGCAACTCCCGAACCGCATGCGGCTCTTTTATGTTCATATCAACATTTGTGTGTGTGTGTGTGGGGGGGGGGGGGGGGGGGGTTGTGCGTGTTGGCTTCACTTGAGTTCAATTTGGTATTTTGGTCAAAAGCGCATGTGGTGAAATTCCACAAAGTAGGATGGGCAAACACATTTCTTTAAACTATGAGTGTCAATTGGGCTCTCGAAATGGCAGGGAAAAGATGCACAGCAAAACGAAAATACGTAGATGAACACAGGACGTTTTAATCAGAGTGGGAAAGTTTCTATTTTTTGTTGAACGTGATGGCAAACCATTCTGCCTGATATGTCAGACCTCAGCGCATTTCAAAGATTCAAATCTTCAGCGCCATGCACTTCAGCTCACTCCATGCTAACATTGATCAGGCGTCGAACCCGCATCATCATGCTTAAGAGGTGGCCATGCTAACCAGTGCGCCATTATGTCAACGCATAATAACTAAGTCTACTGGTCAAAACAGCGGTTACTATATGACGTCGCTACGTCGTGGTCACGTGACGCAGACAAGACGTCAATGGACGTGGGCAGAGTTAACTTGTTTAAAAGGGAGTAGGCAGAAGAAATATTTAATTTATTTAAATCTATTTTGAGTGCACACCATTATGCCAATGCATAACAACTGTAAATCTACTAAACAAAACAGCGGTTGCTATATGACATCTGCCACGTCGTGGTCACGTGACATACGTGACGTAGATGGGCGTAACTTTCGCCGGAATTCAAATCCGCGGGGAGAGTTAACTTGTTTAAAAGAGAGTGGGCAGAAGAATTATTTAATTTATTTAAATCTATTTGGTGTGTGCGCCATTATGTCAATGCATAACAACTGTAAGTCTACTAAACAAAACAGCGGTTGCTATATGACGTCTGCCACGTCGTGGTCACGTGACGCGGACGTGACGTCGACGCCTACTTTACATCCCACCGATCACAGGACCCCTCGGCTGCATAACCGTGCCCCCTTCCCAACCAATCGGATTTGCTATACGCGAAAACGACGCCAATGGAAAGAGCTTCCGCCCAAATTTAAATCCGTGGGCGTGGCTCGCAGCAGGAAGTAGGAAAATGGCGGCGATGTTGACAAAGACACAGCGGATGGTAACATACGACTAACAAGAGAAATATTTTTATTTTCTGCTTGCAACTGGACCGTCCAGAGCGTACACGGTAAGTACAACTCATCGTTTTTAAAAAGAAGTACTTTTGTTGCCCTGAAAAGCGAGTGAGCGTGGCGTTTGTGGGGGACGTCGAATTTCGACGATTCTTTCTGGTCAACGGTTGTAAATGATTGTGTTGATTAAAAAAGAAAACTTGATGTAACTCTACTTTTAACTGCCGTTTCAGATAGATTTGGAATTGCATCACATCCAATTTTGCCTAGAGCGTACACGGTAAGTAACACTCGTTGTGTTTAAGGAGATTTACGTTTGTAATAGCAGAAGTGTAGCCGCGTTGCGTTGTACGTGTGAATGTTGGTCCGGGCGAAATGTTAATGTTTAATTTCATTCCTTTAGGTTCCACGGTGTTTGTTGGCTGCAAGTTTTCCACTGCAAGAAGAGGCTCATATCATTGACCAGGAGCGAGCTACAATGGTGAGTAGCCATAACATTTATGTTAAACACTTCCTATTTCATGTCTAACAGTACTTGATTTAACAAATAACCATAAATAAATACAGTGTGGGCACTGAAGTTAACATATGTGATTATACTGCCTAATCTGTCACCGAGTAGATTGTTGCAAAGTAATATAAGATCCAAAGTTGTAATTCAGAATAGTTTTCAAAAGAAGGCCATTAGAATTATATACAAGTCTGATTACCCTGAACAAGCTATTAATTAAATCACAAATTCTTCAATTCAAAGATTTGGTAGATTATCAGACAAATAATGTCTAACAGTAATTGATTTAACACATCACGATAAGTAGATTGAGTGTGGGCACTCTCAAGTTAACATATGTGATTATACTGCCTAATCTGTTACAGAGTATGTTGTTGCCAAGTAATGTAGAATAGATCCAAAGTAGTAATCCAGAATAGTTTTGAAGAGGCCATTAGAATGATAAACAAATCTGATTACCTTGAACATAATAACAAGCTAAGTGTTTAATATGTCCTATGAAGTCAAAATTGGGCACCATCATGTGGTGAAATTTGGAATTGCATCACATCCAATTTTGCCTGGGAACAAACAGATTACATAAATCTTAGTTTTGAATAAGCCACTCCTTCTCAAACAAGTAAACTCTGCCCATTTTGCGCAGTAGATGTTCTGTTAATATCTAGTATTTATACAAAGTCATAATTTAAATTGCTTTCAACCTTCATTCATCGGTTCAACCAACATTACTCGCTCTTATTACCAACTTGTATTGATTTAACTAAGCGTTTAATACTTCCTATCAGGTCTCAAATCGAGATTTGGCAAAATACAATTTCAGCAAATCCAATTTTGCCAGGGAACAAAAATAGATTAAATAAACTAAATAAGTCCTCTTCCCATTAAATAAATCAGAAAAGTCTGTCTTGTAACCAGTCCTCTTCAAACAAGTAAAGTCTGCCCATTTTGTGCCGTAGATTTTGTGTCTATGCCTAGTATTTAAACAAAATCATAATTTAAACGACTTCTTTCCTTCATTCACTTTGGAAATTTGGAATTGCAGCAAATCGAATTTTGGCAGGGAACAAAAATAGATCAATTAAACTAAATAAGTCTTCTTCCCATTAAATAAATTAAAAAAGTCTGTCTTGTAACCAGTCCTTTTCAAACAAGTAAAGTCTGCCCATTTTGTGCCGTCGATTTTGTGTTAATGCCTAGTATTTATACAAAATCATAATTTAAAGGACTTCATTCCTTCATTCACTTTGGAAATTTGGAATTGCAGCACATCAAATTTTGCCTGGGAAGAAAAGTAGATTAAATAAATTTAATAAGTCTTACTACTTCCCATTAAATAAATTAAATACGTCTTACTTGTTCCCACTCCTTTACAAAAAAAGTAGTTTAAAACGAGGTCCCTTCACTCAACCTTTAACCCTATTTATTCACCTTCTAGGCTAAGTGTTAAAGGCTAAGTGTTAAAGGCTAAGTGTTAAAGGCTAAGTGTTAGAGGCTAAGTGCCAGAGGCTAGGCGCCAGAGGCGAGTTTTTGTGGGCTGAAGTTTTAGTGGGGTTAGTGTGAATACAATCCAAAAGAATACAACAGAATACAATACAATAGAATATAATACATAGATTAAATTCAATAGCTCTTACTACTTCCCATTAAATAAATTAAATACGTCTTACTTGTTCCCAATCCTTTTCAAAAAAGTAGTTTAAAACGAGGGCCCTTCACTCAACCTTTAACCTCAACCCCGCACGTCACATTGTGTTGTATCTGTGAATGTTGGTTGTGGCCAAATGATAGTTTTCTTTCATTCGTTTAGGTTCCACGGTGTTTGTTGGCTATGTTTTCCACTGTCAGAAGGATGAAAATACAAAGTACAACGCTTGGACGTGGGCGAAGACGTCACCGGTGAGTCCTTCCTTCCTATTTATTTACCTTCTAGATGCTAGAGGCTAAGTGTTAGAGGCTAAGTGTTAGAGGCTAAGTGTTAAACACAATACGAACAACACAACGATACTGCACTGAACAACACGATACCGCACTGAGAAACACGATACCGCACTGAACAACACGATACCGCACTGAACAACACCATGCCGCACTGAACACCATGCCACACTGAACAACACCATCCCGCACTGAACAACACCATGCCGCACTAAACACCATGCCGCACTGAACAACACCATGCCTCACTGAACGACACCATGCCGCACTGAAAGACACCATGCCGCACTGAACGACACCATGCCGCACTGAAAGACACCATCCCGCACTGAACACCATGCCGCACTGAACAACACCATCCTGCACTGAACAACACCATCCCGCACTGAACAACACCATGCCGCACTGAACAACATTATGCCGCACTGAACATTATGCCGCGCTGAACAACACCATGCCGCACTGAACAACACCATGCCGCACTGAACAACATTATGCCGCACTGAACAACACCATGCCGCACTGAACAACACCATGCCGCACTGAACAACACCATGCCGCACTGAACAACATTATGCCGCACTGAACAACACCATGCCGCACTGAACAACACCATCCTGCACTGAACAACACCATTCCGCATTGAACACCATGCCGCACTGAACAACACCATCCCGCACTGAACAACACCATCCCGCACTGAACAACACCATGCCGCACTGAACAACATTATGCCGCACTGAACAACATTATGCCGCACTGAACAACACCATGCCGCACTGAACAACACCATGCCGCACTGAACAACACCATGCCGCACTGAACAACATTATAACGCACTGAACAACACCATCCCGCACTGAACAACACCATGCCGCACTAAACAACATTATGCCGCACTGAACAACATTATGCCGAAATGAACAACACCATGCCGCACTGAACAACACCATGCCGCACTGAACAACACCATCCTGCACTGAACAACACCATCCCGCACTGAACAACACCATGCCGCACTGAACAACACCATGCCGCACTGAACAACACCATGCCGCAATGAACAACACCATCCCGCACTGAACAACATTATGCCGCACTGAACAACATTATGCCGCACTGAACAACATTATGCCGCACTGAACAACATTATGCCGCACTGAACAACACCATGCCGCACTGAACAACACCATGCCGCACTGAACAACACCATGCCGCACTGAACAACACGATCCCGCATTGAACAACACCATGCCGCACTGAACAACACCATCCTGCACTGAACAACACCATCCCGCACTGAACAACACCATGCCGCACTGAACAACATTATGGCGCACTGAACAACATTATGCCGCACTGAACAACACCATGCCGCACTGAACAACACCATGCCGCACTGAACAACACCATGCCGCAATGAACAACACCATCCCGCACTGAGCAACACCATGCCGCACTGAGCAACACCATGCCGCACTGAACAACACCATCCTGCACTGAACAACACCATGCCGCACTGAACAACACCATTCCGCACTGAACAACACCATGCCGCACTGAACAACATTACGCTGCACTGAACAACACCATGCCGCACTGAACAACACCATACCGCACTGAACAACACCATCTTGCACTGAACAACACCATCCCGCACTGAACAACACCATGCCGCATTGAACAACACCATCCTGCACTGAACAACACCATCCTGCACTGAACAACACCATGCCGCACTGAACAACACCATGCCGCACTGAACAACACCATGCCGCACTGAACAACACCATGCCGCACTGAACAACATTATGCCGCACTGAACAACATTATGCCGCACTGAACAACACCATGCCGCACTGAACAACACCATGCCGCACTGAACAACATTATGCCGCACTGAACAACACCATGCCGCACTGAACAACACCATCCCGCACTGAACAACACCATGCCGCATTGAACAACACCATGCCGCACTGAACAACACCATGCTGCACTGAACAACATTATGCTGCACTGAACAACACGATCCTGCATTGAACAACACCATGCCGCACTGAACACCATCCTGCACTGAACAACACCATCCTGCACTGAACAACACCACCCCGCACTGAACAACACGATCCCGCATTGAACACCATCCCGCACTGAACAACACCATGCCGCACTGAACAACACCATTCCGCACTGAACAACACCATGCCGCACTGAACAACACCATGCCGCACTGAACAACACCATGCCGCACTGAACAACACCATGCCGCACTGAACAACATTATGCCGCACTGAACAACACCATGCCGCACTGAACAACACCATCCCGCACTGAACAACACCATGCCGCATTGAACAACACCATGCCGCACTGAACAACACCATCCTGCACTGAACAACACCATCCCGCACTAAACAACACCATGCCGCACTGAACAACATTATGGCGCACTGGACAACATTATGCCGCACTGAACAACACCATGCCGCACTGAACAACACCATGCCGCACTGAACAACACCATGCCGCACTGAACAACACCATGCCGCACTGAACAACATTATGCCGCACTGAACAACACCATGCCGCACTGAACAACACCATGCCGCACTGAACAACACGATCCCGCATTGAACAACACCATGCCGCATTGAACAACACCATGCCGCACTGAACAACACCATGCCGCACTGAACAACACCATGCCGCATTGAACAACACCATGCCGCACTGAACAACACCATCCTGCACTGAACAACACCATCCCGCACTAAACAACACCATGCCGCACTGAACAACATTATGGCGCACTGGACAACATTATGCCGCACTGAACAACACCATGCCGCACTGAACAACACCATGCCGCACTGAACAACACCATGCCGCATTGAACAACACCATGCCGCACTGAACAACACCATCCTGCACTGAACAACACCATCCCGCACTAAACAACACCATGCCGCACTGAACAACATTATGGCGCACTGGACAAATTTGAAATTGAAATTTGGAATTGCATCACATCCAATTTTGCCTGGGAACAAACAGATTAAATAAATCTTAGTTTTGAATAAGCCACTCCTTCTCAAACAAGTAAACTCTGCCCATTTCGCGCAGTAGATGTCCTGTTAATATCTAGTATTTATACAAAGTCATAATTTAAATTGCTTTCAACCTTCATTCATCGGTTCAACCAACATTACTCGCTCTTATTACCAACTTGTATTGATTTAACTAAGCGTTTAATACTTCCTATCAGGTCTCAAGGCAAGATTTGGCAAAATACAATTTCAGCAAATCCAATTTTGCCAGGGAACAAAAATAGATTAAATAAACTAAATAAGTCTTCTTCCCATTAAATAAATCAGAAAAGTCTGTCTTGTAACCAGTCCTCTTCAAACAAGTAAAGTCTGCCCATTTTGTGCCGTAGATTTTGTGTCTATGCCTAGTATTTAAACAAAATCATAATTTAAACGACTTCTTTCCTTCATTCACTTTGGAAATTTGGAATTGAAGCAAATCGAATTTTGCCAGGGAACAAAAATAGATCAATTAAACTAAATAAGTCTTCTTCCCATTAAATAAATTAAAAAAGTCTGTCTTGTAACCAGTCCTTTTCAAACAAGTAAAGTCTGCCCATTTTGTGCCGTCGATTTTGTGTTAATGCCTAGTATTTATACAAAATCATAATTTAAAGGACTTCATTCCTTCATTCACTTTGGAAATTTGGAATTGCAGCACATCAAATTTTGCCTGGGAAGAAAAGTAGATTAAATAAATTTAATAAGTCTTACTACTTCCCATTAAATAAATTAAATACGTCTTACTTGTTCCCACTCCTTTACAAAAAAGTAGTTTAAAACGAGGTCCCTTCACTCAACCTTTAACCCTATTTATTCACCTTCTAGGCTAAGTGTTAAAGGCTAAGTGTTAAAGGCTAAGTGTTAAAGGCTAAGTGTTAGAGGCTAAGTGCCAGAGGCTAGGCGCCAGAGGCGAGTTTTTGTGGGCTGAAGTTTTAGTGGGGTTAGTGTGAATACAATCCAAAAGAATACAACAGAATACAATACAATAGAATATAATACATAGATTAAATTCAATAGCTCTTACTACTTCCCATTAAATAAATTAAATACGTCTTACTTGTTCCCAATCCTTTTCAAAAAAGTAATTTAAAACGAGGGCCCTTCACTCAACCTTTAACCTCAACCCCGCACGTCACATTGTGTTGTATCTGTGAATGTTGGTTGTGGCCAAATGATAGTTTTCTTTCATTCGTTTAGGTTCCACGGTGTTTGTTGGCTATGTTTTCCACTGTCAGAAGGATGAAAATACAAAGTACAACGCTTGGACGTGGGCGAAGACGTCACCGGTGAGTCCTTCCTTCCTATTTATTTACCTTCTAGATGCTAGAGGCTAAGTGTTAGAGGCTAAGTGTTAGAGGCTAAGTGTTAAACACAATACGAACAACACAACGATACTGCACTGAACAACACGATACCGCACTGAGAAACACGATACCGCACTGAACAACACGATACCGCACTGAACAACACCATGCCGCACTGAACACCATGCCACACTGAACAACACCATCCCGCACTGAACAACACCATGCCGCACTAAACACCATGCCGCACTGAACAACACCATGCCTCACTGAACGACACCATGCCGCACTGAAAGACACCATGCCGCACTGAACGACACCATGCCGCACTGAAAGACACCATCCCGCACTGAACACCATGCCGCACTGAACAACACCATCCTGCACTGAACAACACCATCCCGCACTGAACAACACCATGCCGCACTGAACAACATTATGCCGCACTGAACATTATGCCGCACTGAACAACACCATGCCGCACTGAAGAACACCATGCCGCACTGAACAACATTATGCCGCACTGAACAACACCATGCCGCACTGAACAACACCATGCCGCACTGAACAACACCATGCCGCACTGAACAACATTATGCCGCACTGAACAACACCATGCCGCACTGAACAACACCATCCTGCACTGAACAACACCATTCCGCATTGAACACCATGCCGCACTGAACAACACCATCCCGCACTGAACAACACCATCCCGCACTGAACAACACCATGCCGCACTGAACAACATTATGCCGCACTGAACAACATTATGCCGCACTGAACAACACCATGCCGCACTGAACAACACCATGCCGCACTGAACAACACCATGCCGCACTGAACAACATTATAACGCACTGAACAACACCATCCCGCACTGAACAACACCATGCCGCACTAAACAACATTATGCCGCACTGAACAACATTATGCCGAAATGAACAACACCATGCCGCACTGAACAACACCATGCCGCACTGAACAACACCATGCCGCACTGAACAACACGATCCCGCATTGAACAACACCATGCCGCACTGAACAACACCATCCTGCACTGAACAACACCATCCCGCACTGAACAACACCATGCCGCACTGAACAACATTATGGCGCACTGAACAACATTATGCCGCACTGAACAACACCATGCCGCACTGAACAACACCATGCCGCACTGAACAACACCATGCCGCAATGAACAACACCATCCCGCACTGAACAACACCATGCCGCACTGAGCAACACCATGCCGCACTGAACAACACCATCCTGCACTGAACAACACCATGCCGCACTGAACAACACCATTCCGCACTGAACAACACCATGCCGCACTGAACAACATTACGCTGCACTGAACAACACCATGCCGCACTGAACAACACCATGCCGCACTGAACAACACCATGCCGCATTGAACAACACCATGCCGCATTGAACAACACCATGCCGCACTGAACAACACCATCCTGCACTGAACAACACCATGCCGCATTGAACAACACCATGCCGCACTGAACAACACCATCCTGCACTGAACAACACCATCCCGCACTGAACAACACCATCCCGCATTGAACAACACCATCCTGCACTGAACAACACCATGCCGCACTGAACAACACCATGCCGCACTGAACAACACCATTCCGCACTGAACAACACCATGCCGCACTGAACAACACCATCCTGCACTGAACAACACCATCCCGCACTGAACAACACCATGCCGCATTGAACAACACCATCCTGCACTGAACAACACCATCCTGCACTGAACAACACCATGCCGCACTGAACAACACCATGCCGCACTGAACAACACCATGCCGCACTGAACAACACCATGCCGCACTGAACAACATTATGCCGCACTGAACAACATTATGTCGCACTGAACAACACCATGCCGCACTGAACAACACCATGCCGCACTGAACAACATTATGCCGCACTGAAAAACACCATGCCGCACTGAACAACACCATCCCGCACTGAACAACACCATGCCGCATTGAACAACACCATGCCGCACTGAACAACACCATGCTGCACTGAACAACATTATGCTGCACTGAACAACACGATCCTGCATTGAACAACACCATGCCGCACTGAACAACACCATCCTGCACTGAACAACACCATCCTGCACTGAACAACACCACCCCGCACTGAACAACACGATCCCGCATTGAACACCATCCCGCACTGAACAACACCATGCCGCACTGAACAACACCATTCCGCACTGAACAACACCATGCCGCACTGAACAACACCATGCCGCACTGAACAACACCATGCCGCACTGAACAACACCATGCCGCACTGAACAACATTATGCCGCACTGAACAACACCATGCCGCACTGAACAACACCATCCCGCACTGAACAACACCATGCCGCATTGAACAACACCATGCCGCACTGAACAACACCATCCTGCACTGAACAACACCATCCCGCACTAAACAACACCATGCCGCACTGAACAACATTATGGCGCACTGGACAACATTATGCCGCACTGAACAACACCATGCCGCACTGAACAACACCATCCTGCACTGAACAACACCATGCCGCACTGAACAACACCATGCCGCACTGAACAACACCATTCCGCACTGAACAACACCATGCCGCACTGAACAACACCATCCTGCACTGAACAACACCATCCCGCACTGGACAACACCATGCCGCATTAAACAACACCATGCCGCACTGAACAACACCATCCTGCACTGAACAACACCATGCCGCACTGAACAACACCATGCCGCACTGAACAACACCATGCCGCACTGAACAACATTATGCCGCACTGAACAACATTATGCCGCACTGAACAACATTATGTCGCACTGAACAACACCATGCCGCACTGAACAACACCATGCTGCACTGAACAACATTATGCTGCACTGAACAACACGATCCTGCATTGAACAACACCATGCCGCACTGAACAACACCATCCTGCACTGAACAACACCATGCCGCACTGAACAACACCATGCCGCACTGAACAACATTATGCCGCACTGAAAAACACCATGCCGCACTGAACAACACCATCCCGCACTGAACAACACCATGCCGCATTGAACAACACCATGCTGCACTGAACAACACCATGCTGCACTGAACAACATTATGCTGCACTGAACAACATTATGCTGCACTGAACAACACGATCCTGCATTGAACAACACCATGCCGCACTGAACAACACCATCCTGCACTGAACAACACCATCCTGCACTGAACAACACCACCCCGCACTGAACAACATGATCCCGCATTGAACAACACCATCCCGCACTGAACAACACCATGCCGCACTGAACAACACCATTCCGCACTGAACAACACCATGCCGCACTGAACAACACCATGCCGCACTGAACAACACCATGCCGCACTGAACAACACCATGCCGCACTGAACAACATTATGCCGCACTGAACAACACCATGCCGCACTGAACAACACCATCCCGCACTGAACAACACCATGCCGCATTGAACACCACCATGCCGCACTGAACAACATTATGGCGCACTGGACAACATTATGCCGCACTGAACAACACCATGCCGCACTGAACAACACCATGCCGCACTGAACAACACCATGCCGCACTGAACAACACCATGCCGCACTGAACAACATTATGCCGCACTGAACAACACCATGCCGCACTGAACAACACCATGCCGCACTGAACAACACGATCCCGCATCGAACAACACCATCCTGCACTGAACAACACCATGCCGCACTGAACAACACCATGCCGCACTGAACAACACCATTCCGCACTGAACAACACCATGCCGCACTGAACAACACCATCCTGCACTGAACACCATCCCGCACTGAACAACACCATGCCGCATTGAACAACACCATGACGCACTGAACAACACCATCCTGCACTGAACAACACCATGCCGCACTGAACAACACCATGCCGCACTGAACAACACCATGCCGCACTGAACAACATTATGCCGCACTGAACAACATTATGCCGCACTAAACAACATTATGTCGCACTGAACAACACCATGCCGCACTGAACAACACCATGCTGCACTGAACAACATTATGCCGCACTGAACAACACGATCCCGCATTGAACAACACCATCCCGCAGTGAACAACACCATGCCGCATTGAACAACACCATGCCGCACTGAACAACACCATGCTGCACTGAACAACATTATGCTGCACTGAACAACACGATCCTGCATTGAACAACACCATGCCGCACTGAACAACACCATCCTGCACTGAACAACACCTTTCCACACTGAACAACACCATGCCGCACTGAACAACATTATGCCGCACTGAACAACACCATGCCGCACTGAACAACACCATGCCGCACTGAACAACACCATGCCGCACTGAACAACACCATGCCGCAATGAACAACACCATCCCGCACTGAACAACACCATGCCGCATTGAACAACACCATGCCGCACTGAACAACACCATCCCGCACTGAACAACACCACCCCGCACTGAACAACACCATCCCGCATTGAACAACACCATCCCGGACTGAACAACACCATGCCGCACTGAACAACACCATGCCGCACTGAACAACACCATGCCGCCCTGAACAACACGACGTCGCACTGAACAACACGACGCCGCACAGAACAACACGACGCCGCACAGAATAACACAATACCGCACAGAACAACACAATACCGCACAAACAGTTTTAGATAATATTACGTCGCAGTCATGTGACGCGGACATGACGTCAATAGGCGGAACTCACGGCAAAATTATAATCCGTGGGCGTGGCTTGCAACAGGAAGTAGGAAAGCGGCAGTTCTGGCAAACAAGACACAGCGGTTAGTAACACGATGACTAACAAGGCAAATATTTTTGTTTTCAGCTTGCAACTTGACCGTCTAGAGCGTACAAGGTAATTACAACTGTTTTTTTTTAGCCCTGAAAAGCGAGGGAGTGTGGCGTTTGGGAGGAATGTCGAACTCGGCGTCTGCTTCCAGCCACAGACGCCAAATTTCGACGATTATTTCGACTGGTCAACGGTTGTAAATTATTGCGTTGACTAAAAACTTTATTTAACTCTACTCTTTACTTTGCCGTTTCAGATATGCGGGTATTACACCGCGGAAATGACGTCAATAGGCGGAACTCTCGCCAAAATTCAAATCTGTGGGCGCAATGGCCTTGAGCGAGACACCGGATACAAACACGACGATTATCAACAGAAATATCTTTATTTTCTGCTTGCAAGTGGACCGTCTAGAGCGTACACGGTAAGTACAACTCATTGTGTTTAAAAAGATTTACGTTTGTGTAGTTTGCGTTGCGTTGTATCTGTGAATGTTGGTTGAGGCTAAATGTTAATGTTTAATTTCATTCCTTTAGGTTCCACGGTGTTTGTTGGCTGTATGTTTTCCACTGCAAGAAGAGGCTCGTATCATTGACCAGCAGGAGCTACAATGGTGAGTACCCCTTTCGTCTTCCATTTATGTTAAACACTTCCTATTTCATGTCTAACAGTACTCGATTTAACAAATAACCATAAATAAATACAGTGTGGGCAGTCACGTTAACATATGTGATTATCCTGCCTAATCACAAATATGTCACTAATCACTAATATGTTTATTTGTTTATCACAACACCTTTGGACCTTCAGCAATCGATTATTTCCCTTCATCTACATAGAGACAGAACGATGGTGTCTTAAACATCTCATTCATTTCACCAAATAACTTCACGCAGGTGGATAACGGCCGTCTCGGTCACGCTATGTTGCGTGATGCAGTTTTGAAGAACCAAATGCATTTATTCAATGAATAAGTCAAGCTAGTTCTATGTTTATGATGTTGTAAGTTACGGTACCGATTGAAGTTGAGTTCGAAGCCAGTGGAAAACAGCGCTGCGTTTGTGCTCTCCAGGTACAAATGTTGTGATCTCTGACTGACGACCGGGCGAGACTCGAGTAAGAGATGTCCAAACGAGCTCCGGCAGGGCGGGCCAAGGCGGAGCGAACGGACGCCCTTCAGGCCGCCAATGACGAGCTGAGAACCAAACTGATGGACGTCCAGTTAGAACTTCAGCAGGAGAAGAACAAGGTGAAAACCTCAACAGACAGACACTGCCTGCCTCCCTGCCTGCCTCCCTGCCTGCCTCCCTGCCTGCCTCCCTCCCTCCCAGTTTTCCCGATGTAGATTAGACATGCGTGTGCCATGACTGTGTCAGCCTACATCAACAAATGCACCGAGGACGTCAGCACCACTAAGAATATCATCACCCGGGGCAACCAACGACCCTGGATGACTGAGGAGGTACGTCAAACGCTACGAGCGCGGAACTCTGCCTTCAAGTCTGGCGACAAGGAGACACTGAGGACAGCGAGAGCCAACTTGAACCGTGCCATCAGGATAGCGAAGCGAGACCGCAGTCGAAAATTTCAGGATCGTTTCCACGACGTCAAAAACATCAGGAGTATGTGGCAAGGCATACGGGCGATTACAGACTACAACTCACCCTCCCCCCCCCCGGTGGGTGTAGTTGATGCTGACTTTCTAAATGGTCTAAATAACTTCTTTGGGAGGTTCGAGGCACTAAACGGCACTCCAGCAGTTAAAACTGTCCCCCATCAGGAAGAGGAGGTACTCTGCCTTGACTCCGCCGATGTGTTGAAGACCCTGAGGAGAGTCAACCCCTGTAAGGCCCCTGGCCCCGACAACATTCCTGGGCGTGTGTTCAGGGAATGTGCAAGTCATCTGGCTGGGGTCATCACAGACATTTTTAACACCTCGCTGGGCCAAGCCACAGTGCCGGCGTGCTTTAAGACTGCCTCCATCATTCCGGTGCCGAAGAAACCTCAAATCACCTCATTTAATGATTACCGGCCTGTTGCACTGACTCCGGTTATGATGAAGTGCTTCGAAAGGCTGCTTAAAGGTCACATCGTTTCCAGACTCCCCCTATTATTTGACCCGTTCCAGTTTGCCGACCGGCAAAACCGCTCCACTCAGGACGCCATCTCCTCCGTTCTTCACCTGAGCCTGGCTCACCTGGAGGAGAAGAACACCCATGTGCGGAGGCTGTTCCTGGACTTCAGCTCAGCGTTTAACACCATCATCCCACAGCATCTGGTAGGAAAATTGGAACACCTGGGCTTCAACACCCCCCTTCGCAACTGGCTGCTAGACTTCCTCACCAACAGACCTCAGTCAGTCCGGGTCGGACAGAACACCTCTGATGTCATCACCCTCAGCACAGGCTCCCTTCAGGGCTGCGTCCTGAGCCCCCTGCTGTGCACCCTGATGACACACGACTGCGTCCTCAGGTTCACCACCAATCACATCGTGAAGTCAGCAGACGACACAACGGTGGTGGGGCTCATCAGAGACAACAACGACCTGGACTACAGAGAGGAGGTGGAGCAGCTGGTGGGCTGGTGCAGAGAAAACAGCCTGATCCTGAATGAGGAGAAGATGAAGGAGATCATCGTCGACTTCAGGAAAAAACAGCCTCACCACGCTCCACTGATCATCAACAGCTCAGCTGTGGAGGTGGTCAGCACCACCAAATTCCTGGGGGTCCACATCACAGAAGACCTCACCTGGACTATGAACACTACGGCACTGGTCAAGAGGGCACAGAAGCGCTTGTACTTCCTGCGGAGGATGAGGAGAGCCCACCTGCCCCCACCCATCATGAGGACGTTCTACAGGAGCACCATAGAGAGCATTCTGACAAGCTGTCTCTCTGTGTGGTGTGGAGGCTGCACCGCCTCCGATTGGAAGAACGTGAGGAGAGTGGTGAGGACAGCAGAGAGGATCATAGGGGCTCCTCTTCCCTCCATTCAGGACATTTCATCTCAGCGCTGCATGTCCCGTGCCCGTAACATCATCAATGACCCATCACACCCCCACCATGGACTGTTCTCCCTGCTGCCCTCTGGGAAGAGGTTTGCAGCATCCGCTGCAGGTCCACCAGGTTCTGCAACAGCTTTTTCCCTGCTGTCATCAGACTGTTGAACACTAGAACTGTTGAGCTCTAAACTGAACTCTGCATCACACATTCAAAGAACTGTACTTTATGACACTACGGACCTCTATCTTGCACTATCTCGCACTACCAACTTTACTGAACTTGTATAACCCTTTAAATAGAAGTTTAATACATGGTTTAGCATTCCTCTGCACACTCTTGAATACTGTTTTGCCTACTTGCACTATTGCATAATTATCACTGCTGCACTTTATACTTATTTTTAATATATATATATATATATATATAGTATATATGTATATATATATATTTTCATAGGATATGTTACTTCTATTCAACTGCAATATCACTACTTTGTTGTAAGACGTATGCAACGGAATTTCGTTTTGTATGCACCATGTGCAGACAAGATGACAATAAAGTTTGTCTAAGTCTAAGTCATGTCAGGTCAGCTGTCTGGAGAGAGAGAGAAGTCAGGACCTGCGGGCGGAGCACCACCGTGCCACCGCCGCCATGACGGAACTCAAAAGCAAACTCCATGAGGAGAAGCAGAAAGAGTTAGCCATTACCAGGGAGACATTACTGCGGCAGCATGAAATGGAGCTGATGAGAGTGATCAAAATCAAAGATGGAGAGATCCAGCGACTGAATGCCTTGGTCCTCAGCCTGAGGGACGGCTCCATGGACAAGGTGATCCGCTCTATCCGTGTCTGACTATCCGCACGCCACGTCGGGCTTCGATGCGGCCGCTACCGTATTGTGTAGCTTGTCCCCAGTAAGCGTCGCGGCGCTCCGTTGCGGTCTCAACGGCCCGGTGTGGCGCAATGTCTGCTCAGGTGAGGAGGGGGGGCGCTTTGCTGGCGGAGGTGGAGGAGACGCGGCGGTGTCGGGAGACCGAGCGGTGTCGCCTCCACCAGGAGCGCGGAAGAAGCCCTGGCAGCGGCCCAGCAGGCCTGGCAGTCCCGAGCGGCCGAGCTCCGATCGGCTCATCACCAGCATCGGGAGGAGCTGAGCCGAACCAAGAGAGACTGCGAGAGGGAGATCCGCCGACTGGTAGGACTGATCAGATGCGCGGTGCGTGACTATGTTCCCAATTTCGTTGTATACCTGCAGTGCAATGACACCTAAGGCATTCTATTCTATTCTATTTCACAAGAAGAAAATGTCCGGTTGCTCGCTTCGCTTTTGTCACAGCAAAGGTGTTCTAGTCGATTCAAGAACAAAATTGGCCGGTTGCTCTCTTTGTTTTTGTCACAATTCTGGCAAATGAGTTTGCCCGCCTGCCTGAGCGCTCCCCGTTTGTACATCCAGACGGATGAGATCAAGCTGAAAGACAGAGCGGTTAGTGTTTTGGATGAAGCCCTGGGGCCGGCCACGTCCACCGCCTTCAGCTGCAGACTCAGGCTGCCGAGCAGCAGATCGCTGCCCTGAGGGATTCCCAAAGGGCGGGCCTAAACTACCCTGGAAGTGGGGTCAACGCCGCTACTAGCAATCCTCTTCATTGCGTAAGCCACCTCATCACACACTTGCAGTACGCATGACTTAGTTCGTTGCTGGAGGAAGGTAGCACAAAAACAGTTTTGAACTTTGAACGAGTGCTTGTGTGTGTGTGTTGCGGGGCGTTTTCAGTCTCAGGAGGATCGGGACACGCGACGGTTTCATCTGAAAATCGCTGAGCTCAGCGCAGTCATCAGGAAACTGGAGGATCGAAACGCCCTGCTTTCTGAAGAGCGCAATGAACTGGTAATTTATTGACGGCACGCTTGAAGGTTTGCGCTACGTTTGATGCGCGCCATCCAGCGAGGCACCCATTGCGCTTGCTTATTAGTTGAGCGGCGCGGCGAGTCGGTTGCCTGGTAGATGTCTTTTATTGGGAGCCAAAGCCACGATTCCGTTCAAACCGATGCAAAAGGAATGGATACGTTCTGGCCCGCGTGTTGTGCGTCTTTCACATCCCGCACTTCATGCTTGCAGCTAAAGCGACTGAGAGAAACAGAAAGCCAGTTTCTGCCACTCCTGTACAAAAACAAACGCCTGAGCAGGAAGAATGAAGAACTCTCGCTGGTGCTGTGTCGCCTTGAAAACAAAGTGCGCTTTGTCACTCAGGAGAACGAGGAGATGGCAAGCTTGGTAAGTCGACGCGGACAACGGCGGCGTGCCAACAGAGTCCACTGCATTTGTGTTCCACAGAGAAGGCCTAGTTCGCTCAATGACCTGGACCGCGGTTGCGGCCAGCAGGACGGTGAAATGGAGTTCCTTCAAGTTGTGGAGCAGCGGCACATCATCGACGACTTGTCCAAGGTCTTCAGGCAGGCGACTCGGTGCACGTACGGCAGCGCCGCGCTCGCTCGCTGTCGCCAGGAAACCTTTTCCGTCCAAAGCTTGGCCGGCGGCCGCCATCCAAAAAATTGGCCCCTTAAATTCCGACCTTTCAAGCAGGAGCATTGTGCGCACGCGTTTGAACACGCTTTAGACTTGTTTTGCCGTTTTCAGCAGCTCAAAGCTCCCGTTTTGTCAGCGCCTTTGCCACTCGCTGTGCGCTGAAAACGACGGACTTGCCCGGCTGCTCAGCCCGTCAACCATGAGCCGCGAGCGCGACGTCATTGTCCGTAGGCAGCTAGTGGCAAAATGCACCCTGTTAGAGTTGCGCTCGCTCCAACTTATTTTGCAAGAACCACACGGGAGACAAGTAAGTTCTTTTGGACACCTGCAGGTGGAGAGTCCATCCGTTGTACGAATGAAGTCTGACTCTCGGCTCCTGCACGAGCATTTTAATTAAGAGAAACAGGGTGGGTGTAAGAGTGGATTGAATAGAGGAAGCCCTTGACCTCTAGTCAAAACATAGCAAGGGGTGTTTTACGACTTTGTGTAGGAAGGGATAAGCGATAGGGATAAATAAGGGATAAATAATATTATTTATTACAGGTCGCAGTCAAAGTCAAAGCAACACAATGATACGATAAAGATAATCTGGAAAACCCTGACACACCCTGTAGTTGTCACTTTTGGAAAAGACGAGCGTCCCTCCAATCATCGCCGGTGACGTGTTTTTCAGGCTCTGGAGACAGGAGCTCATGTCAGAAATGTCATTGTGAGTCGCGTTTGTTTCTGCGCCGGAGCCGTTCGTTCCCTTTGCATCCAAAGAATCTCAAAGGCGGATTATTTGTGTCGACAGGAGAGAGATTTGCTGCTACGATACCGACGTCGAGAATCTCTGAGGAGGAACAAAGCGTGAGGTCCTGCAAGGTGAGTCTGTTTGTTTGCGGCTGCTTGGTGTTGCGCAAGATGAAATGGCCTTTTTCTCGCTATCGTTCCTCTCGTCGATTCATCGTGAGGTGTCGCTTCAGTTTGTTCAGAGAGATGTTTGCTTCCGCGCCCGCAGGTCATCGAAACATTTTACGGCTACGACGAAGACGTGTTGGTGGACTCGGACGGATCGTCCTTGTCTTTTCACACCGACAGAACCCCCGACACGGAACCCGAAGAGGTAGCCCGCCATTTCTGCCAGCGTATTGGCACCAAACATTCCTCTTCAGCCTGGAATCGGACTCGTCTTTGCGTCGCGGGTGCTTTGTCGCCGGTCTGACTGATTCTGGTACTAGTGCTGTGTTGCATTGGTGTGTGCATGAAGAGGCGGAGCTTCGCTACCGCCAGCTGACGCAAGAATATCAAGCGCTGCAACGAGCCTACGCTCTGCTAGCCCAGACCAGCGAAAGGGGACTACGACGCCGAGAAGGAGATCAAGGTGGCGCCCCTTCCCGCAACCCCCGGCCGGGTCGCAGCCTCCCCGTTCTCACCCAGCCTCGGGTGTTCTCTGGTCTGAAAGGAGGAGGAGGAGCCTCCCTCCTCCTCCTTTCAGACCAGAGAAAAGCTGATGGTAGAAATGGGTCACTATCAAAGCAGAGTAGCAGATCTGGAGTCAGCGCTGAAGCAACAAGGACAGGTAAGCTCATCAATGAGCACACCTTTTTCTCAGACAAAATAGCTACATTCTTCAGTCACTCATCCGTCTGGCATTACTGGACCAACCCCCCCCCCCCCCCGAACGTGGCTGGGAAAATGCGGAGAAAAGCAAATATCATTTTCCAGTCAACCAAAGAATTTGTGGATGAAAATGACACAACATTCCAAAGCTGTCCACGCGTTTGTCTCTTCTAGAATGTCAAGTGGGTGGAGGAGAAGCAGCTGCTGCGTCAGAGCAATCAGCAGTTGGCCGAAAAGGTGACGGAAAGAAAGGCGCTGGGCGGAGTCGCTTGGCGTCACACCTGTCGGGAAGCCCCGCAGATGAGGTCTGACTGTCTTTTCAGGTCAGGCGGATGGAGGCGGAAGAAGCGCGTCTGAAAGAGCACATCCAGGATATCCGAGACCAAAACGAACTGCTTGAGTTCCGCATCCTGGAGCTGGAGGTGGGAAGACTCGCACAAGCGTGTTGAGGCCAGAGATGTGACGGACGGACGGACGGACGGACGGATGCATGCCTCTGCCTTTCAGGAGAGGGAGTGGCGCTCCCCCGTCTTGAAGTTTCTGCAAGTCCGTTTCCCAGACGGCCTCAGCCCTTTGCAGATCTACTGCGAGGCCGAGGGCGTGAGCGTAGGTAAGGCGTCCCTCGCAACCCTAACCTTAACCCGAGGTCCCAGAACACCTTACATTGCTCCTTGCGCCTTTCCCCCGGACATCGTCATCAGTGATCTGATGAAGAAGCTGGACATCCTGGGCTATAACGCCGTAAGTGTATGTCGAACTCCTTATGTTCGCACTCCACGAGACTCGGCGGCTCAAATGTGACTTTTGGAAGGCTTTGCGCTGAAAGAAGCTTGTTGACGCTGTGCCTTTGGGCTCTTGCAGAATCTCACCAACGAGGAGCAGGTGGTCGTGATTCACGCCAGGACCCTTCTCACCCTAGCCGAGAAGGTAACGCGCACGTCCACGCACGCTCTCGCATTCTGCTTATGTGACAGCAGCCTTTCCTCAGTGGTTAGAATACATCAAAGTGACCAAGTCAGCACTTCAACAGAAGATGTTGGACATTGAAAGTGAGAAGGTAGACAGACACGCGACATCAGCCAAGGGGAACTCCGGCAATGTGCCCCAACAATTCTGACCTTGAGCTGTGCTAGGATATGTTCTGCAAGCAGAAGGGCTACCTGGATGAAGAGTTGGACTTCAGGAAGTGTTCCATGGACCAGGCTCATAAGGTAAGCCGCCCTCAAATCTCCCGCTGGACCACTGATGGACGAGGATTGCGGCCCAGAGGATCCTGGAGCTGGAGGCCATGTTGTACGAGGCGCTACCGCAGCGGGACTGCCCCGCCACGGACGGCGAAAAAGCCAGCCACGCTGGCGTGAATGACGTGCTGACGGCGGATCAGAGAGAAGAGCTTAGGAGCGCCGTGGACCAATGGAAGCGAGCCCTGATGTGCGAGTTGAGGGAGCGCGACGCTTGCATCCTCCAAGAGAGAATGGATCTGCTGCACAGCGCGCAACAGGTAAGGGCCCAAAGCCAGCCCGGCACTTACTTGCACGCTTACTGGCTTTTGAATGCCACTTTCCATTTGTCCGTCCTAGAGGAACAAAGAGCTGAAAGAATTCATCGAAGCTCAGAAGAGACAAATCAAACAATTGGAGGAGAAGTTTCTGTTTCTCTTTCTATTCTTCTCCTTGGCCTTCATTCTGTGGCCCTAACACCAGCTGGTGAGTGAGCTCCAGCGGCACCGCACTCGACACCTCCGATACACTGCCAGCCGGTCTCAGACGTTGGCAGACGCTCCGATGCCAACGTATACCCCCCGCCACGGTGACAGAGGCTCCGCGTCACACCGGCGCTCATCCAATCAGAAGGCAGGAAAAGCAAATTCACATGCAGGGCACTTTTGAACCAGAAGAGAGCGCCACAAAAAACGGTTGTTGCCCCAAACGCGCACTAAAAAGGGTCAGAATAACAAGAGTGCCACTGGCCAGCCGGGGCCACCCGTCCAGCTGTTTCTTCAGGGGGGAAAAAAATTGGAGTCACCGGTGAGTACATTTTGCATTTAGCTCTGCTTTTCTGCTTCTGTCTTCAAGTGTGTGGCATCCTGCGATCAAAGAGTCAGCCAACCCCAAAGCGGTTGACCTCAACGTCCCACCACCATGCCTACCAGAGCAGGTGACGTGATGCTTTGGACATCCTTCCGTCTCAGATGCCCAAAAGTACTCTTTGCCACATCTGCGGCAATACGGTGTCTTTTCAAAGGTGCAAATAAATCCAGCGTGGGCGGAACACGCACGTCTTCGGTTTTTCCCGCTTTGTTTGTGTGACAGCTGTTGTGAAAATTTTATACAAATAAAGTTGTATAGTACAGGTTTGGCCAAGCCGCAACTCCCGAACCGCATGCGGCTCTTTTATGTTCATATCAACATTTGTGTGTGTGTGTGTGTGTGGGGGGGGGGGGGGGGGGGGGGGTTGTGCGTGTTGGCTTCACTTGAGTTCAATTTGGTATTTTGGTCAAAAGCGCATGTGGTGAAATTCCACAAAGTAGGATGGGCAAACACATTTCTTTAAACTATGAGTGTCAATTGGGCTCTCGAAATGGCAGGGAAAAGATGCACAGCAAAACGAAAATACGTAGATGAACACAGGACGTTTTAATCAGAGTGGGAAAGTTTCTATTTTTTGTTGAACGTGATGGCAAACCATTCTGCCTGATATGTCAGACCTCAGCGCATTTCAAAGATTCAAATCTTCAGCGCCATGCACTTCAGCTCACTCCATGCTAACATTGATCAGGCGTCGAACCCGCATCATCATGCTTAAGAGGTGGCCATGCTAACCAGTGCGCCATTATGTCAACGCATAATAACTAAGTCTACTGGTCAAAACAGCGGTTACTATATGACGTCGCTACGTCGTGGTCACGTGACGCAGACAAGACGTCAATGGACGTGGGCAGAGTTAACTTGTTTAAAAGGGAGTAGGCAGAAGAAATATTTAATTTATTTAAATCTATTTTGAGTGCACACCATTATGCCAATGCATAACAACTGTAAATCTACTAAACAAAACAGCGGTTGCTATATGACATCTGCCACGTCGTGGTCACGTGACATACGTGACGTCGATGGGCGTAACTTTCGCCGGAATTCAAATCCGCGGGGAGAGTTAACTTGTTTAAAAGAGAGTGGGCAGAACAATTATTTAATTTATTTAAATCTATTTGGTGTGTGCGCCATTATGTCAATGCATAACAACTGTAAGTCTACTAAACAAAACAGCGGTTGCTATATGACGTCTGCCACGTCGTGGTCACGTGACGCGGACGTGACGTCGACGCCTACTTTACATCCCACCGATCACAGGACCCCTCGGCTGCATAACCGTGCCCCCTTCCCAACCAATCGGATTTGCTATACGCGAAAACGACGCCAATGGAAAGAGCTTCCGCCCAAATTTAAATCCGTGGGCGTGGCTCGCAGCAGGAAGTAGGAAAATGGCGGCGATGTTGACAAAGACACAGCGGATGGTAACATACGACTAACAAGAGAAATATTTTTATTTTCTGCTTGCAACTGGACCGTCCAGAGCGTACACGGTAAGTACAACTCATCGTTTTTAAAAAGAAGTACTTTTGTTGCCCTGAAAAGCGAGTGAGCGTGGCGTTTGTGGGGGACGTCGAATTTCGACGATTCTTTCTGGTCAACGGTTGTAAATGATTGTGTTGATTAAAAAAGAAAACTTGATGTAACTCTACTTTTAACTGCCGTTTCAGATAGATTTGGAATTGCATCACATCCAATTTTGCCTAGAGCGTACACGGTAAGTAACACTCGTTGTGTTTAAGGAGATTTACGTTTGTAATAGCAGAAGTGTAGCCGCGTTGCGTTGTACGTGTGAATGTTGGTCCGGGCGAAATGTTAATGTTTAATTTCATTCCTTTAGGTTCCACGGTGTTTGTTGGCTGCAAGTTTTCCACTGCAAGAAGAGGCTCATATCATTGACCAGGAGCGAGCTACAATGGTGAGTAGCCATAACATTTATGTTAAACACTTCCTATTTCATGTCTAACAGTACTTGATTTAACAAATAACCATAAATAAATACAGTGTGGGCACTGAAGTTAACATATGTGATTATACTGCCTAATCTGTCACGGAGTAGATTGTTGCAAAGTAATATAAGACCCAAAGTTGTAATTCAGAATAGTTTTCAAAAGAAGGCCATTAGAATTATATACAAGTCTGATTACCCTGAACAAGCTATTAATTAAATCACAAATTCTTCAATTCAAAGATTTGGTAGATTATCAGACAAATAATGTCTAACAGTAATTGATTTAACACATCACGATAAGTAGATTGAGTGTGGGCACTCTCAAGTTAACATATGTGATTATACTGCCTAATCTGTTACAGAGTATGTTGTTGCCAAGTAATGTAGAATAGATCCAAAGTAGTAATCCAGAATAGTTTTGAAGAGGCCATTAGAATGATAAACAAATCTGATTACCTTGAACATAATAACAAGCTAAGTGTTTAATATGTCCTATGAAGTCAAAATTGGGCACCATCATGTGGTGAAATTTGGAATTGCATCACATCCAATTTTGCCTGGGAACAAACAGATTACATAAATCTTAGTTTTGAATAAGCCACTCCTTCTCAAACAAGTAAACTCTGCCCATTTTGCGCAGTAGATGTTCTGTTAATATCTAGTATTTATACAAAGTCATAATTTAAATTGCTTTCAACCTTCATTCATCGGTTCAACCAACATTACTCGCTCTTATTACCAACTTGTATTGATTTAACTAAGCGTTTAATACTTCCTATCAGGTCTCAAATCGAGATTTGGCAAAATACAATTTCAGCAAATCCAATTTTGCCAGGGAACAAAAATAGATTAAATAAACTAAATAAGTCCTCTTCCCATTAAATAAATCAGAAAAGTCTGTCTTGTAACCAGTCCTCTTCAAACAAGTAAAGTCTGCCCATTTTGTGCCGTAGATTTTGTGTCTATGCCTAGTATTTAAACAAAATCATAATTTAAACGACTTCTTTCCTTCATTCACTTTGGAAATTTGGAATTGCAGCAAATCGAATTTTGGCAGGGAACAAAAATAGATCAATTAAACTAAATAAGTCTTCTTCCCATTAAATAAATTAAAAAAGTCTGTCTTGTAACCAGTCCTTTTCAAACAAGTAAGGTCTGCCCATTTTGTGCCGTCGATTTTGTGTTAATGCCTAGTATTTATACAAAATTTATACCAGCTCAGTGGCCTAGTGGTAGAGTGTCCGCCCTGAGACTGGAAGGTTGTGGGTTCAAACCCTGGCCGGGTCATACCAAAGACTATAAAAATGGGACCCATTGCCTCCCTGCTTGGCACTCAGCATTAAGGGTTGGAATTGGGGGGTTAGATCACCAAATGATTCCCGGGCGCGGCACCGCTGCTGCCCACTGCTCCCTTCGGGGATGGGTTAAATGCAGAGACAAATTTCACCGCACCCAGTTGTGTGTGTGACAATCATTGGGACTTCAAATCATAATTTAAAGGACTTCATTCCTTCATTCACTTTGGAAATTTGGAATTGCAGCACATCAAATTTTGCCTGGGAAGAAAAGTAGATTAAATAAATTTAATAAGTCTTACTACTTCCCATTAAATAAATTAAATACGTCTTACTTGTTCCCACTCCTTTTCAAAACTGTAGTTTAAAACGAGGGCCCTTCACTCAATCTTTAACCTCAACCCCGCACGTTGTGTTGTATCTGTGAATGTTGGTTGTGGCCAAATGATAGTTTTCTTTCATTCGTTTAGGTTCCAAGAAAACGTGATGTAACTCTACTTTTAACTGCCGTTTCAGATAAGCGGGTATTACGTCGCAGTCATGTGCCGCGGATATGACGTAATTGCCCGAACCTCCGATTCAAATCTGTTGGCGCGATGGCCGTGAGCCACTGAGCAGCGACGATTATCAACAGAAATATCTTTATTTTCTGCTTGCAACTGGACCGTCTAGAGCGTACACGGTAAGTAACACTCATTGTGTTTAAGGAGATTTACGTTTGTAATAGCAGAAGTGTAGCCGCGTTGCGTTGTACGTGTGAAAATTGGTCGAGGCGAAATGTTAATGTTTAATTTCATTCCTTTAGGTTCCACGGTGTTTGTTGGCTGCAAGTTTTCCACTGCAAGAAGAGGCTCGTATCATTGACCAGGAGCGAGCTACAATGGTGAGTAGCCATAACATTTATGTTAAACACTTCCTATTTCATGTCTAACAGTACTTGATTTAACAAATAACCATAAATAAATACAGTGTGGGCACTGAAGTTAACATATGTGATTATACTGCCTAATCTGTCACGGAGTAGATTGTTGCAAAGTAATATAAGATCCAAAGTTGTAATTCAGAATAGTTTTCAAAAGAAGGCCGTTAGAATTATATACAAGTCTGATTACCCTTAACATAACAACAAGCTATTAATTAAATCACAAATTTTTCAATTCAAAGATTTGGTAGATTATCAGACAAATAATGTCTAACAGTAATTGATTTAACACATCACGATAAGTAGATTGAGTGTGGGCACTCTCAAGTTAACAGATATGATTATACTGCCTAATCTGTTACAGAGTATGTTGTTGCCAAGTAATGTAGAATAGATCCAAAGTAGTAATCCAGAATAGTGTTGAAGAGGCCATTAGAATAATAAACAAATCTGATTACCTTGAACATAATAACAAGCTAAGTGTTTAATATGTCCTATGAAGTCAAAATTGGGCACCATCATGTGGTGAAATTTGGAATTGCATCACATCCAATTTTGCCTGGGAACAAACAGATTAAATAAATCTTAGTTTTGAATAAGCCACTCCTTCTCAAACAAGTAAACTCTGCCCATTTCGCGCAGTAGATGTTCTGTTAATATCTAGTATTTATACAAAGTCATAATTTAAATTGCTTTCAACCTTCATTCATCGGTTCAACCAACATTACTCGCTCTTATTACCAACTTGTATTGATTTAACTAAGCGTTTAATACTTCCTATCAGGTCTCAAGGCAAGATTTGGCAAAATACAATTTCAGCAAATCCAATTTTGCCAGGGAACAAAAATAGATTAAATAAACTAAATAAGTCTTCTTCCCATTAAATAAATCAGAAAAGTCTGTCTTGTAACCAGTCCTCTTCAAACAAGTAAAGTCTGCCCATTTTGTGCCGTAGATTTTGTGTCTATGCCTAGTATTTAAACAAAATCATAATTTAAACGACTTCTTTCCTTCATTCACTTTGGAAATTTGGAATTGCAGCAAATCGAATTTTGCCAGGGAACAAAAATAGATCAATTAAACTAAATAAGTCTTCTTCCCATTAAATAAATTAAAAAAGTCTGTCTTGTAACCAGTCCTTTTCAAACAAGTAAAGTCTGCCCATTTTGTGCCGTCGATTTTGTGTTAATGCCTAGTATTTATACAAAATCATAATTTAAAGGACTTCATTCCTTCATTCACTTTGGAAATTTGGAATTGCAGCACATCAAATTTTGCCTGGGAAGAAAAGTAGATTAAATAAATTTAATAAGTCTTACTACTTCCCATTAAATAAATTAAATACGTCTTACTTGTTCCCACTCCTTTTCAAAAAAGTAGTTTAAAACGAGGTCCCTTCACTCAACCTTTAACCCTATTTATTCACCTTCTAGGCTAAGTGTTAAAGGCTAAGTGTTAAAGGCTAAGTGTTAAAGGCTAAGTGTTAGAGGCTAAGTGCCAGAGGCTAGGCGCCAGAGGCGAGTTTTTGTGGGCTGAAGTTTTAGTGGGGTTAGTGTGAATACAATCCAAAAGAATACAACAGAATACAATACAATAGAATATAATACATAGATTAAATTATATAGCTCTTACTACTTCCCATTAAATAAATTAAATACGTCTTACTTGTTCCCAATCCTTTTCAAAAAAGTAGTTTAAAACGAGGGCCCTTCACTCAACCTTTAACCTCAACCCCGCACGTCACATTGTGTTGTATCTGTGAATGTTGGTTGTGGCCAAATGATAGTTTTCTTTCATTCGTTTAGGTTCCACGGTGTTTGTTGTCTATGTTTTCCACTGTCAGAAGGATGAAAATACAAAGTACAACGCTTGAACGTGGGCGAAGGCGTCACCGGTGAGTCCTTCCTTCCTATTTATTTACCTTCTAGATGCTAGAGGCTAAGTGTTAGAGGCTAAGTGTTAGAGGCTAAGTGTTAAACACAATACGAACAACACAACGATACTGCACTGAACAACACGATACCGCACTGAGAAACACGATACCGCACTGAACAACACGATACCGCACTGAACAACACCATGCCGCACTGAACACCATGCCACACTGAACAACACCATCCCGCACTGAACAACACCATGCCGCACTAAACAACACCATGCCGCACTGAACAACACCATGCCTCACTGAACGACACCATGCCGCACTGAAAGACACCATGCCGCACTGAACGACACCATGCCGCACTGAACAACACCATGCCGCACTGAACAACATTATGCCGCACTGAAAAACACCATGCCGCACTGAACAACACCATCCTGCACTGAACAACACCATTCCGCATTGAACACCATGCCGCACTGAACAACACCATCCCGCACTGAACAACACCATGCCGCACTAAACAACACCATGCCGCACTGAACAACACCATGCCTCACTGAACGACACCATGCCGCACTGAAAGACACCATGCCGCACTGAACAACACCATCCCGCACTGAACAACACCATGCCGCACTGAACAACATTATGCCGCACTGAACAACATTATGCCGCACTGAACAACACCATGCCGCACTGAACAACACCATGCCACACTGAACAACACCATGCCGCACTGAACAACATTATAACGCACTGAACAACACCATGCCGCACTGAACAACACCATGCCGCACTAAACAACATTATGCCGCACTGAACAACATTATGCCGAAATGAACAACACCATGCCGCACTGAACAACACCATGCCGCACTGAACAACACGATCCCGCATTGAACACCATCCCGCACTGAACAACACCATGCCGCACTGAACAACACCATGCCGCACTGAACAACACCATGCCGCACTGAACACCATGCCGCACTGAACAACACCATTCCGCACTGAACAACACCATGCCGCACTGAACAACATTATGCCGCACTGAACAACACCATGCCGCACTGAACAACACCATGCCGCACTGAACAACACCATGCCGCACTGAACAACACCATGCCGAACTGAACAACACCATGCCACATTGAACAACACCATGCCGCATGTGAACAACACCATCCCGCACTGAACAACACCATCCCGCACTGAACAACACCATGCCGCACTGAACAACACCATGCCGCACTGAACAACACCATGCCGCAATGAACAACACCATCCCGCACTGAACAACATTATGCCGCACTGAACAACATTATGCCGCACTGAACAACATTATGCCGCACTGAACAACATTATGCCGCACTGAACAACATTATGCCGCACTGAACAACACCATGCCGCACTGAACAACACCATGCCGCACTGAACAACACCATGCCGCACTGAACAACACCATGCCGCACTGAACAACACGATCCCACATTGAACAACACCATGCCGCACTGAACAACACCATCCTGCACTGAACAACACCATCCCACATTGAACAACACCATGCCGCACTGAACAACACCATCCTGCACTGAACAACACCATCCCGCACTGAACAACACCATGCCGCACTGAACAACATTATGGCGCACTGAACAACATTATGCCGCACTGAACAACACCATGCCGCACTGAACAACACCATGCCGCACTGAACAACACCATGCCGAAATGAACAACACCATCCCGCACTGAACAACACCATGCCGCACTGAGCAACACCATGCCGCACTGAACAACACCATCCCGCACTGAACAACACCATGCCGCACTGAACAACACCATTCCGCACTGAACAACACCATGCCGCACTGAACAACATTACGCTGCACTGAACAACACCATGCCGCACTGAACAACACCATGCCGCACTGAACAACACCATGCCGCATTGAACAACACCATGCCGCATTGAACAACACCATGCCGCACTGAACAACACCATCCTGCACTGAACAACACCATGCCGCATTGAACAACACCATGCCGCACTGAACAACACCATCCTGCACTGAACAACACCATCCCGCACTGAACAACACCATCCCGCATTGAACAACACCATCCTGCACTGAACAACACCATGCCGCACTGAACAACACCATGCCGCACTGAACAACACCATTCCGCACTGAACAACACCATGCCGCACTGAACAACACCATCCTGCACTGAACAACACCATCCCGCACTGAACAACACCATGCCGCATTGAACAACACCATCCTGCACTGAACAACACCATCCTGCACTGAACAACACCATGCCGCACTGAACAACACCATGCCGCACTGAACAACACCATGCCGCACTGAACAACACCATGCCGCACTGAACAACATTATGCCGCACTGAACAACATTATGTCGCACTGAACAACACCATGCCGCACTGAACAACACCATGCCGCACTGAACAACATTATGCCGCACTGAAAAACACCATGCCGCACTGAACAACACCATCCCGCACTGAACAACACCATGCCGCATTGAACAACACCATGCCGCACTGAACAACACCATGCTGCACTGAACAACATTATGCTGCACTGAACAACACGATCCTGCATTGAACAACACCATGCCGCACTGAACAACACCATCCTGCACTGAACAACACCATCCCGCACTGAACAACACCACCCCGCACTGAACAACACGATCCCGCATTGAACAACACCATCCCGCACTGAACAACACCATGCCGCACTGAACAACACCATTCCGCACTGAACAACACCATGCCGCACTGAACAACACCATGCCGCACTGAACAACACCATGCCGCACTGAACAACACCATGCCGCACTGAACAACATTATGCCGCACTGAACAACACCATGCCGCACTGAACAACACCATCCCGCACTGAACAACACCATGCCGCATTGAACAACGCCATGCCGCACTGAACAACACCATCCTGCACTGAACAACACCATCCCGCACTAAACAACACCATGCACTGAACAACACCATCCCGCACTAAACAACACCATGCCGCACTGAACAACATTATGGCGCACTGGACAACATTATGCCGCACTGAACAACACCATGCCGCACTGAACAACACCATGCCGCACTGAAGAACACCATGCCGCAATGAACAACACCATCCCGCACTGAACAACATTATGCCGCACTGAACAACACCATGCCGCACTGAACAACACCATGCCGCACTGAACAACACGATCCCGCATTGAACAACACCATCCTGCACTGAACAACACCATGCCGCACTGAACAACACCATGCCGCACTGAACAACACCATTCCGCACTGAACAACACCATGCCGCACTGAACAACACCATCCTGCACTGAACAACACCATCCCGCACTGAACAACACCATGCCGCATTGAACAACACCATGCCGCACTGAACAACACCATGCCGCACTGAACAACACCATGCCGCACTGAACAACACCATGCCGAAATGAACAACACCATCCCTCACTGAACAACACCATGCCGCACTGAACAACACGATCCCGCATTGAACAACACCATCCTGCACTGAACAACACCATGCCGCACTGAACAACACCATGCCGCACTGAACAACACCATTCCGCACTGAACAACACCATGCCGCACTGAACAACACCATCCTGCACTGAACAACACCATCCCGCACTGAACAACACCATGCCGCATTGAACAACACCATGCCGCACTGAACAACACCATGCCGCACTGAACAACACCATGCCGCACTGAACAACACCATGCCGAAATGAACAACACCATCCCGCACTGAACAACACCATGCCGCACTGAGCAACACCATGCCGCACTGAACAACACCATCCCGCACTGAACAACACCATGCCGCACTGAACAACACCATTCCGCACTGAACAACACCATGCCGCACTGAACAACATTACGCTGCACTGAACAACACCATGCCGCATTGAACAACACCATGCCGCACTGAACAACACCATCCTGCACTGAACAACACCATGCCGCACTGAACAACACCATGCCGCACTGAACAACACCATGCCGCACTGAACAACACCATCCTGCACTGAACAACACCATCCCGCACTAAACAACACCATGCCGCACTTAACAACATTATGGCGCACTGGACAACATTATGCCGCACTGAACAACACCATGCCGCACTGAACAACACCATGCCGCACTGAACAACACCATGTCGCACTGAACAACACCATGCCGCACTGAACAACATTATGCCGCACTGAACAACACCATGCCGCACTGAACAACACCATGCCGCACTGAACAACACGATCCCGCATTGAACAACACCATCCTGCACTGAACAACACCATGCCGCACTGAACAACACCATGCTGCACTGAACAACATTATGCTGCACTGAACAACACGATCCTGCATTGAACAACACCATGCCGCACTGAACAACACCATCCTGCACTGAACAACACCTTTCCACACTGAACAACACCATGCCGCACTGAACAACATTATGCCGCACTGAACAACACCATGCCGCACTGAACAACACCATGCCGCACTGAACAACACCATGCCGCACTGAACAACACCATGCCGCAATGAACAACACCATCCCGCACTGAACAACACCATGCCGCATTGAACAACACCATGCCGCACTGAACAACACCATCCCGCACTGAACAACACCACCCCGCACTGAACAACACGATCCCGCATTGAACAACACCATCCCGGACTGAACAACACCATGCCGCACTGAACAACACCATTCCGCACTGAACAACACCATGCCGCACTGAACAACACCATGCCGCACTGAACAACACCATGCCGCACTGAACAACACCATGCCGCACTGAACAACATTATGCCGCACTGAACAACACCATGCCGCACTGAACAACACCATCCCGCACTGAACAACACCATGCCGCATTGAACAACACCATGCCGCACTGAACAACACCATCCTGCACTGAACAACACCATCCCGCACTGAACAACACCATGCCGCACTGAACAACATTATGGCGCACTGAACAACATTATGCCGCACTGAACAACACCATGCCGCACTGAACAACACCATGCCGCACTGAACAACATTATGCTGCACTGAACAACACGATCCTGCATTGAACAACACCATGCCGCACTGAACAACACCATCCTGCACTGAACAACACCATCCCGCACTGAACAACACCACCCCGCACTGAACAACACGATCCCGCATTGAACAACACCATCCCGCACTGAACAACACCACCCCGCACTGAACAACACCATCCCGCATTGAACAACACCATCCCGGACTGAACAACACCATGCCGCACTGAACAACACCATGCCGCACTGAACAACACCATGCCGCCCTGAACAACACGACGTCGCACTGAACAACACGACGCCGCACAGAACAACACGACGCCGCACAGAATAACACAATACCGCACAGAACAACACAATACCGCACAAACAGTTTTAGATAATATTACGTCGCAGTCATGTGACGCGGACATGACGTCAATAGGCGGAACTCACGGCAAAATTATAATCCGTGGGCGTGGCTTGCAACAGGAAGTAGGAAAGCGGCAGTTCTGGCAAACAAGACACAGCGGTTAGTAACACGATGACTAACAAGGCAAATATTTTTGTTTTCAGCTTGCAACTTGACCGTCTAGAGCGTACAAGGTAATTACAACTGTTTTTTTTTAGCCCTGAAAAGCGAGGGAGTGTGGCGTTTGGGAGGAATGTCGAACTCGGCGTCTGCTTCCAGCCACAGACGCCAAATTTCGACGATTATTTCGACTGGTCAACGGTTGTAAATTATTGCGTTGACTAAAAACTTTATTTAACTCTACTCTTTACTTTGCCGTTTCAGATATGCGGGTATTACACCGCGGAAATGACGTCAATAGGCGGAACTCTCGCCAAAATTCAAATCTGTGGGCGCAATGGCCTTGAGCGAGACACCGGATACAAACACGACGATTATCAACAGAAATATCTTTATTTTCTGCTTGCAAGTGGACCGTCTAGAGCGTACACGGTAAGTACAACTCATTGTGTTTAAAAAGATTTACGTTTGTGTAGTTTGCGTTGCGTTGTATCTGTGAATGTTGGTTGAGGCTAAATGTTAATGTTTAATTTCATTCCTTTAGGTTCCACGGTGTTTGTTGGCTGTATGTTTTCCACTGCAAGAAGAGGCTCGTATCATTGACCAGCAGGAGCTACAATGGTGAGTACCCCTTTCGTCTTCCATTTATGTTAAACACTTCCTATTTCATGTCTAACAGTACTCGATTTAACAAATAACCATAAATAAATACAGTGTGGGCAGTCACGTTAACATATGTGATTATCCTGCCTAATCACAAATATGTCACTAATCACTAATATGTTTATTTGTTTATCACAACACCTTTGGACCTTCAGCAATCGATTATTTCCCTTCATCTACATAGAGACAGAACGATGGTGTCTTAAACATCTCATTCATTTCACCAAATAACTTCACGCAGGTGGATAACGGCCGTCTCGGTCACGCTATGTTGCGTGATGCAGTTTTGAAGAACCAAATGCATTTATTCAATGAATAAGTCAAGCTAGTTCTATGTTTATGATGTTGTAAGTTACGGTACCGATTGAAGTTGAGTTCGAAGCCAGTGGAAAACAACGCTGCGTTTGTGCTCTCCAGGTACAAATGTTGTGATCTCTGACTGACGACCGGGCGAGACTCGAGTAAGAGATGTCCAAACGAGCTCCGGCAGGGCGGGCCAAGGCGGAGCGAACGGACGCCCTTCAGGCCGCCAATGACGAGCTGAGAACCAAACTGATGGACGTCCAGTTAGAACTTCAGCAGGAGAAGAACAAGGTGAAAACCTCAACAGACAGACACTGCCTGCCTCCCTGCCTGCCTCCCTGCCTGCCTCCCTGCCTGCCTCCCTCCCTCCCAGTTTTCCCGATGTAGATTAGACATGCGTGTGCCATGACTGTGTCAGCCTACATCAACAAATGCACCGAGGACGTCAGCACCACTAAGAATATCATCACCCGGGGCAACCAACGACCCTGGATGACTGAGGAGGTACGTCAAACGCTACGAGCGCGGAACTCTGCCTTCAAGTCTGGCGACAAGGAGACACTGAGGACAGCGAGAGCCAACTTGAACCGTGCCATCAGGATAGCGAAGCGAGACCGCAGTCGAAAATTTCAGGATCGTTTCCACGACGTCAAAAACATCAGGAGTATGTGGCAAGGCATACGGGCGATTACAGACTACAACTCACCCTCCCCCCCCCCGGTGGGTGTAGTTGATGCTGACTTTCTAAATGGTCTAAATAACTTCTTTGGGAGGTTCGAGGCACTAAACGGCACTCCAGCAGTTAAAACTGTCCCCCATCAGGAAGAGGAGGTACTCTGCCTTGACTCCGCCGATGTGTTGAAGACCCTGAGGAGAGTCAACCCCTGTAAGGCCCCTGGCCCCGACAACATTCCTGGGCGTGTGTTCAGGGAATGTGCAAGTCATCTGGCTGGGGTCATCACAGACATTTTTAACACCTCGCTGGGCCAAGCCACAGTGCCGGCGTGCTTTAAGACTGCCTCCATCATTCCGGTGCCGAAGAAACCTCAAATCACCTCATTTAATGATTACCGGCCTGTTGCACTGACTCCGGTTATGATGAAGTGCTTCGAAAGGCTGCTTAAAGGTCACATCGTTTCCAGACTCCCCCTATTATTTGACCCGTTCCAGTTTGCCGACCGGCAAAACCGCTCCACTCAGGACGCCATCTCCTCCGTTCTTCACCTGAGCCTGGCTCACCTGGAGGAGAAGAACACCCATGTGCGGAGGCTGTTCCTGGACTTCAGCTCAGCGTTTAACACCATCATCCCACAGCATCTGGTAGGAAAATTGGAACACCTGGGCTTCAACACCCCCCTTCGCAACTGGCTGCTAGACTTCCTCACCAACAGACCTCAGTCAGTCCGGGTCGGACAGAACACCTCTGATGTCATCACCCTCAGCACAGGCTCCCTTCAGGGCTGCGTCCTGAGCCCCCTGCTGTGCACCCTGATGACACACGACTGCGTCCTCAGGTTCACCACCAATCACATCGTGAAGTCAGCAGACGACACAACGGTGGTGGGGCTCATCAGAGACAACAACGACCTGGACTACAGAGAGGAGGTGGAGCAGCTGGTGGGCTGGTGCAGAGAAAACAGCCTGATCCTGAATGAGGAGAAGATGAAGGAGATCATCGTCGACTTCAGGAAAAAACAGCCTCACCACGCTCCACTGATCATCAACAGCTCAGCTGTGGAGGTGGTCAGCACCACCAAATTCCTGGGGGTCCACATCACAGAAGACCTCACCTGGACTATGAACACTACGGCACTGGTCAAGAGGGCACAGAAGCGCTTGTACTTCCTGCGGAGGATGAGGAGAGCCCACCTGCCCCCACCCATCATGAGGACGTTCTACAGGAGCACCATAGAGAGCATTCTGACAAGCTGTCTCTCTGTGTGGTGTGGAGGCTGCACCGCCTCCGATTGGAAGAACGTGAGGAGAGTGGTGAGGACAGCAGAGAGGATCATAGGGGCTCCTCTTCCCTCCATTCAGGACATTTCATCTCAGCGCTGCATGTCCCGTGCCCGTAACATCATCAATGACCCATCACACCCCCACCATGGACTGTTCTCCCTGCTGCCCTCTGGGAAGAGGTTTGCAGCATCCGCTGCAGGTCCACCAGGTTCTGCAACAGCTTTTTCCCTGCTGTCATCAGACTGTTGAACACTAGAACTGTTGAGCTCTAAACTGAACTCTGCATCACACATTCACAGAACTGTACTTTATGACACTACGGACCTCTATCTTGCACTATCTCGCACTACCAACTTTACTGAACTTGTATAAACCCTTTAAATAGAAGTTTAATACATGGTTTAGCATTCCTCTGCACACTCTTGAATACTGTTTTGCCTACTTGCACTATTGCATAATTATCACTGCTGCACTTTATACTTATTTTTAATATATATATATATATATATATATAGTATATATGTATATATATATATTTTCATAGGATATGTTACTTCTATTCAACTGCAATATCACTACTTTGTTGTAAGACGTATGCAACGGAATTTCGTTTTGTATGCACCATGTGCAGACAAGATGACAATAAAGTTTGTCTAAGTCTAAGTCATGTCAGGTCAGCTGTCTGGAGAGAGAGAGAAGTCAGGACCTGCGGGCGGAGCACCACCGTGCCACCGCCGCCATGACGGAACTCAAAAGCAAACTCCATGAGGAGAAGCAGAAAGAGTTAGCCATTACCAGGGAGACATTACTGCGGCAGCATGAAATGGAGCTGATGAGAGTGATCAAAATCAAAGATGGAGAGATCCAGCGACTGAATGCCTTGGTCCTCAGCCTGAGGGACGGCTCCATGGACAAGGTGATCCGCTCTATCCGTGTCTGACTATCCGCACGCCACGTCGGGCTTCGATGCGGCCGCTACCGTATTGTGTAGCTTGTCCCCAGTAAGCGTCGCGGCGCTCCGTTGCGGTCTCAACGGCCCGGTGTGGCGCAATGTCTGCTCCGGTGAGGAGGGGGGGCGCTTTGCTGGCGGAGGTGGAGGAGACGCGGCGGTGTCGGGAGACCGAGCGGTGTCGCCTCCACCAGGAGCGCGGAAGAAGCCCTGGCAGCGGCCCAGCAGGCCTGGCAGTCCCGAGCGGCCGAGCTCCGATCGGCTCATCACCAGCATCGGGAGGAGCTGAGCCGAACCAAGAGAGACTGCGAGAGGGAGATCCGCCGACTGGTAGGACTGATCAGATGCGCGGTGCGTGGCTATGTTCCCAATTTCGTTGTATACCTGCAGTGCAATGACACCTAAGGCATTCTATTCTATTCTATTTCACAAGAAGAAAATGTCCGGTTGCTCGCTTCGCTTTTGTCACAGCAAAGGTGTTCTAGTCGATTCAAGAAAAAAATTGGCCGGTTGCTCTCTTTGTTTTTGTCACAATTCTGGCAAATGAGTTTGCCCGCCTGCCTGAGCGCTCCCCGTTTGTACATCCAGACGGATGAGATCAAGCTGAAAGACAGAGCGGTTAGTGTTTTGGATGAAGCCCTGGGGCCGGCCACGTCCACCGCCTTCAGCTGCAGACTCAGGCTGCCGAGCAGCAGATCGCTGCCCTGAGGGATTCCCAAAGGGCGGGCCTAAACTACCCTGGAAGTGGGGTCAACGCCGCTACTAGCAATCCTCTTCATTGCGTAAGCCACCTCATCACACACTTGCAGTACGCATGACTTAGTTCGTTGCTGGAGGAAGGTAGCACAAAAACGGTTTTGAACTTTGAACGAGTGCTTGTGTGTGTGTGTTGCGGGGCGTTTTCAGTCTCAGGAGGATCGGGACACGCGACGGTTTCATCTGAAAATCGCTGAGCTCAGCGCAGTCATCAGGAAACTGGAGGATCGAAACGCCCTGCTTTCTGAAGAGCGCAATGAACTGGTAATTTATTGACGGCACGCTTGAAGGTTTGCGCTACGTTTGATGCGCGCCATCCAGCGAGGCACCCATTGCGCTTGCTTATTAGTTGAGCGGCGCGGCGAGTCGGTTGCCTGGTAGATGTCTTTTATTGGGAGCCAAAGCCACGATTCCGTTCAAACCGATGCAAAAGGAATGGATACGTTCTGGCCCGCGTGTTGTGCGTCTTTCACATCCCGCACTTCATGCTTGCAGCTAAAGCGACTGAGAGAAACAGAAAGCCAGTTTCTGCCACTCCTGTACAAAAACAAACGCCTGAGCAGGAAGAATGAAGAACTCTCGCTGGTGCTGTGTCGCCTTGAAAACAAAGTGCGCTTTGTCACCCAGGAGAACGAGGAGATGGCAAGCTTGGTAAGTCGACGCGGACAACGGCGGCGTGCCAACAGAGTCCACTGCATTTGTGTTCCACAGAGAAGGCCTAGTTCGCTCAATGACCTGGACCGCGGTTGCGGCCAGCAGGACGGTGAAATGGAGTTCCTTCAAGTTGTGGAGCAGCGGCACATCATCGACGACTTGTCCAAGGTCTTCAGGCAGGCGACTCGGTGCACGTACGGCAGCGCCGCGCTCGCTCGCTGTCGCCAGGAAACCTTTTCCGTCCAAAGCTTGGCCGGCGGCCGCCATCCAAAAAATTGGCCCCTTAAATTCCGACCTTTCAAGCAGGAGCATTGTGCGCACGCGTTTGAACACGCTTTAGACTTGTTTTGCCGTTTTCAGCAGCTCAAAGCTCCCGTTTTGTCAGCGCCTTTGCCACTCGCTGTGCGCTGAAAACGACGGACTTGCCCGGCTGCTCAGCCCGTCAACCATGAGCCGCGAGCGCGACGTCATTGTCCGTAGGCAGCTAGTGGCAAAATGCACCCTGTTAGAGTTGCGCTCGCTCCAACTTATTTTGCAAGAACCACACGGGAGACAAGTAAGTTCTTTTGGACACCTGCAGGTGGAGAGTCCATCCGTTGTACGAATGAAGTCTGACTCTCGGCTCCTGCACGAGCATTTTAATTAAGAGAAACAGGGTGGGTGTAAGAGTGGATTGAATAGAGGAAGCCCTTGACCTCTAGTCAAAACATAGCAAGGGGTGTTTTACGACTTTGTGTAGGAAGGGATAAGCGATAGGGATAAATAAGGGATAAATAATATTATTTATTACAGGTCGCAGTCAAAGTCAAAGCAACACAATGATACGATAAAGATAATCTGGAAAACCCTGACACACCCTGTAGTTGTCACTTTTGGAAAAGACGAGCGTCCCTCCAATCATCGCCGGTGACGTGTTTTTCAGGCTCTGGAGACAGGAGCTCATGTCAGAAATGTCATTGTGAGTCGCGTTTGTTTCTGCGCCGGAGCCGTTCGTTCCCTTTGCATCCAAAGAATCTCAAAGGCGGATTATTTGTGTCGACAGGAGAGAGATTTGCTGCTACGATACCGACGTCGAGAATCTCTGAGGAGGAACAAAGCGTGAGGTCCTGCAAGGTGAGTCTGTTTGTTTGCGGCTGCTTGGTGTTGCGCAAGATGAAATGGCCTTTTTCTCGCTATCGTTCCTCTCGTCGATTCATCGTGAGGTGTCGCTTCAGTTTGTTCAGAGAGATGTTTGCTTCCGCGCCCACAGGTCATCGAAACATTTTACGGCTACGACGAAGACGTGTTGGTGGACTCGGACGGATCGTCCTTGTCTTTTCACACCGACAGAACCCCCGACACGGAACCCGAAGAGGTAGCCCGCCATTTCTGCCAGCGTATTGGCACCAAACATTCCTCTTCAGCCTGGAATCGGACTCGTCTTTGCGTCGCGGGTGCTTTGTCGCCGGTCTGACTGATTCTGGTACTAGTGCTGTGTTGCATTGGTGTGTGCATGAAGAGGCGGAGCTTCGCTACCGCCAGCTGACGCAAGAATATCAAGCGCTGCAACGAGCCTACGCTCTGCTAGCCCAGACCAGCGAAAGGGGACTACGACGCCGAGAAGGAGATCAAGGTGGCGCCCCTTCCCGCAACCCCCGGCCGGGTCGCAGCCTCCCCGTTCTCACCCAGCCTCGGGTGTTCTCTGGTCTGAAAGGAGGAGGAGGAGCCTCCCTCCTCCTCCTTTCAGACCAGAGAAAAGCTGATGGTAGAAATGGGTCACTATCAAAGCAGAGTAGCAGATCTGGAGTCAGCGCTGAAGCAACAAGGACAGGTAAGCTCATCAATGAGCACACCTTTTTCTCAGACAAAATAGCTACATTCTTCAGTCACTCATCCGTCTGGCATTACTGGACCAACCCCCCCCCCCCCCCCCCCCCCGAACGTGGCTG
Organism: Syngnathus floridae; assembly: GCF_059516105.1. Lineage (NCBI taxonomy): Eukaryota > Metazoa > Chordata > Actinopteri > Syngnathiformes > Syngnathidae > Syngnathus > Syngnathus floridae. The sequence goes on along the minus strand of NC_142421.1, from coordinate 15,519,528 downwards.
GGAAAATGCGGAGAAAAGCAAATGTCATTTTCCAGTCAACCAAAGAATTTGTGGATGAAAATGACACAACATTCCAAAGCTGTCCACGCGTTTGTCTCTTCTAGAATGTCAAGTGGGTGGAGGAGAAGCAGCTGCTGCGTCAGAGCAATCAGCAGTTGGCCGAAAAGGTGACGGAAAGAAAGGCGCTGGGCGGAGTCGCTTGGCGTCACACCTGTCGGGAAGCCCCGCAGATGAGGTCTGACTGTCTTTTCAGGTCAGGCGGATGGAGGCGGAAGAAGCGCGTCTGAAAGAGCACATCCAGGATATCCGAGACCAAAACGAACTGCTTGAGTTCCGCATCCTGGAGCTGGAGGTGGGAAGACTCGCACAAGCGTGTTGAGGCCAGAGATGTGACGGACGGACGGACGGACGGACGGATGCATGCCTCTGCCTTTCAGGAGAGGGAGTGGCGCTCCCCCGTCTTGAACTTTCTGCAAGTCCGTTTCCCAGACGGCCTCAGCCCTTTGCAGATCTACTGCGAGGCCGAGGGCGTGAGCGTACGTAAGGCGTCCCTCGCAACCCTAACCTTAACCCGAGGTCCCAGAACACCTTACATTGCTCCTTGCGCCTTTCCCCCGGACATCGTCATCAGTGATCTGATGAAGAAGCTGGACATCCTGGGCTATAACGCCGTAAGTGTATGTCGAACTCCTTATGTTCGCACTCCACGAGACTCGGCGGCTCAAATGTGACTTTTGGAAGGCTTTGCGCTGAAAGAAGCTTGTTGACGCTGTGCCTTTGGGCTCTTGCAGAATCTCACCAACGAGGAGCAGGTGGTCGTGATTCACGCCAGGACCCTTCTCACCCTAGCCGAGAAGGTAACGCGCACGTCCACGCACGCTCTCGCATTCTGCTTATGTGACAGCAGCCTTTCCTCAGTGGTTAGAATACATCAAAGTGACCAAGTCAGCACTTCAACAGAAGATGTTGGACATTGAAAGTGAGAAGGTAGACAGACACGCGACATCAGCCAAGGGGAACTCCGGCAATGTGCCCCAACAATTCTGACCTTGAGCTGTGCTAGGATATGTTCTGCAAGCAGAAGGGCTACCTGGATGAAGAGTTGGACTTCAGGAAGTGTTCCATGGACCAGGCTCATAAGGTAAGCCGCCCTCAAATCTCCCGCCGGACCACTGATGGACGAGGATTGCGGCCCAGAGGATCCTGGAGCTGGAGGCCATGTTGTACGAGGCGCTACCGCAGCGGGACTGCCCCGCCACGGACGGCGAAAAAGCCAGCCATGCTGGCGTGAATGACGTGCTGACGGCGGATCAGAGAGAAGAGCTTAGGAGCGCCGTGGACCAATGGAAGCGAGCCCTGATGTGCGAGTTGAGGGAGCGCGACGCTTGCATTCTCCAAGAGAGAATGGATCTGCTGCACAGCGCGCAACAGGTAAGGGCCCAAAGCCAGCCCGGCACTTACTTGCACGCTTACTGGCTTTTGAATGCCACTTTCCATTTGTCCGTCCTAGAGGAACAAAGAGCTGAAAGAATTCATCGAAGCTCAGAAGAGACAAATCAAACAATTGGAGGAGAAGTTTCTGTTTCTCTTTCTATTCTTCTCCTTGGCCTTCATTCTGTGGCCCTAACACCAGCTGGTGAGTGAGCTCCAGCGGCACCGCACTCGACACCTCCGATACACTGCCAGCCGGTCTCAGACGTTGGCAGACGCTCCGATGCCAACGTATACCTCCCGCCACGGTGACAGAGGCACCGCGTCACACCGGCGCTCATCCAATCAGAAGGCAGGAAAAGCAAATTCACATGCAGGGCACTTTTGAACCAGAAGAGAGCGCCACAAAAAACGGTTGTTGCCCCAAACGCGCACTAAAAAGGGTCAGAATAACAAGAGTCCCACTGGCCAGCCGGGGCCACCCGTCCAGCTGTTTCTTCAGGGGGGAAAAAAATTGGAGTCACCGGTGAGTACATTTTGCATTTAGCTCTGCTTTTCTGCTTCTGTCTTCAAGTGTGTGGCATCCTGCGATCAAAGATTCAGCCAACCCCAAAGCGGTTGACCTCAACGTCCCACCACCATGCCTACCAGAGCAGGTGACGTGATGCTTTGGACATCCTTCCGTCTCAGATGCCCAAAAGTACTCTTTGCCACATCTGCGGCAATACGGTGTCTTTTCAAAGGTGCAAATAAATCCAGCGTTGGCGGAACACGCACGTCTTCGGTTTTTCCCGCTTTGTTTGTGTGACAGCTGTTGTGAAAATTTTATACAAATAAAGTTGTATAGTACAGGTTTGGCCAAGCCGCAACTCCCGAACCGCATGCGGCTCTTTTATGTTCATATCAACATTTGTGTGTGTGTGTGTGTGTGTGGGGGGGGGGGGGGGGTTGTGCGTGTTGGCTTCACTTGAGTTCAATTTGGTATTTTGGTCAAAAGCGCATGTGGTGAAATTCCACAAAGTAGGATGGGCAAACACATTTCTTTAAACTATGAGTGTCAATTGGGCTCTCGAAATGGCAGGGAAAAGATGCACAGCAAAACGAAAATACGTAGATGAACACAGGACGTTTTAATCAGAGTGGGAAAGTTTCTATTTTTTGTTGAACGTGATGGCAAACCATTCTGCCTGATATGTCAGACCTCAGCGCATTTCAAAGATTCAAATCTTCAGCGCCATGCACTTCAGCTCACTCCATGCTAACATTGATCAGGCGTCGAACCCGCATCATCATGCTTAAGAGGTGGCCATGCTAACCAGTGCGCCATTATGTCAACGCATAATAACTAAGTCTACTGGTCAAAACAGCGGTTACTATATGACGTCGCTACGTCGTGGTCACGTGACGCAGACAAGACGTCAATGGACGTGGGCAGAGTTAACTTGTTTAAAAGGGAGTAGGCAGAAGAAATATTTAATTTATTTAAATCTATTTTGAGTGCACACCATTATGCCAATGCATAACAACTGTAAATCTACTAAACAAAACAGCGGTTGCTATATGACATCTGCCACGTCGTGGTCACGTGACATACGTGACGTCGATGGGCGTAACTTTCGCCGGAATTCAAATCCGCGGGGAGAGTTAACTTGTTTAAAAGAGAGTGGGCAGAAGAATTATTTAATTTATTTAAATCTATTTGGTGTGTGCGCCATTATGTCAATGCATAACAACTGTAAGTCTACTAAACAAAACAGCGGTTGCTATATGACGTCTGCCACGTCGTGGTCACGTGACGCGGACGTGACGTCGACGCCTACTTTACATCCCACCGATCACAGGACCCCTCGGCTGCATAACCGTGCCCCCTTCCCAACCAATCGGATTTGCTATACGCGAAAACGACGCCAATGGAAAGAGCTTCCGCCCAAATTTAAATCCGTGGGCGTGGCTCGCAGCAGGAAGTAGGAAAATGGCGGCGATGTTGACAAAGACACAGCGGATGGTAACATACGACTAACAAGAGAAATATTTTTATTTTCTGCTTGCAACTGGACCGTCCAGAGCGTACACGGTAAGTACAACTCATCGTTTTTAAAAAGAAGTACTTTTGTTGCCCTGAAAAGCGAGTGAGCGTGGCGTTTGTGGGGGACGTCGAATTTTGACGATTCTTTCTGGTCAACGGTTGTAAATGATTGTGTTGATTAAAAAAGAAAACTTGATGTAACTCTACTTTTAACTGCCGTTTCAGATAGATTTGGAATTGCATCACATCCAATTTTGCCTAGAGCGTACACGGTAAGTAACACTCGTTGTGTTTAAGGAGATTTACGTTTGTAATAGCAGAAGTGTAGCCGCGTTGCGTTGTACGTGTGAATGTTGGTCCGGGCGAAATGTTAATGTTTAATTTCATTCCTTTAGGTTCCACGGTGTTTGTTGGCTGCAAGTTTTCCACTGCAAGAAGAGGCTCATATCATTGACCAGGAGCGAGCTACAATGGTGAGTAGCCATAACATTTATGTTAAACACTTCCTATTTCATGTCTAACAGTACTTGATTTAACAAATAACCATAAATAAATACAGTGTGGGCACTGAAGTTAACATATGTGATTATACTGCCTAATCTGTCACCGAGTAGATTGTTGCAAAGTAATATAAGATCCAAAGTTGTAATTCAGAATAGTTTTCAAAAGAAGGCCATTAGAATTATATACAAGTCTGATTACCCTGAACAAGCTATTAATTAAATCACAAATTCTTCAATTCAAAGATTTGGTAGATTATCAGACAAATAATGTCTAACAGTAATTGATTTAACACATCACGATAAGTAGATTGAGTGTGGGCACTCTCAAGTTAACATATGTGATTATACTGCCTAATCTGTTACAGAGTATGTTGTTGCCAAGTAATGTAGAATAGATCCAAAGTAGTAATCCAGAATAGTTTTGAAGAGGCCATTAGAATGATAAACAAATCTGATTACCTTGAACATAATAACAAGCTAAGTGTTTAATATGTCCTATGAAGTCAAAATTGGGCACCATCATGTGGTGAAATTTGGAATTGCATCACATCCAATTTTGCCTGGGAACAAACAGATTACATAAATCTTAGTTTTGAATAAACCACTCCTTCTCAAACAAGTAAACTCTGCCCATTTTGCGCAGTAGATGTTCTGTTAATATCTAGTATTTATACAAAGTCATAATTTAAATTGCTTTCAACCTTCATTCATCGGTTCAACCAACATTACTCGCTCTTATTACCAACTTGTATTGATTTAACTAAGCGTTTAATACTTCCTATCAGGTCTCAAATCGAGATTTGGCAAAATACAATTTCAGCAAATCCAATTTTGCCAGGGAACAAAAATAGATTAAATAAACTAAATAAGTCCTCTTCCCATTAAATAAATCAGAAAAGTCTGTCTTGTAACCAGTCCTCTTCAAACAAGTAAAGTCTGCCCATTTTGTGCCGTAGATTTTGTGTCTATGCCTAGTATTTAAACAAAATCATAATTTAAACGACTTCTTTCCTTCATTCACTTTGGAAATTTGGAATTGCAGCAAATCGAATTTTGGCAGGGAACAAAAATAGATCAATTAAACTAAATAAGTCTTCTTCCCATTAAATAAATTAAAAAAGTCTGTCTTGTAACCAGTCCTTTTCAAACAAGTAAAGTCTGCCCATTTTGTGCCGTCGATTTTGTGTTAATGCCTAGTATTTATACAAAATCATAATTTAAAGGACTTCATTCCTTCATTCACTTTGGAAATTTGGAATTGCAGCACATCAAATTTTGCCTGGGAAGAAAAGTAGATTAAATAAATTTAATAAGTCTTACTACTTCCCATTAAATAAATTAAATACGTCTTACTTGTTCCCACTCCTTTTCAAAACAGTAGTTTAAAACGAGGGCCCTTCACTCAATCTTTAACCTCAACCCCGCACGTTGTGTTGTATCTGTGAATGTTGGTTGTGGCCAAATGATAGTTTTCTTTCATTCGTTTAGGTTCCAAGAAAACTTGATGTAACTCTACTTTTAACTGCCGTTTCAGATAAGCGGGTATTACGTCGCAGTCAAATGCCGCGGATATGACGTAATTGCCCGAACCTCCGCCAAAATTCAAATCTGTTGGCGCGATGGCCGTGAGCCACTGAGCAGCGACGATTATCAACAGAAATATCTTTATTTTCTGCTTGCAACTGGACCGTCTAGAGCGTACACGGTAAGTAACACTCATTGTGTTTAAGGAGATTTACGTTTGTAATAGCAGAAGTGTAGCCGCGTTGCGTTGTACGTGTGAAAATTGGTCGAGGCGAAATGTTAATGTTTAATTTCATTCCTTTAGGTTCCACGGTGTTTGTTGGCTGCAAGTTTTCCACTGCAAGAAGAGGCTCGTATCATTGACCAGGAGCGAGCTACAATGGTGAGTAGCCATAACATTTATGTTAAACACTTCCTATTTCATGTCTAACCGTACTTGATTTAACAAATAACCATAAATAAATACAGTGTGGGCACTGAAGTTAACATATGTGATTATACTGCCTAATCTGTCACGGAGTAGATTGTTGCAAAGTAATATAAGATCCAAAGTTGTAATTCAGAATAGTTTTCAAAAGAAGGCCATTAGAATTATATACAAGTCTGATTACCCTGAACAAGCTATTAATTAAATCACAAATTCTTCAATTCAAAGATTTGGTAGATTATCAGACAAATAATGTCTAACAGTAATTGATTTAACACATCACGATAAGTAGATTGAGTGTGGGCACTCTCAAGTTAACATATGTGATTATACTGCCTAATCTGTTACAGAGTATGTTGTTGCCAAGTAATGTAGAATAGATCCAAAGTAGTAATCCAGAATAGTTTTGAAGAGGCCATTAGAATGATAAACAAATCTGATTACCTTGAACATAATAACAAGCTAAGTGTTTAATATGTCCTATGAAGTCAAAATTGGGCACCATCATGTGGTGAAATTTGGAATTGCATCACATCCAATTTTGCCTGGGAACAAACAGATTACATAAATCTTAGTTTTGAATAAGCCACTCCTTCTCAAACAAGTAAACTCTGCCCATTTTGCGCAGTAGATGTTCTGTTAATATCTAGTATTTATACAAAGTCATAATTTAAATTGCTTTCAACCTTCATTCATCGGTTCAACCAACATTACTCGCTCTTATTACCAACTTGTATTGATTTAACTAAGCGTTTAATACTTCCTATCAGGTCTCAAATCGAGATTTGGCAAAATACAATTTCAGCAAATCCAATTTTGCCAGGGAACAAAAATAGATTAAATAAACTAAATAAGTCCTCT